>NC_134277.1:17742178-18367178 GCF_949628215.1 Phalacrocorax aristotelis
AGTACTGCTGATAAGAGAGCAGCAATAGTGTCTGCCCCAAGGGCTCCAGGAGGGACTGCAAGCCCCCTTGTCCCCAGGCATGGCCACAGGCTCACACCCGACTTGGCCAGCTACCCTGTCTGCCCCTTACATGCATAGCAGCACCAGCTAAATGCAAAACATCTTTTAGAAGGTACGTTGCTATATATACATATATATATAAACAGGTGTATGCTACAGTATACAGCAATAAATTAGTCCTGAGTTCTGTAGCAAAGCCTCTGATTTTTATAGAATAACATTTTGACCTGTTATTTCCAGGAAGCTGTACAGAAATAGAGATACGTCTAACAGTATGTGAAGGTGAAGCCATTATTTAATAAACCTGTAAAGTGCTAAATACATACATTGTCCAGATCAGTTTGAATAGCAGTATTGCTTTAATGTATTCTTATTTAGATTTTCTTCATTTATGGAAAAACTTGCATGGAAATCTTGACAATGTGTCATGTATAAAATCCAGCCTCTTTCTCTGGTCACAAGCCAGCTGCTTTCTTGAGACATCCTATCTACAATGCAGATATGGTTCACACTGACTGTTTTGAATGTGCCATCTAGTCCCCCCTTCCTGTTCTCATTATAATGATAATTTTATTTACTATATCATACTTCCCCTGTTACCTTCTTTCCAAAAAGAATAGTCCTAGCTGAATTAGTCTCTTTTTCAAGTTTTCAATTACCCTTCTTTCCCTTCCACCTATGTTTTCTAGTTCTATTCTATACTTTTTGATCAGTGGGAGAACAGGTTTGCACATGTTCATGATCCAGGCACACCTTGTATTTACACTACTTAATGTTGATAATTCCTGCTTTTTTCTCTGCTCTCTTCCTCATAATTCCAAATGTTCTGTTTACTTCTTGTGATTGCTCCCATCCATGAAGTTGATGTTTAGATAAAACTACTTACTGGAACTAACTTTCCTAAGGATTATAGAATAATAGAACAGCTAAAGTTGAATTTTGGGAGGTCATTGAACCCAACAGCCTGCTCAAAGCTATGAGATCTTGGAATACTCCCAAAGCCATCTCTTCTCCAGGCTAGACAGGCCCTCATCTCCAGCCTCTCCTTGCAGGCCAAGTGCTCCAGCCGCCACCATCCTCATGGCCCCGCACTGGACTTACAGTTACCAAAGCCTTTCTTATACTGGGGACCCAACACTGGACAGTGTTCCAGGTGTGGTCTAATAAGTACAGGGGAAGCCTCACTTTCTCCAATCTGCTGGCTATGCTGCACTAGCTATTTATACAGTGGCTCACACAACCCAGCCTCCTGTGCATGTCTTTTCACTTGTCAGCATTACAAAGTTCAACTATCGCTTTGTCACCCACCCAGTCACCCAGCACTGTGAGATCCCTCTGCACCGTACCAGTCAGGTTACTTTCTCTAATGCAATCCATCTGTGAACACTGTCATCTCAGCCTCGGCCCATTTCTCCAGATTGTTTCTGAATTTATTGATGTCTTATGATTCAAGTACCATGTCAGTCAGATAACTGAATTTATCCTATTTCAATGTTCTGCAACAGAAGCAGCCATTCCTACAGCTAGAAACCATGATTAGCCTCAGCTTTTCAAAAGCCTCAGCATCCTTCAAAATATTTACCATATTCTCCATCCCTACTGACTGCAATTTTGGTGTAAAATGGACGCAGCCAGCACACAGATCTTGCCTGTTTAGACAGTCCCATTGCAACCACAGAGAAGCTTACAATAACCAGCATTGTACCTGGTGGTAGATGCAAACAGGGTGGGGTCTTCAGCACTAAACCTTTAGGGGTTGAGTTACAGTATCAACACACGGCACCTGAGTAGGGAAGGCATGAATAATAGGAACATCTTGTCTGTGTCTGGGCCTCTGAACACCACCAAGATCAGGTACACAAAGTTCACCTAATCAACAGGGTGCATCTGTAGAGCCGACACATGTGGCTGTAACAGATATTGGCCCTCTACGTGAAAGTGAGAAAATTCTCAGTAGGGAGGACTCAAATGCACTGAAGCCGGTCGGTCTGTCACCACCACCTCTACAGAAGCCTCCATTATCTCTTTTGCTTCTGTTTCTTAGATTTCCCTTGAAAGCTCAGTTGTGTCTTTGATATGGGGATGCTAGAATTAAAATGGAGATGTCCAACGTTTAGAGGCAGAAGTCACTTGAATCCTCTCAGGACCTAAGTGAGACAAAATAAAAATATAAATTAACTTTACTGTGTGATTAAGAGCACTTCATGATTCAGGTTTTGTTCTTCTCCTGAGGCCTAGTCTCCCCTTTTCAGCCAGGATTTCCTGACATCAAGCAATCAGGGTGTGAGAAGGGCATGGCACAGAGACTGCAGCATCAGGGCAGCAGCATCCCTCCCAAGGGAGAGTCTGGTTCAGCATTTCAGTGTTAATTAGAACATTTTCTCAGACAATCATAAACCAAGGATTAGGAAGAAGGATTTTCACAGAGAAACAATCCCTTGACAGAGTAGGCAGCAGGATACTTTTGTACCTTATCAAATAGAGGACAGGCCTAGGACACATCCTGACTGCTGCTGTGTTTAGTCCTCAAAAAAAGAGCAGCTTTACAGTATCAGCACCACACATGTAGAACAAAGTTTAGTCTGAAGGATCAAATGGATTTAGAGGCAGGTCAAAATCAGAAACATTTGTATTGAAATTCTCATGGGCTCGTGCCTGTTTGCTGCAGGGAGACTGCTGGGGTGTCAAATGTTCAGATTGCCCTTTTCCCCATAAGGCCAGGCTTAGGAGGCTGCCTGCGCTTTGGAAACAGGGTCCCAGGTGCCACAGCTTTTCATAGCCACCTTTTCCTTTTTCTTACAGCATGTTGCCAACAACCATGTCTGCTGAGCTTCATGTTCAGTGCATTAAAACAAAGTGTGTTTGAGAAGATGTTGGGTTTTCCTCCAAGAGGTCTGCTCAGTGCTCTTCAAGGCAGCTGCTAGAAGCTCCTGTGGTGAGAGAAGATACAGTTTAAGATGAGGAGAATGCAGTCACATGCATCAGGCAAATGCTAGCTGGTTCATCTCGTCTTAAGTCTCCAGAGCCTCCTCCATCTAAAATGAACCAGATGAAATCCATCATGTTAACATGTTCAGTGAGTTGCCCGATGTAGACAGGCTCAGACACACTCTTATCATCTTGTATCTCAAAGAGGAGAGTGCACTGCCTGAGTGCTACTTGCTGGAAGCAGAACATTTTGCTCCTGTTCGGTGGTTTCCCCTCCAGTGCCAAAGTCCTCCTTAATTGTCAAAATCTTAGGCTTGTCTCATCTTCTGAGCCCTGAGACACTGACGTTTTTCCAGTCCTTCTTCCCCATGTCTGTTCCCTGATCTGCTCTTCCACTACTTCTTTTGATTCTTCAGTTATCTGTTTTCTGAACCTGAATCTCAAAATATGTTGTCCATTTCTCCGCCTATCAGAAAAACAACCATTTCTCATTGCACATTTCCCACTTCTACCACAGTTCACTCTGTCTTGACTCAGCCTATATTTAACCTTCTATAATGTACAAAACTTTCAACCACTGCCCACATGAAAGTTATGTTCCCCAAATTTTTCCTGTCTACTCCACTTCTATTTGTCAAGTTTCCCTCAGGATACTTCATAGGGATGATGCTATAGAAAACATTGCACTGTATCCTAGGGAACTGGCTGGTTTTAGTGTTATCAGTGGCATTATTAGAATGAAAAATATTATAAGGAGGTTTGATGGGAATTACAGAAGCAGGTTACAGATCTACTCACATCAAAAAGGGAGACAGAGAACTTGTAGCACGGGGAGGGAATAGATGACCACATCCTAAAAGTCTCATAAATGATTTCTCTTTAGCCTTATGTAATATGAA
Source organism: Phalacrocorax aristotelis (assembly GCF_949628215.1). Classification (NCBI taxonomy): domain Eukaryota; kingdom Metazoa; phylum Chordata; class Aves; order Suliformes; family Phalacrocoracidae; genus Phalacrocorax; species Phalacrocorax aristotelis. Next base: position 17,746,066 of record NC_134277.1, read on the forward strand.
ATAATAATAGGTCCTTATACCCCAAACCTTTCTGTCCCTCCCACAAGCTGATGAAAATTTTCATGTGCCTCTTGCCACCTTTTATATACAGGCAACAGAATGAATATTTCCAGAACCACTTTTTCCACTTTTTTTGCCTTTGTTTGCCTGAAATCACTGTATATCCCAGGAAATACGGTGTGCATGTGCTAATCACCACACTGAATATCATCAAGAGAAGATAATATATGGCATAAAAGAGGCAACATCGCACACTAGCATTACCAAAGCTGTGACACCAATTTTCTAAGGTGAGGATTGGAAGGTCTTTTCCAACCTAAACAATTCTGTGTTTCTGTGATTCTAGAAAATCAGTCTGCAGTCCTCAAGCAGTGGTTGGCATAACTGAACAGAAACCTGCCTTGAGGAAGAACAAGGCAATAGTGCACTAAATGCAGTTAAAAATCTGTGATTACAAGAAGCTAAGACCAAATTCAATACTGTTCTCTGTGTGCATCAGATACTTGGTTCTCACCTCACCTGTGCGCAGAGCCCTGCAGAATCTGGCCTTGTGGGATCCCTTTGAAGCTGAAAAGAAATAAGATTCTCCTCCATTGCATGAAAAAAAGTGCTGTTTCATATCAACTTTGGGGACATGGCCCCAGGGAGACCAAGACCGATGGTCCCTGCTCATTGCATCCTGAGGGACTCTGAACCAGAGGTCTTCATCCATTGGTGTTGTGGCCCCAAGGCTTCACAGCCAGCCCTGCTGACAGGCTGCCAAGCCGCCAAGTGAACAGTCTACAGGAAAGCAAGAAGGCCTCATCATCAGCTGTTTTCTGAGCCTTTCTACCTTTATATATTACTTTTTTTACTGCAGGAAGCCCAGAGTCAGAAACCAAGAGCACACATGGAGCTCCACCATGTAGTAAATGTCTTGCCATCATGGCTGGAGAGGAGCAGCCTGAAAACCTGACACAAGTGCACTTAGAAATGCAAACAAAATTACCCTTTCTGTTTTTAAGAAGTTCTGCAATTTTTTCAGCCTTTTTCATTATTTTGTTGTGAGAGGCTGAATTATTTGGGAAGGAGACAGTCACACTGTCTAGCACTGGGCAGCCAATAGCCGTGCTTTGAAAACCCCTTGGAGAGACTGCCCCTTTTTGACTGTACAGGGAAATTTGGCTGCTTAGAGTGCCCTGAATCATCCTGCAATTAAATGACTGCAATGGGGATTGCAAAAACGCATGTGATGTTGGAATATTTGTCTCTGACAAAGCTGGAATGAGAACGGATCTAAGGAGTTTCTCTGCTTTAAGAAATTCACCATTCACCAATGCACTCCTATAAATAAAGTCTATCGGCGAAGAGGCAGTGGGCATCAAATAAAGCTGTTTTGCCAGTAGGTAACAGATATATGCCCAAATGAAGTATAACATCTGAGAAAAGCACTTTCATGCTTGTGTAACAGTCTGTGTCCTGGTTTTCTTCATATAAAAATGCCTCCAAAATCAAAAAAACATCTAACACCACTGTCAGGTACAATGCATCAAGCTTAAAGCCTGAAGATGGGTGGAGATGTCCCATAAGCCAACTTTGGGAATTTCATTGTGTGATCCTGTTTTGCCAAAAGCCTGTTGCCCAAGATCTTTTTAACTAAGTGGTTTCAGAAAAAAAGATTGAAAATTACCCAAATTCTCATATCCTACAGGCTCATTTCAGAGGGTAAACAATTCATGACACTTTAGTGACATGGCAAGTTTTGAGGCAAGACTGGAGACCACTTTTGTGGCTGACCGGTTTTTTATCTCCATTTTATGCGTGGGGTGCAAAAAGAGTTGTGTGGCAGAGCTCAGAGTTGTACTCAGGCATTTCCAGACCCAAACTGGACATTTTCTCCATGTTTGTCTGATACATAGGAGACTTTTGTGTTCAGGAGTTCCTTACTTTTAATAAATTACTTGGTGGAAAAGGAGGGAGGACTGTGGGTTTGTTGGCTTGGGGGTCAGCCCAGTGTAAAGATCCATATGTACAGCTAGAGAAGAGCAATAGATACATGACTTTGAATACTACCTTGAAGAAGTGGCACAAGACACTTTTTCAGAAGTTACTGTGATCTGGTGGCAGCTGAAAGTTCCAAGGAAGGAATATACAAGTCCTAGGAAGGATTGTACAGTGAAGCTGGCTCCAGTCCTGGAGAGCAGCTTCCATGGGAAGTTGAGAAGTTTTTCTGCTTCTAGGGAAGAGCTGATAAAATCAACATCAGACATTTGAAAACTTTAATATCCACCACAGTGGCAAAATACAATTTTTATTGTTTTATATTGTTGTTTACACTGATTTATTATGAGTTACCGCAACAAATCCTGACCATTGAAAGGCTATTTATTTTTCATGCAAGACAAACTCTTTACAACAATGCAGTGTTTCTTTAAAACCAAGTTCAGCCATTAGCCTGAAGGACACCATCAATGTGAACCAAATGAATTCTCTGCCCATGAGTTTCAATAAGCTTTTTTAAAATTTCCCAAGCAAAAAAAAAAAAAAAGGTATTTCAGTAAATAAATGCAGAATGAGCTTTCTGTACTACTGAGAGGTGGACATTCATGGTTCATTTCTGGGTGAACTTTTTCCTGCCTTAACAATTTATTTTCCAGTAAATAACAGCAAGGTAAATAAGAGCACTGTCACAGTCAAAGAGAAGATCTAGAAATCTGAAACTTTGTCTGCACAGCCCAAACACCAGCATGATTCATGTTCCACTGATGTGGCACACATTAGAAGCTGGGATGAGCACCAGCCTCTGGCATGCAGTGGGCTGGGCTGGGGAAAGAGCAGAGATGTTGCAAACGAGTAGACTGCACCAAAGTGCACACACTGGCAATATAATGAAGAAATGAGCCATGTGCATTAGAGTGTACAAGTCATCTTCATGCTTAGGACCATTTGAGTTGTAGAAAAAAGAAAAAAAAAAATTGTTTATAGCGAAGCATCTTGGGTTTGTTGGGCTGTTGTTAACGGGTGACTGGGTTTACTCTGGTGGGCTCTGGTCCATTAGAGCTACTGCACATGCACAAAGTGGCTTTTGGGCACAAGACAGCTGGAGAGGGGAGGACTCCCTAGTCTCCATTATCCTGTGTTTCTTACAGGGTGTTGAACACATTCTATGCCCCATTTTGTAGCTATATCCAGCCATAGCTATAAGGATTGCACTCCTGATCCACATCCCGCCCTCACCTCTAGGATAAGCTGGATGGAAATGTCTCTATTTAAAATGGAAAAGGTCTTTATAGAGAGCAGCTCTATTCCTTGTGAGGAATTTCTGTGAGAAATTCTTCCTCTCCACAGAAAATTTAGGTGGGAATTTTTTAAATAAAAAACAAATATTTAAAACCTGTCCCTTTCCCTCCTCACACTTCCCTGCAATTGGGATCTCCAGTCAGACTTCATTCCTCACAATGTGTGGTGAAGAAGTTTCCCTGTGATGCAGGACATTCCCTTGTAAAGGAATTTTCTTCATACCCCTCGCACCCCTTTTTTCAAAACAAGCTCTGGTCCAAACTCCAAACTTACACCTACTGGAACCAAGTGGAACCACCCAGGCAGACTGCAGGCTTCGAATTAAAAGCACAAAAAACACCTCACTCATTTTCCCTGGCTCTCTGACTCCCTTCTGCGCTTTCTTTTCCAAAACAGAAGGAAGGGATCCCACAGGGTGTAGCCATTATTTGCCTTTTCCTTTCCCTCTTCTCCACTGAGGTCAGGAAATAAAGCAGTCTGAAGGAGTGCTTGCTCCACACATACTGATGCATCACAAAGTAGCGTGAGGCAGGGTAAGCCTCCACAGCACCTGCATGGTTACCCTCCCTCGATGCCCCAGCAGAATGAGCAGGAACTGTCTCAGCAGTCACTGCTGAGGCTCTGAAGCAGCAGCACCACAAAGGGGAAACTCAGTCACACCACTTATGTAGCTTCTCTTCCTGCTCCAGCATCAAGAAGGATCCTGGTAGGAGACCTCCCAGGCAGCTCTGTTTCACAGACAAATTTTTCTTGTGCTGATTTTCCCTATCCTCTTTGGGCAGTTTGAGAGATGCTGCTGCTGACATTGCTGCTGTAATGTGCCCCAGAACCCAGGTTTTGTGGATCTGTATAACGCAAGAACTGAACGTACAGTTTTAAAGCTCAACGCATCTTGCATTCAAGGGCATAGAAGAGACTTCTCTATAGAAAGAAGGGAGAGTTAAGAAACATAAAGGCTAATAGTAACCGCTGAATACTATTTCCATGAGCCGTTTTATACCAGGACTAAATCTGTCTGCTTTAAACAGAAGGAGATAAGCAAGCATCTCTCCTGAAACTGATTATGCCTTTATTTATTGCTGCTGTATTGCTAGGGTGGGAGGCAAAGATGGGGTTAGTGGGGATTAGCCCTCAGTTGCATGAACTCAGGTCATCATTACTGCTCTGTGTCAGGGGAGCCAGCAGAGACGGCTGCTCGGGCTGCACAAACACAGGTACCTGTCCTGGAGAGCAGCCTGGAGGCACCTCACCATCACCCACCACAGCACTCTGTCCTCTTTACTGTCAGAAATGACCCTCCTTGCCTCTGCACTTACCACTAGTCTCTCAGGGAACTGTGACAGGGCCCAGGCTTACTCCAAAAGGGATAAAAGTGAAAAGGTCACACCTCTGGGTCAGAGGCTAAAAGGCAGATAAAACACCCTGCCTGCAGAAGCAAAATCCAAGGGAAATCAAACCAGCTCCCAAGAAAGGGTAGCTTGCAGGCTGAACTCCAGTGGGAGGCCACAATTGCCCTTCTTTTAGCACCCCCCCCCCTTTTTTTTTTCCAACATGGGTTAACAAAATATATTTAAGCACAAAACAAAATAAACTCAAATGAAAAACCCAGCCTGCCTCCTCTCCAATGGTAAATTTAATGGAGACTTTTGCTCTGCAGGGTCATCTTTTCATCTCTTACTGAGGGCAGAGGAAAAAATATTTTTAAGCACAGGAAAGACAAAATTTGGTATTAAATGTCTTCCTTTAACTAAACAGGGGCACAGTGATTATTCTGACTGGTGACTTTAAAAGTACTTGGAACAATAAATCAGAAAATGTCAGCTTTCAGTTAGGCGGGTTAATGAAGGGGATAGTGGCAAGTTGTGGGAGGAAAGAATAAACCATGAAAAGCAAAAACACAGAAAATACAAAACATATGTAAATGAGGATCTAAGGAACCTCTTTAGTGTATTTAGCAAGAAACTATTAACATTTTTATAAGCAGAAAAGGCAGCTTTGAGGCGTCACAGCCAGAGTGAGCCAAATGCACACACATGTGGATTTTTACATATTGAGCCACAGGCTGAGAGAGAAATTTTATTCAGATCCCTTAGGACCTAACGAAAGAAAACAAATATTCAGGTCACTTCTTCCAGGGGAATTAGAGCAACAAAGGTGGCTGAGGTTTGTGTGTCTGCGTGTGAAGCGAGATCCCACAGCAGCTCTGCAGAGATGAGCGTGCTAATGCAGAACCTACAAACCTGCATTTGTGCAGACAGCTCCTGTTGCTCCAACATGAACATTAGGAGATCAAACTTTTGCAGTTTCCCTTCTTTTAGTTCATATTTCTGAAAAGCACTGCTACAAACAGATTATTTAGAGGGCATTGTATGAAAGTTGATGTTTTCTTGCATTTACTGCTAGTGCCTAGTTTTATGTAATCCAGTCTGCCCTCTTCATCTTTATGCCCATGGTTCCAGGTCTCCCTTCCAACAAAAGCTCTGAAGGATTTGCCATTGACTTCGCTTGATTTCCAGCACTCCCCTACTTCAGTATTCTAATTCAGCAGAGTTTTAAACCCTTAGACTTCTCTGCATAAGACTAACACAAGGAAGGAATGAGGAAATTCAGTTTTCAGGTTAACCAGGACAGCTGCTGAGCCATTAGAAACTCATGAGGGTTTATGAGGCTCCAGAGCACTAGAGAAAGGATGACATGCTGTCTTATGCAGAAATGGAAAATTTGGGGCACAACCAACCAGTTTAACCTCAGCAAGATACCTGAACACAGTATTAAATAACTGCCTCCATAGCAAATAAGAATAACCCTGATAAAAAGAACTGGTTAACTTGGATTTGTGAAGAACAAAGAATGTCAAACCACAGTCTCTTCCACCAAGAAAGAAAATGTTTTGCTGTCTGGAAGCAGATCCATGGGTTCAATTTTGAGTTTAATAATGTGTTTTCTGACTTTTCCCTTGCTAAGTACATAAGTTTCAAACAAAACCTCCAAAATGGGTGCCCACCTCGCGGAAAAACACTGTCAAGTAATAACATTCAAGACATCAGTATCCGAGTAGGAAGATACACCTATCAGAGTACTATAGCTATCTTCGAGGCTTTAATGTATTAACTTTTTCTTCTAACCTGACTTAGTGTGTCGTTCACAGTTGCATCTAAGAGCAATGGTTTAAGTAAGAAATTAATAAAACCACATTAGCCATCTCTGCTCCCTCCAGCTCTAAGGTTTGAGGTGATGAATCACAATCCTGACTTATAAGGTGTTTTCCATGCATCTGTGCTGGGTTTCAGAGCAGACCTGGCGCCCAGATGCCCAGTTTCCAGCTGAGCATTTCACAACATACAGATAGCTCTTGGGATAGATACTTCCAGGCTGTGGAGAGCACACCTATGTTTCTCTGAACTCCTGTGACAGAGATTCCCTAGGTCATACAGAAGACTGTAAGAGAACAGGATGTAAATCTAGGTCTCCCATATCACAGGCTATCTCTGAGCCATGGGACCTGGGGGGAAAAAAATATAATTTCAGATATGAAAAAAAAAAAAAGAAAAAAGAAAAGCAGAAATGCTTGATAAAATATACTTTGCTGCAAACTTAATTGTTTGAGGTTGTAAGTTTTATTTTCCAAGTGGTAGAACAGTCAATCATGATTTCAACACATCTAGGGTTAGCTAGCTGATAGATCCGTACAGTCAAGACCTAGATATGAGTTTGTCTCACAATGACCAAAATCAGAATCATAAGTAGAACTCCTAATCTAGTGGGTGATAACATGTTGTGTAAATCATTACATTAAACGATAAGTCCTCTGGGATTTATTTTCAGCGTACGGCTGATCATTAAACCTCTTTTAGGTCCCTTAAGGTTATTCTAAAGTTAAATCAATACCTAGCTCAGCTCTTCTGCTTGTCCTTCATTGAATCCATCTAAAGGAAACAACCCTTTTATCAAACAAGGGGAATCCTCGCTCTGGTTTTAACTAAAAACTCTTCATTCCAATTTTTGGAATATTGGACTATTCCAGGAAAGCTCCTGAAATGAGTTCAGCAAACAGTTGCTCAACCCCCTCCTTCCCTCCCCTTTAATCTCGGGTGCTGACCTGGCCATTGATTCCGTGTTTGCAGTGGTGAGCTCTGCAAACCGAGTTTCCATGGCAGCCCTAATCCATGAATAGGGCTGGCTCCATCGGTGGTCACTTAGGACAGGCTTTGTCCTCCCCGTGTCCTGTCACTGGCTGAATCAGAAGACAAAAAACAAGCGCCTTCGGTAAACAAGACCTAATGAGATCCCCGGCCCTGTGACGGGGGCCTGGAAAGGGAACATGTGGGGACACCTGCCTCTTCTGGGATTTTCCACTGCGGTCTCCCAATGGTTTCCTGCCTGTTTTTATAGACTGTTTTATTTAAACTGCATTTCTAGTCACGTTTTTCATTCTTCTTTTTTTTTTTAGATACAGATACAACTGAACGAGCATGGCAAAACCATGGTCTGGCTTAGCAAAAGCTGTGTCCAACACTCTCCCGTTTCTGCAGGTGCCAGGTTTTCCTCTCCCTACTAGCCCAGCTGACACCCCCTCCATGACTGCAGGACCCCCAGAGCATCAAGTGGGTTTCCTCCAGGGATCAAGGGGTCCCTGCAGGGCTCGTGCAGTGCCAAGAGCAGGGCCCTGTGCTTTCAGCTATTACTCCTTCTGGTGTTAAACAACAGCATGCTGACCCACTGCTACAAACCCGTCTGCAGCCAGCACTAGAAGCTGCCTAGAGGGCTTCTGCAAATGAATTGAATAAAAATTAAACTGTACGAGTTTCTCAAAGAGTATATAAATTCTTTAATTTTATGCTGAATAATCACAGTCAATTCATCTGGGCATTAACATGATTGCTTGTGAAACCGTCTAAGAGAATGACTGCCAAACATTTCCAGAAGATTAGGCTTTTCAAGCTTCTAAGACATTAGTAAAAAATGATACGGTGTAAAAAGATGCCTGAAATACACTGAAGCAGACAAGCTGCATATTTTGAGTATATATTCTATATATTCTTTAAAGTATAACTTTTACTCTGTTCCTCCAAGGATTCTTTCTTTGCTCTGGGAATGAAAGTCTTGCTATCCATCTTCTTTTAACTTGTTATGTGAGGCACAACAACAAAGGTAAATGTGCTGGGCACCATGTACATGGATCTGGCCTTTATGCACTGTTATGCACTTCTGCAGTGTTGGATGGGACTTGGCCTGTTATTTAAGGTTTGATTTCAAACGTTTGCCCTAACATAACGCAGAGCAGTTGTCACAAAAATGCTGATCATTATCTCCATGTACTGCAAATACATTTTGGAGAATACAGAGGGGTGAGTCCCACAGTCCTTATTTTGGGAAATTTCCCACCACCTCCACATAGTTGATGTTTTACCCCCAATTAGCAGCTACAGTCAATGTATTTATAGGAATTCCTCTGAAATCGAAAACACAGGCAGACTAATGCGATATAAAAGAAAGAGAAAGGAAGTGACTTTGGCCATGGCATGCTTCCACCCCATGGAGCTGAGGTTGGACAGCTAAAGGACCCCTGGCCCAATGCCCTGTCAATTACCTTAATCCCAGCCCAGAGAGGAATGATGCTAAACACTCCACAAAAACGCTTCCAAACACTGCCACGGGAAAAAGGAAAAGTGTTAATTCTCCTTCCCAGGCATGGCTTTAGTAATGGATACATTGCATTTTACACAGAGAAACACATGAGCATAAAAGACATACCCTCAAGTGAAAACTTGCGCAACCTCTCAGAATGAACAGAATTAATCATAGGGAATAATTACAGTTCTAAACAAGAATATTTATGACATTACATAAACACCATTAAAACAAACTGAAAGGCAATAATTTTTAGAAAGAGGAAAGGAGGAAGTGAGGCAGGGGGGACGAAAACCAATCAAAGTTTATGGTTGGAAAGATAAAAGTTCCTGTGTGTCAATCATCTTGGAAATTGTTGCTTCAGCCATCTCTTGTGCCTTGTTTACTTCCCTTAATAAAACAGGGAAAGAATTTTGGTTACAAAGTTAGCCAATACTTGGAGTTTAAAGCATTTTTCTTAAAAAGGATCTTTCAAAAGCAAGAAGAAATGTGGGAATTTTCTTTCCAAAATGTTTTAATTTTTCAAGAAAAAACATTTCAAGTCATTATCATACCTCTTTTCTTCCTCCCTCTGTTTTTTCCCTTTTTCCTGAGACAGGGAAGGGTGAAGGGAAGAGGGAGGTTTCCTCTCTTATTACTGCATGAAAAAATTAACACAACCTTATTTTTAAATTTAAAAAATTTTTTGAAAGAGTTGCAAAGCAAAGCATTTAGACAGTTTCTTTTGCAATATACTTGTAGCATTTTTCTAACCAATTCCAGTTATTAGATCTAGAGCAAAAGCTTGCTACGCATTTTACACTCCAGATTTTATTCTGAAAATCTGGAGTTCAAAAATTGCCCTCGGCAGTGTCAGTCAGCACTGAGCCTGCAAGGCCTGTATTGCCCCCAGCAGACGGAGAGCTCAAGTGACTGGCAGTAACTGGGGGGACCTTTGCTGACCCAGAAATGGCCTGGCAGTTCCTTTTCAGGAGAAATGTTACACTTCTTTGGGTTTGGGTTAGACATGGCGCCAGTGGAAGCAGTGCCTACATGTACCACAGGCACATGGAAGTGGTTTAGAACTGCTCTATGAAAAGAGGAGTTTTCCTATGGGCATATTCCAGCATGAAGAAAAGAATGGGAACAGGCAGCACTCGGAGCCATAAAAACCATATTTATCTCCTTTAAAATTCTCTCTTTCAAGAGCTGGCTTCTGGGAAATGCAGCCCAAACTTCTACTGTACAGACTGCTGGCCTGAAAATGGATACAAGGCTTTCATGACCCAGGCAAGGAGGCTGGGACCTTGACGGGCTGGGCAGGTGGCTGTGATGAGGAGATATCTATTTCATGGGCTGGAATTCAAAAGGAGGGAGGTGATAGACATGGACCTGCATTTGAAAGCTGGGTGCACCTTTGCAAGGCCAGCAGAAACTTTTGGAAATGGAGTATCATGGCTTAATAGCAGTACCTCCCTCTGGACAGGCATAAAAATGCTCTCAGCTGGCCATGAGCCACGGGATCAATATCAAGTCTGTGATTTGTACACAAATACTGAATCTAATTGATACACATGGGCAACAGATATGCTTTTGCAAATCAGCTGCGATTACCAGGATTCCTCGCAGGACTCAATAAACAATGTCTGGCTTCAGGGCCGCAGAACACACACACGGCTAAGCAAGCCTCCCAAACAATTTTCCACTCTGCCACCCAGGCTCCATCAGCCAAAAGCTTGTAAAAGAGCATGCGACAACACAAACAGCTTGGGTTTAGCTGAAAGCCCAAAGTACAAAAACTCGTCTAGCCCAGTGCAGTCCGTATCCAATTCCCCATCTGCCACAGGGAAACATTTCACTTTCCAGGTGTAGTCTTCAGTACTGCCAGAAAGAAGAGATCCCCTTTACCCCCTTACCCAGGCACACTTCATCCCCCCCTCCATCTCCTCAGAGCTGAAAGCACTTGCGTCTCATGGCCAAGCGTGGCCAGTCAGATGGGAAATCACACATTGCACCTTCCTTCTCCATTTTCCCTGGTGCCAGGCACTTCTCCACTACCCTGATTTACTCACTGAGGTGTTGGGGAGAGTTTGCTCTGCTAACTTCAGGAGTCAGGCAGCATTTCCTGCATTAGAATGATGGTTTAAGTAAGGTTCTTCCACTGACCTCCCTGTGACACCGTGCTCATGAATAACCAGGTCTGTCGCTGCCTCTCATGCTTAATTTTCTCTGAGGAAATCTTCTGTTAAGGGGCAACAGTTTTCCATTTCAGTGTACAGCACTACCCAGCTGCTTGTTATTTCACTTGGCTGAGCCTGACAAGCTAATGGTATGTTTGATTTGCACTACCAGTTCCTGCTAGAGACATCATAACTTTTATTACAGACGTGGTTCTTGTTAGAGACTCAGTTGTCCACAGAAGAAAAAAAAATGCACATTTATTTCAGTCAACATACTGGTTAACTCATTATTTGCAAGCACATTGCTGGCATCTAGCACACAATCTGCTGCATTTCTTTCTAGCGTATTTTACTGTCGTTTGTGCAGCAAATGGAGAGATCATTCTAGCTTTCCTATAGATACGCATTCCCTTTGCTGTCTTAAATCCTTTGAGGATGATCACATTTCTGATTGCTAGAACATTTGCTGTAAACTTTTTTAGGCACTGTGCAGCTAAACTCAGATCAGCAGTTGCCAAAGGGGAAAAAGATGGGTGCAGAGAGAGGATAAGCAATAATACATTTAACTGGACATAGCTCAGCATAAATTTTCTGCCTTGGTTTTCCTGCTCAGTGTTGATACAGATATCAGAGTGTCTAAGGAATTTACACATCTGCATTATTCTTACACTATCAAAAGTATTGTATGTGCCATGTAAAACTAATGCATCACACTTTGGAAGAATGAAAGAGCAAACCAAAAGGATTAAACTGCCACAGTCCTGCTTCTTTGAAAAACAGACAGTGGATATTTTAATGAGGAGACCACTTGGATTATGAAATCTGTTTCCTCAAAGCATCCTGAAATTTTTTTCTCCTTTGTACATAGGGCATCCACTCAGGACAGGGCAGTAGCCTCCAAATCTTCCACCATGCTGATTTGGAGCACCCCAGTAGACATGTCCGTATATCTCACACTCAGCAACACAGATGGAAGGATCCCAAACCTAAGATTGCTTATGAAAGTTTGGCTGTACTTCCTTTCCATCTCAGTCTAGTCGCCAGTAAAAAGAGTTTGGTTTTCGCACACATCACCACACTGCAGCCTTGTGTAAAATATGCTTGGTTAAAATACAACATATACAAGCAAAAAATAAGTAGGCTCATACTGTTGGCTTTTCCTCAGAGGTGAAGTCGGTTTGTTAGTTGCAGGACGGCCAGTGCAAGATATCCATTTGCAGTATTATCAGGGACTGTTAGTTTCTGATGCAGAATTTTCTCTAATACAGGCCCTTTAAAGCTCCTGAACTCTTGATCCTCAAAACAGCCAGTCTGGGGAGCATTTTTTCCAGTCTTTGAAGTTGTAGCACTCATAAAGCTGACCAGTGCTGATTGTGGGTTTGTTTTCTTCCCATATCTCTCCTTTTCCTTTAAGACCAGACAGAAGATGACATTATTAGCAGGCTGCTCACAAGCACCTAGTAGTTTAGGGGCAGGCTTTCTATTTCTGCTTTCAAGCAGAGATGAAAGATTGTAAAACCCTCTCTCTTTTTTTTTTTTTTTCTCCTTAGGGAATTACAGCTCACAAAAGTTCTTATAACTTCTTACAGCAGCTATTTTACTACTTGGGGAGATATTTACTAGGTCACTTTCTTCCTGCAGCAGGCCTCAGTGTTAATAAACGGTGTCTGTGAGTTACTTTATGCTCTTCATACTTTATTTTGATCTAGCTGTGTGTTTAAGGAGCTAAAGAGAGTGTGTCTTGATGAACTACTTAGACCAGAGTTTGCTCTAGGCCAAAATGTAGAGAGGGCTTTCTTCTGGTTTTTTTTTAACATTTTTGTAGGTACACTGAAATCTGAAAAATGGGGCGAGCTGCCAAGGTCGCTCTGTGAGTCTGTTAGCTTCTGCTCACTCAGCATTAACATCTGTCTTCACTAAAGTGTTACTGGACCCCCAGTATGCTACATGGAGCAAGCTCCGGAGCCGCTTATAGAAAGCAGAGCTAGGGGAGGGGCGAGACCCAAAGCCCCCAAACCCCCAACTAGTAGCACCTTTTCAGTCAAATTAAGGCACAGCTTTACTCCAGAAGGCTCTGCCCCAGATCTGTGTGCCAGTGAGCCTTAATATCAAAGACAATGACAGGGGAGAGATGGGGAGATTGTGCCAAGAGGAACCTGTACCTTGATTCTCCCTCTCAGACTTTTGTCCAACCCAGAAGGTGACATAAAATACAGCAAAGATTTTTCTTTTTCTCTTTCCAAACAAGAAGTCAGATTATTTTGATATACAGTTCAAACTCAAAGTGCAATACCCCTGGAGGCCAGTTACCCCTAAGCCCTCAAATGAGGCACACAGTCATTACAACATTAAGCTCAGCACTAACACACCCAAAGCAAGGCAGTACCGCATGCCTCCCTGGTGAGGTTGCACAATATCTTAGAACCTAATTAACATCTATGTGTCCATCCTACAAAGAAACCAATTCTGCGTACATGTAAAGTACATGAGTCTCACTCGGCCCCTTTCATGCTCTATCAAGGAGGGGGAAGAAAAATCACATCAACCCCCCATAACACCTGGTTTGACGTCTTGCATGAAACTTGGGTGCACTCACAGAGGCTGTGCTCATAGGCAACATCCAGCAAGTCAGTGAATTTGGGTTCACATCCTTGAAGTGAGAGCAGCATCCTGCTCTGCAATGCATGCAAAACCAAACGAGCTACCAGTACATGGTAAAGCACAGCGCACCTCTGAAGGTGCATCTTCAGCATATGCATCATCCCATTTTACGAAGTAAGGTCCAGCTTTCCATGAGCTGACAAATTTCCAGGTTTTTCTTTGCATACTGTGTGCTTACATGCCCACCGTACAATCAGCAGCACCTGGATTTGTGGATTTATTGGCTGTGACCAGACACAGGCTAAGTAAGTAAACAGATTAATATGTATTAACATACTGCATTCGTTCAAAGTTCAGAACTTGTGCGCACATGTGAAGGTGGTGTTTATCCATGGTTCTTACCGAGGGAGCTGATTAAAAACAGGATCATGCAAAGTAAGCAGTGCAGTAAAAAGACAGCATTAAAACATTTTTTTAACTGAAATATCCGGAATAATGGTTACCTGATTTAATGGCTCATCAAACTATAGCTCTCACATAATCTTCAAGGGTTTGGTGGTTTTATGTTGTAACTTGTAGCTGATGCTGCAAGGAGTATGAGTTCTTATGAAATTATTTCTGTATTGTTACCCATAAAAACCATCCCTAAGAGAAGTCATAATGCCTTGTCTACAAAAGACAAAGGAAGAGAAAGGATAGTCATATATGGGTCACCTCCTAATGAAAAAGAGGTCTCAAAACAGACAGGGACTTATTATTATAGCACTCTTTTTTTTAACTTTTTGGCTTGTAGTCTTGAAACCTTTTGATATTTTCTGTCTAAATATGGTGGGACAGTAAGTTAACTAAACTCCCATTTTATAATAGTGATAAAAAGCTCCAGGTGTGTGTTAACACTGTCAGAGCTGTGGTTGTTAAGTACAGCAGTATGAGCTGCCACCTCACACACCTCCCAGCAAGGCTGGGCTCCCTGCAGGGGAGCTGCGCTCGCAGCCAGGTTTGCAGAGCAACACAAAACCTGGGATGAATCAGGAATGCAACATTCTTTACAGGAGGATATCCTGGGGGATTCCCATTGCAGCAGGTGTCTGGCCTTGAGCTCTCAGCTTGGGAGAGAGGTGCCTTGCAGCCTGCCCACCAAGAGCTATCACTGAAACCCTGCTGCTGAGGGAGAAAAATCTTTATCAGGAAAGTGATAAAAAGGAAATTCTTGTTGAAAATGTTTATGAAAATATTTTTCCAGCAGCTGCTCAGCTGCTTTCCCATGGAGTAGGCCAGGTGAAAGCTAGATGATCAGAGGTGCCACCAGCCCAAGTGCTCTAGGATGTGATGAATAATTTTTCACTTCAGCCTTTATAAAAACCTAGCCACTTGTTTTAGTGCCTAAATGGCAGCTCAGGTCACCTGATAATTTAGTGCTTAGGCTTGTATTAGGTGTGCTATGTGACAGTTGCTTTTCAGGAGCTGGGACTAGGCTGTCCCTGTCCCCATCAAGCAGCTTCTCAACTGCAGAGTCTTACAGAATGGAAATCTTCACTGTGAACACAGGCTTTTTAGGTAAAGCATTTGTAGACCTTTTTCTGCTTCTCTTCTCAGCCAAAACTTTGCGTCTCTTTTATGGGATTTAGGCCTGAATTTTTAAGCAAGATTAATGATTTAGGATGTTCACTGTTAGGTTCCCTGAAGAGCCTGGCTCCCACAGAGCAGGAACCTAGGTTTACTTCTCTCAGCCTGGGTCTGACTTGACCATACCTTTTCCGTGCCTTAAGTAAGTATCTTTACAACCTAGAAGTTAATCAGTGTCTGTTTCTCACTTACAGCCCACCAAAGTATCTAACTATTACTATGACATAGAACCAAGTCAACAAAAAGATGGAGGAAAACACATCTAAGATTGTCTCGAGCACTTCCCTGGGATCTGAGGACCTGAAAACACATAAGAATTTAAAAGCAGGTCTCCCTTTCCCAGTACAGGTGGGTACAGTAGAGAGCGGCAGGTAGGCAGCCCAGACCTAGAAATCGTGCCCTGTGTTGTTTGTCATGCAAAGTCTGAGGCACCAAGCATGCTCTGAGCCTGCCAGCTGGCTCACACTTCACAAGCAAGATAAAGCAGTGGCCAGGTAGACAAAGGCTTATCTGGCATTCACTGCAGCCTGGTGATGTCTGGATCAGGGTGGGGTGCCAGTGGAAATGGAGATGGTGTAGGGCCTTTACACATCTACAGGACTGGACAAAGTTGAAGGTGAGTTTTCTGTGATCTGACTGTTGAGTTGAAGCACTTGAGGTGGAGTTCACGTGTTCATGGTGGATCTAGCCTTTACCAAGCCCATATCTTAGACCAGTGAAAATGCAGGTCCACATAGCTTCTGACTGAAGTATCATCCGGAATTATCAAGCAGAGTTTTGTTGTGACTCCATAAATAGCCTGTGACACCACGAGCACCTCATGTCTGTCTTTTCCAATTAAGCACTTAAGAGTTTCCCAAGGTAAATATTAATACTTCAGAAAGGAAATACTAACATGCACAAAATCCCTTCCAACCTTTCTGCTTAAATAGCTATCATTTTTTAGTGAGGTCACAGCATCCAGTTTTCTATAATAAAAAATAAGCAGCATAAGTAGTTTTACTCCTGTCAAAACTTGAATGCCATTTTATGTTTTTCTTTGACTTACCCTATAAATATTTTTACTACAACATTCAAAGTTTATGAGATCTCTAAGACTTGTAAAGAGGTTGAGTAACTGGAAACCAATGGCTAATACCTACCACAGGGACTTGAGGGTTTTTCTTAAGCAAGCTATTTATTAATATTAACAAAGGGTATTTTACTGATGATCTGTTTACAAAACTAAATATTATTTTACCTTTCCATTCCAGTGTAAACAAACCAATGAGGAAGGACAAACAGAGACCAGTACCATAATGCCTGACAGTGCTGTTCAAGGGATCTTTTCTCAGGTTACAATTTTCTGATATTATCACTTGAGCTGAGCTTCTGCAGTTGAATTGCTGCTGAGCCCAAGTGCAGCTCGGGAGCTGCAAATCATAGCCTCACTGAGCCAGAAGAAAGAACAGAGTTAGCCATTTGTTGTGGGTGCCTTTGACAAGCTGTGTCCTTTTTCCTGTTCATGAGTCACTCACCAGAAGACTTTATCTTTTCTAATGCTTTTACTATCTATAATTATAGTTGCAACAGTTATCCGCCCATATAAGAAAATGTTACCATGCCTGAACATGACCAGGAGGAGCTGTGTCACAGGCCAGGAGGTAGGAGATGATCTGCCCACATCCACCGTGGCCACAGGAGAACATGCATGTTTCAGCTCATTTTCTGGCACAGCTGGGGAGAGCTCTGTGTCACTGCTTATTTGCTAGTCTCTATTTTATTTCTGCTCCCAAATCATGATTTACTGACTGAAGATTAACTATTCCAAAAAGTTTGCGCAAGCAGGCAACCCAGCCTTTTGTGCAAACATTTGTGGATAGCCATTAAATGAATAACTTGGGCCCAACTGAACAAAGAGTCAAAATATTCACAGGCTTTGGCTAAGTCCAGAAGAGCAGAGCCTGCCACCTTCCACCTTCGACCATCCTCCCTCTGGCTGCCCTGTCTCCTGACCACCTTCAGAGCCTTGGGAAGCCCACCATGCAACTGCACTCCTGAGGGCAGCTGCTCACCCAGAACCCCGGCTGCTCCAGACTCTGTTTCTAATCATCCTTTATTTACGGATTAAGGAATTAAGTCTTAATAGGGATTAAGCCTTTCCCAGCCGTAAAGCCCAGCACACAGTTACAGCTCCCTACCTCCCCACATAGCTCCTGGGTAGACAGGGAGCTAAATCTGATCAAACACCTAAAAAAGAGGACAAGGTACTTAACTGACCAAAAACCAGAAAAAAACCCTAAACTACATCCCTTTACACATATATATGCTGTCAGTTCCTTTTGCAGGCGTGTGCCTTTGGGTTTTGTTATCATCCTCTGCTATGTACCTTCTCAGCTGGTGGAATACTTCATCTATGCACAAGATATACACCTGAGAGCTTCACTTGCATGCACTGTTGCATGTTCATTTTATGTTGTTCATGCCTAAATAATGTACGTGGACATTTCCTGATCTGCATGGCCTCTCAGTAGAATACTACAAGTACCTTGTGTAGATCTGTGTTGGCCCTTTAATGGACTATAGACATCAGACTTAATCTGGAATCCAGCTGCTTATCAGTCACTACTTAAGGACCTCACTACCTCAGTTGCACAGCAACCATAACCAGGCTTCCTATTTTTCAGACTGGAGAGCACTGCATTAGTTTACAGATGCTATTTGGAAAAAAGGAGAACTGGAAGGGATTGCAAGAGGATGTGTAATCTGACCACTTGTGCAGTGCCCAGATCAAATAAAACAGAACTTCCATGGCTGATGTGGATCAACTCTCCTTATAAAACTGCCCAGTGTCAGGCTTTTGCTACTCTGATCCAGTGTTTTCCCACCAGATTACAGGAAATAAGTTATCATTGTTCAACCCTTCAATGCTGAAGCCTGTTGTGTCTTTTACTTGAGAATCATGTGAATTCAAGACCTGCCCTTTCAACCTTGGAGCCCAGGTATGAGATAGAAAGTAGGCACTAATATTGTAAAATTAAAGAGATTGTTAAAACCATGTATTTTAATAGCCAAAAATCATGTTATTTCAATACACATTGGATCTGCCTCAGCAGCTGTCAATGTGAAAGGACAGCCAGAACTGCTCTAAAATGGGCTTTGTCACCAAGGAAAGTGTGTGTGGGTCTTGGCCTTTGTGCCATGCTCTGATCTGCTCAGTACAAATGCCATTACTGAGATAAGGGTAATGATTAATATGCGTACCGTGATGCCTGCATGTTTGTGGCCATGCAGGCAGGTAGACTTTGGCAGCAGCTTCCTGGAGATATTTGATTACATGGCAAACTGAGCAGCCAGAGGAAAGTGAGCAGACCTTGATTCAGAGTGGTTTTGCTCAGTGCGGCTTCCCATCCTAAGAGAAGTCTCTAACAGGAACAAGATCCTGACATCTCTGGATGTGCCAGTCTTTCTCCAGTGGCTGTACAGGGATAGTTTAGACCAACTGCTTTGAAAATAGATGGAGTCAGAGAAAATTAACCCAGCCATTGATAAAATGCTAATTTTCTTCCTTCCTTTTGAGGTGGCAGTTCCCCTTTTCTTCTGAGGTTTGCTTCAGGACAGTAGGAGGCTTTGAAAACACTTCTCACCTTGTATAGTTCTTGACTTGGGAGCAGAGCATTTTGTTGTTAAGTGGCAGCGTTCAGCCAGCAAACAATTGCCCTCACCACACTTCCAGCTGTCCTGCTCTTGCAGTCAGCCCAGTGCAGATCTTTGGCACATGAAGATGGTTTGGACTCCAAAAGGCAATGAGAAGGTGAGAGGAAGACTAATATTACTACTAAGCTGCGTGGTGTGAGCTGGGGTTCAAAGGGTAGTCCCTAGTGAGCAATTTTGTCCTTCAAGACCCATGTCAAATTGGAGTGGTATCGTTGCATTATACTTTCATCTGGTACCTTCAACTTGGCATAAAAACACACTATAAAACTAATAGGATTTTGTGGTAATTGTTCTGCTACAATAAACATGCCTGACATGAAATGCACTGAACTTTCTGGCTTCTCTGGTTGCCATTTCTTGAAGAGGATCATAACAGGGTGAGAGAGAAAGAACGGGAAATAACTCCGGAAAGAAAATTATCAAGATTATCCGGATGACTGATGATTATGGGATGTGATATCACAGGGAAATTAACATTTTAAAGATTGCCCAAGCAGAAAAATAAAAGCTCTCAGCTTTTTCCAAAATAAGCTAGCAGTTCAGTGCACATCTCCTTCTGCAGTTGGATGGCAGTGCAGAGCATATTTATTACTGCTCCTGTCTGTAAGCTGCCTGGGGTTTGCATGCTGGTCCTTGGATCTCAGGTACTTCCCCACCACGTTCTTCTTCCTTGACTTATAGTCAGGAGCACACTTTCTACCGACTGCCCTGAGGTGTGCACTAGGATTTTGGTGACTCCTGCAGACAAGACTGAACATGCCAGTTTTGGAAGAGGGCAAGCAACTCCAGGCTCTCCAAAGATGTCCATGTAGGGTTATTGTGTTGACTGTGAATTCACTCTTTTTTCTGGGTTTGCAAAGGGGCATTCCCTGGCTGCCTTCCACCATTTAAACAGAGATGACGTCTGGTCAGGATGACCAAGGAGCAGCGAAGGGCACCCAGGTACATAAAGAAGATCACAGGTATGAAGTAATGTGGTGAGGCAAGAGTGGGAGGCCTGCCAAAAGAAAAATAACAATGTGCCCATAAACAGAAAACAAACATATTCCCTGAAAAGCGGAGACAATCCTGGTCAGGAAGGTTTGTTGACTGCAAAGCAGGCCCTAGAAGAAGAGGTTTTGTTTTAAGGCACCTTGTACACACGGTCTTCAGATTATCCAGTGTAGTGCTACTGGCTAGACTGGCTGCCAGGATCTCCTTGTCCTTTGTACAGGGTCACCGAGTTTGACCTGAACCTACTGACTTCCCTCTCTTTAGAGTGTATTTTTAGAAGTCAGAAACATGTCTGTTTTTCTCTGCATTTTAAATCCAAAAGTCTCAGATTATTTGCCTCAAACATTCCTAAAGAAAAAATAAATCTGCTGTGGCTTCACATACATATGAAGTATAGCAAGCCTAACATAGATTTGGGGTTTTACATTTGGTGGCAAAGTTAAAAAATATTTCAGGTCAAATTTAGAATACAGTGCTCCCTATAACCTCAACTCCACAACTCTAAGTTTAGCTTCTTACGGACTCTATCCACAGAGTGAGCTAAACACCTAGCTGCTGCCTAAGTGCTACTTTAGGTAGC
Source organism: Phalacrocorax aristotelis (assembly GCF_949628215.1). Taxonomy (NCBI): domain Eukaryota; kingdom Metazoa; phylum Chordata; class Aves; order Suliformes; family Phalacrocoracidae; genus Phalacrocorax; species Phalacrocorax aristotelis. The sequence continues at coordinate 17,766,631 of NC_134277.1, forward strand.
AAAGTCCAAAATACAAACCCTCAAAGCCCTGGCTCAGCACCACATAAGTATCCAAGAGTAAAGTGTTCTGCAAGCATAAGTATAAATTTTCTCAGCATGCATTTCTGAGCATCTCAGTTTCTGCTTTTCAAGTTATACCTTTCATACACAGCAAAGGAGCTAACCTTACCCTAAGGGAGACTTTGGATGCCATGTTTCTTTCCCCTGGCATCCAAGTACCCTAACTGCCATTCTCTAGAGTCAAATACTGTCTTGTCTATTTAGTCTAAATCGGGTATCCATGAGACATCTACCCAGGAAAAGTTTCTGAGCGTTTTCCCAGAAAGTGTCTGAAATGGGTTCAAGTCCCTTCAGGTTGGTTTGGGATTTTAGCCAAGGCATCTGGCACAGCTGATGAGTGCTGACACAAATGGACAACCAGCAGAGAGGAGGCAGGGAGGAAATGGGAGGTAATGGTGGGGAGGAAGAGGATAAAGAAATACTCCCTCTGCTTGTTACAACATTTCTGTTTGTTCCCATTGGCCTTTCTGCATCACTCTGACACATTCTGAGACATCTTACATTACAGACATTGTAATTTAGTAAGGAAGAAATAACCTGGATTCATCTGAAGAAGGATCATTGATCTAGAGGAAAGGAAGCAAAAACAGGGATTCTTTTTTACTCCAGTAAAAAAAAGTGTTCAAGCTCAGTGAGGGATCCAAGAAAAAGAAATTCATGTAGACGTGATTGTTATTTTGCATAGATCTGCACATTTCTTGTCCTACCAAGGTAGTAAAATTAATTTAATTTCACGGTTTTTAGAATTTTCTTGGATACCTTTAACACTCCTTACCTGTGTTTATCCAACAAAGCATCAGCTTCTGAATTCAGATTGTCCATAAGGCTTGTGTTCCAGCAAAAGAGTTGTTTAAGCTACTATCTTTGCTGATGAAGAGGACAGTAAACATAAAATGTGGATGCATAGCTTTAGAAGATCTCTTTCTACCAGGCTGGGCATTAGCTATATGCACGGGCTATCATGCTTCCCCTGCTTACCAGGTAGCAGCATTGCCTCCTCTCTGGCACATTTCCAAGCCACAGGAAGTCTCATGCTAGCTTACAAAATTGAGACTAGTTTATCCAGCTGTCTAAGGTCTCCAGGTCTCATATTGATGCCCACAGAGAATAGGACACCAATTTGAAGCCAGGGGCAAAAAGGATAGTGGTAGTATTTTAATAATACTAACTGAAATACTCTCTGAGTCAAGAACTAGTCTATTAGGGTATATTCCTGCCAAGTTTTTAGTATTCATATAACTCAGGCATAGTCTCCAACAGCAAATAGAAAAATAGTATCCAGAACACAAGCTTGGCATCCATTTCCTACTGATGTCCAATAAAGGTCAAGTCCTGCTTCCCTTGAACTCAATGTGAAAATCCTAATTAACTTCAATAGAAAAGTCAATGGGCCCCAAAGAGTTAACAGTAGTAGGATATAAAACAGAAACAAAACAAACTCTTAATAAAAATTATGACTTACAGCTAAGAGCAACTTCTCTGGGGTTGTACAGTTCAAAATAAGAGCAGAATTTCAGCCTCTAACATTCATTGATACTATTACAGATGCAAAATTTGTGATCTTTTCAGTGCCAGAGACAACACATTCCAGTATGCATAATATTTTAGTTACTTATCTTCTGTGAGTTGCAGGGCATAATGCTTTTCACTGTTTAGAAATAACTCAGCTCTGAGTCACCACTGAAAAGCCCTGTTCTAAATTGGATTTCCCCAACGAACCTGGACTGCCTCACTTAATTTGGAAGGTCCAAAGAAACCATAAAACCTGCTTCAACAGCCCATAGTTTGTATCTACTGTCCCTTGGCTACCTTACATGGCATGGGAGGAAACAACAGATCAAGGCAGTTCAAGGGTGGGAGCACCCCAGTGATCCTTGGTCTGGCAGGGACAACTGTACTGCACAGGGCAAAGGGGCTGGAACAGAATCACACTCTCAGATCCATCACCACCATTCCCACCTCCTGCAGCAGCACATTTCCAGACTGACACCCTTGTCATTGATTTCAAGGCAGTCAGACTCCCACTGACTTTCAAAAAGCTCTTACTTTATCTCCCACCATGCCTGTGCTCAGCACCGCAATGCAACAGTTATCAAGCAGGCACTGACAATGAGTGGGAAGGTTTGGGATGCAGAGCTGGGTTTCCTGGATGCTGCGTAGCCTAGAAGTTCAGCTAAAGTACCACCGCACAGGACTTATGCTCATAAGGGTCCACATGGCCTTCTTTATAATGTTTCTCATCCTAAGGGATACATGCAGCAAAGATTTGCCACAAAATACCCAATTAATGTTCTTTTAATGGAGAATATTTCTACTGGTACAAGCAGTTTTCTCCATCATCTTGTTCAAGCTGTAACTTTTGTGCCCACTAATCTGAAAATCCATGGCTTCAGATTTCACACCTTCACCTGCATAATCAAGGCTCAGAAGTAAGGGAGTAAATCAATTTACATTTGAATTGGCACAGCTTGAGGGTCAGCTGTGCTCTGTTTCTTCACCTTGAACCTTGATGCTGAAGCAGACAGTACCACTCCTGAGGGCCCCAGTCCTGCACCACTGCCTTTGAGAGGGACTGGAAAACTTTGCAGGGAAAGCTTTGTACAAGAGCTGCCTCCTGTGAGTCTTGAGGAAGCTGAGAGGTGGAGGCTGCACTTGCTAAGGCATGACTGAGATCAGGTGGAGGGTTCCTTGTAACACATGCTACACGAAAGCTCCTGCAAAGCCCTAGAAGTACAAGAAGCCTTCCTGTCACAGCCCTTTCCCTGTCCATCATTTTACTTTGACTCTCTTGAAGCAAAAAATTTCTTCTTAGTGCTCTGAGCATGGAACTACCAGTCAGACTGAGAACTGTAAATCCTTAATGTATTACTGTTCAATGGTAAAAGAGCAGCAAATACAATATTTGAGGGGGAGCTAGGAGGGAAGAAAAGAAAAACATCCTAACTAATTTGCACCAAGGTGAACCCAATCCACTTTGACAGGTTTCTGAACTCAGAAGTTTGTATAGCATAACTGTAAATAATATACCAATAGAATGATTAAAGAAGTATCAGGTCATGTCTGTCCAACCTGAAATTTTTATTTTAAATAAACATTGTCTAAAATTTCAAAGAGATTTACAAATCTCATTTGACAACTGAGTAGGTCATAGGGTTATTGGCCAACTTAAGCAAGTAAAAGCAAAGGCATTTGCAACTGCTTTTAAGAGCTAGAGATACGTGATTTGACTCTTTATTTGGACAGTGATTTACCGTTGTGCCATTGCTTCCTTTAGCAGTTCTGAGACATTGTTCTTGTTAAGAAGATTTTCTTGCACAACAATAATTTAATTCTTGGGAGGGTGGGGGAGGCAGGTCAGACTGGCAAGACCTTTGAAGGAAATTTTAAAGTTTTGGAACATTTCAATTAATAATTCACACTTTCCCTTGATAAAATGCATATTCAATGCTGAAGCCAAAAAAAGATCTTTTATTGTGAGAACACTGCATACCTTTAATAATTTTCAACAGATCAAATAAACCTTCATGAAGTCAGAACGCAGCTCCAACAATGCCAGCTTATGTTGTCTCAAGTCCTATCTTTGAGTGAATTAAAACTTCTGAAGATTATTTTCTATTGAGCACGAACAGAAAGGTTTTGTACCACTACAGTGTGGAACATAGCTAAAAGCATCTAGTAAGTTAGTGCTACGTGAAATTATACTCTTCCTTTAACCACCCCTACAATAAAAGAATTTTTCTTCTATAAGTGGCTTCTTGTATTGTCAGTGGGCACCACTGGAAATAGCCTGGCTCCATCTTCTTCATTCCCTTCCAGCAGGTATTTATATACATAAGTAAAGTCACCCTGAGCCTTCTCTTCTCCCATCTGAACCCAAGGATGACAACAACCTGGTGGCCAACCAGCTCTCTCAGCCTCTCCTCATATGTCAGATGCTCCAGTCCTTTAATCATCTTCATGGCCCTTCACTAGACTCTCTCCGATTTTTCCATATCTGTTGTGTACTGGAGAACCCAGAACTAGACACAGTACACCAGATTTGTCTTACCAGGGCTGGGGAGAGGGGAAGGATAATGTCCCCTGACCTGTTATTGATGCATGTCCTAATGCAGCCCAGAATACCGTCAGCTGCCTTTGCCACAAGGGTAGTTTGATGGTTCATTTTCAACTTGGTGTCCACCAGAAATCCAAAGGCCTCTTCTACAGAGCTGTTCTCAAGCTGTTTGGCCACCGTCATGCCCTGGTACATAAGGTTATTCCTGCCCAGACAAAGGACTCGATGCTTCCCTTTGTTAAACTTCATGAGGTTCATAGAATCATAGAATGGTTTGGGTTGGAAGGGACTTTTAAAGATCATCTAGTTCCAACCCTCCTGCCATGGGCAGGGACACCTTTCCCTAGACCAGGTTGCTCAAAGCCCCATTCAACCTGGCCTTGAAAACTTCCAAAAATGGAGTATTCACAACTTCTCTGGGCAACAGGTTCCAGTGTCTCACCAGCCTCACAGTAAAGAATATCTTCCTAATATCCAATCTAAATCTATGCTCTTTCAGTTTAAAACCATTACCCCTTGTCCTATTACTACACTCCTTGATAAAAGGTCCCTCCCCATCTTTCCCATAGGCCTCCTTTAAATACTGGAAGGCGCTATAAGGTCTCCCCTGAGCCTTCTCTTCTCTAGGCTAAACAACGCCAACTCTCTCAGCCTGTTCTCATAGGGGACAGTGGCTCCAGCCCCCTGATCATTGTGGCCCTCCTCTGGACCTGCTCAAGCAGGTCCATGTCTTTCTTATGCAGGGGTCCACAGAGCTGAACTCCAGGTGGGGTCTCACCAGAGTGGAGGAGTGGGGCAGAATCACCTCCCTTGATGTGCTGGCCACACTTCTTTTGATGCAGCCCAGGATACGGTTGGCATTCTGGGCTGTGAGAGCACATTGCTGGATCATATTCAGTTTTTCATCCACCAACACAGCCAAGTCCTTCTCTGCAGGGCTGCTTTTAATCTACTCATTCCCTAGCTTGTATCTGTTTTGGGATTGCCCTGACCCAGGTTCCCATCAGCCCATTTCTCCAGCCTGTCAAGGTCCCCCAAATGGCCTTTCCTAACACCATTCCTGCACAGTCAAACTATGTCTCCATATCCTTTCCAGGTCACCTGACGCTGTTTCCATTTCTTTTGTGCTTCCTTATTCTGCTTGAATTTTGTCAGGAGCGCCTTTTTCATCCATACAGGCCTCCTTCTGCCTTTGTTTGATTTTCGGCACATTGGGATTGACAATTCTTGACTTTGGAGATGATCCTTGCAAATCAACCATCTTTCCTGGACTCGTCTTCCTTACCTGTGTGCATATGTTAGGGGTGGGTTCACCTCTGTCTTGTTCGTTGGTTTTCACGTCTTTCCTGTCTACTTCACCCTGTGCCCTTGGCTTGCCATCCTGGTCTGCCACTCCACCACTTCTTTGTGAGTTGTCATCTCCCTTTTCTGTCATTCCTGGTTTAATCTTTCCTCTCCAGGTTGGCCAGCCTGTTGGCAAAGATGTTTTGCCCTACTTGGTCAGATGGATCTCCTGTCTTCTTAGCAGTTGTCGGTTCTCAGTCCTATTTGGCTGTAAAAGCCAAATCCCTGTTGCCAACACCATCTGTTCAAGCAGGTGTTGTCCTGCAGGATTTGTCTAGTCCTCCTGAAGCCCTTCACCCTCCCTGGCAGGATTAAGGAGAAACCCACTTAGTCCCTGGGCCCTTGGCCCTCGGCCCTCGCCCTAGAGCCATGTAGTCACTCTCGTTATGTTTCGTATAACCATTTAAGCCAAAACAAAAAGGTGAGACAAATGAGTCAATTTTCTGAAGCTGTTCCTATTTCAAGGGAGGTGGGAGAGAGAGAGACAGGAACATGAATTTCATTTCCTTTCCTATACTCAAAGACTTGCAGAATCTTCTATTAGGTTTGCAAATCTTCTCTTCTTGTAGCCCTCAAGGAAAAGGGAAAAAGAAATGTGAATCCACAATTTAAACAAAAAACATTCCTTGCCATTAGCATTTCTTTGATGATCCTTTGGTTTATTGTTGTGCATTAACTTCTGTATAATCACATAATTGCTACAACATTCATATAAATAATGCATTTGGAAAAGAAAGTAAACAGTGTGTCACATTCTATTCTCCAGAGAATTTAGCGGGACCCTTTGGCTTGACTTTAGCGCTAAAGCTGGTTTTGCCTCAGGGTAGCAATGCCTGTTAACAAAGTCAAAGCAAACAGGGAAAATAAAAGCACTTTCATTTTTTCATGAGATAAATTTGATGGGTCAGCCCTAAACCTCTCAGTGAATTTACTCCATGGCAAAATTAATGTGTCTTGTCTTGACTATATTGGTACCTCAGGGGTGCTGATGTGTGTTAGCTATCACAAGCAGAAAAGACAAACACCATTTGTAGTCCCCCTTCACCAGGTCTCCTTGAGTTTCCCTTTTATAAAAGTTTTGGGTTAAAGCTTCTATAAAGTCTCAGAACAGAGTTGCCTATGTCTGCCAGCTGGTTTTCTGCACTACATGAAAATATTTCTCAAGTACGGTCCTCTCTTCTCTCTCCCTTTCAAACATTTACACTTTAAAAAAGTCAAACCCTTCAGTATTTGACACAGTTTCAGCTCCGAGATCTACAGCCAGTTTTGAAAACTGCAACTTACAGAAGGTCATGTCACTTTGAAAGGGACCGATACAGCTGGAATGGAGATGACTGAATTGTGCACTGAAAGCACTGGGATTTTGCCCACATATTTGGGCCTGAATTTCACCAGGTTTTTATAAACAGGAGTTTCAAAGACCTATCTTATATGTTTGGTGTGTTCAGAGGGTGGATCCGATTTGGTTAGTTTTAGAGCATAAGTTCTCAGAGACACACAGAAAGGAGGATATATAAAAAGAGGGCAAAATTACATAGCCACAGATATGTGAGGGCCTTCTTTTGTTGAATATGCTTATAACACTCCCAGACCATTAGACACACAGGTAGGATCTGAGGGTCTTCATACCAGCTCCCCAGTGACTTTGGATTGTTAAGGAGTCTGGTTAACAGAGTCCCTCGGGAGGCAGACCTGAAGGGCAAAGGAGTCCAGGAAGGCTGGATGTTATTAAAGAAGGAAGTCTCAAAGGCGCAGGAGCAGGCCATCTCCATGTGCCATAAGTCGAGCAGGCGGGGGAGAAGACCGGCTTGGCTGAATAGTGAGCTTTGGCTGGAACTGAAGAAAAAAAGGAGAGCTTACCGCCTTTGGAAGAAGGGACAGGTGACTCAGGAGGACTACAAGGATGTTGTGAGGTTATGCAGGGAAAAGATTAGGAAGGCGAAGGCCCAGCTGGCACTTAAACTGGCCACCACTGTTAAAGATAATGTTTTTATAAATACCTCAGTGACACAAGGAGGGCCAGGGAGAATCTCCCTCCTTTGTTGGATGTGGAAGGTAACCTTGCCACGAAAGATGAGGAGAAGGCTGAGGTATTTAATGCTTTCTTTGCCTCAGTCTTTAATAGTCAGACTGGTCATCCTCAGGGTTGTCAGGCCCCTGTGCTGGGAAATGAAGATAGTATGCAGAATGAAGTCCCAGTTGTTGAAGAGGTGGCAGTCACTGACCAGCTGCTTCACCTGGTTGTTCACAAGTCCATGGGACCGGATAAGATCCACCCGAGGGTACTGAGGGACCTGGCGGAGGAGCTCACCAAGCCACTCTCCATCATTTATCAGGAGTCCTGGTCAACCGGGGAGGCCCCAGATGACTGGAAACTAGCGAATGTGACGCCCCTCTACAAGAAGGGTCAGAAGGAGGATCCGGGGAACTACAGGCCTGTCAGCCTGACCTCGGTGCCGGGAAAGGTCATGGAGCAGATCATCCTGAATGCCATTATGCAGCACATGTGGGACAACCAGGGGATCGGGCTCAGCCAGCATGGGTTTATGAAAGGGAGGTCCTGCCTCACTAACCTGGTCTCCTTCTATGATAAGGTGACCCGCTTAGTGGATGAGGGAAAGGCTGTGGACGTTGTCTACTTGGACTTTAGTAAGGCCTTTGACACTGTCTCCCACAGCATTCTCCTGGAGAAGCTGGCTGCTCACAGCTTGGACAAGTGCACTCTGCGCTGGGTTAAAAACTGGCTGGGCAGCCGAGCCCAGAGAGTGGTGGTGAATGGAGTCAAATCCGGCTGGCGGCCAGTCACGAGTGGTGTTCCCCAGTGCTCAGTGTTGGGGCCGGTCCTGTTCAATATCTTCATTGATGATCCGGATGAGGGGATTGAGTGCAGCCTCAGTAAGTTTGCAGATGACACCAAGTTGGGTGGAAGTGTCGATCTGCTGGAGGGCAGGAAGGCCCTACAGAGGGACCTGGACAGGCTGGATCATTGGGCCGGAGCCAACGGTATGAGATTCAACAAGGCCAAGTGCCGGGTCCTGCGCTTTGGTCACAACAACCCCATGCAATGCTACAGGCCTGGGGAGGAGTGGCTGGAGAGCTGTCTGGAGGAAAAGGACCTGGGGGTGTTGATTGGCAGCCACCTGAACATGAGCCAGCAGTGTGCTCAGGTGGCCAAGAAGGTCAATGGTATCCTGGCTTGTATCAGGAATAGCGTGGCCAGCAGGAGCAGGGCAGTGATAGTGCCCCTGTACCCAGCGCTGGTGAGGCTGCACCTCGAGTACTGTGTTCAGTTTTGGGCCCCTCACTACAAGAAGGACATCGAGGTGCTGGAGCGTGTCCAGAGGAGGGCAACGAAGTTGGTGAAGGGTCTAGAGAACAAGTCTTACAAGGAGCGGCTGAGGGAATTGGGGTTGTTTAGTTTGGAGAAGAGGAGGCTGAGGGGAGACCTTATCGCTCTCTACAACTACCTGAAAGGAGGTTGTAGCGAGGCGGGGGTTGGTCTCTCCTTCCTAGTAACAAGCGATAGGATGAGAGGAAATGGCCTCAAGCTGCACCAGGAGAAGTTTAAGTTGGCTATTAAGAAAAACTTCTTCACCGAAAAGGTTGTCAAACATTGGAACAGGCTGCCCAGGGAGGTGGTTGAGTCTCCATCCCTAGAGGTATTTAAAAGAAGGGTAGATGTGCTTGAGGATATGGTTTAGTGGTGGACTTGGCAGTGATAGGTTAGTGGTTGGGCTCGATGATCTTAAGGGCCTTTTCCAACCTTAACGATTCTATGATTCTATGAATGCAAAAGGAAGAAAACCTTAAGTTAGCATTGGTGGGGTTCAGTGCTATCCTCACCCAGACACTCACTATCTGGTGACAAACTAAATGTCATTTTAATGATAATCTAGTCAAGGCTTCCCAAAGGAGAAGGATACTGCTGTAATCAGACAGAGCAGCAAGCAACTTACAAGTCAGGCAGACCGTGAGAAAGGGAAGTGTTTACCACAAGGAGCGCCGGGGAAGGAGAGCCAACATGCAGCGAGAGCTGGGATGCCTGATGCAGGGGCCTGGATTTTCTGTACACCTCTCCTGCACCAGAGAGAGAAGAGCAGTGAAGCAGTTTGATGCCTCTTTCAAGCATCCTCCATGGCCAGGGCTATTCAAAAGGGCAGACTCAAATGTCAGCAAAGAAAAGGCAGCTCTTGCATCTCTGTGCTTCACCTCACATCCCCAGATCATTCCTTTTACACATCTGTCATGTAAAAGACATTCTGCCTCTACCAGTTTAATCAATTCACTCTGGCAGTTTCCAGCATGTCAGGATTCACTGAGGTCCCTGGGCAGCAGCCCTGGTCAGTCTGGGATGCTCAGAGGAGCTGCCTGGGCATAGGTGACAGGACCTCTTTGGTCCTGAGGCAATTCTATGGGCCATGACCATAGTAAAATATCTTTCTGCTTGCAGACCAACGCAAACCATGCTCCCATATGTCGTATTGTGCTGGGACACCATTTCCTGAGCAACATCCTGTGCATTTCAGAGCAAACAAATTCCCACTCTGAATGCAAAAAGTACCCCAGGTTGCTCATCCCTGGTCTTAAGTGCTTTCCTATTGCAATGAGATCAGGATCAGGATGTGTTAATCTCTAAGACTTCCTATTTTCTAAACCTGTCTTCCTATCAATTCCAGCAGCAGCTCCAGCGGTTACTGCCTACAGACAGCCAGAGTCTGTGTATTCCTCATGAGGCTTGCCCTAGACAAGATCAGAAATTACTAATGGTAAAATGTTGGCGTATACCTTGACTCCACTCTATGTTGCTGCACTACCACCACCACAACTCACCAGTGGGTGGGTGGGAAACTCCTGACACAACTGCCTTGTGTATAGATAGCTTAGGAAGGCATATGCGTAAATGGAGTACCTCAAATTTCCAAAGCTCCTTCAGTTTTCTACCTATCTTCATCGTCCAACTCATGGTATCAGTAGTCTCTTCTGTTTTTGTGAAAGCACAGTTGTGTCTGTCATCAACTTTGGGTGATAAGATCAGATTTTGAACTTGGATGCAAACCACATGGTAATTCCCTGCTCTATAAAGAAAAGAAAGACAATAAAAAGCCCTTAGTACTGGTTTTGTTTCCTCTGAGCCTCATTAGGCACTTAGCCAGCGACTAGTCAGGTACAAAGGGGCAAGGACTCAGAAACGGGCCTCAGAGGTCCTGCCTTCCATCTGTGAGGCAGAAGTGTGAACCGTAAGCCAAATTCATTTAGTTCCTTTTACATAATTGTCAGCTTCACTCAAAGCAGTTTCTTCTCCTTGGTTGCAAGGGAAGACAGTCAATTGTTGTTCTATTCACTTTGTCACATAAACCCATCTGACAGGCATGACAGCAACTGCTTGCTAATTATGGAGCAAAATTTGCAGTGCGAGGTTTGTTGTGCCAACGGTCCCCAGAACAATCCTGGGATTGTTTTATGAGAAGATTGGGCAGTCAGGGTTGAGCACTTTTGCTTCAATTATCCCCATGTGCTGTCACGGCTTGGAGCTGCTCTAGTGGAATGAAGAGAAGAAAATAAATGAGCTCTGCTCCAACCCTGGGAGCAGTTGCTGAACCCTGAAGAGCTTGGTTGGTTGTATCTTTGTTAGCTGCTATTACAGATATTATTGCCTGGTAGTGGCACTGAAACTGATGGTCTATTAGCACTTCTATGCTATGTCCAGGGATTTATAGCTCCACTGCAGAGACTTATCCTGAAATGAAACTCAGCATGTGGTCTCAGCTAAACCCAGCTCTCTAACTTTATTATCCACTACTTTGGGTGACCTAATAAAGTTCAGATATTGCTGGCATTGGATGCAGTTGGTTTGCTGATTTCATAAAGTTTAGTGGATTTGGGGGTGAGAGGTGACTAACAGAAAATCTCATCTCACTGGGACCGAGTTTAAAAAAATGAAGGAATTAATTCTTTAATGTAGGAATTTGCATGATGTACAGACACCTAAAAAGATGGTTCTAAAAGAAGAAATTTAACCAGCTGGTCATAAATCATAATTATCTTATCCCAGAATAGTCCAAAAGAAAACTAATTCCTACTGAACTTATTGAGCCACATATTCTTAGTTTCCTACATGACCTGGGTTTGCAAAGCACCTTCATGAGCCCCCAGCTAGTTATGTTACTCAATTTCCTCTTTGTGACCTGAGTCCACCTGTGTGGCTGTCATTTCCAAAAGAGCTTCAGTGATAAATTGGAAAAATAAAACTTGGAGAGGGGGCTATGTTTGTTTCTTCCAACCAGTAAGTTATTCCAGAACATGCCATCCCTTTGCAAAAACCAAGAATCAAGGCCCTTCCATGGACATTGGCAGCTGCCCAACCCCCATGTCTGGCTACCCCCAGAGACAGCTCAGCTGAGCCCTCACCCACCACCATTCCTCCCACATCTACTCCTCCTGCTCCCTTTGCATCCTCTGCAGCCCTTACCAGGTCATGGAAGGACCAGTTCAGCTCACTAGCTCAGCAGAAAACTAATCAATCCTTCTGCTGCCTTAGTCTTCTAGCAGAAAGCACATTGCATCAGCTCACCAGGCTGTCAGGCAAGCCAGAGCCAGAAGGCTCTCACAACCAAAGGCAACCATGTGAGCATGCCTTTTGTTTCCAGCAAGACCCTTTTGTTTCCAGCAAGATCAATCCCCTGAAACTTTTACCCACATCCTCTTGTCTCTACAGATTTACAGCATGGATTTGGAATGCAGGGAAGGAGGACTTATGCCACAGGTTCACTAAAAGTTTACCTAGAGCACTTCAGAGCACTGGAACAGCATAACTCTACAATAGCAACAAATACTCTCTGCCATAGCCTGTAAAGACTCCTGAAGAAGGTATTCCTCTCTTTCATGGATATGAATCATGTGACATGGTCCATCTTAACTACAGGCAGGCAGGATATCCTTCCCTGTTCCACAGAGATTATTGCTGTTTCCATTGGAAAAGTTTTGGGAAGATGGGAACAACTCTAGAAAAACCTAAGGTTTCACCAAATTTTAATTTCACAGCAGGAAGTCTTTTTCAAACCATCCCCAAACCCCCATACCCACAGATACATGACCTTTTCAGAAAAATCTTCCAAAAGTCTGTGGTGTTGACAGATAGCAGGTGGGAGAGCAGACAAGAAAGAAAGAAAGCGGTAGGTATCCAGCTTTACCAGATGTACCAGGCCAATTTGGTACACTGCAGGGCAAGTCTGAGTTGATCTAGCACTGAAAAGCAGCAGCAAAGACCAACGAAAATCCTTCACAAAATGTCCTTGAAGCAGTTCTGCTCCTTGTAATAGTCACCGGAGTAAAAAGAAGTGTCTCATGTTCTGGTTATATTCCTTTAGCACCTCAGATTATTTCTAGCTGTCCTCAAAAGAAGAATGAAGGATTATTCCCCTTTCCAGAAAAGGATTTAAGAAGTCAGAGGCAGTGCAACTCATGGGCAGCCCAATTCCCATGGTGAGCTGCAGTGTGCATGTTAATCCAGTTAAAGCAGAGGCTAAGATTTCTCCTTAGCATGTCCTTCAGCACTGCCATGTACCAAAGAAATTTGGGTCTAGGCCTGGCAAATTTGCCCAGCTCTGGCTAGGAGTTGCGGAGTATCTCCATTTCAGTTAATTTGTGTTTGGCCTGGATTTCAGCTGCCAGAGAGTTCATGGGAGTTTGCATGATGTCTCAGACAGGTCCTGTGGTCTGCCATCACCCTGAAAGGATCTTCACCACCACAGGAAGGGTCAACCCAGACCTTCACTCCTCTCTCCTCCCCACTCTTCTGGGTATTCCCCTCACCTCTGTTCTTTGTACAGCTGCATTGTGAGTGAACAGAGAACCAATCTGCCTGAGGAACAATCCTTTCCCTGTGTTCAGATCAGTTCACTGCAAGACCTACTACACCAGTGCTGAGGCACCACAGACCAACCATCAGGTCTGGAGAACAGGGATCTCTGACTTACACATGTCAGATTAAAGCAACCATAGAACTGGTTGCCAGGTACTTACGTGAGGTTAAAAGCAAGCAGTTAATTGCTCTTTAATCTGGACATCAGAAATACGATGAAAGACAGTAGCTGGAATTTGGTTCAAATTCAGGTTGAGAGTGGGGTTAGGTTCACTGAGGTGATATAGTATTCTGCAATATGCAACTCATTCTCTCCCAGTTAACCAGCTGTACTTTGTATGAAGCAGTTGAATATTAGGGGAATTCCTAATACTTTCTGGCCCAAGAATGCTTAACCGGGAGGAGTTATGGGAGCATCTCTGAAAATCCTGTGGTTAGGGCATCTCTAAGAGACCACAACTCAAACCTCTACTCCAGGTAAGGTAGGAGAGGAGCTCTAACCTGGCCTCCTACACTCCCAATGGGGCACTAATATGTTACTGGACAGCAGGAAGGAAGAAGTGGGGCCTCTGTTTCTGTATGAACAAGCATGTTTCAAGCAACTCCAGAGACAAGATGGGCAGGGAAATATATGGTGCACAGACCTACCAGGGCTTGGACTTGAGTCTGACCAGCTATCATTGCCTATGATATTATGAAGGCTCATCTGTGTGGACCTTCTCTACCAGTAAAACCATAAGCATTGTCAAGCTTAGGAAGCAATGGATTGCTGCTCTGGAAGCACCAGCACGTGCAGGTCTTAAGCTTGTAACAGCACTTCTTATACTGAAGTTCCCCACAGGAATCTGGCCAAAAGTATCTTTAGTGGCTTTTGTTTTTAAACACACAAACACAGAGAGAGTACAGCTGAGTATTTCAACAGTGTACCTACAGCGGATGTGGACTGTGTGGGCTGGGGGGGTCTTTCAGCAAAAGCCTGGATTCCTTTCTGAAAGCCATACTGCAGTTCACTGAGAGGTTATAGGCTTCATACAGAAATTCCTCAGCTACGATCTGTGTTTTAATGCAGCAGGTCAAACCACCCTCATAATAGTACCTCTTGTCTTGTATAGATTATATGACATTTAAGAGGGGAAAGGGGGCACTCAAAGCTAAATCTCAGGACACTCCAATGTCTAATGGTGTACAGGTCTGGCAAATGGTTTGAGACACTCTTAACAAGAATACTTCAGTTTTCAGTCAGCCTCTAACTGTTTTACTGTTGGTATGAGGTAACTTCAGGGTTAGCTTTCCCCAAAAGCTGGCCCAAATAGGGTTTTCCCCCATACAAGTTAAAACAATTTTTAACCTAGTCTAAACACACCCTGAGGTGCAGACCAAGATAAACAGTAGTATAAAATAAATTAATCATCCCAGAAGACCACTGGGGTATTTCCCCACAGGATTTCCGAAGAAGATAGCAGAGTTATTGGGGTAACACAGCCATCCCCCTATTAGGGGACAGACCTGTGGTGGGATGTTAAGGAGAATGTGGTGACATGTGAATGCTGGATCATGTAGCCTTGACTAGCTCTAAGAGGAAGGTGTCCTTGCCAGCCTACCAGTATGGGACTTTCCCCTCAAAGTCCCTGTGGAGGGAGGATTTGAAGCAAGTGAGGGGGAGGTATGTTGTGGTTTTGCCAGGGGACCTCTGAGAGATCACCAGGGTGGGCAGGAGCATGAAAGGGTACAAGAAGAAACCAAGGTAATGGTGGTGCAAGAGTGGCAGTGGATTTCAGGATAGAAAATGGGGGCTTAAAGATAGCATAGGGCAAAGTGATGGATAGCCTTATGGGTGCAGACATGAAGTTTGCTTTGCTCCATCTGCAGCTGACATCTGCACCATCATCCAGAGAAGTTGTTACTGTTTCTGAAGAGAGCTAAGCTGCTTTTACATTGGCAAGCTCACATACTGCTCATGCAATAAACTGCAGCAACACAGAGCACAGCATGAAATGCTGAACTCAGCTGCCATCGCAGGGAAATGCTCCTGCAGTCGGTTTGGCCCCATTGTGCAAGCTGACAAGTTCAAACCCAGGTGCATCAGTGGTGCACACACACGCGTGGTTTGCAACGTAGACAAAGCTTGAGAGGACAGTGGTAGTTAGATGGAAGTGAAAGAGCACTTAGGAAAACAGCAGCATGAGATTGTCCCTTTCTTTGTGTGCATTTGGAGCCATCGAGGCCACAGAGCTGGAGATTACAGTAATTAAGGCATGAAATGAAGCCCTGGGCAGAAGCTGAGTTGATAGCATGTCATAAGGCTCTTCTTCTGAGTTGTTTGAACAGCTTACAGTTTTCCTATAGTTATTGCTTATTCAAAGCTGATTGTGGAATTATTTCCATGAGTAATTCTTGGCCACTGTATCCCTTGCAAGCAGTTCACTGCAGTCAGCTGATAGCTGAAATTCAAGACTGGTCAGCCCCTTTTGCCTATTCATATAGGTCACTTGTTCTGATGCAGAGAAGAAATTGCTTTACAGCAGGTCATGTGCCAGGGCTGCCAGCGGCCGTGTCTCCTTGTTCACCAGGGACCAGTGCTCGCAGGCTGGGACAGTGGGACAAGCCCATTACTGTCCCCTGGCTACACAAGTGCCAGCACAGCATTTGCAAATGTGGGATGGAGTGTTCTTGGGTGTTTTTAGTAGCTGCTCCAAGCTTGCTCTTTGGCTGAGTTGTCCTGCCAGTCAATGTGCTTTGGGCAGTAAGGAGAAAGACAAGCACCAGAGGAGACTTTTTGCAGCAGGGGTGAGGGCATGGGATGCCGGCAGGACCCTGAGTTGTAGCAGAGCCCAGTGTCTCTGAGCAGGCTCAGGCAGCATAGGGCAGGCCGAGATGAGGATCCAAACTGAAGTGAAAAGTTAACCATGCTGATGAAGTGAAGCTCTGTCAGCTGCCCGAGCTTGGCAGAGTGAACAGACCTGTGCACACGAGAGCTGCAGCATTAATCAAAGATAACAGAGCCTTGATGTGAGGCAGTGTAAAATAAGATCAACATATATAGCCAGCAGACAGTGCTTTCAGGCTTCTTTCACAAAAAGCTGTTCTGTTTTAAATAATACTTCAAACATACCTAAGTTGTTAATTACAGCCTGCACACAGTACAAGGAGACAAATATAAGACCTGCGAGTTTCAGAGCAAGGACATCAGGAGAAAGAATAAATTGACTCAGTGTGGAAAGTGTCATTATTAGATGATATATATAGTGTGTTTGTTTCCCCAGCAGCTTTTCCAGCTTCTGTGCTTTGAAGTGTCTCATTTTGGGGTCTCAATTGCACCCTAAAACCCAAAAGCTTTTCCATTTTAATGAACTACAAGACTTAAAATTATCATTTTATTGCATTTCCTATCCTGATGGGGTTAACTAGAGCCTGGCAAGTGCACACTGCCCATTAGGGATCATTAGGAAAGCATTTGGAAGTTGCACAGCCTCCTTGGACTTTTATTGTTAATAGTTCCTTTTGTGGCCATTTGGAGGAAAAACAGGTTTTCTTAAGCAAATATAAAACTGGATAAATATACCATCCATTACAGCTCCACTAGTCCTCTAAGGATTTTCAAAGCCTTCTTTTCCCCCTGCCTTCCCATGAGTCCTTCAAAACGTTATATACAATATTATGCAGGCTGTTGGTGGCTTCCTGGAAAGAGAGAGCACCTGGAAAGACTGGAAATCTAGTTAACTTTGTTGTGTTATTCTGTCCCACCTGCCTTTTCTTGCACTGTGTCTATAGCCCATTCCTCTCTCCATAGCTGGCGTTGGGCTCCACATACCATGTTTGTGCTCTGCTCCGAGAGTGCCAAGTGACCCACTGTCACTGCCTGGCAGCCTCTGCCTGTTGAATTCAGCCTCTGTTGAGAGCTGCCTTGCCAAAACCTTTTCCACACTACGATGGAAACCATGTTAGAAATAACTCAGGAGTTGGCAAGATTTCTCAGAGCTTTCATTTCTTGAAGTACTTTGCTACCAAGCTATGTTATTCACATCCTCTTGGGGATCTGTAGGATGAGGGGGGTTTTAATGGATCTCCCTCTAAGGGGGGTGAGAGATATAAAGTCTAACACTTGTAAAATGGCTGTATTCCAACATAAGAGTCAGCAGGCTAAGAAGTATGGTGATTAGGAGGTGGAGCTGTCATCCATCATGTAATGTTCATGCACCTGGGATAAGCCTAACACTTCTGGCAAGGTCATGTTCCATCGTCCACTGCTCCCTCTGGCTCTTCAGATCACAAGATAGGAAAAAGGTTGCACTTCACATTTTTTTTTTACACAAGGTGCAGCTTTGCTGTAGATAAACACAAGGCCAGGGCCTCAGGTCTCCAGCCTAGTATCCACGCTGGCCAGTGGGGTGGTACAACAACCACATCTCCTTTGCTCTCCGTATAGATGTCCTAGAAAGCAAATTCTGCAGCACATTATGAAAGATCATGTTCATCTGTGGCAGGGAGAGCTAACATCCATTGTGGTCCTTGCACAGCAAAGCGAAACACAGCCTGATTAGCCTCTATGAAGTGTTTAATAGCAAAGAATCAGTGCATGAGAAGGGGCCTATTTCATCCAAAAGCAAGATCACAAGTCAATCCATGATTACATGGCCAAAGCCAACACTTTTTAAAAAATACAAAGGGATCCTTTTCCTCGAGGTCAGAGAGTGCTGGAGCAGAACCAGAGAGGAGCGTCCAGAAATGCTTCTTTATTTGAGGGAGGCACCACTGTCAGGCTGCCATCGATCCTTTCGTTGGGTCACTGCTGGCCTGGGAGGATAGAGGTGGACTGCTACAGATCAGAAAACAAAGCAGACAGTTGGAAAGATGCGTTAAAAATATGTATATAAAAATCTCTGCCACTTATTGTTGATCCATTAATCCCCGGCCAAAAGCATTTTCAGCCAGAGGCTGTCAGATGAAAAAGTCATATGAAACTTGTTCTCACAGCAAGTTAAAAAAGGGGGATGGGGTGGGAAGAGATAGATATAGGGTGGGTGGGGGTGTGTACACCCACTTATCACACAAGAAAACAAACAAACAAAAAGAAAATACGAAGTTTTCTATGCCAATGTTGTAGTGCAAAGGAAAAAATCTAGAGCAGTCCCACATACAACTTATCTTCCTGCACTTTGTAGCACAAGCAGCAAAATGATACCTGCAAGAGAATCCCAGCACTGAGGCCAGAACTCAGATCTGCCCCTCTGGGTGCTGGGTTTGGAAATCTGGTCTTCGCAATCTATGACTACATGTGGGCAGTGGAAAAATACTACTGAACAACTAATTACCAAAAGCATTAGGTAACAAACCCCCATTTTAAATATTTGCAGGAGGTAGACAGAAAGGTGCCAGCCTGAAGCTGGTAATTACTTTTATTTCTGCCAAGAATCAGATATACTTCTAATAATAACTATGGGCACAAAATATTAGTTAGAAAAACAGGGGATACTTACTCCCAGCTGCAGAAGAGACCAAAGCAGGCAGAAAATGTTGTGATGCGGGTGCACCAAGGTGGAGGGTAATGACTGCGAGGATAGGACTTGCGCAATGCTGTGGCACTGCAGTGGCAGTCCTGCCCACTGTCTCCAGAGCAGGGAAAGCTCCAGGGCACCTCTTTCCTCCTGGGGGCAGCAAGGCTGGCTGAAAACTCTCTGTAAATGTATTGACTGCCTTCTTCCCCCTGCCCTGAGCCTGCAAATCTTGTGATGCTGATGAAGCCAGCGATGGTAGTGTCCCTGAGGGACCATGTCTGCAGGTGCAGCAGTGCTGTCTGACTTTGTGGATCGTGCCACCAAAGGGTGGGTGACAGTCCCTTTGTCCTGGTGGGAGGCTTCCCTCTCCCCAGGGAGCTCTGATTTAGGCACTGTGCTTCACTGCCATGGCTCTTCCCACCTCACCCCTCATGCAGCCCTGACTCCTGGATGGAGGATTTTCTAAGTCTGCTCATGAAAAGATTGCATGGACTCTGGTTTGTGGCAGACACTCACACCCCAGCCTGGCCATCACTGAGCAGGGCAGAGGCTGCGTCCCCACCACAGGCACCTCTGCTCAGAGACAACCCCATGTTGCTGGGTTGTCCTTCCTGGGTATGGTCTTTTCTAAGCACTCTGCTGAGAGGCTGCTGGGGCCACATTCAGAGCCTGCAGCCTTCCTCATTGTTTGGTTGCTCTCCCAGTGATACCAATGACATTTTTTGAGTCATTCCATTTCTCTGCTGCAACATTCTCCTGTCAGCTAGTTAACATGGTAATTATACAAGAAGCACACATCAAAGCAAAGCTGTCTTGGTACAGCAGTTTCCATATGCTGCTTAGCCTGCATGTCCCACAATCCTCTCATTTTGCCCCCGGTCCCTTTTATTTCTGCAGCGTCCAACACAACCACTTTGTTTGTGCTCAGCGCACTAGCACATGCCATCGGCGACACAGCTCACTGCTGTGCTCACGATCGGCAGATTCTTATTTGATTGCTGAGGCATTAAATACGTACACTTATGGTGGCATAGAAAATCTGTGACCGCATTAGCCACACTGTCAAGTTTAGGAAAATCCAAACTGAGTTATTGTGGGGAAACAAGTTACCACATAATTTGAAGAAGGATTCTGAATTAATTGGAAACTTCACAGGCTTAGATTTGGTTTCCAAGGCCTTCCCAGCCCACACCTCTATCTGTATTATGCATTTTTTTCATTTGGGTCGTCTGTCCCTACTCCTGCCTGCATGACGCATCTGCAAGACACGAGAGTGGGTCACCAGTGCATTTCAGGAGTCTGACCACCACGTTACCCTCCCCAAGTCAGGTCTGGAGTGCAGACTTCAACCCAATCAAAGAGGCACTTCTTCGACTTCATCGGGATGAAGTAATTACTCAATAATTGCCAGCAGACCCATCTATGGAGGCAGACAAACCAAGATATTTCACTGTTCTCTCATATGTCTTGTACCAAGACTGGGTTTTTTCTTTCCTTGTTCAGTTGGATGTATTTTGTACCTACCAAAGACCCACCTTTACAACTCCAGCTTACACATGTGTGACGAGAGGGTGAGATACTGTGCTGCTGTTTTTCCATATCCAGCTTCTCAAAAGAGATGATAGGCTTACACCACACCTCTGCTGCCAAACGGGTTCATATCCTACAAAAGGTAGGAGAAGAGGGAGCTGCTTTTGGGCCTCCACAGCTCCCCTTGGCTCCTCACCCCACATCTGGGAAAGGACATTCCAGTTCTCTAGATCTCTCTGCAATTGGCCTTTGTGGACATGCAGCAGGTCCAGCCACTGGACAGGAGCCAGCCTGCAGCCCCCTTCAGGCACAGGGTTCTCTGAGCACCAGGTTCCAGGAGGTGCACGCCTCCTCAGCCACAGCACCACAGCCTTTCCTCTGCTGGCTAGACCTGGCTAGCTAGCAGAAAATGGTCCAAATGCAGGGAGGCAAAGCGAGAGTGGATCAGCCTTGCACAAGTGCAGTATGGAGCACATGTGTGGGAACATAATCCAGGAGCCAGCTGCAGCTCAGAGCCCCGTGCATGGGATTTGGCTGCTTTGTACAGCAGAAACCCTGCCACTGAGTCAGGCTGTCCCAAGCTTCTCTTGGAAGTGGCTGCATTAACTTTGGAAAGTTTCTCAAAGACTACGAAACATATGAATCTCCAATTTTTGCCAGAGATGGAGATTGTCCCTTTGTGAATGCGTGTCCCAACTGAAAGAATAGCTATTGGCCACTGTGACACTGTACAATCTCAAGTAGATTATGAAGGAAATCAGATGCACAGGGTTGCTTACAAGCATAGTGAGCTTTTGAGCCTTGATTAGGTTCAACATCTATAAATGAGTCTTTTGTTAAGTCTCATCTGCACTTATGTCCTGGAAAGGCAGCTGGAGTTCAAGCACCCACAGCTGCAGAAGTTTCTGGTCTCTGTAAATTCTGCAGGAGAAAGTGCTCTCATGGTTGGTGCAGTCTTCTCCATATTTGTCTTCCAGGCCTAACAATCACATAGATACTTAATATAAGTTTAATTTTAAAAATCTGGAAACTTTTTAGGCAGAATATTGTACAGCATTTCAAGCTAGCTTTGTACCATTGCTGGTCACAGAAGAGGAAAGCCTGACCTAGGATAGCAACCTGGCAGCCTGTACTAGGAGGTACAGTTCTTGCTGGCATAGGGGACTGACTCAAGTCTTATGTCCAGCATACAGCTTCTCTGTTTAGCTGTGTATCTATAAAGTCCCTCCTTTTTACAACTTTACAGCTATTAGTCAAAATCAGTTTTAATACGCTACTGCAGAGCCTGAAATTGTGGCTCTCCTTTGGTGGATAGGAGCTTAGATGTGGCCAAAGGAAGTCCATGCAGGATGCATTCCTTGTAAGCATCACTTTTTATAACCATTTCAAATCTGTGTTTCAGATCGGCTCTGGGAAATTGAAGTAGAGAAGGTAAATCTGTCAAAAGGCAGTGAGCTCGGGTCCCCCTTCCCAAAGTGCTGTGGACACTTCTGAAAGCCTGCGCAACTTGCAGACAATCCCAAACTTCACTGTGGAAAACCCAGCAAGAGTCCTGGCTTCTCCTCAGACTTAGATATAACCCCGTTCATCAGAATCCAGCATACCTGATTTTCATCCTTGTGTCCCCTTCCTGTTCGTCAAACACAAAGCATCTTTTACCATGATGCATGACTGGACAGTTTACAACGATCTTTGATATTCATGTTGGCCTGCACCTACCCTTAAAGGAAACAAGCAGCAGAGTCCCCAGTATAATTCTTAGTGAGCTTGGATGCATGAGAGGCTTAGTATGAATAAAGAGAATGGACTGTTTGAGCTTTATGGTCCTTACAATCAGTAGCTTAACCTTAAAGTTATTCATTTACATGACTGCTGGCAAAAGTCTCACCGGCTCTCCAAAACCAGTCACAAACTAGATCCAGTCCTACACTCAGAGCATACAAAGGACAGAGGAGAAAGCATAATTAAGAGGAGCACAAAATTTACAATGCAGTTAAAGGATATAGTACAAAAGCCCTCTGCTTTCAAAGTTCAACTAAGCAGTGCATGGACACCAAACTCTCCTCTGTGTATTTGAGCAGTCCTGGGGTAGACTTTGAAAACCTTTGGACAGTGACTGCATTAACACTGAGTTTTGTTTAATTTAGCACCCCTTAAGGCCAAGGTTGCCAGTGGGGTGTAGGTAGTTCAGCACACAAGAGCATGCTTGGGGAAGATCTCATTTCTTCAGGTTACCTTGAAAAGGCCCCATTTAAAAACAACTAACTTTTCCTAAAGGTAACCTTTAGTATTTTTTCCCTAATGTCTTAACATCTGAGATGCATTTTATTTAACATCAGATTCATGTCCACTCTGAATTCCTTAAAAATCTTGGAACATATCTGCATTCACTTCATTTATTCCTTTAAAAGAACGTATTGCCTCTCAGAAGGCTAAAACTAGCTGGCACGGCACAGAGGGAAGCTCTGCACAAGTGCAATGCCAGATATTATTTCAAGCTGCTTTCTGAGCTATGTTTCTGCAATTCAAAATGTCTAATGAGCTTATTTGATTGTATCCATGCCAACAAAGAGATATAAACAGCTTTAATCACTGTTTCGCGTTGCTCTTGACCCCCTGCTTGGCTTCATTATTTTCCTTTTAGCCACATCAAGGCACAACACTCCAACTAAATCACTCGACCACTTGCTGAAGACCTGTCCACGTAATAAGATTTCTTTTTTATCATCTTGTGAGTTTTTTTTGCATTGCTGTTTAACAAGCAGCAGCCAAGCTGGGTGTCAGCTCAAAAGCAGCAACTAGGTAAGGAATTAATGTCAATAGCTCTTGCTGGTTCCTTTATTTTCAGATACATTTCTAAATTTATTACCCTAAATTGATTAATGCCCAGAGACAGGGAGCAGGTTACAGCTTCTGGTCTCCTGTTTTGTCACTAACAATGCTGGAGGGAGAACAGAGCAAGAGCAGGGAAACAAAGAGAAAAGGAAGCGTTAACAGTTCAAGTCACAGTAAGTGTTGGCCTGCTTAAACTAATAATATCAGACAATTCTCTATAGTCTAAAACACCCACAGTCCTCCTACAGAGCTCCAAGCACTCCATGATCAGTGAACCATGTTTTAATGATACCTTCTCTTGTAGACCTTAAAGGTTTCAAATATTAAATCTTTTCTCTTACGCATGCTGACAGCAAATGAATCTGATGCCCATCCATTAATGAAGTTTGTCTGTCTCTTGATCATTATAACGAGGGTATTAGCTAACATTACTTCCCCCCACACACTTTTTTAAATACGAAAAGAAAGAATGTCAAGGAGTACACCAAATGCAACACATAACTACAAGTTCAAAAGGTTATTGAGGATTGAGGTCAGATAGCATGGAGAAAATCTTGTGCCCTCCTAAAAAGTAGGTCATTTCTTTCAGCCCCACAAGGATTTAGGAAAAATCCTGAGGCGTATGTGCAACCTCTGTTTTGTAAAAGAAATAGCTTGAAGGTTGTTTCCTTTTTAAAAATACCTCTTTTTTTCTTTCCTTATGCTGAAGTGGTTCTTAATGTGATATTGACACATTCTGGGAAAAGGATCACAGAGTTGTAGCATGTCTGATTTCTCTGACATCTAGGTCTGTCGCCTGTTAGATACTATAAGAAGTGTCAGTGACTTCTGGAATTTTCTAAGGCATCTGTTTTTCTTTCTACTTTTTCTGCTTGATTTCATCAGGATGAGCTGGGAGTCTGTGCTGGTTTTTAAGGCTACAGGGTGAGAGCAGCATGAGGACAAAGGCAGCAGCCTAGCATGGCACCTGCTCAGGGCCACAGGGCTTGCTTATGAGCACTTATTGAGTCCACCCTCTGCTTCAAGGCAGGAACAACTCATACGTGGCAGCTAGGTAACTTCACCACGGACATGGCTACCATGGCTTTGAAGAAGCTTTCCAACATCTAAGCTATCTTTTCCTTGCTGGAATTTAGGTCTACTATACCTATCATCCAGCACAGGCATGGAGAGCAGATTATTTCCTCTTCCCATTCCCCAGTTCTGCTCTTCTTGAGGCTGAACAGCACTAATTTATTTAATCCTTCATCTAGCTCATTTTTGTAGGCTTCAGATCATTCTCCCTGCTCTTTCCAGATGTCCCACATTGGCACATAGTGCTGTCACTGAAGCTTTACTGGTGCTGAGTGGAAGCTGGGGGGTGTTTCAAGACGCACACATCAATGCACACCCTACAGCAGCATTTTCTCCCCTCTCCACAGCAGTACATCTCCAAGCTGAGTTCCCTCAGTGACAGTTGAGCCTTTCCTGACTTACTCCCCTCTCTGAGTGGGAAAGCACCTCTGATTCCTGCCTGGCAAGTGAGATGTAGACTTTTGCATGTCTTTGAGAACCTACAGAACTGCAAGATGCTACATAAGCAGATGATGACTGTCTGTACTCACCACTTTCTACTGCCTCAGACAAAAATCTGTCAATATATAAAAGTTATTGTTCTTAATGAACAGACGCGGGACCCCAGTTGCAAAGTAGGTTCCTCAGCCTTCTGGGCACTGCACATTTAAAATACAATAGTCATTTTAGGTTGTTTCAACATAAAATACTTTGGAACAACATGTTAATGGTATAGGTGAACTTCTAAATAGTGTTGCTGTGAGGGTTAATAAGAAATGTTTTCCCCCAACCACAAGTCTTGCAGCTGCAGTTATGATAGGATTGTGACTGCAAAAGCCCCATTGTTAAACCTAATCTGCTGTTAAAGTGCTTAATCGAGAGATTATTAACATTTCTGATGAAATACTTAGCTAAAGTGCAAAATGTAATCTTGGGGCTTTGCTGTCTGGACTTCTAGTTAATATCATAAGCGCCACAAGCACACTAAATACCTAAACGGTGTTCAGGGTTATTAGCCT
The DNA here is from genome assembly GCF_949628215.1 of Phalacrocorax aristotelis. Taxonomy (NCBI): domain Eukaryota; kingdom Metazoa; phylum Chordata; class Aves; order Suliformes; family Phalacrocoracidae; genus Phalacrocorax; species Phalacrocorax aristotelis. The sequence goes on from NC_134277.1 coordinate 17,791,882, forward strand.
AATCCAATGTGAGAGCAGAGGCACTCCCTCGCTGTGCTCCCTATACATTTCATCTTAATGAAAACATTGCAAGTATTTTGCAGCCTAGCAGCTAAGGACAGATGCATCATCTCAAGTGGCAGAATAAATGCCAGAGCTGTTAGGCTGTTTCATGGTAGGGGCCTAATCCTAACCAGTGCTGAGTATCCATCCCTCTTGGTGCAGCCTGTGGTGCTGTGTGCTCACCACCATTGCTGATCAGAAATGGTGGCCTTGGCTATGATTCCAGAGAAGGTCGGTGGGAGAGGAGGTGATAACAGATTAATACCAAGGAGAAAAAGCAGACCTGGCACAATTTCTAACCATTTGCAGCCTTGAAGACCTAGAGAAGTTGATAGATTTCTGCTATCTCCCATTTCCACAGGCATAAAGGAATGTTTCCCTGTGCTACGATGCTGCCATTTGTGACCAAGACTGAGCTGGCTCTGGCGCCAGGAACAGCACAAGTTCTCCCTGGTTTGGCCATCACACCCTGCCCACACAGTATCAACAGGACCATCAACAGTTTGCTACCACAGGAACCTCATGGAGAAATTTTATCTTATATCTGGATTTTCAAGAATCTTAGACACTGACTTGCACGTCCCCCTCTTCAATAAAAGCAACTTATTCAGGTGCACATACACAAGACACCTGCAGATTAAGCAAGTCCATTTTGGTCCTTACCTAAGTAAGCTGGTTATCTAGGCTTTGTCTCCAGCCATGAAAACAGAAAGCCTCTGGAAAGAGGTTCATCCCTGCCCTGCCCAGGTGTCTATTCCAGCTGGGTGGTATTGCCTTTCAGAGGTGCCATTCTCACTAACCTGAACACACAGTCAGTCCAGAAAGGTAGTTTGGACTGTGCTTTTAGGAGGCTAAATTAAGTTCCGATGAATATCACCTAACATCTCCTGAAAATCCTGTTGAGGCAAGACACCAGCGAACTCACCCAAAATCATACCTTGCAGAAATGACGGTCAGCATTGCATCCTGAACAAATCTTTCCTGGATTTCACAGGGGTTGGAGGTAGCCTTAGCACCACAGGCCCATCCCTTGTAGCATCCAGTTGGGAAAGCTTTCCGTTTCTTCAGTTCAAAACTTCATAACCACAAGAGATTTTCCTAGCCCAGAACAATCATAACCTCACCATTAGAAACAATGCAGCAGTGTTTCAAAATAAGCTACAAGCATCCAAATCCAGACTAGAAGATACCTCCCAGAACAATGGCTGTGCTGAACCCTGTTTGTGTTTTTTGAAAGCAGAGCTGCTTTTGAAATAATATAAAAATCAAAGCTGGTCTCTGGCTTGCTCTTGCTTAGCCTCTTTCCTCAAGTCATCATTTTATTTCTAACATGTCCAGCTTAATGAAATTCTTTACCTCATCCTGTTTTGGTGTCACTTTATTATTATCCGTCACAACCAATAAATAATTTTTCTTTCTGTGACTACAGATTCATGGCAAAATTCAGCCTACCCCAGGCAAAGCAAGCGGAGTAAATGGAGCCAAGTCAAACTGGAATACCATGAGAGTATTACCTAGATTAAACATTAATAATGACTTTTCTCCTTTTGATCACTGAAGTAGCAACGAAGCAGTAGAAAGAAAGCCTAAGATGTTGACGTATGTTTTTATTATCTTTAGTCTTCGTTTTTTGAAGTCTTGGGAACTGGCTCCACAAATACTTCCCAGGTCAAAGGCAGAGAATTATGTTATTTATTTCAGCAGTGAGGAGACTGGGCAATTTTATTAATAAAGATAGCTTGATTTATTCTTTCAAAACTTATCATAAAAACAATCATATAAAAACTGCAAGAAAAAAAATTAATTTTTAAAACTGCTAACTTAAGAGCTAGAGAAGATTTAACATAAGTACCACAACAATGGAAATCCAGCTTAGCTTTATTTTCCTTGCTTTTCTCATTTTTAGTCATTCCTGCCTGTTTTAGGTCTGCCAGGACTGGGAACAGCTTCCTACAGCTTGTCCTGTCACTTGCCTGACCAAGGAAAACACCAAAGAAATCCCACAAGAAATCCGTGCCTTCATGAGATTTCCAGCTGCATTGCCCAGGCTGTAAAGGATGAAGTTTTCTAAGAAGTTCTGCACTTGTGAAATGGATCTGGAGCATATCTGAACCTTTTCAGATTGGCCTGTCATTAAGAAGGTCTGCTAAGAGATTGGCATGGAAGGAAAAGACTTACACTGCAAAAAAAGTAAAAGTAGTAGATTTTAAAAACAAATTTATATTAAGGAAATGTAAAAATAACAGCAATGTATCACTCACAGTCGTTCTTCCCTACCTTCCCCCCAAGTAGGTTTTTTTTGTACTGATTACAAAAAAACATTGGGTTGGGGAATTCTCTCCTTTTTATTTAATTGAAAACAGTTCTACTTTTAAATTACTTTCCTGTCTTGTTCCCTTGAGGCTTTGTTTTGTCAAAACCCAAAGACTCTGTGATCAGAAAAAGGTAGCTTGAAAGATTTTTTTCAATGAATATTCCTGGATCACTGAAATATACAGTCCTAGTAGGAAAGTTCACCTAGGTATCATAAAAGAGACTAAGGGTATCCAATCCTGTCCTGTATTTTGCTGAAAGAAAGGGTAAAAGGAATATGAAACAACTCCTTGTTTGAAACATTTTGCTGGAATGGAGTCCATAGGCTGCAGGAAACACTGGAGTTCACAGGGGATGCTAATTAAACTACTTCTGAGCCATCCTAGAGTGTTTCCACTATCCCTAAGTTTACTTTAAAAAGCCTAGTTAGCAGCAAGCTTGTATCAAGAAACACACCAACTTCTGTTTTTCTTTTCCTTCCCTCTCACATCCACATCCAAATCCCACCACCTCCACATGTCTGCATGCCAATAAAAACCCTGGTGTAAGTGCTAGGCACATGAAGACCCAGACATGTCTGAAGACACCAACTGGCAGTTATGGGCAGTGCAAGATCCGTGCAAACAATTAAATATCAATCTGGTTATGCTGGGTCCAACCATGAGTTTTTCAGTTCAGTCATTTTCCCCTTTTTCATATTTTCCAGTAATTTAGTGTATTAATAATGCTTACTCGTTCCCTGCTTTCACTCCTCAGTGTGGGACAGCTTGGTAAAAAGCACTGACGGGTACAGCATGGACAGGTCCCAAAATGCTCAACTATATATATGTTTTTCAGCATGAAAAGAAGGACTTTTAAATTTATTTAAACCTTTGGATCCAGATTTTTACAGAGTAACCACAGACTGTAACACAACCTGTGTCTTAAAAACACATGTTCCTGAGACCACTGTATTAGTGGTTTTGTCAAAAAGCAGCTGCAGTATCCCATCCCCAATGAATCTAGACATCATAGACTCAGGGGTCATCTTGTCAACATTACCAGGCAGGCCTTGCCTTTTAAAGTCTTGCTGACATCTCCACCAGCAGCAGCTCTTGAGGGATGACCAGTGACTGCAGAGGCAGCAATGTTGGTCCAGGCGTCTCAGTCCAGGCAGTGCTTGCAGAGTCTCTGAACTGAAGGCACTTCTTAAATGCTGTCTTGAGGAGACACGAACTTAACACAAGCACCTGCTTCCTCAGCAGAGGCCTGGACCTTGTATCAAAATTAGGAGAGATTGCATCTGCTTTACTAAGCTTTCTGCATTTAACACCTCCCTATTTGGGGGCTAGCTTGTAAATTCACTGCTATTTCTTGAGTTACCAAGGTTATTTCCTTTACAAACTTACCAGAAGAGCCAACATGCTACAACAAGTCTGCTTATCACCTCCCTTGACAAAACCGTAAGCATCTCTGAACCAACACGTACACTCTTGCAGTCTGGCTAGTCCCTTTACTAAAGTGGAACTAGGTCCCTGTACAAGCATGCGTTCTAGCGCTGAAACTCCTTAGGAGGACAAGGGAGCACTTGGGTCTAATCAAGAGAGAAGAGTGTAGCTACAAGTAGTTTAGGTAGCTGAGCCCTTTTGGGTATTATGGGTTTGGTCACTGAAGTTAGCTCAGATTTGGAGAAGACCTCAGATGAGAGAGCTGTCAAGAGCTCATTCTCCAGAGCTACTGTGGTCTTCTGTCTTGTTGGGCAGTAAAACTGTTTTGCTTTTTCTTCCTCCTTTCCTCATAGGATTAACTCATGACTGATACAAAAGCAACAAGAAGCAAACTGTCTCTTTGAAAGCTTTACCGTGAAAAAGCCTACACATGTTTTCAAATGTGCTTTTATTCAAACCATGGGGCACTTTGCCACTGTAGCGATTTCACAGTTGTTTATGGTATGGTTCCATCACAAGCTTATCCACAATACAAATGCTGCAATGAGGCAGTGGATAATGTGTTGTCTCTGCAATAGACTAGAGGTAACGCAACAGTGTTCTGCACCTGCGAGGCAATGGCCCAGTCTCTACCTGGGCTGTTAGACATTGCCTCAGGAGTCCTGAGCCCAAAACAACGTTTCCTGGTGATGTTTGAATTCCTGCACGTCTCTTCCGCCAAAAAATGACAGCAAACATCTCAGTCACAAAGCAGATCTGCAAAGGAGGCACAACTGAAACCACAGTGATGCCTGCTGAGCATCACTGATCCTTCCTCTTGGAAAGCAGAAACCTTAAATTTTAGGGCTTGGGGCTTGGGGCTTGAGGTTGACCAGTGGTGGTCTTAATAAAAAATTAAGACAAAACTGCTTTAATGAAAGAAGCTAAAAATTTTATAATAATGACTGGTTTGGGCAAATCTTAGTGATAGAAAAACTGCTGCACAAAAAAAAGTCTGGGCAATTGCTGGACTGAAACATGGGTACAGTTTTCAAGTCGACCATCTCCAAAGCATTCATGTTTACACAAATAAATGTTCTTGAAAGAACGGTGGGAAGAAAAAGAAATGTGTTTGGTAGCATTTATCTAATCCCAAATTTAAATTGCCAGGTAGAACTAAGTGCCAGGTTGTCATCTTATTATATTTGACACATGCTCTGTTGTTAGGAAGAAGCCATTGTTTAATATAAGTAAGCCTTGCCCAAACCATGTTTGAGATGCTATGAGATAGACTGTTTTGTTACGTGGTCATATATGTGAAATGCAGACGCTAGATCTGTAAAACAGCTCATGAAATAAGATCTTTCAACCAAATTAATAACAACTTCTGGTATAATAAGAGCATATATTACCTTAAATTCATGGCAAAAGAAGTGTTTTGTAGCTCATATCAGAATAGGGGATAATTTGCATGGTTTAGAATCTCTTTATGTGGTTTTCATCATTTAAAGTGAGTATGTTCAGTAAAAGTTTCAAAGGGCAAAAGTAAGGAGAGGAGCTGGCAATTGAATGCTTCTCTGTAGGCCTTACTTAGAGAAGTAAGAGGAAAATACCTCTTCAGGTAGCAGTGAACTTTAGGAAAATAACCAATGATCACAACACAACAAGGAGAAATATATATAAATAATGGAACATTAGCTTGACTCAGTTAGAAGGAAATACAATAACATGTTTATATTTTCAAAAGAAGCATTTTTGCCTTCATAATTAAGTTAGAGTTATCTTCAATTTGATTTTCCTGTCCAACTTTCAGCAGCATTTTAACTGTAAATGTCCTGAATAAAAACACTGTCATAGGAAAAATCTGGTATTACTTTGTGAACTGAGTTGAGTTTTTGGGTTGGGGTTTTTTTTTAAAGAATGGGCGTAAATGCTTCCATGTGTTAACATGTCCCTGCTAGCAGTTAACTGTGTCCTACTGCTCCACTCCTGTGGCTGCAGGGAGTGTGGGTGGCTGGCTGGGGGAGCACTGCTGTCACCCAGGTGGGTAGCTCAGCAAGGGCGCCTGCTTGCCATGCTCACCTTCCCTCGGCAGACATTCCCAGCCATTAGCTCCACATGTTTATGGTTGCAAAATGTGGGAGTGCCAGTGCCAAACCCAAGCCATCGTCTTTCCAGTGAGCTCTAAAAGTTCAGACCACAAAGCGCTGGCACTGATCTGGTGCGGCTCACTAGACGTCCCTCTGAGATTTGATGAAACCAAGGAACAGCAGGGGAGAGAAAGAGAGAAAGAAGTGAGGAAAGAGAAAGGCTAGACAGAAAATGCTCCCGCCCTGGTGCCTGGGCCATGGAGCTGAGCCTGTCCCCCAGCGTGGCCGGGGAAGGAGGCGGCAGTGACCTCTCCTGCTGCTGAGCTCCTCCAAGGAGCCTGGCCAGAGCTTTGGTGGGTGAACATCTGCTGGGTGCATCTGACCCTCTTGGGCGGGTACATGGTGAGCCCTCCCAGCCCAGCATTCCCATCATGATAAATTCTGCACCCGGAAAATAATCCCATGGACTGAAATGAGAGCTCCCTGCACTATGCCAGGACATGGCTCTTTCAAGTATCACCAAAGCTTCAGATTCAGCACAAAGGATGCAGGAAGCGCGATGACAATTCAAAGGCTGTTCTAAGCTTTTGCCTAGAGCCATCCTTTTAAGCCTCAAATTATCTGTAGTTTCAAAGCTCTGTGTCTGAATTGCCGCAGTCGGAGACCCGACCTTTAATGATTATTGTGTCTTCTGTGTCCATATTGAATTACAACCCTGTTAACACCAAGACACCCAAAGTTCCTGGGTGTTTTGAAGCTCTCACCGTTTTTCAAAATAAACAGGGGCTTCTCCTTTTGACGCTGCCTGTAACGGTTCCTGATTCCCAGCACTTCCCTGCAGCGTGTGGGCTACAGCTTTTCCTTCTCTCCCTGAACAGCAGGCTGGGACTCCAACTCTGTCACATGGCTTCCAGAGCTGGATGCTTGAAGGATAAGGCTGGGTAATTAAAACAGAGAAAGTTGGTAATGTTCCTCCATGAGGACAAGTCTTATTGTTTTGGAGCTGCAGAGTTTCAGACAGTGCCAGGAGCAAACTCTGCTAATGCCGGCATGTCCAAAGCGGTACAGTGGTACTGCCAGTGCCTTCCTCCAGCAGCTTCAGCCATGGACCAGCATTGCAGGGATTATTTGCACAGTAAAAGCCCACATATATTCACCGAGATCTTTCTCACCATCTTCCTAGCTTTTTACCCATCTGCTGCAAAGCCTGTGGGCAGGTCTGGTGCACGCTGAGGAGGGGAAGCCGGGCACAGCAAGCAGATATCCCAGGGTGGTAGGGAGAGGAAACCCTGAGACCAGTTTCTCTCCATGCCATGGACCCAGGGTCTGGCCACAGCAGGGCAGAAGCACTGCCTCTCTAATGCAGAAACAGACATACTGACATGGGGTAGAGGAACAGTCTGGGTGGGAAACAACAAAATTCAGCAGCATCTGTATAGAGAGAAAGTTTAGAAAGTTCAGAACTGAACCTGAGAAGGTCCCAAACCGGCACAAGTTCTTGTGACAGAAGGAGGAAAACAAATGTAACATCTACAAAAAGATATTTATACCCAAGGGAGCACACTAACTCCCTCCTCACCTGCTAACCCTCCTCCCCAGCACCAGTGGCTGCATCCCTCCCACGGGCAGGGCTGTCTGGCTGTCAGTCTTCCCCTGCACACGCTGAGGAGACTACCGCCTCCCTTTCCCTCTCCCCTCTTTTTTTCTCCCCTCACCTTGCTTACTGCAACATGTGCTATCTCCTATTCAGGTTTTTATGCTATCAGTATTTCCTTCTGTTCTTTTCATTCTGTTCACTTGGTTTTTTATTTCTCAATAGTCTGAAAAAGCTAAAGGCGCACAGCCAGTTCTGCCTCCCATATGAACTTGAGGAGCCAAAAGAGTGAAATGTAAATTAGCTTTAAAAGAAAAAAAAATCATTAAGTAATATGGCTGTCTGGCACTCAGAAACGTCCTTTTGCAACATACCCTGGTGATCACACAGAGATGCATGTTATTCACTCAAAAGAACTGCATGACATCTCTGAATAATGCCTTTTAAACATTTTCAAAAGAATAAGACACCTTAAACCATATTCTGTAACTTGAAACTGGACCAAAAAAACTCTGATTTGAAACAACCTACAATACAATTTCCAGCCAAAATGAGTATATTTTCTGAGTTTCTTTCTACCCATGTCTTCTATTTCAATATGAATTATTCTTCTAGAATTCAGTTGGGCATATTCAGTCTTAAAACAGTTTTCCTTCCAAAACATGAGGAGTGCAAAAAAACAATACACATGTTTTTTCTGAGCCTGCAGCATACTTGGATGTTCGATGGTAAGGATACAGAAAGGAGCAGGTCACACAGGACCAAACTACCAGCACAGCCTGTGACCAGGGGGACGAGCACTGCTGCACATCAGCTCCATACTGGTTACAATGAACAGCTTCCTAACAGCTAATTAAGCAAATATGAGATCAAGTAATAAAAAAGAGACCTTCTGCACATTTTCTGTCCCTCTCCTCAAGGTCTCGCTGCTGAGGGCTGTCAGAGGAGTTGTGTGGAACAAGAAAAGAGTTTCACACAGCAGTGCAGTGTAAAACTAGTGTGTCATCCCCAGGGCTGCCCCTGTGAGACGTCCCTCAGGGAAAAGGCATCCGGCTCTGCCCTAAGCACCGGCCCTGCCTTGCTGTCCCACTTTCCCCACTCACCCACAGCATCCAGCAGCTCCTGACACAGACACAGCCCCTGCACAGCTGCCCGCACCTCCAGCTGTGATGTGCAATACACAGCTTTTGTGTCAGCTGGAGTACTAGCTGAGTATAACACGAAAGTTCTGCTTGTATGTGGTCTACCACTCACTCCAGCTGTGCCCCACAAGCAGATGGTCACCCCTTCACCTGCCATTGCCTGAGAGCTGGGGAGTGTGCGTGCACCTGGGGGTCTGCACCTCTCCTCACAGAGGCCTCTCCTGCAAACCTCACTGCGTGATTCAGAGAAACAAGCATCTTTGTTTGTGATGGTGATGTATCATCTCAATGATGTATGTTTAAAGGTCTGAAATATAAACTTTGCCATGGAAATCAAAATGGGAAATATGGTGCTGGCTCTGCTGCCCCACTTAAGACTTGTGTATAGCGGGAAATTTGGCCTTGTTATCACCATTTTTGGAAACACCTTTAATTTTCAATGAACTAACTGCAAGCAATTTAAGAGTTTGCATCAACCCTCCCAAGGTTAGTAGAAAGACTTCGCTGAGTGCTGGATTTGCCATGGATGAGCCATAACAATCCTACAGGTTATTTGTTAACTGTTTGAATCAACTGGTTACTCCTGGAGGTATGTGACTGCTCATCACAGACACATGACATTGCCATTGAACCCCAGACAGTGCCCAAGCAGGGCTCTTACCAAGGACATGTGTGTACTTGCAGAAATAGAGGGATGACAGATAAGAAAAATCTTAGGGTTTGTTTTTCCATGTAAACAAAAATGCTTTTTCATAAACACAACCAAGGATGCAGGGAGCTACACTGGGAAACAGTCTTAGGAAAACTACTCTTGGCTGCAAAGTTTATTTTCCTTCCTCAGAAACTTTGATGAGTTGATATGTAGCACTCAATTCTCTGTGTGCAATTAAAGCTACACCAGAGGGGAATATGTTTAGAGAGATCTGGGACACTTCTCAGAGAGGGAGCTATTCCAACCACCTACTTCTGATTAGAGTGCAGGTTAAAACCCCTATATTCAAGATCCTTATTTCCCTCTGGAGTCAGAGAGAGGTTTGTTCCTCCAGAGAGCACTTGTGTTAGATGTCTGAAGTTAAATCACACAAACAGTTCCTCACCCATCCTCAAATTCACTTAGGACAATACTGGGAAACAGCAGTACTTAACCCACAGCCAGCTATTACCCACAGAAGAAAATGCAGGCTTTGTATGAAAGCTCTGCAGAGCCAAAGGGCCATAAAACATCCCAGCAATAGGATGGGGGACTCTGGAGGCTGGGGGAGAGAGATCAAAACTTTAAATGAAATTTGAAACGGTTGGTTCCCGGAGGTGGTTCCTGAAGTGCTGCAAAGACTGGGTCCATGCTCTGCAAGGCCACCTCCACACACAGCTACTGGGAAATACCATGTTAGAAAGCTGGAGAAGGCTGGAGAAAATCCTCTTCAGTCTGTTTATCTTGAGCAGGCAGAAAGCTGCCAGGGACTGCCCTCAGTGGCAGCCCTGGCCCTCGGTGGTGGTAGGGATGGGGCTGGGGGCCACACACAGGCAGTGCTGTGGAGGTGGCCCTGTCTGTATGTTTTTAGTGAGCACCCCTCAGCCTGTCTGCCCAATGCAGGGTGCCATTAGTGCTCAGGTCAATTATTCGACAGCCCGCTTATTGGGAACATATGACAGATACTTACTACATATCCTAAATATTCACAATAGTTAGCATTTCTGGGACTCAGGTTCCTTTTTGACACCCCAAAGCACTTAGAAAAGGTTAGACCTCCATATCGGAAGTTAATTTTTATACTTTCTGCTAACATTTTATAAAGCATTTTTAGTATTGATTGTAGCACAGCATTCTGTCTCACAGGCTCCTTTGCACTTTGTAGCCTTAAAAATAGATATTTTTTGTTGAGGGATGAAAATGCATATTAGGACAGTTAGGCATTTTAAGGAAAAAAAGCCCAACATTTGCAGCTGGCTCCATTTACTGATTACAGTTTCATTAACCATGGTAATGGTGTTTCTACTACCATTAACCATGGTAGTATTTCTGCTGGTAAATACTCGCTAGAGTGTTTCCTTTACAGTGCTAAAGTATTGCTAGAAAACAATACTCTCCTTTGTTTTCTCATTCCAATAAAGTTACTGTAAAATTACAAAGGAGTCTGATCCCAATGGAGGGCTACCTTGGGGTTACGCACAAACGTACGTATACACAGATGCCTAGACTATCTCTATACATTATCTCATTCACATGATTGACAGCCATTCTTTAACCGACTTTCTTCTTGTTTTTACACAAACAGGAGGTCTGCCTATATAATACAATCAGCAAGTATTCCCATTTTCTAACTGGGAGGGTCAACATCTGACCCAGAACTGGAGTTGAGTTTTAAAGAGTGGTAAGGAGTAAAGATAAAAGTTTTTGCATAAGTCGGACAAGCACTGGGGAATAGGAAGGAGGACCCTGGCAGGACAGGTCAAGATAGGACAGGGCAGGGACAGACAGCAGGCAGTGGTTTCCAAGGCTCATTGTTTCCAGCAATTTTTCCTCTTCGTCCCCTCCATCCCTGCACATCCATAGGCTCCCTAAGCACAGCCTGCTTTGCCGTCATAGCTCTGTTTTACACCAGTACCTTGTTAACTCAAGGCTGGTTCCTTGTTCTCTTTTGTCCTTTTATTTTGCATCCCTGAGAAATTTGTCTACAGTTAAGAGCCATCTGTCATCTCCTAAAGACTTCTCCCTTTCATAATTCATCTGCCACTCTATCACCTGCTGGGGATTAAGCAGAAATTAAACAAGGTCTGAACGTCTCAGAAGCTGGCCATATAAGACAAGAAAATAATACAAAATCATTGTCTGGTTTACACTGAAGCAAAAATGTAATTTGAGTTTACATCCTCCTGGCTCTCTGTGGCTTCTTCCCAGGTCAGAATAGACTGGGTCTAACTGCACTTTGAAAGGAGGCCTTACCTTGGAGGCAGTATCCCTCATCCACTGAAAAGCACAAATAATTATTTACAAAGATTAATTTTTACCAGCAAGCTACCTCTGCTTGACCCTACTTTTCCATTGAGGAGCTCTACTGAGACACTTTCTGCATTGATAACTATTTTATATCCACCCAGGACATGTTCAAAATTTGCCATGCCATCAAAGGTATCTGCAAGGATTGTGAAGTGTTTGCGAACTTAACAGTACTGAGTCTTTCACTGATCGAAAAAAGTCTATCAATTGTAAAGCATACCAATTTACAAAGAACGTGCTTTCTTAGGGATTTTTCTGAAAAAGTCTTGCTGAGATTTGTACTGACAATAAACATACACTGATAGACTGAATTAATTTGCTAAGTGATTAAAACACATGATGTGCTTGATAATGGAATTACAGAACACTCTGCTTTCATACGGATGTTGCTGCAATCAGATATTGTCTTCTGAATCTGGCACAGCTGCATATGAGTGCACACACGAGGGGAGGAAATGGGACGAGCAAGATGCATTTGCCTTCGGACAGAAGGGGAAGCCAGTGGAGGAGGCAGCTGGAACCGCAGTAGTGGTAAGATTGTAGGGAAGGCGTGGCCCAGTCAGATGGACAAATTACAGGAACAGGGAGGAAGGGAGGTTTGGTGGGATTTGGCTGGCTGCACCATCCTTATTCTGAGCACGCAAAGACAGGCACACAGAGGAGGAGTCCAGTTCTCATTCTCACTGAGCTAAGATGGAGCATATGGTACAAGCAATAAAATGAAATGCAGCAACAGCAACCTGTGTCTGTAGGTACTTAAAGGTGTGCACAGTGACACTGAGCTGCGGCAACCAGGAAGGAGCCAGGGTCCCAGTAGACCCACTTGGGACATCCCCAAGTGAGGAGCTGCTGGCTGATGAATGCGCCCCTGCACCAGTGTCTCCTATGGCCACGTCCGAGCCAGGGAACAAGCCCGTTCTGGCAAGTCAGGGCATGATACAGTGCTGCTTGCCACAGCATAAAAACTAAAACATTAGACCAGCTGAGGTCTGATTTTTGTCTTTATCCTTCCATTTTCCCAGATGCAAGCTGAGCTGCAAATGTGACAGACATGGGGATTAATTTGGCAGCTACAGCAGATGGACTTACCGGAAATTAGTGACCCTGGAGTGAGTCCCAGAAGAGGCAGACCTGACCATGATGTTTGGTCATTGCAGCTGCAGAGCCAAGGAACCAGTGAAGCTGTTTGTGCCGAGAGGAGCACCCAGCCTTTGGTGGTAGGGACAGACCCTCCCAGCACTCTGCAGTCCTCTGCCCCACGGCAACATCTGTGCCCAACCCCTGCCCCAGTAGCATCCCTCAGCAGCATGGCTTCATGAGGGACTGTGGCACGCTGATCTTTTCCTATTGGGTTTTACTGGTAAAAATGGACAAGCCTAAACACTTTCCACAACCTTCTGAATGTACTGTTTTTCAGGAAACCCCGACACCTACACATGAAGATAAACAACCCAAGGCACCATCCTTTGGTATTACCCACTGTAGCTGCATTCAAACATTTTCCACCCTAACACCAGGCAGTGATTTCCCTCTCCCATACGTGGAGAGAAAGACGTGTTCCAAGAAGCCTCAGAAATGGTGAGAACAACAGTTTTGCAAAAATAACAGGAATGTCTGGGTTTCCAGTCCTTTTCAGTTTTTCCTAGATATATTGTCTTGGGGATTGTGACAGGGACAGATGGTATCTCTTTTTTCTTTGAATTTTATAGCCTCTGTTCATTTACCAAGCTGGGCTGATCTTAAAAATGTATATTCATCTTCATTCATTGCACTGTGCATCACGACCTTGGGCTAAGATGCTATTTTTGTCAGCTTACTATTTTTGAAAGGAGGCAGACACACACATTTTAAAAGCCACCTTCTCAGTTAATCTCAGCCACTGACATGCCTTTGAAGCTTTGGTTTTGAAAGGATGTGGTATCAGTGATCTTGACAAACATTTCAGTTTGCCCACTGCCATCCAGGGGCTGTGCACACAAGTTTGCTTTTACTAACTGCAGAAATACAAGCAGAACAGACTTACAGTAGGTATATAAACAAGAAGGTCACAAGGTTAATGTTTGACTCTAATCCTAATGACTTTTTTCAGCCATGCACAAAGCATGACACCAGAAAGAATTCACTAACAACAAAGTAAAGATAAACAAGTACAAGAGCACAACCCTCTCCTTTGTACACCAACTTCAGAAGTTGCACAAAAGTATTTAAAGTACAAATAAAAATACCCTAGTTTTATAATAGACGTAATTTTATCCATTCCTCTCCATTATATGTGCAATAAGTTGCTCCAAGGTACCAATAAATATATCAGAGGAACTTACTGGTTTATAAATATGCTGAAAAAATAGAAACTATTGCTTAAATAACCACTGTATAGAGAAAATAATCTCCCACAGAATCTATTAAACTGGGTTAATGAACTAGCAGGAAAAAGTTTCAAACTTACTCCCCCAACATCTAATTCAGAGCAAGTCTTTCAAGCTGAGTTTCAGACAAAAATAATGAGGAAAATTGTTGAATATGGTTTTGGGTGAACAGAAATTAAGTCAACTCTTTACAGAAATATTTGCAAGCTGTGACAAATACATCCTGGATTGTTTAGTTAACATGCAAGGTGATTTGAAATACAGCAAATACATTATGGCTGTTATAAAGGCTCTGTCAAAATATAACAATATTGCTAAGGGCTCTTGGGACACAGATAACAGACCCAGGCCAGTAAACAAAACCAAAAAGAAGTGCACATAGTTTACAAAAAATACAAATGTTGCGAGCAAATCTCTTCCCATTTCTTTTCACAGATAAATGTAAAACCTTATCAAAAGACCGCTTCTGTGCCCAGAATATTTGTTCTGTTTCAGGACAGTTTACTTTGGCAACTTACTCAACTCTGCATCTGTAATTAAATGATGAAGACGAGACAACGTGGCTCTGGAGAGATCATAGGAAACTGCATCTTATCTATTTGCCTTTTATTTACAGAGCTCTTCATGTTTTGGCTTCCCTAATGCATTTTTCATTAAAGCAGGAGGGCAAGTTTGACACAAAACCTTCTCCCTCAGTGCACACAGGAACTGTTATCCAGAGGCAAAGTCCAGCATTTTCTACTGCCTCAGCTTCTACCCCATCAGCAGTTTTTAAGTGATTCCCTCTGGTTTGGAGAATAGACGTGTCTCCCAGTGCTGCTTTGCTCCACGATGGGAAAAACATTAAACCCCACTTCTGGCTCTGCAGAAGTAAGACCTGAGTGAGTCTTTTAGCCAGAATTAAGGTCACATCTAATTTAATATGAACAAATATTATTTCCAGCATGGGAGTACCCTGGTGTCCAACACTGCCTCACTGTGGAAGACCTGGTAGACCCTTGACAGAGTGTTTTACTGCCAGCCCATGAGAGATGTCTCTGCTAATCCCCAGATGAAGGACGTGCCCAGAGATGGGGCTCAGCTCTCTCAAATCCTGATCAGAGGAGTGACCATGAACGTCATGCTGCGGATGGCACTGCCTTCTCCAGAGGACTCTCAGACCCAAATGGACAGTGGAAACTTCACATAGTGACACCTCCCAGAAGGCACAAACAGAGCCCTGCTGGCATAGACCATGCTACACCAAGGCAACGGCAGCATCCCCCAGTTGCAAGAGCAGATGGAGTGCGATTGAGCTCATCTAACATCCGAAAGTTGAGTGCTCAGTCTGCTGGTGTCATCTTGGTGGGCAGTGCAAGAGAGGCCTCAGAGATAGATAACTAGCTCCAAATCAGTTGGGACTTAGTCACAGCATGGATGTCTGCATCTGGACGAGCAGCACTGAGCTCTTTCCACATGCTTCCTTCCATCCAAATATACCTCCCTGGAAGCACCTTCTCTGGTGGATGATAAAGACTATCTGTGGTATCTAACTCAGCTGTAAGCTTCAACAGTGCAGTTACTAAAACTAAATAAGGTGCTTCCCACCATTATTCATTTGCTACTCAGATGTCCTGGGGAAACCACCATGCAGTGCCTAGGCTCAGGTACCATGAGGTGGGGTCATGGTCCTGCACCAGAGGGAGAGAACAACTCTGCAATGGTCTTGACCAAAGGCTGGTGAGGAGGCGACTGTGAGAAGACAGGAGACCATGATAGTTCTCAAGGCACAGCCATTTCTGAATGAGTTCCTCACACCCAAGTGATGAGTTTGGACTTCACCCAGTTCATTGGCATCCATGGGTGATGTGCAAACTTGGGCTGTGAAGAGAGATACAGTTTGATTTCTTATCCAGCTAAATCATCTCATGGTTGTGTATGGCTGTTTATGACAGCAGTAGTATAGATGACCTTCCAGCCAGGAGTCTTTGGCCAGAAGGCTTTTTTTCCCCAATCTCACCGTTTCAGCATTCCCACTGCTGTTATTCTGTCAAAGAGATTTAGAAACATTCATATTTTCTAATCAGCAGGCTGGAAATGTCTCAACAGGAAATGCAACCTTTACAAGAGGAAACATCATCCTAAGATGCAAAGAGATATGAAATACCACTGCTTGAATGCAGCAGTGGGAAATCTGTTAGCAATGATGACTGCCACAGCCAAACCATAAAACATGCTTACCAGACCCAAGATTCACCAAAACACAAACAAGCTGTACACTGATAGATACAGGCTCCAGAGAATCAAAGATCTTCATTAAGAGAACCCTGCTTGTGGTGATCCCCTTGGTGAGGGGGCAAGCATGGGTGCAGAAGGATTGGGGTTACACAGGAAATTTAAAGAGCTGTTGCAGCTCTCTCCCCTCTGTCCCTCCCACCCCAGCCATCAGCACAGCGCAGGCAGCACACTCCCACCAGCATCCCTGTGGCTGCTCAAGGGATGGAGGCTGTCATAAGCCTCAGCCGAGCTACAGCAAGAGGCACCAATCTGGCCAATACCAATGGGCCCTGTACACCCATACCTGCACTTTAAACACCTACAAATGCCCAGCAAGCAAAATCCCTGGCTGCCCCGGGGGGTGCTGCTGCCTGCCCTTGCCTTTGTTCTTCCAGGATCAACAGGGAGATCTGGCAGAAAAATATTAACTCAACTTCCACAGTAAAAATGCCATAGAAAAGTAGCAAAAAGAGCATAATATCTATCTTCTAATGTGTACACACAATTTTTCCCAATTCCAAGTATCAATGCAGATAGCAATGCAGATAGGCAGAGAGATGTTTAAAGACTAGCTTCTCATTTGGGACAGAAATTGAATTTCCCAAACATTCTTCTGAAAAAGCAAAACAAAACAAAAAAGCAAAGATTTTGTCTCTTTGCCATCATCAGCTAGGATGTGTCAAGAATTTGCTTACATAATGAAGACAGCTCTTTAGCAAGCGGTAACTAAATAGACAAGATGGGTGTCTAAAAGTGTGCAAAAAAAGTCTGAGGCACAAGGTTTCCTAACATGTCTCTGTAATGATGAAGCACAATTTAAATTGTACACCCAGACGATGTGTCTCATAACTGCCTAACGGTTTCTGAGGAAACAAAAACTACATGTAGGCAGTTTAAAAAAGCAAATCTTAAACATTTGCTAAAATTCTTCAATCTTGTTGAGTTGCTACTCTGCTTCTGTCTAAACAATTATCTTTTCCTGGTTGCTTGCAAACCTCAGGAGCATCTTTCAGTTGTTCTGGGAACTGGATAAGGGAATTGACTGTATCAGCAAACACAGAACAAACTAAGAGACAGGACAGCACGTAAGCCAAGTCAAATGAATGTACTGTTACTCAAACACATATAACAGGAAGGGCCTTGCCACTACTTGGGCTGTAACACAGAGGCTCTGACCTGAGTTTTAGAGAGTAAGTGGCTGGAAAAGCTCAGGCAACAGTGTGGCCAAAGTCGTGGCACTGTACACCACCCTGTGTAGTTTGGGAAAGGATTAGCAGTGTCCTGAAAGGAGCACATCCCGGTTACAACGGGTTTGAAAGCCCTGGAAATCTAACATCTCTAAACAAACCATCCAGTTAGCCCCACACGCACACTTGGTTTGCCCAATTTTAGTCAGATTCAAACTGACAAACATTTTCCAGAGCTCTGACCTTTCCCAGTCTGCCCATCTCTGGCTTCACCTCTAATTAACAAGTGTTTTCTCCTGGAACATCTATTATGCTTCTATTCTAAGCAAAAACTAAACACACAGAGGCTGTTCCCATCCAGAGCCCACCCCAGGGAGGCACCCATGAGGTCTGTGATGATGAGCAGCAACATGATGTCCACTCCTATTTCCCCAAGGTCATCAGCAAAATGAAGAGTTTGCTCCTCTTGTAAACTCCTCACATGCTGCCAAGGCAGAACATATGCCTCAGTATCCAGACCAGTGCCCTCAGAGAGCACAGAAACAGAAATGCAGAATGCACTAGAAGGGAGGATTCATTTTTTCCCAGTGATGTCAGAAAGCCCTTGGATCCTGCTGCATGACATGGCCAGGAATGCTGGAAGCTCCTAAGAGGATGGAGACTTTTCTTCACCTTAGAAGAGGGAGTGCAGATCAAGCTTGGCACAGACTGTGGGTTCATGATGTAAAACATGCAGCAAAATCAACTTTGGGTGGGTGTTTTCCCAAATGTGGTGTCCATTCCCATTTCTCATTCCTACTCTGGCGCCATATTACACAGCCCCTGACTTTGTGCCAGCACCAATCTTCATGTGGCAAGCTCAAATACAAATTAAGAAGCCGATACAGATTTTAAAAATGTAAGAAAAAAATCTTTTTGACTTTCTAAAGCTGGATTTGCTCTCAAATGGCTTCACGGCACAACCTTAACAAGTGGTGAGCCAGCAGAGACGGGGAGATGAATGGGGCAGGAGTGAGTGTAAAGAGAAGGGTAACAGAAGAGGCAGAAATACTATAGAGAGCATTTCCACCCGGCATTGGTTACAGCAAGACCAAACCATCTCTACAATACAGCTTGTGTACATGAAGTACAAAGATGTTAGCATTATCAGGGAGCTCCCTATTGTGTGGCTGGGCTTGATGTGCACAAGCCGTACAGTGGGGTGACAAATCTAGCATGCATGAAAAGGGAAAAGAAGCTCATAAGCTGTGTGGTACCTCCATCACCCACTCCTTAGGCAGGCTTTCAAAGATGACATGGGGCTGCCCTCAGCACCTGTGCTCCCACTGGGCCATCTAGATGCCCCCTGGAAGAGTGAAGTCATTTACCATTTTGGAGAGCAGAAGGGGATCAATTCCAGGACAAGATGTTTAGAGCAGAAGACTGCTCAGAGACTTGGAACTGAGTTTCTTTCTTTTTTTCTGCATTTCAGATTTATCAGACAATAGCCAGAAAAGGGATCGAAAGCATAAAACTGTGTCAAGCTCAAGATCAGCATCCACAAAGAATGGCATACAGCACAAATGGGTCTAATCTTTGCACAGTGATCTGAGCACGGTGTTAGAACAACAACAAGGAATTAGTTATCAGAGCAATGGATACTCCAGATACAGTCAACAAAAGGATTCAGCCTGAAAGCCAGTAGGACCATTATTCATGTTAAACTATTTCACAAAACCATGGTGTTCCCAGAAAACCTGATACAGACCAAAGCAGATAAGAAGGTGAAGAAGGTTTCCAGAGGTGATCCAAGAAAGCATGTGAAAAATGTCTGCATGAAAAAAAAGAACATGGGAAAGGGCACCGTTTGTAACAGTAGTGGGGGGAGAAAATCCAATAGCAAGATGATTTTTTGAGCTGCAAGTTTAAACTTTGCAAGCTACATACAAGCTAAGAGGAGATGTGCTGACTGCAGACACACTCCCTTGAGCATCTGACAGGTGCCTGCCAAGGCATGATGATCTGACTGATGAAGCCCTGTCAGCTCACATACAAAGTGGAGCAGGACTGCTCATGCAGCTGCTGGGGATGAGATGCTATAGAAAGTGTCTGTGAGCTGAAGGAGGCCAAGGCAGCATATTCCCAAGCTCTGCCAGGAAGCTCAGACAGAGCCTGACTGCTAGGTGGGGTTTTGTTTAAAGGCATGGTGACTACATTAGCAGTAGAGAACAATACTTTGCAAAGGGTACAAGGAAGCCAGTTAGTGATTAAAATATCTCAGAAAAGAACTATCACTGAGAAAATTTTATACTGAGCAGTGGAATTAGGGAAGACAATAAACCTTACTGCAGATGCCAAAAAAGTATGGGTCAGCTCAGGCCCATGTGAGTGACATGAGGAAATTGTTCCTCTGCAGAAAAGTAGGCACAGAGATGTTTAACTGGGAATGCTCACCTCAGGCAATGCTCCTTGCTGTCCTGAGCTGTCCATGCTAATGCATTATGGATATCTTACTTTTCTTCTCTTTAGTATTACATGCATAAGTCTATGCTAGAGAAGCAAACACAAGTAAGTGAAGTAGATCCAGACCATTTCTGATAAGGCATTTTTATTCCAGAGGAAGAACACCCACAGGAGTATTTCCAGAAATGGCTATGTCACCTTAAATTCCTAGCCAAAATGAACCAAACACATAAATAAGGACTTTTCTGGTATCTTCCAAAAGAAGGTCTCAACATTTCTTACAAGCACTGCTCTATCTTACAGTTCCTCTGTGATGTATTGTATATGTGGGAGATGAAGTTCCAAGAGGATATATGAATTACATAAAGTCTGTGCCAGTATTGGTAAAAAAGACAAGATACGATTTCTGGGTCCTACTTAATAAAAATAAAGTCATCTGTCTTCTTTATTTGGAGGTATCCAGACTCCTTCTCCAATCTATGCATCAATAAATGTTTATCCTCTCTAGTGATTTCAGATTTTACTTATTGTAGCGAGTTAAAGGAATGGTTTGTATTTTTATAAGTGTTTTTATAGCATGCTTAAGCATACCACATAATTTACTTCATAAACATCATAATATCACAGTGCAAACTTCATTAAGCTTTAGTAGAAATAACTACATTTTCAGCTAAATACATGATTAGGAAAATGGCAACCAACTTCCTTCTTGGCTCTCATACGTTAGAATTCGATTACTATAAATACATACAATTGCATGCACTGCCAAATACTGTACTTCCATGTTTGTCCATAAAATGTAATTTGAAATGCATGTAGGATGGTACAGCTTTTGTAAAAGGAAGTTATTATCTGTGATAAAAGCAATTGTTGACATTAGAAATACAAACTGGAGGATTCAGATGGGAAATTTAATAAAAACAAAACAAATGTAGAAAGGAAAAGGGACGTTAACAATATGCCAAAGCAAAGCCAGATGTAGCAGTAAATATCTGCCCAGAGGCAAACCTGGACTGCTACCTATCAGAGTGGCAGCACGGCTGGTTTATTTTTCACACTGGACATGGCTGATAGGCAGACAACAGGCAAGTATGCACTTAAGCTAAGAAAAAGCAAGGCTAACCACACATTTCTCCCTGACATGTGCCATCGTAAAAGCGGGAAGGGCCATTCGGTCAGGGAGATTTCTGGCATGTGTTTTGTGTTTCAAACAAATGCTACTACCCACATTTCCTCTTAGCAATTGTCTATGTTGCATAGGTGAGTAAGAAAGTGAGCAAGCAAGCCAGGAGTCAATGTGAGCTTTTCTCCAATTTGTAGTGGGCCACAGGAGGTGCACCAAAGTTGTGGATTCCTGCCCCTGGACACCTCCACCTGTGCAAGGTTGGGGTGCTACCCGCAAAGGAATTGTCCTTTTCTCCCACTTCAACTCGTCTCCCAGCATGCAGCACATTCGTGACAAAAAAATGCTTTGAAAACTGCAGAACAAGGCACTCTCTGTGCATCCAGCTCAAGTACACTTCCCCAGGATGAGCAGGGTTAGGGGCAAGGAGAATTGCCTTGGTGAAACTCACACTGGGAGCCAATGACCCCACTTGGAATAATCAGAAACTTTGAATAATCTAATTGTACTGTATTTTTTTTCAGCTTGAAAATGTCAGGGAGAGGATGTTACAAAGGACACAGAACAAGCT
The DNA here is from genome assembly GCF_949628215.1 of Phalacrocorax aristotelis. Taxonomy (NCBI): domain Eukaryota; kingdom Metazoa; phylum Chordata; class Aves; order Suliformes; family Phalacrocoracidae; genus Phalacrocorax; species Phalacrocorax aristotelis. The sequence continues at coordinate 17,813,412 of NC_134277.1, forward strand.
GGCTCATATTACTATCTTCTGGCTTTTTTTGTTTTCATATGTTAGTCTTGTATCCTGCAGTTGTATCACTCCATAGTAACAACCTGCTGAGTGAAAAGGGGATTTACAGTGCTTTTCTCTAGTTCTTAAAGTATTTCTGTCACTTAGCTGCTATTTCAGAGTTAAACGAAAACTAACTACACATTTTTGACTGACCTAGCTGTTTTATCCCTTTCTTAAGTAAAGCTTTTCAGTGACAAATGTGGCAGAAAGTGTGTTGCGTTGTGGGAGGGAAGCAGTGCTCGGTATCCAAGGGGTACATCTGCACTAAATTATCATGCTCTAAAGTTTGGACTGATTTTTTTGTTAACAAACTGTTTTACCATGTTCTTTTAACATTGGAAAAATAAGTTGTCGGTCAGTGTTTCTCTACCAAGAGTTTAAACTGAGCATCAGCCTCAGTACAAAGCTCAGCAGGCACAGGCAGGGCAGGTTAGAGGGGAGGAAGAGCCTACAACTGGGAGCTGGTACCTGCACCACTGACATCAAAGTGGAGAGGAATTAATGTTCAAATTTGTTACCCACAAATAATAAACATGTTAACCTCTGTGGAGGATTTTATCCCTGTGCACACAACCATATACTGTCACTGGAGCTCTCTCTGTGACAGGAGTTGAGCAGGTTCAATATTTAAGCCACATTTCCAGCAGATGCACATGGAAATCCACAGCCGGGTCGCAAAAGCATAACCCGTGGGCACACTGGGAAGGCACAGACGGGCATGCCCTGACATGGGGCAGGGGGCTGTGCTGCAGTATGGATGTGCCCTTGCCACAGAGGGAGCTTGCTGGCCATTACTAACAAGGATTGCACACCCAGGGAGGAACTGGCAGGGGCAGGAGTGAAGGGTGGGCATGGAAAAGACCTAAGCTAGCTGAAGGGAAAGGAAGCCAGACACATTTGCAATGGTAATTTGGGAGAGGCGGCTCTTTTCAGCAATTTCTTCATCCTGTGCAATTGGTGTGATGAGGAAGGCACCGGCTGCCAGAGTGGGCGGGGGGCGGGTGGGGCGTAAGGGCAGGGACAGTTTGCAGATGTGGCACCTTCACGTATGCTAACCAAATGCTCTGTGACAAGCAAAGGAGAGAAAAGAGCAGCAGTGAAATGGAGATGCACGTGATTGTGGCACTGGTGCCCTTGAGCTGGCACTGAGGGAATGAGCAAGGAGGTGCTTGGTGGCACCTTGCACAGCCTGACTCCAGCAAACCACTTCCAGGGTGACCCCTGAATCCCCATTCTAGAAATGTTTTGAGTGAGAACCAAGAGGCTTTTCCAGCTCTGCTACAAGTTCACTTTCTCAATGTGATGAGATCCTTCCTGGCTCCCTGACCTTTCATGTGGCAGCAGGGCTTGGCTTCCAAGCCACAGTCAAAACATCTGAGTGCACAGAAAGGAGAGGCAGCTGGAAAGTAAAGGTGAAAATAAACGCGAGGTGATATTTTCCCTCATAAGGAATTGGGGCAATCTATTTTCTCCATAAATCTTTGTTGCTTAAACCATCAAGCAACTCACCTTATACAGAGGAGAAAAACAAATAGTCAAAATGATGAAACAAGAAACTTCAGACTGTTGCAACTAGCCTTTCCAGAGAGGACTGTCCCCAGCATAGACGGGAAGCTCTGATTGCTGTATGTAGGCAGTTTTATGCATCATCTTCCCAGATCTGATCCCAGGCTTGAGATCTAGATAGTCTGAGGGTGCTAGAAACTCATCTACAGGAAACATACAGCAAGTTTTTGAGCAGTTTTCCATCCTATCTAACACTGGGAGCTGAAATGAAGCTCCATACAAACAGAGCGACCCGCCGGCCTGGACCCAGCACTCACCCTCCTCCTCAAGGAGTGGAGGATGGACAAAGGAAAGTGACAGGGGTTGGCTGACAAGGTCATTCACTGAAGGAGCTGAGAAGTTATCTCATGCCTTGTGAATGCTGATCCTGTGCCCTTTACACAACTTGATGAGACCTTAAATTATACACTGTGGAGAGTCAAGACCATAAATAAAAAGGAGGGCTCCTCAGATAATGGCATTCCAGTAGGCTTACAAATATGCCTCATTTGGGAACATATTACATTACAGTTTTGGACTTGCCAAATGATCTTCTGTTCTATTTATTACCAGCAGTCTTATATCAGACTCGTATTTTAAGTTCCTAATTTGTGCGACTTTTGTTCTACCTCAAAAATAAGATATTCTTCTGCCCCTTGATCCCAATGCTTTTACCACCCAGGAATCAGAATTGACAAAAGACATCTAGACAAACCCCACCATATTATCCTGGCATTTTCCCCCAGGTGCCCAGCTGAGTTACCGCTAATACTGCAGCATCAAGAGCAGCTTCGTGGGAAGAGATTCGCCTCCATTGGCACTGACCAACATCAAGCTCATGCTTCAGAGGTTAACTTTTTGGCGCCAGGGAAGAACTAGCCAAACAAATGAGCAGTTTTGCATACAGAATTACATGAGGGACACTAAGTAAAGTGAAACAGATTCATTCCGAAGGCAGATGTAGAAAGGTTTGAATTATCCAGCACAAATTGGCCAACCCAGTTCCATCAAAGTGCTCTGCGGTCCTGCTCAGGATTTCAGACATGTGTTATGAGGAGCAGCTGCTGCTCCAGGAAGTACATTTCAGTCCAGGCAGGATCAAGCTCTGAGAGTTTCTGGTGCATGTTTCAGAGAAATCAGCCTCAGCCTTAGGTATCCAAGTTGGCTGTCGTAAATATTTATTCATTAAAGGAAGTCCTTGTTTGCTCCTGGTGAAGTTTCATAGCCTTCTAAAGACTCACGAACAAGGGAAATGTATGGGCAGGGAAGGGGTGGAGGAGGAATTTCCTCCCTTTCCTTATAAGTTTAAAAAAAAAATTACAAAACCAGCTTGCCTTGTGGAAAATAAACTTGTTCAGTTTTGTATACATGTGTTTACTGTACAAACTTTCAGTGACTCAGATGTGAAATGTGCCTCAGGTTTGTTATGTGTTTTGTTTAGTTTTCTAACTCTCCCTGAGAAAACATAGGCCACAGTTCAGGCTGATATCTATCCCATCCAGCAGATTGCAGGGGACGTGCAATAAAACCCCAGTCCTGTGAGTGTTCATGCATGCATGAAGAAACCTGCATTCACTGGGCTTTTTCATGCATGTAATCATCCGCAGGATCAGGGCCTCAGGCACAGTGCAGAACTTGAGTTCGTACATTTACTTGGGGTTGGAATTTGTTGCATTATTTTGGCATAAACTATTCTTCTCATTTCAGAACTCACTGCTGCATTCACACCAGCATTCTCAACCGGTCAGGACTGATTTTAAGCACACTTTAAGAGACTACCGATCTCCTTTTCCTTTCCTGTCAGCTTTGATCTCCATCAGACCCAATGTGCCTCCTTTTTAAACATCTGGCTTCTTCCACAGCTCTCTGATTAGGTCACATTTCAATTGTGCCCACAGTTGCTCCCATGTTAGCGGCTGGCAATGTTACAAACACAATTTCTTGGCGTTCATGACTGAACCAAGTCAAAGACCCCCAGGTAACTACAGATAGCTGGAAACTATTTCATGGGTTTGAGCTATTTCTACTTCCTTGTGATACATAAAAAGCTATGATGTGGCTGATAAGGTGCATTTGGTTTGTTTGGATCCTCACCTGGGAACTACTTCTATCTCATTTTGTTTGCCTGGAAAAATTTATTGTGACTTCAGACACCTTAACTGAGGGCCTGAGGGTGTTGACCTTCAGCAGCAGTCACATCTATTTCCCACATCCATCAGTCATTGAGGTTAAATAGTGTGCAGTAGTTTAAAAAAAAATAATCTCAGCATTTGTCAGTCCCTTGGATCATGTAGTTCATTTAATTCATTCAATAGTTAGCAGGAGTTAGAGAGAAAGGAACTCCCTGAACGCACCCACTATCGATCTAGGGAGCTGGGATGGATCCCAGAAGCTGCAGGTGAGCAGCACTAGGCAGCCTGGGGTTTAACCCTTGACTTGGATTATATTCACATTTTGGGGGTTCTGAGTTTGTGATGAGAACCCCCCCCCTTGGTGAAATAAACCTTCACCTCATGTTAGCTCCTGGTCAGCTGAGTGAAGCTGTTGAAGATGGGGCAGTTGTCTGGAGATGGCAAAACCAGATGGAGCAGGGAGGACATGCCCCAGGAACAATATATTGGACCTCTAGAGGTCAGAGGGAGTTTCTTGCCCTGCTAATAGAGCCAGCGGGGGAGTTACTAATGCCAAAATCTGAGATGTGAGGAGGAGCTCTTTCTGACAGGTACAAGGCTATGCCAGGACCCTATTCCCTGCCAGCCACAGGAAGCCCAGAGTTACCCCCCACCTCCAGCCAAACTCCCCAGTGATGCTTCTACTGCACACAAACATTTCAGTCACTTGTCTGTTTGAGAGCAGAAATACATAAAAACTACAATCCAGTTTCATGGGCTCTTGGTAGCATGCTGTTTAATGTTCCCGGAGGAACAATAAGGATTCTTAAAAGCCAATGGACTCAAATGCTCTGATGATTTGCTCTAGAAGCAAAACAATGGGCCAGATCTTTTAAAAATAGAAAATACATCCACTGTACAAGTAAACCCCACTCCCCTCTATGCACAAAGTGGGACAAGATGGACAATGTTTGCAGCACTTTTGCAGATGCAACTGAGTAAAGGGTTTTCCTGACACAGTAATCACAAAAAAATCAAACATGAACAAGGACTTAAAAATTAATATAACCACAGAATGGTTGAGGTTGGAAGGGGCTTCTGGAGGTCATCTGGTCCAACCCCCCTGCTCAAGCAGGGCCACTTACAGCTGGTTGTCCAGGACTATGTCCAGACAGCTTTTGAATATTCCCAAGGAGGGAGACTCCACCACCTCCCTCGGTAACCTGTGTTAGTGCTTTCTCACCTTCACAGTGAAAAAGCGTTTCCCAATGTTCAGAACACCTCCTGTGTTTCAATTAGTGCCCATTGCCTCTGGTCCTGTCACCAGGCAGCACTGAAAAGAGCCTGGCTTCATCTTCTTTGCACCCTTTCTTCAGATATTTATATACATTAATAAGATTCCCCCTGCCATGCTTCCCTTCTCCAAGTTAAATAGTCCCAGCTCCCACATCCTTTCCTCATAGGAGAGATACTCCAATCCCTTAATCATCTTTGTGGCCCTTCATTGGACTCTTTCCAGTATGTCCATGTCTTTCTTGTACTGAGGAACCCAGAACTGGACACAGCACTTCAGGTGTGGCCTCACCAGTGCTGACTACAGGGGAAGGATCACCTCTCTTGACCTGCTGGCAATGCTTTGCCTAACTGCAGCCCAGGACACCATCTTTGCCACAAGGGCACATTTCTTTGTTCAACTTGGTGTCTACCAAGACCATCAGGTCCTGTTCTGCTAAGCTGTTTTCCAGCTGCATGGCCCCCAGCACATACTGGTTCCTGGGACTGTTTCTCCCCAGGTGAAGGGCTTGGCATTTCCCCTTGTCGGGTTTCATGAGGTTCCTGTCAGCACATTTCTCCAGCCTGTTGAGGTACCTCTGGATGGCAGCACAACCCTCTGGCATATCAGCCACTTCTTCCAGTTTTGTGTCATTAGAAAACTTGCTGAGGGTGCACTCTGCTCCATCATCCAGATCATTAAAGATGATGTTAAAAAGGACCCCGCCCAGAGTTGACTCCTGGGATATACTACCAGTTATTGGCCTCTGGCTAGACTTCATACCACTGATCACCAGTCTCTGCACCCAGCCATTCAGCCAGTTTTCAATCCAATTTGCTCTCTGCTCATACACCAGTCATCCCATACATCAACAATGCCAAAGGCTCTACTGAAGTCTGCATAGATAGCATCCACTGCTCTCCTCTCATTAACCAGGCCAGTCATTTCATTGTAGAAGTTTATCAAGTTGGTCAAACATGAATACCCCTTGGTGAAGCCATGCTGAGTACTTCTGATTATTTTCTTCTCCTAAATGTGCCTGGAAATGGTTTCCAAGATTAGCTGCTTCACTGCCTTCCTAGGGATCGAGGGGAGGCTGACCAGCCTGTAGTTCCCTGAGTTGTTCTTCTTGCCCCTCTTGAAGATAGACGTGACATTTGCTTTCCTCCAGTCTTTGGGTATTTCTCCCAGTTGCCATGATCAAAGATTATCATTATCATTATTGCCTTGCAATGACATCTGCCGACTCGCTCAGCACTCATGGGTGTATCTCATCAGGGCCCATGGGCATATGCAGGTCCAGTTCCCTTAAGTATTCTCTGACTAGATCCTCTTCCATAAGGGCACATATTCCTTGCTGCAGCCTTTCCCCCTCATCTCTGGGACCTGAGATTCTTGAAGGCCTGTCTTGCTAGTAAAAACTGAGGCAAAGAAGGCATTCAGTATTTCAGCCTTTTCCATGTCCTGCGTAACCAGGTGCCCCATCTTATTCTGCAATGGGCCCACATTTTCCCTAGACTTCATTTTGTCACCTATGTACCTACAGAAGTTCTTCTCATCTTTAGCATCCCTGAGCAGGTTCAATTCCATTTGGGCTTTGGCTTTTCTCACTTCAGCCCTGGACGGTCAGACAATATCTCTGTATTCCTTCCAGGTTACCTGTCCTTGCTTCCACCCTCTGTATGCTTCCTTTGTAATGCAGCAACAAAGGATATTTGTTTTACTCCATGGAATAGTCACTTTCAAAAATGAACCTGAATAAACTCAAGCCATTACTGAGATTGAGAAAATATAAAATGCATTAAGAATTTTTGTAAGAGTAACCACGTTGCTTCTCCAGCCTTCTAGAGAAGGCTAAAAGAGAACTTCAGATGGCCCAGCCCAACCTCCTGTAGGTCAGCATTACACCTGGACTGAAACCAATGTATATACATATACACACATCAAACACATGTATATACACATCAAACTATATAACTAAAACCAAACTATATAATATAAATATCAGGTATTATATAACATCTATAATAAAGGTTTCTCTTTAAAGACTAGTGGGCCCTTTGCTTTGATGACTTAACATATTTCAGAGGGCGTGTATCTGATTCATGATTAAAGCTTATATATTTCTAGCACCAGAAGAAATTAAACCAATTTGCTGATCCTGTAGGTAGTCTGGTGTTATAAAGAACAGTTGTTTCTTTTTACACGGTAAACTCAGTAATCATAGGTGGAGGGGAATCAACCCACATCAAAAAAACAGAACCAGTTTTCCTAAATGAAGTTTTGTAATGTGAAAGAAGTACTTTAAAGAAACTAATGAAGCCTAAATATTGCGTCATAATTTGTCCTACTAATGTTGGTATCATCACTTTAAAATACAGGTTACTATAGATGATATATTTTTCAGACAACCAAAGTAGGGCAAAAGGAGAGTGCCATATAAACCAGACAGGTTTATGTCAGAGTATAATTTCAGCTGCAGCATTTTCTTGCGTAAACCCCAACTTGCAGCATATAGTGCAACTTCTGTGTTTGAAGCTGTCCAACACTGTCAACAAGGCTAATGTAGCCACTTTGATTTTTGTGAAATTCAGAACATACAAGATCAAATACACTCAATAACTGATGCTAAATGTCAATGACATACCAGCAGAAAGGAATTTTTTTCCACATGAATATGGTATGAATGGAATGTGTTGGGAATAATGTCATTGCTCACAACAACAAGCCCTTTACTCAAGAGCACATCTCTTCTAACAAATGTTGAAAGCGGGCAATACAAGGGGCCCCTCTCCCCGTTTCCATGCTTTGCTGCGCAGTCTGTACAGGTACCATCTTTGGGGCATTGGGGTTTTATTTTAGGGCTCTAACACCACAATCCTTCCCTAAAAGCATGTACTAAGTGGTAGGGTTCAGTTCAGAAGGTGCACAGCTCCCAAAAAGACTTGAAGAGAGATCCTAAGTAGCTCCAAAATATGTAAATGTGCCATTCCCATCTACCCATGAATCTGGGACCCAGGTCTTGCCCTCCTTCTCCCTCCAGCCCATGCAGCCTACATCCAGGAGACCTTACCCCACATCATCTCACCACAAATCCCAACCCTGTGCCACCATGCCCTCCACCACCCTTTTATTCCATGTCCCACAGGGCCCTCTGGTGCACTTCACCCTCTTCCAGCACATTGTCTCCTTCCCACACCAAGGGTGCATAAGGAACTGCAGGACAAGTCAGGCACCATGTCTTGTACATCCAGCATTGGATGGATGCAGCTTTTTTAACTTTTTAGAAGTGTAGACCATATTTGACTCCAGCTTGTCCTTCAGACTGATCCTGATATCTAGCACAGCTATCTACAACTTCTCAAATGTATGAGAAAGGCCATTGTCTGTCATTCCTTTCTCATCTGCTCCTGGAAATAACTCTTGACAAAGGTTTTCCAAAGGACTTTATCAACATGCTGCCTGCCCTCACTCTGTGCCAGTGCAGGCCACCTTCACTGTGTGGATGAAGAGAATAGTCAAGAGGAGGTAGAAGAAAGTTCCCCGTTGAATACCCCAAGTTAGTAACCACTCAATAACATGTTTAAGCTTGAAAGAAGTCTGTCATAGATGACAAACTTGCTGTCATTGGTATGTAATCGGTACCTGCTTGCGTTAATGGTTAACAACTTATGTCAAGGTTTTCAAATGCAGTTCGTGATTTTGCATGTTGCTGTTTTCATTTGTTGTGCACAACAGGCTGCTGCTTTGGAAGCCTGCTTTGAAGAACAGTCTCTGAAAAATCAGGCTGACACCAAAAGAAGTGGCTCCCGACATCCTTTTCTGAAAACTTTTGCCTGGCTTTCATAATCCTCACAGGCATCCTGGGCACTTGTGAAAAAAGCTGGAACTGCCTCTTAATAGCCAGGAAGTATTTTAGCATCATTCATCCCTGCCAATACTTGGGTGTGTTTGGAGCAGCAGAAACAGGTCAATGAAATGTGTGCATTGAGCACTGATAGCCAGTGAGGTTTCTAAAAGCATCAGCAGGAAGAACCTGTTCTACAAATGCATGAAGAAAACCAAAAGCCCAACACCACTCACCTCCCATGGGAATTTCACCTATTTACACAGACATTTGGGTCATCTCACTTACAAAGGTACACATCTGACAATGGGCAACAAAATAAGCAGTGAATTTTCAAAGAGAACAACTGCAAGTAAAACTTGCTAGCCGGGGAGATGATTTCTCATCCACTCAGAGTGTTTTTGACAAGAGGAAAAGACCCATCTTCCCCAGACTGCTGCCTCCTTAGTAATCTGACCTGACAGTTACAACCTGCCGCTCAAACCCTCCCGTGTTTTGAATCCAAGCAAAAGCTTTGGCAGCTGTAAACCTAGCACGGGTTCGCTTTAAATGATGAGAGGAAACAGGCTGACAGTGAGCTGATTAGAAAGCTCTTAGAGCCCTCTCGGCTGAGTGGGGAGAAAAGGACAACTTTCTTCATTTGCTGCCAGAGAGGGGACATGGGGGCACCCAGACCCCGGCTTGTACTATCCTCCATGAGATCGTGAGGATGTGGGAAAAGACCGTTTCAGGGAGGCTGAGCTGCCCTCACCAGCCTGTCCCTCCCTGACAGCCTCTGCTCTGAAGATAACGAGGGAGGAAATAACAAAACACTATGGTAAAGACTAGATGAATTTGAAGAGACAACTGCAAGCTGTTTCCTGGCCCCAGCCTTATCTAGAGTCCCAGAAAATAACCCTTTCTTTGTGGTCAATAAATAACCCGTTATGACTGCGGTGAAATATCTGGTTTAATTTCTGCTGCTGTGGGCTGGGTAACAGGACGTGCTTTCCATGAACAGCAGGGCCAACTGTATTTCTAGCTGTGCTTTGGAGCAGAGAGGAAAGGCTCTGTAGAATCCTCTGCCAGGAGCGTGTGAGTTAAGTCAATGCTATTTAAGTCCATTTTAGAAAATGAAGATGCTAGGATGGGAAGAAAGGGTAAAAAGGATGGACTCAAAAAGCCATGTAGAGGTTATTGAATGGACAAAGCAGCAAGCATTAAAAATAATTCAGGCAAAAAATAAAAATAAATACAGGAGGAAATTACTTCATCGCAGCCCACACTTTGTTATCAGTATGAAAGCTCTGGGAGCTGCTTTTCTTTCCAAAACGGCAGCTGATAGCTGATCTAAGCAAAAGGTTGTCAGGGCAGCGAGGGGACAGCTGGGACCCTCAGGGAGAGGACAAACAGAAGATGCACCAGAGCAGCAAGGGTTTAAGGCCACAGACACCCCCGTGGCTGCATGCACTCATCAACAGCACTGACTGTGAGGACAGGTAGCCCCCTTCAATAATCTCTGCAATGAGCCCTTAAAATCCGTCTGAGCTGAAGATGTGTCCTAGCTCAGACATCTTCTCTGACCTGTAGCCCAGCAGTGCCTCTACTTATCGCACTTGAAACTTCAGGGCCCAAACTGCACATTTCACCAGAAAGCCATCACTTGCTGCTCTGCAGCAACGGCCCAGCCGCAGTCCAAGGATGGCAGTTCCCCATGGGCAGCACCTCTAAAGGCTGTGTTTGCACAAACAGGTCAGCAGAGCAGCTTGGTTTCCACTGAAAACTTCTCACAGTTTCAGTTGGTTTTGCATTTTCATTCCGATTTTTATCCAGCTGTAAGAATACAGTGAAACTTGTGTGACAGTCCACCACATTACATCCCTACCTGTCTTAAAGGACCACCCCTAGGGTGCCCTCAAATTTACTAGCTGCAGATCTACTCTATCACTGCAAGAAAACTACATCTGTGAAGCAATCAACATTTTGCTGGTCCCCTGAGCAGTCAAGAAGACAATTTACACTGCAGTTCATTCCTTTTGCTTCATAAAGCAAAAAAAAGAGAAGGAAAAAAATTCTGCTCACTCCCAACTACAAAAACAGTGAGGCAAAATGTAGTTTAGCTGCATGGTGGTACCTATGAAACCAAACATCTTAGATGTAAGTTTGGTTTGGGGTTGGGAATTTTTTTGCCTGTATAGTGAAATAACTGGGAGTAATAGTCATACAATCTTCCTTTGTGTTTCCTGGGGTCTGAAAGACATCTGGGAGGATTATGGGAGGAATACTGTGTGTGGTAACTGTGCTTGGAGCAGCTTCAATTCATGGCTCCATCTGTAACTGCTGCAGTTCATCTGAAGCACATAGTGAAACAGTCCCTGAAGTTGAGTGACACCAATGTTGTGTCTCAGCAGCCAAACTCTATGCTGGGATAGGCTGTGGTCTGCTTTACCTTTCCCTCCCCTTGATCGAGCCCGTCTTAGAATTTCCCAACTCTTTTTATTTATTTGTCCCAGTTAAATTCTGCCTCAGATGGAGACAGCTCTTTCCACACCAGCCCCAAAGCAGAGGGAATCAGGTAAGGAAGGAGTAGGGCTAGGCGCAGCCCCACTAAGATGTCAGCCTCCAAGCCCCACTGTCACCTCCGTGGGACACTGCCAGTGGCTTATTCGCACTCAGGAGCAAAGGTGGCAGCAGCGATGTGCCCTGCTACCAGGCGGTGGGCTGCCCTTTCCAAGACAAGAAGAAGCACTACCAGTCCCTTTTGCAAAGTGTCACAGAGAGGGTGAGCAAGGAAGACACAGCGACACAGCTGTGCCTTGTAGCAGTGATGTGCTTATCCCTTCTCCCAATTTGGCCTTTTCCATATCACAGCCTTACGATACTATTGGAGAAACCTTGTCATAATTTTGTTGAAACACAGCCCTATATCAAGCAGGGATCCTGGAAGAAGTCAAAGAAGGGAAGAAGGATTCACCAGTGTGGACAGACACGTTTTTGCAGAGACAGTGGACCAGTTCTCTACAAAGCATCCAGAGCTTTCTCGGTATTCCTGATCAGCCCCCCTGCCTCCAGCTGACTTCCCATAAAAATGCTGAAGGGTCTTTGATCTCAGGGAACATGTCCTTATGAGAAGGGGAGGGATAAAATCACAGAGGTTGGGCAAACACTTGACAGTAGTTCTTGCAGCTCCTCAAACCCCGGCCAGCCTTTGAGGTCCTGTGCCAGAGATTGCAGATTTGGTTTGATCAGTCATGAGTTGAAAAGGCAGAGCAGAGCTGCACAGGTCAAATCAGATGCTTAACTCTGCTTGCCTTTTGTGATGGGTGGGGAAGTTCAGTAAAAATTAGGATAAGAAAGAAAAACAACAACAAAAAAAGACTAATGAGAAATTCAGTCTCGAAAGCATCAGACTCCCTGTCACACATCGTCTGAGTTTGGATAACAGTTAATGGCTCAGCCAGTTTCCCAACTCAGCCTCATCAAATTCCCTAGAAGTGGCAAAAAATTTAGAAGATAAGTGTTTCATTGGAACACACTATACCCCCAACTTTCCAGCCAACACACACAACACAGTTTTTGCATTTTATAATATATTATTTTTGCTGATGTTAGAACAGAACTCTGACCCTGGAGGGGATAAAACTAGTCCAAATGATAACAGCTTAAATGGCACTAAAAATAAATAAATGTTCAGATACATATTCTTTACTTATGTCTCTGACAGAAATTCCTCTGTGAGAAAAGAATTTCAGGCTGTAACAGAGGAGTCAGACCTTTACTTGTTCCTGCCTTCCCATTGACTCAATGCGTATGGAGCCTTCATGTAATGGTTTTTCCCGCAATGAACCAAACTTACCATAAAATGCCATGGAATCAAAGGGATGGATTCCCCTCCTGCTTACCTCTGCCAGAACACCCCTCATGTTAGCAGCTCTCCGCAGACATACATAAGCAAAAGTAACACAAACTGTCCACTATCAAACCATCCTGCCTGCATGAAAGAGAAAGAGCTTTTCTGTGCATTGGCTCTTGCTATTATCTAAAGCACTGGAGTTATTCTGGAAAAATAAATCAGCTATCAAGAATCTAAGCTGAGGCCTGAATAAATCATTTAAGGCTGATAGGAAGGCAGGGCATGTAAACGGAGAAATGTGTAGTTGAAAAAGTGGTGGCTTGGTTCCCCTCCATCAGCCCGCCTCTCAGGAAGGGTGGGCCAAAATACTGACACTAGGTGCTTAGGAACAAAAGGACAATACTGCATATGGAAACCTGTAGGCAGCAGGTAGCACATAGTAGACTTTATTGTCTATTAGCTAGGAGCCAGAAGAATGTAATGTATAAATAGAAGCAATAACCTGGTGATGGGCAACACCCCAAAAGTTGGGTGGTAATCTCTCCCAAGCAAATATTTCTAGTCAACACAGGCCTTCCCGGGCCGGGCTCTGCAGAAGCCCTGCGAAGGACACATGTCCTATGTCTCAATGCATCTCCTTCCACGGCAAGTGCAGCCCAGGGGCTGATATTCAGCTCTCCATAGAGCCCACCTTGTGGGGAGATGATTCACCATGTGGTTTTTCTGGTAGCTCAGATGAATATGGAAGACAGGGATAAGCTGCTGAGTCTCAGAAAACAGATTAATTTGCAGAAAGGACAAGTAACTATTAACCCCTTTGTTTGAAAGAAGAAATAAAGCAGTAAGCTAGAATGGCGGGGGGCTGTGATGGAGAGGGTGCAACAAAAAATTGCTACAGATTTTATTCACAGGCATCTCTGCTTTATGCGTCCCTGTGTTCTGAGGTGTGGAAATCCTGGGACCATTTGTATGACAGAAGGAAGAAGAGGCAGACAGAGAAGGTGTCATGTTTACTAGGAGGTGCATTTCAGAACCAGTTTGTCAAATATGCTTTGCACCTACATTTAGTCACAGACAAAAGGAAGTCATTCATTCACCAATTTCTGTGGTGAAAACTACTTCAAGATTTATTCCATGCCCATGCGCCAAGCACACTCCTGATACAAACCCACAGTTAAACACCCATGCACACCTCCACACGTGGGGACATCCCATCAGTGACACTAAATAACTTATGAAAATGGTTAGTTATGTTTTATCTGGAACTAAAGCTAAATCTGGAGGTGAAAAGACAATTAAAAAAAAGCCATAATACTGAGACTCCTGGAATAGGAAACATCTGTCTGTGGAGGAGACACTGGGTGCCCTGACGGTGAGCAATGGTAGGAGGAGGTGCGTACCCAAGCCATGGCTCTCTGCAGAGGGCTGGGGACGCAAGTCACCTCACTTGACTTTATATTCTCTCTTCCTTATTGCCCTGGAATACTACATGTGCGTGACTGTATGTACAGTGCTTTACACACTCCACCAGGACTATACACACCCAATAGAAACAGAAAAATGGCTAAAAATGAGAAGGCGCAAGGCAGTTATTCAGGAGTCCCATCAACAAAATCATTATTCAGCACAGAAAAGTGGTTATGGTGTTTGGCCGTGGTGACACATCGGAGCTGGAGGGAGCTGGGGCTTCCAGGTAGGCTACAAAGAAATCTGGTCAGCAATGAATGGATCTTCAGTTTATCACAGGCAAAGGGAGAAATGGTTCAACTGAAGTCCGTAAGGTTTGGAAGGCCGTCAGCTGAAACCGAGGCTTTTCAGAATCTAGTTTTCAGAGGCCCAAAGAACATAAAAGGAAAAAAAAATCATACAGAATAGGCAAAGGAACAAGAACATGATAAAATGAGGGGAGGTTGAAAGCTTAAGCAGAAGGAAATGGGCAAGTTTTATTTTTGGCTGTATGTTTCATTGTAGAAAGCAAACACTACATAACAGGCACACTAGTGCTCAAAAAAACCACATCTCAGAGATACCATTAGCTCAGGACATTCACAGCATATATAAGCTGAAAAAGACAAATATATACTTTGTGTAATCACAGTCCGAGAAAAGACTGCAGAGACCATTACCACACCAAAAGGATAACCCAGCCAACCACAGTCTCATTGGTTATAAAAAACTGCATTCAAGAAAGTCAATTAGGCTCCATAGAGCTCTTGAAATGACAGAAATGACAGGAAAGTGAAAGCATTTCTGAACTGAAGGGCCAAATCCTGTCCCGCCAGTCGCACAACGCAGTGTGAGCTATGCATAATTATCTGAGGACAGAAACATAAAGAACAAGAAAATAATGCTGTTTAAAGCCAGTAATTGTTTCCTATGGCTTCACAGAGCTGTGCTGAATAAAAGGCATTTGTTATAATGACAGTGGGTCACAGAAACCATAGTAAGGGAGGAAAATGCAGGAAGATTATATGTTGCAAGAAGACATAGCTGCAGTAAAGATGGACATAAAAAGCAAAACTGAATAGAGATCTAGAATTTCTAAATTACCCTTGGCCCAAATGTCTGGCTTACCACTGAAATAGTATAATTATAAAGCTGGCATAAAACAGGACATGGATCTAGTTACTAATTTCTTACTAGCAATAGCAGCAAAACAGTTTCTGCCAGTAGCGGGGCTCTTGACAAAAACCTTGTGTCTTCTACGTGATATGACCTATAGGGAAAACTGGTTTTAATCAGGCAAATCTATAAATGGTATGCAGTTGTGGTTGTTTCTCTAAGATGTCAAAAGGAACAAAGGAGAAAGTGGGGGAAAGGGATGGGGGATCTGCACTGTAATTTCTGGTTTAACACTTCTCTTTCTCTGAAATGCAGTGGAATTTGTAAATTTAGGAGATGGCCTTTGTCACACAGGCCAGTGATGGCAGCAGTGTCACCTCATAAGCCAGGTAAAAAAAAAAAAAAAAAACCTCTTCCTAGCAGTATTGTTTTAGCCCCTGTGCTCCACTTAAGTTTTGACTGCAAATACAGGGGTCTTTTCATGGCTGCAGTTCCAAACTCAGTCACTCCGATGTCTGTTCTCCAGCACACACTTTTCCAGCCTAAGCACACAAGCTACACAATTAAAGTCAATGGCACAGCTCCTGTGCCAAGATGTCAAGCATGTGTTCAGGTGTCTCACTGGGTTTGTCCAAAGATCTTGGGCAGGAAATAACCCTAAATAGTTTTCTTTCTCTGTGGTAGGTGTCCATGAAACAGCAATCAGTGGAACGGTGTCAGTGAATTAATATTTAAATGTCTTACACCATATCATAGTATATACACAGTTTAAGGTTGTGTGGAGGTTTTTGTTTAGCCTTTTTACCAGTGAAAAAATGTATTCAACAAAACTGGACTTTTTTGCCATGTTTCTGCTTTGTACTGAGATGTTTGAGCTTTTGACAAAAATCTGAATCCCTGAAAACCTAGCAACTTGGCTGCACTGAGAAGTATACAGATTATGGTTTAAAAAGCTTCTAATCTTCTGATGAAAAGACAAAATTGTGTTCAGAGCCAAATCCCAGTCATTCAACTATTGAGCTGAAGACATTTCCTCAGGCAACACACGGCAACCAGATTACTGTTAGAAAGGCATACCCCCTCTCCCAGCAACCAACCCAGTTTTAACCACAGTTTTGCAAATCTGTGATCTATGCTTGTCTTTAAAATGTTATTTATGTATATGCCTGTATGCATATTGTGCATATATATTTCCCCGTTATTCTGCCTTGGGTATGTTGACGGCCATCCACATGCCCAAGAGCTGCCAGGGTACTTAAGCATTTATGACCTGTGATTCAGAGTGGGTCTGAAGGTCATTAAAGGCTGGGTGAGGAAGCGGTTCATGCAACAGCCAGTTTACCATGATTGATTGTTGTGCTGTAAAATATTATGAAACCTCCCCATTAACTCTTTTTCTCCTCACAGGGCCTACAAGTGGAGGTGAAAGCCATGAGGAGCAGCTGTGCCAGAGCACAGACACAGGCAGCACTTGTCCCTCCAGCTTTTCCAAATGGTTTTCTGAGTAATGTCACAACACTGCTGCAATGTTGGGCACCAAGGGCACCAAGGGCACCAAGGCTGCCAGACAATGACCTTCAAAAGCAAACAAAACCCAGGAGCTGAAAAAATGCTTTTGCTCTCAAAAAAAGCCCACATGCAGCTCCACAGCCATGCAGTAAAAGAGGTCATTGAACTGTGCTTCACTGGGTGATGATCTTGCCAGGTTCATGGACAAAGGTGATCCATGACTACCTTCTCCCTCCTGTGGTGAACAAAACAGACAGAGGGCATTGCAGAGGTTCAGCGGTGATCACCCCATGCTGCCTGCATGTCCCATCCCACTCTGGATAGGGTTATAATTTCGTCAGGACAGATTAATTAATTCCTTCTAGATATTATTGGCAGAGCCTTGCCCCAGTGGTGCCCATGTGCCTGAAGCCTGGGACTGTCCATTTACACTGCATCAAGCCTACTGCCCACTCCATATCATCCTTTCTTCCAAAACCCATGAACCTGTAGCAGGCATGCATCCATAAAACAACAACAACAAAGTAGGTATCTCCCAGCACTCGACACAGATGAGAGAGAGGAATTTGCTTCCATACCTCATCATGAGGCTAGACATAGTATGTCCAGCAATAAAACCTCACACACGTGACCTGTTGCACGTGCCTATTCTCACCACACAACCAGAAGTGCACTGTAATATGATCAAGGGTGTTTGGGTTTTGTTGGCACAATAAATACAGCTGTCTGCATGACCAAGAAAAGGAGGAAGAAGGAAAAAAGGCTCTGGCATAAGTCAAGTACTTCCAAAAGAGAAAGCCCTGCTTGTCTGTTCCTTTCTCGTACCTACCCCAAAATAGAGAAATAGGCAACTCCACGATAACTCCTGAACTGGAGCACAAACAGCAGATCAAGGGCTTGTTTCCTTTATACAGCATCGATCCCTTAATTCTTACTACAATACTCTATCACCAAATCCTGCACACACCTACGATGCAGCAGCCTAACCCTTGACTGGTCCCACTGCAAGTTACTGTCCACCATCAGGCACAGTACTGAAGGAATGAGTGGGTCTACCAAACGAATAAGACCATTTGTGAATAAAAGCAGCAGAATCTAATCTTTAATACAGAGCCCCCAGGTACCATTTTCTCCCTCTCATGAGCTGAATTCTCACGTTTGCAGTCTGTACAAAAAAGGTGTCTTTTCACTCTCTCATTTGTTTGCCAGAGATGTCATTCACATCATCACAAAGACCAGGCTGGGAGTCTTCAAAGGAAAAGGTCTGTTTAAGCAAGAAGACATCTTTTTTTGTCTGATGCCTTCAGAGAAAGTGATTGACATTTTTGGCTTCTGCTTAAAGTGGAACTTCAAATCAGGGAAAAAAGATTATAGAAAACAAACTCAAACCAGTCTGTTTCTAAAAGGTCCTCTTTTTATTTATTAAACAAAGGCAACTTTTTACTTTTACCCAAAACTAATATGGAGTCATTCTGTGTACCAGTAAAACAAATGAGACAAAAAAATACTTTCTGCCAGAGCTGGAAAGTAAATTCAGTTCACCAAGAAAAGTTTGTTTCCACAGGCTTTGAGCCTTTTATAAGTTACATTCAACCTTCCCTCTCCAATTATTATAGACATAAATTACAAGGTGAGCTAAAATATGTAGCCCTTTTTTTAGAGCAAAATGCTGCGGTTAGCTCTCTTGGTTGCTGCTGAAGAATAAATTGTATCATTATAGCCTTCTTCTGGGTCTTGTTATTCTGACTTTTTGACTCTTGCTAGCTGCAGTCTATACAATGCACAACTGTATTTGTTCACAAGGAATGCTTTGGTTCCTTTTGACTTTTTCCTTTCCACTTCCTAATGGTTTACATGTAGAAACAGAGCTTTTGAAAAATTGCCTGACACATACTATGTTTAATGAGTACATTTAAACATACTTTAGCTACAAATCTTATCAGCTGATTACTTAACCTTTGTGGATAGGCTAAATATTTTCTTCGATGCTTAAATAAATATGATACATGGTTCCCGTGGAAAGCCTAATGAGAAGGAAGTTATTGTTAAACTTAAGTCAAGACTTTTCCTTTAATTTATTTTATCAGTATTTTTTCCAAGTGATCAAAGCAAGCAGTTTGTATGGCAAACCTAAGTTGCTAAAAGGAAAATTAAGTACTAAAATATTAATTCTACTGTACTCTATTTGGGGGATGGGAGTTGCATGCCATCTAGAAAGACAGTCAAGGATTTGCTGCATACTATGAAGCACATGGTATGAGGTAAGAAGTCAAAATCCTGCTGTCCCTCAAGGTGGGTTTAAATAATGAAAATTAACTTGTGTGTATGTCTTTCAGATATCAGTAACAATAAAACTTGTATATAAAAAATCCTAGCAGTTGTCCTGGCTCCCATGAATGCCTTATGAACAAAGCCTCACTCAAGAGCATCAGCCTCCATGCATCAGCTTGAGTGGCTGGGAGTGGACAACCAGTGTGCCAGGGTCATGTAAAAGGTACAGGTGCACCTGTGGTCACTCAATAGGCAGAGGCTGCAGCACTTTCAGACACTTCAGATGCAGCGCAGGACCATAGCATCCCTCCTGGTCTGCTGCCCCAGCTTGGAGCAGGGCTCTGGTGCTCCACAGACATGAGAGGCAGGTGCTGCAAGGTGAGGGGCATCCCCTCAGAGCATCCCCTGCCCCACCTCTGAGCATGCCTTGGCAGGGGATGCTCAGACTCAGGTATGTATGACAAATGTGCTCACATATGTACAACACCACATATATCGACATAGTGAATATCCACCTAATGCTCGCAGTAGCAGGAGAGGGGTGGCCCAGGGCTAGCCAGAGAAGGAGGCTCCTTTGGGGCACAGGTCCTTCAGTGGGGGTTCCCAGCCCTGCTCCCCAGTGCACCAGCACAAACTACCAAATCTATCCATGTCATGGATCTTCTTTTCTTCTTGAAATCAAGACACAAGACACAGACAGAAATCACCCAGAAAGTGTGCAGGAGGAAACTTGGGCTTTATTCTGGAATGGAATGAAGGAGAATGTGAAAACTCACTGACATCAAGAAAGAAAGAAGTTGAATAGGTCAAGAAGCAGGGATGTGAGCTTAAGGAAATGGCAAGGCACACAAGAAAAGATAAGGGAGATTGTATAAATAAATAAGCACACAAAAAGGGGCTGAAAGCACAGCGAACAAAGCCTAACTCTTGAGCTCAGGTTCACAGTCCCTTTTCAGCCTGAGAGCCCCTAGAAGATTTCAGAGGAGTGGACCCTTTCAAAAATTTCACATAAGGACGTCGCTGTATAACACCAGCAAACTTGTTTTCCTTTGTTGCCTTTTGCAGATCAAGCAGAGGGGACCTGCAGGCATCCCTGCTCTCTCCCCAGATGCACAGACCCTTGGCTGGAAGGAGTCCTACTTTCATAATCAAAAATTAAAAGAAGCAAAACTGCAAAAAGGAAAATAAATAGTACAAGCAAGTCTGGCTTAACACACCTTTTGTACCCCAATCTGTTAGGAGGAAAGAAAACAGAGGTGACTGAAGTAGTATTAGTTTAGTAAAAGCTAACTGGCAGCTCATGTCACCTCAGCTCAGAAGCTGAAAAATTAATGACTGTACTTACAGTGTTTTAATTACTGTTCTTAACTCCTGAGTGTAAACTTCATCTACCCACAGGGAATCTTCTATTCACTGCTGAAGAGAGCTGTTAGAGGCATGTAATAATCATAGAATAGGTTTGTATGTTTTCCACTGTGGTTGCGTTAATTTGCAGTGACATTTGTTAAATCATGTATTTAGAACCACAATAATTTTTACATCCTGTGTGCCAAAAGCAGATACATACATCGCACCTGAAACTAGGAAGGTAATGCAGGCAGATGTATCCCAGCCACCACTAAGCCTGTATACTCACTGTGTTTTATCATTACACTGAACTTGATCCAAAGAAGTAAATTAGAAGCCAATTCATGTTTATTTATACTGGTCAATTGAAAGACATGGCACAAGAAGAGTCAGCACGGGCTCTACAAACCCACCAGTGCCAGGTGTGTTGGTGGTTTGCTGGGCCATATGTGTGCCTCCACATCTCCTACTCCTTGCATTACCTAAAGTCTGCTCCATGGTCAGTCCAAGGGAAAATACAATATAACAGTCTAATTTGCACTACCCGACTTAGAAAGTATAATGAGGTGCAGAAGTGATTAGTGGGTGGTATTCTGGGCCTTGCATCACTAGTGCTTGATGTTCACCCACATGACAACAGGCCCTTCGTGTGCCTCTGGGAAGAACTGTCAGGCTGGAAACACATACCAAAATTCATTCTGCAATGAGCTTGCAGGCTCCACAGTAGCAATACACTATGGTTCAGGTATATAGAAATCAACATCATGGCCTTAGCAGTGCTGGGATGGGACTCAGGCAGCAGATTTTCATTGCGCCTAATTCGAAACAACCTGAGTTGAAAACCTGTCCCCTTGCAGGCTACAAAAAAGATTATGTGTGCTATAAATGTTTTCCAGGCACCATGGAGTAAATCCCTGGTTTGGAAGTATTTTGAGGGAAGGAACAACTGAAAACATAGAAAGAATCTAAAACTGGAACAAAATGCAGCATAACACTAACAAAGGCAGCTTCTGCCTGTCTACCAGAATACTCTTGTCTGATTTTACAAAGGAGTATGGCGAGATGTCATTTATCTCATTTGATACCCTTCCAGATGGAAACTATTAGTTCAAGTAGAGAAAGTGGGGATTAAGATAAGAATTGCAAAGTGGTTAAGGAATTGGCTAAAGGGGAGGTGACAATGGGTTGAGCTGAAAGGAAGAAAATCACCCACAGAGTTTTGCAAGAGTCAGTGTCAATCCTATTTATTTCTTTAACAATTTTCACACAAAAGTGTGTCTAATGAAACTTTCCGATGACTAAGGTTGGCAGCCTTGTCCATACTGACAAGCAGCAGAATTTTACCTAAGAAAAGCCAAATAGTCCTCAGAAACAATAGACATGTAGTAAAATTTTCCTATATAAGGTAAAAGGGTGTGCACTTAAGAAATCATGAGTAGGAGCTTGTGCTAACCATGTACATGATGACAAGCCAGCAATGTGGTTTGACCACTAGAAAAGGTAAATGTCACCTAGAATGAAGTAAAGAATTTCCACTACAGGAAGGAAAGTATTAATGAAATCAATAAATGCCAGGCACTGACAGGACCTCATCAAGAAGACCATGCCCAGTTTTTGTCACCAAGGCTACGTGTGTGTTACTAAAAGAAAACGTGCCGGGGACTGCTCTCTGGCTCGAAGGCCAAGCAGCATGGCACAGAGCATGGCTAAACCTTAACCCACCTTCTCAAAAGGGTCAGGATCAAACTGCCTTTTATGAATGGTCCCTGGCCTTTGCTAGCTCCAAAACCAAGTCAAGTATTGTCTGGGAGAGTGCTGATTAATACAGGCGAAAACCATGCAGACAGTAAATCATGTTCACATGTCTTTAGCCTAATCCCCTGCTCTGTTTAGTGGACCTACCCCAGTGTGGCCAGGATTTGTGCTGCATTAATGCATGCTGAAGAGGAAGGCTACCAGGATGAGGGGAAAAATGGAGAGCATCTTACAAGAGGATATGAGAAGGACTTGTATAATCTAACAACACAGAGCCTGAGAAGGTAGATGATTGGCATAAATAAGAACTAGGGGAGAAATATTTAAACCAAAAGACAACACTTGCCATGAGTAGATTAAGAGAGGCATAACAAGCTTATCCATTCATCCAGCAGAGCAAAGTGCTGGAGCAGCCTTCCAGAGGAGATAGATTTTAACTTTAAGAAGGAACTTGTAGAGTTTTCTGTGGCAGATATCCAGAGCAATCCAAAGGAATATAAAGGTGTTGCAGCATGTGTCATGATATGTTACAGTCTTGCCTTGCTCCATGGTTTGAACTCTCATTGCCTCTCTCTAATTTTCATACATGCACAAAACAAGTCACCAGTTAGAAATCCTGGTATGTCTCTCAGAGATTGCTGAGACAAGTGAAGGTAAACAAATCCATGTTCGTTCTGCCCAGTTCTGAGTTTGCATCCTTGTACCCATCCCATGCCACTTCTTTACCTAAACACAGACGATTGCAAGCAGAAACACTAGAAAAGAGGTCTTAGCAAGGAGATCCACAAAAGCTTTAGTTGTGACTTGTTGACTTTGTTCAGCTAGTCCAATTTCACTAAAAAGCAATTACATAGGAAGGGGGCCTAGGCCTAGGGAAGCTTATCTTTTTCAGGAAGCATAGCACACATTTTTTTATGACTCTCTCAATGGTAAGTCTAAAACCAGACAAAGATAAAGAGGAGTGGGGGAAGCGGTACCTAATGACTCACACATTAATTCCAGATTTGTCTTGTTTCACTTACATGTAGATACAGCTGCAGAATCTACTCATCAGCTAAGCTGAGCATCTCCTTACATTTCTGGAGGTCATAACCATTAGTTATTCCCCTATCATAATTTAAAGTAGCTGTAAGCTTCTTCTGAGCTGAAATTTGTACATCATCCCCTGCTAAGCTAGCAAACTGACTCTTGGCTTCCAAGTGATGCTCAACCATTCCATGTATGAAAATACATAGAAAAATATAAGGACTACATAATCACCCTGACTGGAAAGCCACAGTCAAAGACCACATGGAGAGCTGGTGGCATATTTTAAGTCTCAGTAGTGTTGTGGTTCCTCAGAAAAACAAAACGTGTGTCATTTCAGCCAGGGGCAGAGCAGGAGACTGGAGCACACTGCCTGGTTGGTCAGCCAGGCATGCACACACAGAGGAACACCTACATCTTAGAGCAGCCACAGGGACTGAGGAAAACCCAGGTACAGCTTCTCTCCCTTCCTCCACCATATCCTGGATGTGTCCTCTCTCTTCAGACTTCTGTGGTGAGAAAATACGTACATAAATCCAGCCTGGAGCTAAAACACTTTCTGCGTTTTCAGAAGTATCACTGAACACAGTATATTCCCATTAAAACAACGTGGTTTCAACAACAACAACAACAAAAGATTCAACAAAAACAAATCCTCTAGCTACTAGACTTTTTTCCATTCACCTATAAAACCCATCAGGGAAAAAAGTTGCTATTTGACATTTAAATAAGAACTCTTCCCCTGTAATGCACTGTGGTGCAGTTACAAGGGCGTAGTCAGACATTTGCTAAGTAGGCTGTAGTTATAATTTTTAATTTCCTAGAGGCAACATTCCCCTTCACCTCCCCCAAACCCAAGTCTCCTATATGGCAGTGTCATGGGCTGTTGCCATGCCACCAGCCGGCCACTGATCTTTTTTGAGAACAAACATGTACTTATTATGAAGATTAAACTGGTGACACCATTTATCCACATGCCAGACACTGAGGGTATAGCATCCCTATGCTGCTTTTGAATGACATTAATCTGACCTGGCCTGACCACACTCTTCACACCAGCACAGTTTCTCCTTAGCCAGAACTGAAGCTCAGATGAATTGCACTTTATTCCCTATAAAGCCTTGAGCCTCCATCTCTCTGCACAGAACTTTCTGAATATTTCCTCTAAGATTACCAAACGTTTCCTTGTTCGCAAGCCACAGAGAAGCTGATGGGAAATGGGGGGGTTGAGGGAATCCCTGTGGCTGCAGCCTCCAGCAGTCTGTAAGGATGACTTCTCACTCTCCTGAGCCTGACTGAAAACATTGCCAGGATGAGAGGTCTCCATCAAGACCAGTGGATTTTGGACCTGCACCTCACAATGTTAACTGTAGAAGAGGAAAGCATTGTTTGACTAACAGAAACAAGCGAAGGAGATAGAAGTGCCCTAACATAAAAAAAAAACATCATCTATAGGAGACCTCATGAGTAGTCTATGTGATGGAGCAGAGCAATGGTTTGAGCAGTTGGCACTCAGGATGAAGTCTCGGGGGGTTAAAACCACCTTTGGAAGGGAGAAAAGACAAGAGATCTGATTATTTTCAGCAGCCCTTCTTGTTCTTGTTCAGTCCTGTTGTCAGGTATGACAACTCCCCACTCCTGGAGGGGAAGCACAAAATCAGAGGCCAGGTGCTCCACTCTCTCCCCTGCCTTCCTGTTGGCCCCTGTCCTCCCCCTCCCCAGCATCCAGCATGTTTCTCCTCGCTGGCATAGGTTTTGCTGGCCACCACCTGGACCTGGTTCCAGTGGCCTCTTTCTCCTTTGTTAGAAGGGCTCCTGGTTCATACCATCTCTTTCTTATCAGCATTTACTGCAACCCATGGGAGACAGAGCAGGAGGAAAAGGGAAGAGGCAACAAGCCAAGTTTTGTAATGCTCAGATGCAGTTTCGTATCCAGGAAATGTGAGATCCTCCAGCCACAGGGATGACAACATCGCAACAGAAGCCATGCATCCTAATACAGATGTTAGACAACATGTTTCTATGACCTAATTTTCCTTCAGTCTTCCCACAAAACCACAAAGAGTAGGGGGAGAAGAGTTAACACAGCCTCTTCTAGATTTCCTTTAACAAATGTGACAACGCATCACTGACTGAGATGCAATTAAAAGTGTGATGAATTGGTCTGAGAAAGCCAGTCCCCGTACCTGTCCTATCTCTACAAGTCCCACAGAGCCTCTCCCATGCTAAAAGCTGTATGGAGAACATTGATTTCCACACAGATCAGAGTCCTGCTAGGCAAACTGGACCTGAAGCGGCAACAGTGGTCCCCAAGTCTGACACTATGTGTCTGCACAAGAATTCACAGGCTAGTTTCTCCTGCCGCCAGGGTGGAAAAGAAGAGACATCTAGCAAAGCCCTGCAGAGAGGAACAATGCGCTCGCCTGGCTGCCCTCCATTGCCTATGCCTTGCCGGAGGAACATGCTTGCTGCCCTCCCCACCAGTCACGTGAAGGAAGGGATGAGCCAGTCCCCAAGGTCCAGCCTTGCATGCAGTATCAACCCCAGGAGTTATTTATAATCCCTTGGGAAGTGACAGGGGACATAGATGTGAATGAGAGGGAGATTCAGACCAGATGTCTGCTGGCCCTTTCCAGCAAGCCTGCATAAATGTGCAGCACAGCTCACAACCAGAGCTGCGTTGTGTCAAACCACTGTGGTTACCCGAGGACCAGTGTGATAGCATCGAGCCGGCAACGAGCAGGGGAAAGGATTCTTGCTTGCTAATTGAATAGGGCCTCAACTGAAGGAGAACAATGCACAGCACTGGGGCGGCAGGGCTGCATTGTGAGAGCCTCTGTGAGGAGCGGCCACTGCTGTCAGTCTCATTGTTCAACACTGTCTCAATCTGCTCCTGGGCCAAAGCTACTCGCTCTTGGCTGGGCTGGCCATACACATCTGTATCCCATAGCTCTGCCAGCCACCTCTACCAAGGGTGGTAAGTCCTCGCCAGTGATGCTGCTGGGCCTGGGTGCTGATGGAGGTAGAGTGCTCCTTCGAGCACAGGATTTGCTCCTTGTGTTTCCGACATCACCAGTGAATCCAAAGTTCTTACCGCAGCCTTATTGTTGCTGTTACTATGAGACCAAGTCCACAATAACTGCATTTTTCCAATGCTGGTTAGAACAGATGCACTTTGCCAGCAAGGGATTTCAGTTTGGTTAAAAAAAAAACACCAACGTTGTATGTGTTAGATTTTGTTCAGTGGAATTAGAGGGAGGCCCTTAGCCGTTGAAATCAGAGTAATGCCACTAAAGTCAACAGAATGCACACTCATTTGAGCAGCTGAATCCTGAACTAGAGTTTTACCAATGGGTGGCTGATCAACATATTAAACCAATCCTAAACTTGAAATCAAGAGACCAGTTCCTTTCTAACAACAGAAAGAAGCAGCATAAAGTAAAAAAGGGAAAGTGGAGGGAGCCAAAGGAGGATAAAGGAGAAGCCTGCTGAAATAGGGGAGCTCGGAACCACTTTCCTAAAACCACCCACAAACAAGGCTAAAGAAACTTCCCTGACATGCAGCTCTATCACTAAGCCCCTTTGCTTTTTTGCTAAATCCTTACCCCTGACCGGTCTCAGCTGGTGAGCATAGGCTCCTTGGGGCTGTCTGGGCTGGCACGAGGTGAGACACAGGATGAAGAGCAATTGCTCAGCTACACTGGCTCAAGACAATGAAGGACTTTATGCACCATTCAGTTACACAAAGCCAGGATCCTGAAGTCTTTTCTAAAGACCTGGCATTTAGCCCATCTGTCACACAGTTTCACGACCTATTGGAAAGCCTAGCACCATGATGAGAGATTCTTCAGATAAAATAAGACATTTAGAAAAATGGAACTGAAAATTCAATAGAATAGGAAATGTTGCAGAGGTTTGGAAAAGTTCCATCTGCTTCATGGTCTTTTCTAAATTTTCATGCAGCTCTGCACTGCCCTGCTAGCCAGATTCAGACACAGAAAAGCCTCCCTAAAAAGGCTAGTTAATTACCAGGAATCTCACAAAGAAATCTGTTTCCCAGCCAGTTTCCAGGTAGTAAAGTTAAATTTCTAAATTTAGTTAGAAATTTATTTAAATTTATGGCAAGGTATGTCTAATTTTGCTTCCTCTTTGAACAAAATAATTTCCTTCCTTAGAGTAGCACTTAACTGTACCCAGGACTAGGCAGATATGACAGTTTTAGCCGAGTCTTGGAATTAATTCAAAGCTCATGTGAAATACAAGAAAGGTCGATAAACAGAGACTAAAAGAATTAAAGAGCTAATGCTCTTTGCAAGGAAGCAACTCTACATTGCAGCCAAAGACTCTGAGGTTCCCCCATCCATACTGGTTATGCAATCTGGTTTGAAGAAACAGACACAGGCTTGGAAGAAGATGGTTTAAATAAAGCAGCCCTTCACTTACAGGTGCTCTTCCTACTCACATTTTGCATCCTCATTACTTAGAGGAAAAGATTGGTTTTGCTGCTGGAGAAACCAAAAGCCCCAGTAGTGCCCAATCCTGTCCCAGCAGGATCAGGAGCAGGTGCCCCCCAGGTGAATGCAGGACTCCTGGGTAGGGGTAACCAGGAGAGAACAGCAGGAGACCCCGCTGCCAGGTGACAGCAAGTCACTCCTTTCACCCCTCATACACGACTGCTCATATTCCTTATTCATTTCCACCCTGACTGTCCAGATCCAAACATTTCCATCCTGGATAGTCTGAGTATCCCCCGGAAAACCTAATCCTCCCGTGTGACCTGCTAGCTCAGCACCTCAGTAATTCCTTAGAGCAGTCAGCTCCATGGGGCCAAGTATCATTTTTGTTCTGAAGCGTTTCCCTATTCATTTTATGGCTGTTGCCCTTTAGTTTAATTGAGTGAAATTGATCTAATGCAAAGAAGCAAAATGGAAGTGAACTAAGAAGGACTCTCAGATTATCTTCTCTACAAATTCATTCTAGTCACCTTTTTGTCTTGTCTTCATTGTTTCACCTCATTTACAAGCAAAAAAGGTAAAAGCCCACGTGTTCCTCTTTCATCCTCTACTCATGTTTAGAAACTGCATTCATCATAATGCTTTGTGAAGTGACCATTCCCATATTCCCTTCCCGCCACCCTCCCCCCCCAGTTGCTTTCTCAGAGGTACATTATACATTCAGGGAATTCAATTACCTTTTTCCTGACTGCCTGTTAGAGCAGTTGTAAACCTAAGTTGTAAAGGGGCACTCTCCAGGCACTGAACCTCAGCCTACTTCGGAGGTGTCACGGACCAAGATGCCACTCCAGGCAGCTCATGCAGCTGCTCCGGGAACCAAGCTGAACTGAGTATGGAGCCAGGGTGGGACGGGCCCATCCGCACCAGCTTGTCAGCTGGGCACAGCTGGCTGAGATGAACAAGCACTATACGTCCAAAAAATGCTGCAAGGGGAACATTTCATCCCAGATTCCTGTTTACTGGTGGTTTACTCCAATCTTTTCCTGACATTACCTCTCTTTTACCTAGCAAATCAAGTAATGAATGGATCTTTCCTGTGTGTAGCCCCATCAGGTATTGCACATCATATACCCTTGTTAAGTTTATTCAGCTTTCCCTTCCGGTCCCATTTGTACTGGTACTTTCCTTCTTGGAATAACAATTATTAAACCACTTGGTGCCTTTCATGGTTAATTATTTCCTTTCCTTAACATAGTCTGCCTTCAAACTGTGGGCTAGGTCTTGAACACACCTCAGCATCCTCATTTTCATTTCCTGTGAGAAATAATGTTGAAGAGTCCTTATTATTGAATTATGGCACCCTTGCATACATTTCTTCTGCAAAGTTTCATCATCTAGTAATTTTTAATGACTGCTATAAGAACATTTTCTGTCTTTTTGACCTGCCTTTCATGCATCTGATGAAGGCAAATTTCCTTGGGCTTGTTACATTTCTCTCATATAAGTTAGTAGGTTACTGGACTGAGTTTCCTGTCATATGACTGAAGCAGGTAGGATAATCCTATTAAAGAAATAACTGCTATGAAATGTGCAAAATTTAAATGTGTTCTTTGGTCCATATTTCATTATTTTTACATATCAAGGACTGTTAAAAACAAACCTGTATTTACAACCCTCCCAAAAGAAGACTATTTTTAAAAGTCTTTACCATATACAGTTTTTCTCTACTTCAAGTCAAAATATTACAAAGAAAAAAACAAATCCTGTCATAAGTTATCTCTGTGAGATACAAGGCAACAGCACATTCCTTAATTTAATAGAATAATATTGATAAGTACTGAGATGGTGTACCTATTTTGTAAAGTTATGCCTAAGGCTTTGTTCCGTTTTAGTTAGATAAAGTGCATTACACTAACATGCTTAAACCAACAGAGCCTGTTTACATTTCCAAGCTGTAGGGAAGAAACTTTAGTAGTGCAGAACACATTTATATAACTGCAGCCCTATTAGTCCCAGAGACACACATAGCACGCTTAAACTAATGCAGAAACTTGTGTAGATGTGACCCGAGCGATCACTACCGCACAAATTTTGACACCAGCATTGCTCTATGTCACAGGAATATAGTGTAAAAGTTACACAGAAAAGCAAAAATTGGGATGAGCCTTTCAGCCCTTGGAAATAACTCTAGATTCTGCTCTAAATTAGCAAGGATGATATGCATATGTTTACTTGCTGCTCTTCATCTTGTTACCTCTTCTCCTGCTGTGTGCTAACATTCGGCTTTCTTCTGTAGGAGCTTCATTTATCACATAAGCCAAGAGGTAATAAGAGCAGAAAAAAAAATGTCCATATAGTCTATAGCCTCTTCAGCAAAACTTCAAGAGACACTGTGCATCATTACCTTTACAAAGAGGAATTTAATGGTATGCTATATCCTTCCCAGGGGATAATCCCATGCCAAGGGCAAAGCTGAAGGTGGCAGAACACCACACCCACCTCTGTTTCTCTGAACAGCAACCACGTGTACTAGCACTTTTCAAAAGGGGGCTGTCTGACAAATGCACTTCTCACCATTGCATTTCTTCAGCTTCTTCATATCAGTATTTCCAAATATGAATTGCAGCTAAAGACTCTCCCAACAGCTACCTCACCTGGCTCCAGGCCTTCACTTGGAAGAAGCTTAGCACCCTTGGGTCCCAGACCCTTCTGACAGTGGACTTTTTTCAGTTTTACTTCACAGACCGTCTCCTTAAAGCCAATGAAAAAAACCCCATGTACTGCACAAAGGACAATGGGATAGGTCAACACAACAGCAGAAAATTCAGCTTTCTTTTCTGAGAGGAAGCAGCTCAAAGAGGTGCCATGTACTGGAGAGGTCATTGGAAAGGAAGGATAAATCTGGCAGTCAGTGTTTGCAGTGATTCTCCACAGTCAAGGGGATGCCTGCCCTTCAAAGGAGGAGGTTGTTTGTAAAGAATCCTGCTAACGACACCTAGGACAATCAGTGCAAACAGGTCTTTCTACTTCTGGGCTCCATGCCACCCGCTCATTCAGCGGTCGGATAGCTGAAGGCAGGGCGCTGGAGGGCGTTGCTGCTTTGGGAGGTTCAGGTGCGAATACACCTCAGGGATAGGAGGGTTTATGCTTAGGGAGAGTGATCCAACCTCTCATTTGAAAAGCATGAATTTAGCAATCCTGGACTCATTGTGGTACTGTATGTTAAGTAATGACTGGCTATAACCCTGAATCCCTTAGGAAGTTTCCCCTCAGACCTCTCTCAATGACAGCTTGCCTGTGTGATAATGAGGTGAAAACTGGATGGTGGTCCACTTCTGCTGCTGAGCTTGTAAAGGCCCAGTGCAATGGGATCCTGACCTGCTTGACTGGCGTTTCCACAACATACGTTCCTGAAAACAGCATCCCTGTCCATGTCCGGTGAGCCTGGTGCTGCACGGATTAGTCACCGTGCTCTCAGCAGGACTGCGTGCTTGTGTGTCTCAAGGGATAGTATTGCCTCCTGATGTTCAGAGCCATGGAATGGTCTCTCCTGTCACTTCATTGCCACTCATATGCCACCTTTTCCTGCTAAATGGTGGGTCTGTGCTGCAGAGTTCAAGTGCTGTTGGTGCCTCATATCAAAGAACTGTATTTGGGCAGCCAAATAAAGGCTTAGAAGACCGACCAGGGATGCTGGTTGTGAGACTTGAGCCTTTGATTTCAGACTCTTAAGGTTGAGGAACTTTGTTTTCGGAGTCAGTAAAGCATTTTGGAGCAAACAGGGCATGGAGCATTTTCCCAATAATGGAGTATAAAGCATCCAAGGTATAGTCATAACAAGAAAGACAAAAGAGTATCTTTGTTAGGATTGGGGTTTTAGGCCTGAATATCAAAATCCTTTGGGGGAAAAAAAGGCAGCATAGCTGCTTTTTGGACCTTCTGGAAGTGTTTTACTGGTGAGAGCAATTCCAGACTCCAGGCTACATCAGAAAATCCTGGCCCTTCAAGTAAGCTAATTGACTTAGTATTTTGGCAATGTGTTTACTCCCCCCTTCCCCTCTTTTACTACCTTTTCTATTTCAGTGCTGTAAAACTCAACTAACTTCTAAAAAACAAATTCACTTTTTTTTCCAGTGTTTGTTAGACCTTCTCCACCTAGTTAATGACTGGCTGGAACAGCAGCAAGGCCAGGAATGCCTCATGCTCTGGGCACTCACTAATTGGGTTGTTAGCAGACTAGAGAGACAGGAGGAGATGGGGGAAAGCACTGCTATTATAAGCCAGGGAGTGTAAAGAAAAAAAAAGTGAAATAAATATAGAATTGTTATGTTAGGGAAATTATGGTTCTTAACGCCCTATTTTTCTAAAAAAAATAGCTCCCTCAGGACATCTTGCAAGCACTGAAAATAAAATAGACCAGAAATATAACTGGCTTTATTTTTTATAGCAAACTCAGAAAAAAAAGATACATTTCCTTTTATAAAACAAATTGTCAGCCCCAACCCTCCTGCCACTTGGCGATGGCAGAGGCCATGAAGACCCTCTTACAGCATCTGGGCTCGGTTTGGGTTAACTGGGAATGCTGACCAGCAGAGCCCTTACAGGTGCAGGTTGTCTGTACACTCTCACCTGTAGTTCAGCATGCTGAGGGACACAATGCAGGGTCCAGCCTGTTATTTTTGTGCTCTTAAGACACAGCAGCATCTTGCAGCTGAAGGACCCATGTTCCTGCATGCTAGCTGCAGCCGCACCAGCATCTGCACATGCAGTTGCAGGAGAAGAGGCTTAAGCTCTTTGAAGAAGGGGCCACAAGAGCCAGCAGAGCAGCAAAAGCCAGAGGTGCAGGGGATGGGTGAGATGGGTGCAAAGCTGCCTTATTTGTGAGCTGCCTGCACAGTCACTGTGGCAGCACATCAGTCACAAGCAGGTGCCATGGGGTCTCTGCTGGCATTTCTGGGGAGACACCAGACAGGACAAGTGTAAAGCTTCAGGATTAAGACGGAGTGACAGACTGGTTCCTGCCAAAAGAAGCACAAGGCACCACGGTGCTGTGGGGCCAGCGGTCGGAGCCACTGAACCCCCTTGCCTGCTGCACCCCCAAGCAAGGGTCTTTCACCCAGAGGGAGCCAGACCTGGGGCAAACCATGCATGGCCACCAAAGCAAAGGCTTCTTCCTCTCCCTCTACTCCTCTTTACCTGGTGCTGGAAGGGCGGTGGGGATCGGGACTTATCTGGTCCCATCCACTCCCCCCAGCCCTCCTGGAGGAGCTGCGTGATGGGCTTTGTGCGCATGTGTCTATAAGCTCATGTGTCTATAGGTGTGTGTGTCTATAGGCTCGTGTGTGTGTATAGGCGTGCGTGTTTATTGCCAGCCCTCCCTGGCCCCTCTACGAGGTGTGAATTTCACCTCAGGTGAATTATTTCTCCAGGGATTACATAACAAAGTGATTGTGAAAATACCATCGGCTGTGTTGTAGAAACTTAACAGAGCCCCTGGAGTCTTTAAATTAAAACATTGCACTCAAGTGCTTTTTGCCGTGTATCTCCTCCTACACACTGCTCATTCTAGTCTGAAAACTAAAAAGGCAGGACAGCTTCCTACAGGCTTTCAAAGAGAAGATCCTACCCTAATTAACTATAATCTTGTTCAGACGGCATTTTCCTTCAAGATTCAAAGACTAGCAGGGGGCTGGGGCTAGGCAGAAAAGGAGATTATTAAAACTTTAATAACATGAGCCTTTGAACCTTCCCAAATTCTTTACAATTTTCTCACATCTCTAACCCAGATGTCTGCATTTAAAAACTGTGCCAACAAACATGAACTTTTTGTTTACACTTTTATATCTTTCAATGAACAGTCTCTTTTAAAACAATAGGAAACATCATGCTTGCAGCTTGCAAAGCAGGATGACAAGGCTAAAGATTAAAAAAAGAGGAAAAAAAAAAAGAAAAAATAAAATACAAAGAGGGTTTCGCAGGCGCTGTTTCCAGAAGGTGAAGCTGTTCCAGGAGGCACGGGCAATGCCTCCACAGAGCTCCAGGCAGAGTTGGAACCGGGTAAGAAATGGTTTTCCTGTTCAGTAAACAATTTTAAGAGTTCAAAAATGTTCTCATGCAGCATCAGAACATAGTTGAGACCTTGGGAAATTTTTCTGAAATAAAAAGTAAAAAAAAACTAACACGAACCTCTGCATACACCCCTTTAAAAAGTGCTTGTAGAAGTTAGCACAGCACAAAGGCTCCTGCGACAAACGTTTCACTGGAGTCATGGTAAGCCCTGAGACGTGATATGGGCAAGTTTCCTTCTCTGTGAGACTTTTATTGCATATCGAGGGAGGAACAGCTTCAACAGCAGAGCTGTAGAGAACCACCTCCAGTGGCCCCAGCATGAAGGACCAGGGCTGCAGCCCCATCCCACCAGGGAGCAATCAGACCCACCCTGTCAGCGGCGTTTCTGCAGAATGACTTTTGTCTGGGCTGGATCTGAGATATTTCCCTGAATAGAATTTAGTCAATATTGGCACACTGCCATCCAAAAGCTTCTGATACAAGGAATAAAAAAGCCCTTCTGCCCAAATGCTCCCCACTGGCTCTGACTGTGGTTCAAGGGAAGGAAAAGATTCTCACTCCAGCTGTAAGGTCCCAAACCTGACCTAATGCTGCAAGATCTTGCCAAACCTTAAAAGAGAAGAGTAAAAATGGCAGTTATCCTGGCAGGCACTGCACTCCCAGCTTTTCCAGAAGCCTGGGAGGGAAAAAAACCTTTTCTTTCTACAAGGATTGCCCTGGGATCCACTAGCCAACAAGTTCAAGTCATCATAATCGCTCCAGCCTTCAAAAATGAGTGGTTGTTCAACACACATATTTGTTACGACTTGCTTCCCAATCCCACAGTAAGAGCAAGGGAATGAGCTATTCAACAGCCCAAAATTCAAGGAAGCCTCTTAACACCATTAGAGCCCTGCTGTTGGGCTGGCTCCAGGTGGCATGGGTCTGCAGGGCTTTGCCGAGAATGTAGCCAACACCTCCAAACCTGGAAAGTGCCTTTTCTTTGGGCCAGGGATGGGAAGTAGGAGCAAGGACCCTGAAACAGGCTCTAAGGACACATCAGGCTGTAGATCCTTCCTGCTTCCCCATGTCCACAGTGGGATGAGCATGGGCAGGCATCCTCCAAACTCCCAACTGGTCACCACACTGCTTCTCTCAGAAACATTTGTTGCTTCACCTTTCATATCTGTTTCTTGTTGTTAGAGGGGCAATGTTTTTAAAACCCATAAGTTCAGAAACGAAAGGGCTCCTTGGCAGAACACATGCCCTGCAGTCACAACTTAATGCCATTTTTGGCCCAGGGAGAGCTGAAATGGCAGAACTTGCCAACACTCCCCCAAAAAAACTTCAAATGGACTTTGAAAAGACCATGCCCACAACCAGACAAACTGTGCGTTCATATATCTCCAGATTGATGATATTTAATCTTTCCTCCCTAACAATCATTTCCCAGCTGTCTCTCTAATCTTAAAGAAGGGAAATTTATTATTTTAACTGTTTCCTTCAGAATATGATTGGTAAAATATATCCGCCAGTTACCTGTAAAAATATCCTTTTGTAATTTCTATGCCAAATAAACCAAACACACTCAGGCTAATCAATGCATCCGAGCAAGACTGAAGTGGCGAAAAAAGGCCACAAGTGTTAACTATGTCCTTTTGGATTTCCTTAAGCAGGTATTATTGAACTGCACATGTACTGGCACCAAGCACTGCAGCAGGGTTTGAAAGAGAAATGTAGTGACTCACATCTCTATGTTTGGACCGTTCTGAGTTCAGATCCCAACATGCAATGCAATAACTCATGGGTGCCAGCTCTAATGTGGAAACACATTTACTAAAACAGTGTCATTGCACTCACCCAGCTACACCCAGGATCCCCAAACCCTGCAGCTCAACTCCTGGCTTCGCTGTGCTGTCCCAAATTGCCCTCCTCAAAGGAGGGATAATAGCACTTCCTTCCTTACGACATGTCTATGAGGATAAAGAAGTTCATGATCCTAATGAAGTGTTCGGTTGCCACAGTGATGGGGCTGTATACATCCCCAAGAGATCATTCTTTCCTTCATGTGCAAGACAAAATATGTTGAGAACCGCAGAACCACCCAGGAGGTCACAGCTGATGAAATGGTCCTTTGTTTATCCACTCACCGCAGGGTTGCCTGCAGTGCAGAGCCAGGTAGCTGGTGCACATGAGGCACAGGGTCCTCGCCACTCTGGTGGTTGCTGAGGTCAGTGGCAGAGGCAGCGTGAAGGTGACCTGAATGATGCTTGAGCTGGAGCCAGCCTGTGAATCAAAGGCAGCCCTTGAGCACAGCAGGGATGGCAGTGTTTGCTCCTGACATAACATGTCCTTTTCTTTTTCACCCCCTGCATCTCCCTTGAATCAAAAGGAGGGAGAATATACCTTTATGCCCATGGCAGGGACGCCAAGCCCCGCTGTTGGTAAAGGACGTGAAGGGCTGGAAAAGTCACAGCAGGAGGATTTGACTGAGAGCAGGAGAAGAGCATTGAAGCAGCCCCTTGTGAAGCCCCTCTGGAGGCATGTGGCCACCCCAGCAGCCTGGGAGCCTGCGAGCTCCCTCAGACCCTTGCCCCACGGGGCAGGAAGGACGGAACTGGGCAACACCCCATGGAGGAGTGCAAGCTAAGGCACCTTTCCATGCACCCACCCAGACAACAGGCCTTAAAGCATGTGGATTTTTTTTTGAGTTTACTGAAGGTAAGGAACTGCCCAAGAAACATTGCTAGAAAGATGTCACTTGGCCTATGTGGCTCTGAGGACATTATATCTGCTTAAAGGAATTCATGGCTGGCAGGGAAAGAAAGGTTTTCCTTTTTTTTCCTTTCTTTTTTTTTTTTATGCTGCTACTGAATATTACATAACTTGGTGCTGAATTTCTTACCTCTGGCTTTCACTTTAAGTGACTCTTCAGGCAACCTCCCAGAAAAAGGAACACTCATTTCTTATATAAAATACATGACCCACTCACACCAGCCTACCCCATTTTGTACCGTATCCCCCTTAGTGTGAGACATTAAGGCATGGACAGGTAATCCAGTCCAAGATTTATTCTGCTCTAATCAGCCCAGGCTTTGAGAATCTCCTTGTGGATTTTAGCCTGTGTTCAGTAGCTTATTGACTGCTGTTTTAATACTGAAGTCTTTCCAACCCAGCTGCAGTAATTACCCCTACGGAGCATGAGGAATCTCAGTTATAAACTAGCTGGCAATCTTGCAAAAATATGTCTCCTAGAGGACTTCAGGAGATTTCTTTCTGAAGTTAACCCTGTTAAATCATTCCTAAGCTGTCTTCAAATAAAGAATGAACCTTCAGAGTAACCCTTGCTTTGGTTTTAAATACTCTTTTTTTCCCTGTAGAAGTCAGCTGATCTTTGGAGCCTCCAAATCTCTCAAAGATCTTTCAGTTAAATACTCTCTAATGTTCTCCTGAAATGATGCAAACATCCAACAGGAAAGCTTAGGAGAGACATTAAGAGCTATTAGACTCTAAGTCAAAGCTTAACACAGTTTGTGCAGAGAATATGTCCTCTTACACTCAGCCAGGCAGAATATTTTCATTCAGTTTATATCAGAGAAGATTTATTGCACAGTAAATATTATATCAAAGCCTTAGCCAGCAGATCCAAATTCAGCTCTTGGCATTCATGTTAGGCCAGAGTTGGTGCAGGTGTACCATTGGGTAGAAATGGCACTGAGCTGTGGAGCCTCTCTGCATTAGCTGCGTAAACCCAGTCTGGCGCAGAAGTGTCTGTGACCCATTTGATGACAACCTAGAAGTAGCTGTAGAAAGGTGTGATGCCTGAAGGGCAAGCAGCCAAGTGACAAAAGCCATGATACAGCTGATACCCTTGTCATCAGAAGAGGGAAAGGGATGGGTGGGGAACACGAACCTGGATGGTAATCTGAGTTGTGCAGTTCTGGAGGCAACTCCGTCCAGGCAACCATTGAAACCCCACTGGTAAGCAAGAGATGATGCTGCCCAAATCTGTGGTGTTCTTTCTCTGCAGAAACAGAGCATTTGGAGTCAAACACTACTTAGAAATGTGCACCAAAGGCCAGCCTGCTGGGGAGATGCAGGACATAAAAGGCAACTAGCGCAGAATATTCCTTCAGCAGTGATTCATACTAATAAGGACTTTTTTAAAAAGTCATTTTTGTTTTGAACAAGTAACTAAAAGTTAAACAGTGTGCCACCTAGTCCCATTGCTGAGTCTAGATCCTGCATGCATGAACTTGGCTAGACTGGGAAGGACCCCTAATCACTCTGGGCTGCGTTCAGGCACCTGGCAGGAGGCAGTGGGGGCTCCAGGGATGCCCATGGAGGGAGAGGCTGCACAGCAGAGGGCTTCACTGCTACAGGCATTCATAAGAATGAGCTGGAGATAAAATGGCTTCTTCCTAGTCAGGCTGCTTTTTAACCTAGTCATGGTGAGTTTGGTCATTTAAGTTTTCAGACTGTCATACAAAGAAATGGAAGCAATTTAAAATTACTCTTTCCATATTTTTCCAAATAAAAAAAAAAAAAAATCTGTATTTTTAAAAACATACCAGTTAGTCACCATTACAGCAAATTCAGTAAGATCAAGACCAAGTAATGTTATTGTCTAATGGGGAGGTAATGTTATTTTCTTTCCCAGTACACTTTCTTAAGCTCAGTTCCACAGCATCCTCCATGAGAACAGCTGCCCTGCCCGAGTTTGGGCAGACTCTGTACGACCTGTGCATTTTTCCCATTGGTGGTGGTGGACTAAATTGAGACCTGTCAGGAAGTCTGCCGATTCTTCCAAAGCAACAAAACTTATCAAACTGCAGGTAAGAGGGATGTAACACTGCAGCCTGAGTACATTCATATCAGTTTCTTTTCATAAGATGGTTGTACTTTAGGTCCATACGGCTCACATCCATTAACTGTGGACTAATAGCACTGAAGGACTAAGAACCATGTGCAAAACCTGGCAACTGCTGTTTCTTTTTCTACCACATTTTAAAAAAAGCATTAGATCACACAGAAAATTAAATTGAAATAAGATAAAAGCTAATCCTAAACTGGCAAAAGCTAGCAAGATGGCTTCGAAGTTGATATGCCATCCTAAACTCCTTATCTTGTGTTAAGCGATTATTCATGTTGCATCTACCAGTGGCGTTAAGCCTAATAAACCTGAACCAGAAATACTATATTTGCATTTGTCCAAAAGGAGCTGAGCTAACCAAGCCAGAGTCCATCCTGCCAGCCCAGGAAGGCACCAGATGTTGCCCTCACACTGAGCACTGTGAGACCAGGACAGCTTTTATCCACCCTGGAGAATGAAGTCAAGGTAGCCCTGGGGCTCCTCACCCCTTGGCTGCCCCACAGGTAGTGCCAGCACCCCATCCTTGGCTCTCAGCAGGGACAGATTAGCTCTTTGGCTCAGTGGGAGAGCTTCGGCCACTGCCAGAGGCCTTGGGAAAAGGAGCAAGCTGTCACAGTACAGCTCTGCTCGTGCTAGAGCCCCCTTCTACCCCACCTGGCAAACTGATTTTGAATCTGGTTTTGAAGTCCATTGGGCTTTTTTGTTGTGTCATGTCAATTTTGAGCCCAGCCTGTTTAGCTGGTTGAGCCGTGGCCTCAGCCCCACAATAACAGGCCAGATCAGCTGGAGCAGGAGCAGAGCTCTGCTCAACCTGCTCTTGGTTTGGTTACATACAAAAGCTGTATATGCTTAAACCAGTCCTCTTCCAGGGATTAAACGGGCAACAGGGACTCTCAGCAAGGGCTGTGGGTAAGAGAGGGGCCCTGCAGAGTTAGACCTTAGTTCCAGCTAGGATGGTCATCATCCCCTGCCATCACCAGGAGGGGATGCAGGAAGGAGTGGACACACAGAGCTCCTGCTCCAGGACAGCCTACCAGCCCCCAGTAATCTGCCACTCACGCGTGTCCTGAGCTGGAGGCAGCGTCCGTTTATTTCAAGGGATTTCTCTTCCACCAGCGTATCTAATCACCGTTTGAGCATGTCTAATCACAACTGTCCCTGCAGCAAGGACCTCCACAGCTTGACTGCTTAATTCATGGAGAACCACCTCCTTGGCCTGCCTTGAACCTGCAGCCTGCTAATGCTAGTACTGGGAGAGACGGGCAGCACCTGGCCATGCTTGTTTCTTCCATGAAAATAAAAAAGAAACCCAGGAAAGCCAAAACCTGAGAGTATTGAAGAGCCTGAGTGTCAGATGAAGAATGCCAAGGGGAATACAAGCCAAAAAGCAGTATCTGGGTTGCTGTTCATGTTGACCCCCTCAGACTGTCAGTCCAGGTCCCAGGGCTGCTTATCTCTACTGGCTGTTGTTCACATGCCTTTCTCCCTCAAAGTGTAGGGAAAATAACACACATATCATAGACCACCACTGAGGGACAGGGCAGCACAGGAGTATTTTTCAGGACCACTAGATCCTGGAATGTTTGAAGGACCGCATGCTTCAGTTATGACCAAGGAGAAATTTCAACATTTTAATAGAAAATGGCCTAATAGCTCTCCTCAGCTGGGAGAGCACACAAGAAAAAATGAAGAACAAATAATAAGGTAGGGTTGATAGAAAAAGGTCCTGAAAGGTGATTAAAGTGTCGTACTTTGTGGGGTGTCCAGCCACAGTTATCAAAGCTCTGTAGCAGGCACTGCTGCTGAGAATATACTAGGGAGGTATGTCACCAAATCAGCCTAGTTAATTATCTTGGCCCTGCAGACGCTTTTCTTCAAAGTCAGGGAGGTTTAATTCAACATGCTAAAAACCCTTTTTATGTCAGAGGACATCTATCCTGACCCGGAGGGATGGTAGGAAGGGCAAAGATATTTTTAAATTAAAAAAAAACCCCACATATACACAAAGGCAAATACCTTCTGAGTGAATTGAGCAGTTCCTAAGAGACATCTTGGAGCAGCAAGGGAGCTGGGTAATCTTTAATAAGGGAATTCTTCAGAGACTGGAGTTTTGCTTTGGTTGCCAGCTGCCTCCTGGGGAGAGAAAACACTACGGAAATGAAATATGACCTTGCATGGTTGTGGCAGAGTATTTCCAGTCCTTTTCCTTGCCCATGTGAGTAACACTTCCTTGTGCAAGGAGCCCCATTTAACGGTTCCGTGTATGCCAGTGCTTCGTCACGGGTGACATTGCTGCGGTCTTTTACTTAACACACACAGACCTGGAAGATCTAACAAAACTATTTATTTTTACCCCTGAGACTTGAAGGTTGCAACAAATCTATAGCATTTGCTCAAGGCATCAGAAATTCTTGCAAGTCTGAATTTTGAGATGACCTTCTGCTGTCTCTCCTCTCCACTCACTCATGGCGTGTCCTCCTAGAGCAAGCATGGAGGGGGAGAAGGGTCTCACCCTGGCCAGCCCATGCCTGTGCCACGGAGCTAACCCAGGCACTGCAGCACACCCTGCCCACCTCTTGCCAGGGCAGCAACGGAACCATGCAGTACCTGGCCCCAGCATGGACAGGAACTCCCACCAGCACACCTCCCTGACTCCCCCCACATGCAGCCATTTGCAGCAATCTGGTTTTCTTTTTTTTCTTTTTTTCAATCATCTTGTCTAAAATAATTAAAGGGGAAAATTATTCCCCAAATAAAAATATCAACAACATCTGAGCTTCCCCACTTTAATCTGCACCCCTCTGCCAGCCAAGACCCTCCTATTAGCACTCTGCCGGTGTGTGATTTTGTTAAATGAATAGCTGATTGTAGAGTAATTACAACCTTCCCTGGGCTGCTGCTTTTTTTACCATTTGTTTTAATTTAAATTCCCACAAATGGTGGGAAGCCCCTTTTTTGTTCCTACGTTGCTCTGCCATGGTCTGTTCATTCCCTGTCACAGTTTTTTTCCCCCTGGTGAAGGGACGGCTGGGTAACTCTTGGGTGTAATCCCTGCCCCAGTCACATGTAATTTGGTACAGAATGAGTAAATGTGCCTGTACGGTCATTTTCATTGCCGTGCAGCAGTCTACCATCGGGATGGCGGCACTGTGATACCGTTACCTGTTTATCTCCTGGAGGTACAAGTACTGCTGGCAAGCCCCTGCCCATAGCTGTTTATATGCAAGGAGCTAATATCATAGCATTACAGTGCCCCTTGGTGAAACTATAATTAGGCAACGGTTTTATTTTACTGCTTGTGAGCACTCCCTGACAGCACAGCCACTGGGTGCTTTCCAAACTGCTACAGTTTCAGGCCCCAACCTGAAATCCTCATTTAGAAGAGGACTTTTACTGCTGCAAATCCCTCAGGTACCTCTCCAAGGCCCTGGCTTGCATGGGGGGTGCCAGGGCACTGTGCTGAACTGGGCAGGCTTGGCAAATGCCAGGGTGAACCTCTCTGCTCCATTGGCTCTGTGATGGCAGGACAAGGCACTGGAGGCATATGGTGATACACGTGGGCTGAGCAGGCAGGGCAGGGGGGTGCAGTGCCCCAGCAGCAGAGGTCCAAGCAGCCTCCTGGCCCCAGGAGTGGTGGGTGCAGAGGCTCAGCATCCAGCAGCACTGGTGTGACGGGTAAGAGCTGCAGGAAAGGACAAGTTGAACAGCAATGCCCTTTTTGTCAGGAAAGCTATTTTAAACCATCTTCTTTGTGGGTAGCCCTTTTGGCTCCCAAGTCTGTCTGAGGCAGAGGTGTAGAAAACGTTGGTGA
This sequence comes from Phalacrocorax aristotelis, assembly GCF_949628215.1. NCBI lineage: Eukaryota > Metazoa > Chordata > Aves > Suliformes > Phalacrocoracidae > Phalacrocorax > Phalacrocorax aristotelis. The sequence continues at coordinate 17,855,718 of NC_134277.1, forward strand.
GCAGAACATCAGAGCAGCACAAAGATGGTCTGTCTGCGTCAGAGCACAGCCTTTCACAGGACTAAGAGGCACACTCATGCTTGCTCATCTAAGACTAAGGGTACAAACACAGCCAAGGCTTCTGCAGCTACCTCAGAGCTCCTGTTATTTAGGGATTTCTTTGGGATTTTTTCTTTTTCCTCCAACACCAGAAACCTCTCTTTTTGCATAGTCTCCATGCAAGCCATGGAAAGCTGCATGGCCCTGGAGGACACCAGCTCACAGGACCCTAATAAAACAGCACTGACTGCTCCAAACAACTGCTTTTAGGGCTACTCCGATGCTAGATGGGCAGACTATAAGCATCTAGGGAGAAGAGTTATTGGCAAGAAGAGAGTCACTAAATCTGTTGTCTACAGTGATAGGGAGAAGGAAAGCCAAGAGCAAGGCAGGGACAGACTGCATCCCCTGGGACCACGGACAGCCCTGTGGTCTCTGGGGTTGCCTAGTCTTGGTGAAGCATTTCTGCATCCTTACTGGGGCTCAAGCCACCAGCTGGGTACCTAACAGCTGCTGGCCAGGGCTGAAGGTCTCTCCTGGCTGGAAGCAAGGGCTGGGAAGTTGGAGGGAAAGGGCAGACCTGAACCCTTGAGCCGCAGGAGGGCTGCAACCCCACAGTGCTGCCCTGGGAGCACAGTTCCCCTCTCCCAGGGGATGCCCACACTTGTCGAACATCTGCTTCCCCATGGCCACACTGGGCACTGTGTGTATTGACACAGGGCTCGGGACCTTCACATGGTTGTTGTCCAGCTTCAGCCACAGTGAACCTTGTGGCAAGCTAACTCCCAGCTTTCAAAAGCCTGCCAGATTGAGTTTCCTTTAAGCATTCACTCGTAGCAGTGACTTACATTTCTGGCATATGGGCAATGTGCCTGGCTGTCCCGATAAAATATGTCTATGCCTTCCCATCTTCAGCAGAGACCAAAGGCATTTTCAGTGTAAGGCAGAGCTGCAGCAACGTCTGCCTAAACTAACATTTCGTTTCCTTGCTACAGCTCACTTCTATTGTCATCACTTTCATGCCTCTAATTAACTTGCATCTGTTTCGTGTTTGAAGTTTATAACACTTGCCCACTTTGGCTACAGTAGTTTATAACCCAACACTAAACATATGTTTATGTTTACTACACACTAGCTCTGAATCCTTTGACTTGGCATTGTATCAGTTCATTATGCTATTAATGGAGAGTCTTTGAGACAGGGCTGAAGTCTTTAGTGGTAATAAATTGGGGAATCATTTGGAGATGGTTGAAGAGAGGTAGCCAGTGAGGACATGCCTGGCCTGATGTCCAGAGGTGTTGAGCACTTGCCACCCACCCTGTAACCACTGGGATTTTTAGCACCTCCAAACGCTTTCAGCAAAACTGTTGTGTGGATCTCAAAGGAAAGACTTAAATCCTGTGCCATCTTGCCTCCAGAGACCCCCAGCACGTCCTACCTACCTTTAAACTAAGTGCCCATTGACTTTGCATTAGGGCTAATGAGATCTTCAAAAGGGCTACAGATGGCCGGGGGGAGGGTGGGTGTTTGTGTAATGTACCATATTACATATATAATGTATAGTATATTGCTGAGTAATACTTAACACCTGCTGTAGCTGTAAGGTAACAGGCTGGTGTCCTGGCACAAGCTGAGGTGAATATTAAGGTCCAGTTGGCAATTTAGACCAGTTTCACATTCATTAGCAACAGCACAGCTACTTGTGTTTTCTACCAGACATGATAAATCATGCCAATGTCTGGGTGAAGTAAGCACACCGCCTCTTCATAGCCTGAGCCATTAAGGTGATGCCTAGATAAATGTGTTTATTTTTCATACAGATAACAGGATGCTCCTTAGAGCTAATAAGTATTTACTTTCTCTTGCATTGCTATTATCTCCCTCATTGAGAACTGTAATTGGCATCACTGATCGTTTGTGTAGTTTGCCTTCTAATTTTTTTGTGTGTGCTATGGTTCACTCAAGCTGCAATGTTCATTAAGTCAATGCAGGAAAAGCTATGTTTGATCTCTGCCTTTATACTGCTTGGACTGATCTACCAGGGAGCTGTGCATAAGCTGCTCCTGTGACACAGCACAATACTTCACATTGTACATACAATTCAAAAGGGACAACCATACATTTTCCATCCAACAAAACACCCTCCCTGCTAATATTATCATCAAATACTTGAATTAGCTGCTCCCACTTCTCTCATGGTTTCATGATGGGGATAGACAGCCAAATCCTGAGGATCTTACTGGGGCAAGCTTCTATCACCAAACCAAAGGGCAGGTGGCATGCAGCTCCTGTCTGGGGACCCAGAGATGAAAGGACCTTCCCCTCTCTCTCCCTCTGCACAGGCACTGCTCTCAAGAGGTGGTTTCACACCAGACATTTTCTGCAAGCATGTGATCTCTGGCTGCCAATTAAAAATGTCACAAGAGTCTTCCTGTTATTGACTCCGTACAGCAAGGATTAAATAAAACCACAGCCATGACACATAAGGAAATGCCTACTCGTAGAGCTTGAGATGCAGAGATTGGTGTTGCCTTGCTGAAGTCAATGCCATAAAGCTGGTTTGCTGCAACACGCATCTGACCAAGCATCTCCAGGACAGCTGTTCTTCCTGTTCAGGAGAAAGCATCAGTTTACATTCATCTGCAGTCATCTACTTTTTTCAGATAGCAAGGGCTGCACAAATAATAGATTTACAATAATAAAATCTGTACAGCAAATTGACCTGGAAAGTAAAATCATTTGCATAGCTTTTATTTTTTTTCTGTCTTCTGTACACCCATATAGGTGTGAGCACACACTGACAGGCACACTGTGAAGAGCCTCTGCTTTCCGAACAGTCTCTGAGGAGAAAAGCCATCCCCAGCACAACAGCCATTGTAGAAGGACCTCAGCACCCTCAGAGTGTGGCTGGAAGGAACATCAGCTCCTTCAGCATCCCCCTGTAGAAAAGGCCATCAAAAATAGGAGACCAGGCCAGCCATGGCATACGTAGCTAAGGATGATCCAACCCAAACCAATGAAGCTTTGCTTCCCCTCTGTACTGGGCTGCGTGTGCCTTACACCTGACTGCTCTTCAGTAAGAAGCAAGCTGGAAGAGAGTCACCCCAGTTTTTGCTATGTCCACCTGCACTACTTCCTAACCTGTTAGAAATCTGGAATAGGGAAATACTCCTTAGTTCTTTTGTTTTGCTTTTCTCTCATCTCGTTGGGTAGGAAATGCCCAGACTCTTCCCCTATTTAGCAGAAAATCAATTCACCTATTCTCAAACCTTCAGAGCAGAGAAGAATCCATTAAGCTCATTTCCATTTGTCCTAGCAACAAATCATTATATGGAGACATGAAGAAAATAATTTTGTATTACTTTTTCCATTATCTAGTTCTCACTTGCTGCCATTTCCCATTTGCCTAGCCTGACTTCTTTATTCTCCTTGTGTCCAGCCCATAGCAATTATCTCAATATCTAGGAAAAAGCATTAGGTTTTAAGATCTCAGGCTCCATTTTGACAAAGGCTTTGCAATCCAGAGACACTAAGGGGAGAGGATTAAACTTCCATCTGTTTGCCTTGAGGGGGCAAAGCAGAGAAATCAGAGAGGTTTCAAAAGATGCTCGCATGATAACATTGCACACTCACTAGGCAGGAAAGTCTCAGGTAGGATGTATCTGCTTGGGAGTCATCCCAGTCACCAACCGGAACAAGTTCTTTAAAATTCACTTTATAGACAGCAGGCTGGAAATACTCCTCCACATGCCTTCCTCCGGAGCGCGTGATTGCTTCTCTAGACCTCTGCCATTTGCAGCTACAATGTTTCAGGCAGGAGTGAGGCAGTGGCCCAATCCTCCACACAGCTGAAGCACGAGTGGAACACCAGCACAGCATCACCCAGAGGGAGCAGAGAGATGCCGGGGAAAAGCAATCCCATCCCTTCATATGGGTGAGCATGCCATAGCACAGCAGGGGCAGGAGGGGTGGTAGGACCTGGTCCCCTGCAGCACCCCAATCCTGGGGCCACTGTCCCCAAGGGGAGAGGTGCAGGAGCTGCCTCAGTCTCAGTCTGGCCGCGAACCAGGTGCTGGCAGAGACCTTTCCAGGGACAGAGCTGAGTGCAGCGTGAATCATCAGCCTCCACTGCCCCACCAGCGGCTGGTGACTAACTGTATTTGCTCCCATTCTTTGTGTTTTGGGGAGAACAAACATAAACAGGCTTAGCAGTAATTGTTGCTATGTCTATACTGTTTCCTCCTTCGGCCGAGTAGGGGTTTTCCCTCACACATGTAGTTTTAGAGCAGCATTTTAAGTCTTTTTTCTTATTTTTAAGAAATAGTGTGAACATTTCTTGGCCGGTGGGAGAAGAAGGAAGGGATCTCCAAGGAGGCATTTCTGATTTGGTGCAGATTCTGGGGAAAACTTTCTGTAACCTGTCTACAGAAGAGGACTGGTCCACCCTGGGCAGCAAGCACTGCCACAACACAAAGCAGATTGTTTCCCAGTGCCCTGGAGAAGTCCCCATTGGCTCTGGAAAGATCAGCTGTAGGGATGACATCTCTAAGGACATAGCCCAGAAACACAGCACCCTTGGAAATACGTCTCCTGGTAGGATCATCAAGCATCTCAAAGGCTGGTCTGGAGAGCCAGCTGCTGCCACACATCCTTGCCTGGGAAGCACTTCTGTGTGTACATGCCCCCATACCTATAGTCCCTTGCACATACTTGTACATATGCAGGTTTCATTGCACATTGATGTATTTAGTGGGAATCTGCAGCTTATGTCTGGAATGGACCTGAAAGTCCTTGAAGCATGAATTCTTCTCCCTACCTGGAGAACATACAGATTGGTGACAGGAAGCAGGGAGAAGAGCAAAGGGTGAATGTGCAGTCAGCTGGACAGGACACTCAGATAACTCAGGTTTTACTATATTATTAATTATATAAAACATTACACAATTATAAAATCAATTATATAGTACCGATATGTAAATTAATTACATAATTCCAGCCTCATCTAGAAGACTTAGACAATTTTATTTATAAGTTTTATAAACACATGTTTTTATGTATTTTAGAATATGTATAACCCAAAACCCAGCAAGTAGAACACTTTCCTGAGAGACAGGAGACCTTCGGTCAAGCTTTCACTTATGCAAAACCCAGAGGACTGTTTAGTGACAGTGCCCTAGCAAGGCAACCTGACCCAGGCTGGCCATGAGCACAGGCTGCCAGCCTCTTCAGCCTGCAGTTAGGCATTTCATTCCAGGTTTAAGCTCAGCTCTGTGTTCTGCCTGCAAGATGGACCATTTAAGGAGCTGAAATCTTGCTGCGAGAAGCCTGCCTGTGCTGGGTAACACCGCAGCTCCTACCACCGTGCAGCCAGCTCTGGTGATGGCTTTGCCCCTCTCTGGGAGCTGGGAGCTTTGGGGGGAGATGCCTGCTGCAGCACCTGTGAAACACTAAGCACCACGAGGCACAAACACACCAATTCCACAGACATTATGTGTGTGTAATACAGCATCATCAAAGAGCTGTATGTAATGAGATGAAGCCCATATGCTTCCTAACGCTGGCTGCAGCCAACTTGTCAGACCCTTGCCCACATGGGTGCAGAAGGCTGGAAGCCAACTCATCCATGCTGGGATGGATTCATCTGTTGCTTTTCCTGTTAATTTTCATAGCATCCAGATAGTCCTGATAACGCTATCCCTCTCTTTACACATCACATCTCAAGGGGCTTACTTATTACTACAGCTACAGTTGGGACTATTTACAGGGAAGAAAATAGATTTTGCATGCTCTGATCTTCCTTTTGTGCCAAATCCTTCCACTTTGGCCCAGGCAAAACCTCCTAGTGACTTTCTCTGGCAGGACTCCACTGTCTTGTTCTAAAACCTAGTGTTTCATGGCAATTACTCTCCAATTACTGCGATTCAACAATAGCTTTTTAGAAAGCTGTTGGAAAAAAAATCCCCAAGATCAAGAAATGGTGGGTTTAAGTATCTGTAAGTCCAGATGGGCAACTTTTACTCAAAGGAGAAAACTGGCTGGTTGCAGAGGAAATCAGAGGGATAAGATACTTAAGTAAAGACTGGAAACGATACCTGTATATTGTATTTCTGATTCATTTTCACTGAATCATATAGGTAGCAGACCCCTGTAATCTTGCTGTTGGATGTTTCTGTCAAATGGTGCTGGGACAAAAATCCACTGAAAGCATCCCCAGCTGTGATTAAGCGTACACCAGGTCATCTGTCCTGCAGCAGCACTTTTCTCAAGAGCAGACAACTCAAGAATCCCAATACTGTCACCTACTTGCTTACAAATTTGTCATATGTAATGAAATACTCTGGAAACTCTTTGTGAGCAAAGAGTTCCTAGGGTATTTCATTACTTATTACAAATTTGCCAATTGTTCATGAATGACCAAATATTAATATGAAGATAGGGAGCAGCATCAGAAGAGATCCACTCTTTCGATAAGAACGTTCATGTTCAAGGGGCACCTATTCAGTGCTGTACACAGGACGGTTACGTCAGGCTCATCAATTGCCATTTAAAAACAGCAAATGTCATTGAATATTTGGCCATGTATTGAAGATTACTAGGCCATTATAATCTGTTTGCTAAGATGCTGATAGGAGAAAGTCGCATGCCTCCTGCATGTGAGGAGGCGCTCTGTGAGTACAAAGAGCTCCTGGAGCCCTTGGGGCAGCGGGTGCACTGGCTCCAGCACGCATGCAGCCCCAAGGTGGAGCAGACTGTTTCTCTGATACCATGTACATAACACTCCACCCAAGCCTCCCTGTGTAAACAGAAAATAAAGTCAAATTATGCCAGTAAAGAGTGGATTACACTGGTCACCAGGAGAGCTTGTGTATGTTCAGCCATAATCTAAGATAAGGTACTTGCCATAAAATATCTCCTGGAAGACGCAAGATGCCAGCAGAATCACCAGCATTTCACGTCACCAGTGAGGACAGCAGGGCTGGGGGACTGAGGAATGGGTCAGAGCTGTTCGGGACCACAGAAGTCCCCAGGGCCGAGGGGAGCCCCTCTCTCTTGCAGGAGAAAGACAGAAGCATTGATTGCCACCAGCAGATAGAAAGGGACGAAGTTCATTTCAAAGAGGTAAAGGGTGACAATCTTTCTACAGAAAAACTGTCCCACAGTCAGTAAAGCACAGCAGTAATTGGCACACAGATAACGGAGCATATAACGAAGGCAGAGATTACAGAACCCTACAACCAATCCATCCTGCAGCAAAAAGCTGCTGTAAAGAAGTTTTAAGGCTAACCTATAAACACAATTAGAAATTTAATGCTTTGGTATAGGATGTTTTTAAGAAGAAAAACTTATGACAAGTTTCATTGGCATTACAATAAACAAAAAAAAATCTGAGCAGGTCCCACATTTGGTGCATTTCTTACAAACAAAAAGCAGAATTTTTTTCTGTCATCTGTTGATGCAGGAAAAAGTGTTGTCAGCTTCTGATATAAAAGCTACATGAAAAATCACTTCCAAGAGAATTAGTTTTATCATTTTTATTTATGAAAAGGAAGACCCTGTCATCCGGACCTGTCCTGTCCCATCCCAAGGTGAGGCTCCTCATAGGTGGAGGCTGGCAGAGGCTGGCTCCACTTGCCCACCCAGGAGCCCACCGTGGGGGGACCATGCTCCTGTCCACCCCCCAGCTGGCAAGCAGGCAAGTGGAATTGGGTCGGAAGAAACTTAGTTGTGGCTGTCCCTTACAGTCCCCGTAGGGAAAAAAAATCAAATAAGGGAAAGGTTATTGCAGACTGATAACAGCTAGGGAGGCTGGGAACAGTACCTGTTGCCAGGGAGAGTTTGCTCCAGCGCAGGCAGGGCCCCCTGTATCTCCGGCCCTGCGGGGAGAGGTCGGGGAAAGGCATCCAGAGGAGGGAGGGAGCTGGAGAGGAGCACGGCCACTAGATGAGGAGCTGAGGAGAGATTGCAGCCAGCCAGACCGGGGGCCCAGGTGGTCAGGGAGTGAGATTTGAGGAGGGGGTTTTGTGGGAAAAACATTGCATGTGTTCATGTAATTAAAACATTCATCATCACACACATGCGCGAAGGAAGAGAATTACGGCTGAACACACAGCTTTGGACACTTGGTAGCCTTTGAGAGCTGGTCTTCTGCAGGTGTAGCAATCATGTTGTGATTTCTTGTGTGCAAAATAATAAAAGACTGTAGGTGATGGAAATTTTTGCAGAGAGAAATGGAAAAGAGCAATCCCTCCAGCAGCAAGATTGCTACAGAAGCACCCGCTCTTCTGCACTTGCTGCTTTATGCTGCTCTTGTTTACTCAGGAGAGAGCACAGGCTCCTGCCTGGAGGGGGCAAATGGAAATGCATCACCCCATGGCTAGAAATAAGTCACATAAAGCCGCAGCTTGGCCCGAGGCTCACGTGCCAGTGAGGTGCCCACAGGCACAGGGCAGGGGTGGTGTGGATTCACTGGGGAGCGTTGGTTTGGGTTTGGGAAGCTAAACCAGGTATGACTTCAAAACCTTTAAAAAGTGCCCCCTCCTGAGCACAGTCTCACGGTGCAGCGGAGCCAGCCCAGCACCCCATGAGCACAGCCATCCTTTCCATCACGCTGTTGGGGTGCTCCTCCCCCCACCATCTGTGGGAAGAGCTGGCTGCAGTCCAGGACAAGGCTCCTGAGCCAGGTGAAAGTCTGCCCCTGACAAATCCATGCTAATTTGGACCCTGGATTGTGTCCAGCTGGGACTTCAATTCCCCATTGCCACCCCAGCCAGGGCAGCCGGACCACCGTTGTGGAGAAAACACCAACCCGATGGCCACAGTTAGTGTGTTTGAACGCTGGCTTTGCTGCATTAACTCTCAAAGCTCCCCACCAGGCTTTAACAAAGCAAATGCCATGGCAGGAGGGACACGCCACCCCCCCCCCACCGAGCCTGGTACAGCCCCCCAGCAAACGGGCCGGCTGCAACTGCAGGTGCCCAGTGTGGAGCTCAACAAACCCCTGCCAGCCCCTGTGACAAAACACCCCCCACCGGGACCGGAGTGAATTATGCGCATCCTTAAGTATGTGCAGGATAGAGGCCTTTTAGTTCACTGGGTTAAAATACCAGAACAATATAAACCACGTCTGCCTCTGGAACCCACTGCACTTCATAAAAATGCTGGGGACCCTGCTGGAGCTAAGCCATTGTTGATAGCCATAAAAAATTGGTTAATAAATCTTCTTCCACTGATGAAATAGCTACTTCACAGCCAGAACTAAACAAATTGAGCATTTCAAAGCAACCTGCTTGACACAAGCCCTGATTTGCACACAAATACAAGCATCCCCACCGCCCAGCCTGGGCAAGACCCTGAGCCCGCACTGTTCCCCCCTCCCTGTTGTCACAGCCGAGCGCCCGGAGGAGATGTACTGCACCAAGATTTTTCTCCCGAGTGACAGGAAGGGGATTTACCTCTGCAGCCTGCAGGCTGTTGGCGTGAAACCATCCCAAACGCAGAGACCAGCCCGGCGCACCGTGGCCACGCTGGCTACCCCACCGGCACTGCCGGGCTGCCGCTCCCCTGCCGCCCGGAGCCTCTGTCGGAGACGGACGCTACAAGTGCATCATGATGCTACCTTTACTTGGTTTTGGTTGCTCTCCTTTTAAAAACGGAAATGTAATTAAAAGTAAGGCAAGCGCTCATCCCCCTGCTGCTCCACAGACACTATCCTGAAAGTTTAATCTAATAGGTAAGAAAGTAATTAGAGATTCCGTTCTTAACAAGCTGTATCAAGTTAGTGTTTTCTAAATGCAGCTGATAGCCAAGGGGAAGGAAATAATACATTTCACTAGCCTTTCCCAACTGCACAGGCGTTGCTGTGTTATAATAATGTGATAACTAGAAAGAGAAAAATACTTTCATGCTCCAGTTTTAATAAAAACTTCTTAAAAAAGAAAGTCCCACTCTAAATTCATGCCAGTGTCTTTCTTTGAGAAGTCAGGGCTGACTTGTTCTCTTTCCTCCTACCTATAGGGAAGAGAGCAGGGCTGGGCTGTGGAGCAGGACCTGCTTCCAGGCAGAAATACTCAGTGAAAAGTTGCATCTAAATATTGATGCTTCGACAGAACTCACTATTTGCTTAACTGGATGTTATATGTATGTCACACTGGGGAAGAAAAAGCACATTTTTAGACCCTTTTAGCAACAATGGATAACTTGGAAACAGTGATAAGCAAATCCTAAATTTTTCAAAGCCGTTTCTTTTGGGGCTCAGATTTCCTGATAACTTGTTAGGATTTGGGTTTGCAAGACAGGTGGCTGGCATTTCTAACTCCCTGCTCCCTTTAGGAGACATCAAACTGAGCGTTAAACTCCGACGGTCTTGAAAGTTCAAGTCAAGGTGGGTTTTGTTTGGCTTTTCCCCCTGAAGGTCAATTCAGGATTGAATCCTTTTGTCAAGGTTGGCTGGAGAGCAGAAGGCTCTGTTAATCCGCAGGCACTGCGGCTCCCTCCTGGCTTCCTTCCCCTGCAGTTTGTTTTACTTTAGGATTCACCGCCTGGGATTGTAAAGGCTGCAGACAAGGGTTAGAGGTGAAACAAAGAAAAAGAGGTTGGTTGTTTATTTAGAGGGAGCCAGAATTCATAATGTTGGAGACACTGAGCCCCTCCCAAGTGATAACTGTAATTTTACAGCACCTCTCCACAACCTTTTTTTTCCCCAGAAATAAAATACAGTGACAGATTCAAAATTACCATTTCCCAGAGTAACTCCTAGAACCAAAACAAGAAAGAGTTTTTTCCTGCAGTGACCAGCCACCAGAACAAAACAAACATGCTTCCTTTGTTCTCCACATGGGAAAGCATCTGAAAAAAGAAATAAAGACAACCTTGCCTCCTTCAGAAATGTGTTTCTTTTACTCATTCAACTCTATCTTATGGTGGAGGTCTTTTTTTTCACCATAGATCTTTTTTCCTTGGGAGATAATCTTATCCCCCTCCTTTTCAATGAGAAGGCCAAATTTTGCTTCCACTTATTTGCTGTGGAACCCCACTGACCAGTAGCTAACAGGCACGTCCCATCCCGCACGGGCAGCCCAGCGATGTATTTTCCCTGTCCATACCTTGTTTTAACGATCATGACAGCAGCCAAGGAAGGTGCAGATGTATCCATTATACCTAAGAAAAACCTTGCTCTTTCCCCAGGCTTTCCTGGGTTTTTGCCCTCCAGGGCAGCATCCGCTTGCAATGAGATGGCTGGATTTACAACAGAGCAAGTGGTTGTACAACAACAAAAACTGGATTCCAGGGTTCCGATAAGAGAAGGTAAGCCGCCCTGCGACCAGACCCTGGCCAGTCACCCAACCACTAATCCAGGGTGAATCTGCTGGCGTCAGTGGCTTTACACTAAACACCCACTGGGGTGAAAAATGAGAGTCACAGCTCGGCTCAGGCAGCCCAGCTCCAGCACTCTGCTACCAGAAGTGGCTGCTTACTTTCAAGCTCTCTGCACAGCCTGTAATCACCCAATATTGAAACCAGATTTACAAGCTCTTTAGAGGAGGAGAAGTTTGTGATTTCCAAAGCAGACACATTTGGTATTTCAGAAAAAGGTCAAGCCCCCTGTGGAGTAAGGGGGTTTTAATAGAATCAGTTCAGTAGGAGTTAAGAGGAGACATACCAACCCAGCGGCTCTCAAAGATGGGAGAAGCACAGACATAAGAAAAGCCACAACCATTATTGTTTTGAGGAAAGAATTGGGGAAAGAGAGAGGCACGGGGGAAGCTAAATTACATCTTGGACGTTTGATTTCATTTATTCTGATCCGAGAGACTTTTTCAGTTAGGAATAGAGAGGGTTGTCCCTCTTATGCTCCAGGGCTTGCAGCAGTTTCAAAGAAAGGAGTGTTTGTTATTGTCTGCAGGGGAAATCTGAGAGCACGTAGCACAATGACAAATCCAGGCTCCTAAGTCAAATGCATTTTAAAAAGATAGCCACTGTCTCACCTCCTCGGCCTCCAGCCTCCAGCCAGGCTCTTCAGCTGTTAATGTTTGTACCCCACCTCACTAGGTTGCATGCAGTGGGTGACTAGGATTGCCTTTTTCCACGCCAGTATGGCACCTGGCAGCTGGGAAACCCTTGGAATATCACTAAGGTCCCTCTTTGTCACGGAAATACAGGTTTTCTAAAAATTGTAACGGACAGCTGGCGTGGCTGAGGTCTGCAGGTAATATAAGCAGCTACCACAGAAATATTTACTAGCGATGGCTACGGCTTGCTCCGACACCCTTCGGACTCTGCAGTCAGCAGTTTCAGTGAAAAGATTTGGGGCTCGTTCCATAACTCACATAGTTGCTGCCAGACAGACACCAGAGCTCATAACAGTTTCCTGAATATATGGGCTTTACAATAAATGGGAAATACAGATTTCATCCTTATAAGACTCACAGCCCAGAAACTTCTAGGCCGTATCAGCTACCACACCTAAACCCTACATACTGCACCAGGTAACAACAGCCCCAGGAGATGGCAGCTGCTAACCCGAGTGCATCCCCAGCGCTCCATGGCCCTGCTCCCAGGACTGCAGGGGAGAGCAAACAATCTCTTTTATTCTTTAAAACATCTCCACAGCAAGGGGCCAATTAGAGTGTCCTGGTCTTAGTAGCCTTTTAACGGCAAGCATAAATAGGCCCTTATGTATTCAAATCAGCAGCAAATGAGTGGTGAAGGACACAGGATGCTTAAAATGACTATACAACATGCTCCCTCGGATTTCTGGAGAAAGCACTTGGAAGGTTTAGCCATCAGATCTTCTAACTCATCTAGTCATCAGAACTACCGGTGCAGCTAAGCCCGACAGTGTTCCAGGTTTGTCCCTTTCAGCACCAGGTTCCCAGCCACTCATTCCCAAAAATAATACGCTTGGCAGAGCAGACAACTGCCCTAGACTTTCAGATCAGTGCAAAGGAAGGGCAGAGCTCTTATAGGAAAGCAGCACTCTGAAAGGTCAGCCAGAAGACCACAGGCCAGATTCCAACAGCATTTGTAGCCACATAATTTCTTAAACTTTAGCAGCAGAAAAAGGTAGAAATCTGAGAACATAGTTCTCTGCATTAAAAGCAACTCTCCTCGCACTTTGAGTAAGAGTCAGCAGCTTGAGGTACAGAGATGAAACGAACCCTTCTAAACTACGCTTCAGTATTGCAAACATGGGCACAGTGGGACCTTGGCATTCCCAATGCACTCAGCCAGTATGAGTGCTTAGCTATACAGCCCAGTTTGCAATATCGATACCTCTGTTTGCACAGCCAAGTGACCAGCTTATCTGCAACAAGCCTACGACATAGTTTAAGTGTACTTTCAGGAACACCAGCCTGTGACCAAGAGGGGCAGGTTTCCCTTGCTTGCATCCCTTTGCATTTCAGGCTGCGTATCCCAAAGCAACCTCCCACAGCAGCATTTTGGACCCATCTTTTGCCATGATGCACCGTCTGCCTTTTAAGCAAATCTATGTCAATTAATGCAAAGTCTAATAAAGCAAAGAAATAGAGTAAGCTCCTTGGATAATCCAGAGATTTTGTTTGGTTTTAGCAACTAGGCATTGAATAAGTAGAATGATCAAGTGAAGCCAACTAGCTGAAGGAGTAAGAAACAACTAAGTACACAAATCCTGGCAGAGAAGAAGTCACTATGCAAGACTAGCATAAAGGAGGAGCCAGAGATGAAAGTGAGTACACTGTTGGTTCTTCAGTCCCACACAAAAAGTAGCAGCATGTGATACCAAATTACACTACAGAAGAGCAAGGCAGATGTTTGCCACTGTGCCCCAAGGGTTATCAGCAGAAGAAAAAAATTTTTATATATATATATAGCAGAACAGATGGTGTGTTTTGGAGGTTCCTTCCTCCCAAAAAAAATTTGAGAGTAAAAGATAGAAAAGGAAAAAAGATCACAGAAAACAAGAACTGTAAAGTGAGGGAGGAAAACTAGCTATAAAGAATTAGGAGCCACTTCATTAACAGAGAGGAAGAAGTAGTTACCACACAAAAGCTGCAGAAGAATTCACCCAGGTTGTAAGCAAAATGCAATAGCCAAGAACTGAGTATGTGGGTTCACTGCCACTTCAAGTGTTAAACAATAAAGCTGCCACCCTTGTTCTGGAATAACCGCCTAATTTCCCTCACAGAGTAGGAAAACAGACTCTTGTTTTCAGAATCTCATTGTTATGCGCAGCATTACCATGCATACCACCCCAATTTGTTTCCCACCACACCCCCCAAAAAAAGCATTTTCCAAAACAAATAGTCACAAGCAAGTTTCAGACAAAATATATATATTTAAAAAATCTTTACAGTAAGTCAGGAAACATAGGAGCTTGCATACAGTTTATTATAACAACTCAGTTCTCAGCTCCCTACAGTTCAGATAACCCTGGTGACAGTGTCTACAACTTCTAATTTTTGCTTTCACAACTTTAAAGCAAACAATACATTTGAGTGTATTTTACTCTGTGCAAATAAGACAACTTTTGGAATCCTTCAGAAGAAATATCCAAGATTCTGTTTGCAGAGGTCCTTTGTTTCTCAAAGTTACTTATGAGAGTTTTTGTTTTAAGATAAAGTGCTCCTGTCCAGCAGAACCCAAAGGCCTTCACGAGTTCAGAGAGTAAGTTTAGCTCAGATTAAAAAATAAATGGTCATACAAATTCCAGCTTCCCATGTCCGCTGTACATTCCCCAGTGGACTAGCGAAAGAATTTTATCATTGCTGAGGTCTGAATGTCTCATTTTATCACAGGTCATGCAGCAGTTCTCGTGACCAGTCACAGGCACCATGCATTCCAAGTCCAATTTTGCCACCTGCCCTTTTTTTGAATGATGTCCATGAAAACTATAGTGCAAACGGGAAAGCATTTGCTGTCGTTGATCTTGCAGTCTCTTGTTTTCACTCCTGAGCATCCGCAAGGCCAGCATGATAAGGAGCACCAGGATTAGCCCACCAGCTATAGGAACAGCAATTACAGCTGCCCTGAACCATAACTCTTTTGAAGAGGTCAATTCCTGTACCTTGGTGATGAGATTCCTGCTGCTGTCATGTTGATATCTGCTCCCTTGTCCTGCAAAGGGGAAAGATGGGAAGCTTATTTCAATATCAACAACTGGCTTTATATATAAGCTACTCCTTTAAACGCCACACTGACAAGTTTAAGGAGCCACAGCTACATGCTCCACAATACTGTAAACTACGGAAAATACTCCTATAAAGAGATAGATAAGTTCCTAAGGCTGTTTATAACATGGAACTTCTTACCCTGATAGCTGACTTAACTAAGAATGCCCCTGACATCACTTCTTAGAAGTGCTGTCAAGTTGGCAAGACAGACCTCTAATATTAATGCAGACAAAAAAAGCTACTCAGCTGAGATGCCCCCCTGCATCCAGTCACCCACTTCCCCCTCTGGCGTCTCTACTCATATTAACAGCTAAATCCATAGCAGACACACAAGGTTGACTGCTACCAGCCTGATGGCCAGAAGAGAAGCTTCACTGAAGCTTCCTTGCCTTACCTGAAGTATCGCCCCTGGAAGGAGACAAAACATCATGTAGTCCTCTGTAATTGCACATATCTTCATGACAGCATTCCAACGTGGACACGGTGGTGGTGCCAGAGTGGTTTTGTGCTTGTTTGGCTTGGCAGATATCAGCTGTGCTTGCAATAGAGTCCAAGCAGCCATGTGTAAGTGGGGAATGTGTATTCTGAGGATCAAGCAGTCTGGAGAAGCAGGCGCTAAGCTCAGATTTGCACATATAGCCAGTTGCAACACAGTGTGCAGCATCACAGTAGCATCTGATTTCACCTAAAATATAAAAATTTTGCAAGAAAGATAAGAATTTGGTCCTTTAAGGACACCTCACTAGGTACTCTTATTAGCCACAAGCATTGCACAACCAAACACAGTGCCCGTTTTGGGGTAGACCGTAAATCCATGAGAGCAGGGGTTGTTTCCTTCCCATCACTGTACAGTGCCTACCTCGTGGTAACCTTAATCCCTGCAAATGCCTTGGGGCACTTGGTTTAATTACTAGTACTATAGTCCCTTGAATTAAAGCAAGAACATTTTGCTGAAACAGGGATTGGGGGAGGGCGAGGAAGGTCACAGTGGCTTTTTTTCACAAGGTAAATAACTAACGACCATTTTATAGCTACTTCCACTCACTTGCAGCAGTTGCATTAAACCACATTTAAAATGAAATCCCACTTTTAAAAGCAACACACACCTTCGGTCCTATAAGGAAGTCACATCTATGTTTTAAATCACTGCTACAGGAATACCTTTCTGTTTTTATAAAGGTAACACTTCGTTTAACTGAACATAAGCACACAACAAAAATCCTAGGTTTAAATATTTGTGTGATGAATGAAAAAAAATCAGAACTGCCAAATTGTTTATTACCTCTCAATACTGTGCCAAAATTTAAAAAGTTTAACTAACACTTTATAAAGCTATTAAGCAGAACCATTACCATCTAAGTCTACCAGTCAGGAAGGTTTTTACTGTGTGAAACTGGGCAGCTATTTGTACTTTCTCCAGAAAAAGAAAAATTCTTTAAGTAGCCACTCATGCAAAAAGGCTTTTTAATCAGTATTATAAAACAGAAACAGTGCAGTTTATAATTATTCTGTTCACCAGAGTCAATGTCTCTCAACTCAAATGTAAAGTTATTAAATGGGGTGAAACTGCAAGGTTAAAAGCTCCCCCTTGCCCCTCCCCAGTTTTGCATGCAATCCAACATGCGGTCAAAAGGGGAAACACTTAGACTGAAAATCCTCTACCAGCTCTGTGAAAAATCTCTCAGGAAACCTCAAAAATTTCTGAAGGAAGCGATAAAAAAAGTTCCCTTCATAAAACTCTTCATTTTGTGCTCTCCAAACTGCTCTGGTACAAATTACACGTGTCCTGTGCTGTAGGGAAAACTTACTCTTTCTAGGCAAGTTGCAACTCAGACATAATTCAATGCACCATCGATCCAGGGTTTAGAAGGAAGCCAGATTTTAGAGCCATCCTTACAAGAGTGGACTTAAAACTACTTCTAATGTGCCTGGTTTAATTCCCATCATAGTGGGACCAAGGCTTTCAAAATCACCCGACTTGTCAGATGCCTTCCTTACTCAGTCTGCACTTCAAAAAAAAAAAAATCCATCTGTAGGCTTCCCTGCCACCACCCCTTCTTATGATGCTTCCAACCACCTCATACCTAAAAAGTATTCTGAAAGATGTTAAAAATCACCCCAAACGAGTTAGCTTCCCCTCTTCAGCCTACCTTAATACTTTCCCCAAAATGCTACTGCAGGATCCAGGCCTTGAAGTTCCCACTGCTCTTTAATAACTCTGCTTAATAGAAGCCAAATGATGGAGTGTCTCACTGTCTCCAGTCCAATTCCCTTGGGCTTCTAGACCAAGTAACCTAATTTTTCGTGAATTCGCACACACACTGTCAATCCAGCATGCTATGGAAAAAAGACTCAATCATCTTCTAAGCATTCTATGGGAGGTCTTCCCCTTACCCTCTCTGAAAAAATAATTTGCATCATTTTCTCACTGTATGGGAGTTAAAAAGTAAGATGCAAACAAGGAACAGCCCCAGAGCTGACAGTCCTTTCATGAGTCTCAGCATAGGAAGAAAGTGAAACAACGCACATACTTCCATTTTAACTGTTTATATAATCACGCTTAAAGTTCTACATTTTATTGACCTAAGACAATCTTATAAACAAAATCTGACAGGCCAGTCATCAAGTTAATTCGACGGCTTTTTAATTAAAGCCACGTTTTCGGTGAAACAGAATGGACTTTGTATTACTGTATTAAAACTCTATTTCTGTCAATTCATAAAGTTTCTTCCTGTGCTATGCAAAAAGGCCAGAAAGGGTATTTAGTATTTTGAAACAGTGAACAATGCCCTTCTGTTCCCTCCTCTTTCTTGTTACTGTATGTAGCTATTAAAGAAAAATGTCTGCTTTTAGTCAAGATGGCTACAGGAGAGACTGCAGGCTTCTCTTAAAGCTTTTGAAGTCAACAGCAGCCAGAAGTCTATGATCCCCTAATTATATCATTATCAGGCACATAGTTTCAGTATCTGCGACTTCACATCACTCAGTCACTCCCTGTTCTGCCCGCTTTGATGGGGCCAGCGGGCTCTCCCCCCGCACGCTGCAAGGGCTGTTATTTAGGGTTAATTACAGCCTTCCTTCCAAAATAAATAAATACCGTCGCACACCATCGCGGCGCTGAGGTACCCCTTCGCCGCCTCCCGCGGCACGGCGGCTGCCGGAGGGTCGCCCCGGCCCCGGGAGGGCGCTCCGTGCCCGGGCGGCCGGCGGGGGACGGGCCGGGCCGGGCCGGGGCAGGGCTCGCCCAGTGCTGCCCCTCGCCCGGGGCCGCCGCTCCCGCTGTGACAACGGCGGCTCCCCGCGCTCCCACTGACCGGCGGCCGTGCGGGACAGGGCGGGAGGGCGCAGCCCCGGCAGCTCCCCCCGCCGCCAACAACGGCCCGGTTCCCCTCAGCCGCGGGTCCCCGCAGGCACCAGGTCGCCTCAGCCGACCCCGCGTCCCCTCCAGCTGCCCCGTCCGCAGCTCCCCTGCCGCGCCCTCACCTCTGGTGAGCAGGACGGCCATGGCGCACAGCTCCAGTTGCAGCCAGATGAAGATGTAGCTGGAATGGCGATCCATTTACCCGCCCGCCCGACCCGCGGCGCGGCGCCGCTCGCCACAGCCCGCAGCGCAGGCACGGCCGAGCCGCCGCCGGCAGCCCCGGCACCGAGAAGCCGCTCCCCTGCGGACACAGCCGTTGCGCGGCCACCGCTGCGGCGGGCAGGGGGACGGCTGGGGCTCTCTACCTCACCCCGCCGCGGCGGCGGGAGGCCCCGTCCCCAGAGCGGCAGCGGGCGCGGCGCTGGGTCCCCGCGGCGCGGCAGGCGCTGCCTCACTGACACGGCGGCGGCGCCTCCCGCCCTGTAAATACCGCCGGCGCCGGGCGCGGGCCGACCCGCCGCGCCCCGCCCCCTGTCCCGCCCCGCCGCGCCCCATTGGCCGCGCCCATCCAATGTGGGCGGTGTAGGAGGTGCCCCGCCCCTTCTCCCGCCCCCCCCGGCGGCTGCGGGCTCGGCCCCGCGGCGCGACGCGCGCTCCCGCCCTCGGTGCCCCGGGCGGCGGCGGCGGCTCCGGCTCCGGCTGGGCTGTTAACCCCGCTTAATTCAATGATGGGCACTAAGTGCAGGTCCCGGGCTCCCCGGGGCTCTGCCGAGATAGCGATCGCTGGCGGCGCGGAGCGCCTTCGCTCCCCGCGTTAGTTTCGGGGCCCGCCGGGAGCGGGAGGGCGGGCTGCGCGGAGGAGCCTCGAAATAACCCCCTTACGGGGGCAGCAACGCCGAGTATCATAAGCAAATGTAATGGCTCTGGCGGCGAGCTGGGCAGAGCCATGTTTAATGAATAAACAGCGCTGCAAACCCCTTGCTTCGTGATGAAAGGCAGAGTCGAAAGGAAGCGAGGGCGAGCCCTCCCCGGCTGCGCCTGCTGCCCCGCGCCCGGGGCGCTGCCGCCGGCCCCTCAGCACCGAACGGCTGCCAGCCCGGCCCCCTGCTATTCTGCCTCTGGCACGCAAGGCTGTACGAGGATGCAAAAGTGTTGCAACACCCGGGATGCCAGAAGTTTCACTGCAGCCGGCTTTATTTTTCCAAGGTTATGAAGAACCTACGTTTGGGCTTGATGTGGCACGGAGCTAACAGCAAGTCGGCTGAAACCAGGGTGCGGCTGCAGACCCCGTCCCACCGGGTCCACGCCACGCTCCTGGCCTGGATGCGCCTCCCGCTTGGCCCCGCAGCGTCTTCCCGGCTGCTGTCATGTCCAGCAGCAACGGCAGGCCCGTGGCCCAGAGCCGTTAGCAAATACACCCCGCGGTAGCTCCACTCTGCTTCCAATGTTTCTGTCCGAAAAACAGCTGTTGGGGATGGAAGCACGTGGGGATGGAAGCACAAGGAGATGTTCCACCACCAGGCTCTGACACAGCTCCTGTGGGTCATGTTCAGCTTGGACAGTTTCCTTTCACATGTTGGTCCTGAAAATAATGCACCCCATAGTTAAAATCTCTTTGCTAGCCTAGTTTTCTCCTTTCTCTTCTCATTACATTTTATAAGCCTTGATTTCTACATCATTTGCACACCGACTGTTTCCCGTTTATGGGCAGAATGCTTTAAATATTTGGATCTGCAGCTAGTGTTAAAGCTGTTGGATAATGTGTAAATAATAAGTTAATAGCAAAAATTACTTTAGAATTTTAATTTGAAATGTTTTGTGAGTCTTTAAAGACATTTTTGATTCAGGACATAACACCTTGTGACACAGACATTCCTCCCCTGAAAAAGAAAGGAGGAAATATGAGGCCTGAGACTGTGATAACTCCAGTTTACTTTGGCAGCGAGGAACAGACTGGATCTCAGGCTAATTAATGCTGATGCCATCACACGTTATAATGGTTTTACTGCGAGTCTATCCTTTGCATATGTATAAGATAGATAGACGTGTGCTGCACCGCAGTCTTTACACTTATACAGATTTGCACTCCACCACAAAGTAATTTTCTAATTCTTGTTTCTGTTTAGAAATTACAAAACCAGGAAGATCAGCCAAGCCATATCTCCCACTCAGGCACCGGCTATCAGACACTCATTTGCAAACATACGAAAATATCATTCATTATAACTTAGAATCATTACAGCAGCATGTGCAATTCTGTTTCTTCTGTTCCTACCACTGGTGACAAGCGCGTTTAGCAGATCTCATTTGTTACATGCGATACGGACAGACTGGAAATGGCTTTTATTCATGGAGCCACATTACTGCACTAAGTAACATGAGAGACTCCCTGAATATTATAAACATCCTGACCAAGGGAGCATGGACAGACTAACCAGAAGGCAATGTGCTCAAGATCAGTTTTGAGCAGCAAAATTTCATTGACAGCTGTCAAAGTTTGAATTGTGAGCTACAATATACTGTAAAAAATTGCTAATTCTGTATGCTACAGGCGTGCTTCAAGTGCCACAAGTGACGTAAGGGCTGCAGAGATCACTCCCCAGCCTTGGTTTCCCCCCAAAGCAACTAATTCAGAGACCCTTTTGGGAACCTATGGATCAAGCCAGGGTGTCAGAAGAGTTTGACCAACCTACCATGCCGCCTCATTCGCTGGTACTCTGCTTAGGGAGCTGCACAAGGATTGCGTGGGGTCCTCTGACAGACCATAACATAAACAAAATAATTCAGCTTCTGCAGCACTAATTTGCTTTTGTTTTAGAGGCAAGAGCAAACAGGGCCAGATTAGCCTGTAAAAAGGGACAGAAGACAGACCCAGCACAAAGCAATAATAACAACATGTTCTGCAACCAGAAGGAATGTGGGATAATGACTAGAAGGAACCGTCAAGGAAAGCATCAGGAGCCTGAGGCCACATGACGTGTCTGCAGCAGCCATGGGAGAGCAGCCTGGAGCCTCCATTGGTATGGACTGCCCAGCCCGGCAGAGCACAGGGCTGCTCCCTCCCACCAGCTATGGCAAAGCCCTTTGAAACCAACACAAACGAAGGACCTGGTTGCAAAATCGGCCTCTGGGCACCACAGGGAAAGGGACTGCTTTGGGAAGCATCTCACAAGAGCACGTTCCCCTCTGCATCAGCTCAAGATTGTGTTCTTGAGCTGATGTGAAATTTTATATTTAAGAAGATGAAATTCCCAACCAAAAGAAGAGATCCATCCAGAGAGGCTTCGCAGGCCACTCAAATGCTGGTTTGGATGTTTTATTTCATTTCACAAGAAATAGTTGCAGTACCAAGTTCAAGCCAGGAGGACCTAAGAACTGATGAGTCCTTTTTAAAGACTAATTCAAACGAGCATCCAAGGTCCTGAACTATTCCAGAGCAGAGCTTCTCCTATCAGGCAAGAAACTGCTCAGCACAGGGCCTGCTTTCCCCTGCAGTGACACTCAAGAAAAGGCCCTCTATTTTCCACCAGGAGCATGTGAGCAGTGCAGCCATTCAAGAGGCTCCCCCTCAACATCAGCTGGTGAAATCCCTGCAATGAAATCCCAAACCACATCCACCACATTCACCATCTTCTCCAGAAGCTCCATGTGCTTGAAAGCCCCTGGCACAGGCACGACAGGATGACTGGCATGAGGGGTTTAGGTCTTTCCTAGATCAAGGAGGAAAATAAGACAAGCCAAGACAGAGGCCAAGCTGGCAGCACTTTCTGAGTACATTACTTTGAACAAGAGAAAAGCTCCATTCTGACCCTGGGGAAAAAAAAAAAAACCAACAGCCTCCTCCCTTTGTATTGCTTCTTTCATATATTCCCTTTCCCTTTTTCACATGAATTGGCAACAACACCTATCCTTGCTGCTCCTGCTTACCGTGTACATGCCGTCAGCAGCCGTGTGCCTGCAAAAATGACTAAAAGGAGTTGAAACCTCAGCCTGCAGGTGCCCCTGATTTAAGCAACTAGCTCTAGAAAAACGGTTTGCAGTGAAAAGTAATTCCTTCTACTGGCAGCTTTGAACATTATCACGAATTCCTCACCCTTCTATAAACTTGCCTGGCATGCTGGCATCTGGCCACCACTTCCCCCAAATGTTTGGATGTAACCCTTCAGTCTACCTCTCACAACAACCATGTTAACAGTGTTCTCTGCTTGTTTGAACCCTTACACCAACCTCCTCCCCCCTCAAAAAAAAAAAAAAAAAAGGCAACAGAAATGGATAACAACTGCAGTTTGGAAATCCATCCAAGTTCACAGCAGCCCTGTCTTGGGGAAACCCACATTCCTCGGGGAGCTGAGGATTTGCATACTGCTGGATTTGCATGTGCATGCTGGCATTTGCCAGTACTGCCACATAAGATGCTGATTTCACTAGCAAGGAAAGGTTAGTGCTGCTACACTGCAGTCATTTCAAATTGGTATCAAAAGCAATGTTTGTGCACCATATCCATTCTTTTTGCACTTTGCAATTATGATTTGGCTGGGAATTTCTCATTTGGAAACGATATGAAGTAAAAAGCATTGGGACTGTTTAAAGCATCTTTGGAGCAACATTAATCACAGTAGTATTTTTTAACTGCTCGATAAACCAACAAACAACTTTCTTTTCCCAGTTATTTTGCTAGCATTTTGGATATAATACACACAAGCTAATTCTACTGAATTACCTTTATTTATGCTGATTATTGCCTTTAAAAAGTAATTAAGGCTTAAGCTAGCATAGCTATGCTATATGTAAAGCCCAGGGGGCAGGGAACATAATATGACTATGCAATTTCTTCGGCTTCCCGCTTCTGGGTCTGTCCATGGATTTATTGAATCAAGTAGCCATTTCAGGAGGTAAGACTACGCAGAGCCCAAAACCTGGCTCCCTCCCCAGCCGCTCCCCTGTGACAGACAGGCTGCCGAGCAGGTTCCCACAGGTGAATAACTTCCAGGGAGCTTTATCCCCCGTAACTGGGGCAGTTCAAAGGGGCGGATGGAGACCTGCACACTACACGCCTTCTCACTTTCAGCAGCAATTAGCATGTCCCCAGTGAAACTGCAAACTGGAGGAGGAGAGCTGTGTTCCAGAGATGCTCAGTGATACCTGTTCACATAAAATAAATAGGAAACAAGGCTAGTGTCTGCTTCGCAGCATCCACCTCTCCATGCGTGTGTGGTATATCACTCAGGTGGCACCAATATGCACCTCCCCCCGGTTACACAGATACCGGACATGATAAAAAGAGATATGTTTTAAGGGGCCCAGAGAGCGAAGCATTTCCTGCCATGCTCATCAGTTGACTTTTTTTCATTTAAAACTAATCCTCCCTCCCCCAAACGAGCTGCACTCCTGCTCCTCCGAATCAATAGGACGATTTGCATTTATCCTCCTGGAGGCATCGCTCCTAGGACCGGGGCCAGAGCGATCCAATCGATAGGGGGAAGCTGGAGCAAGGCTGGAAAAGAAGCAGCAGAGAGATTCCCCCAGGGAGAAATGCAAAACACTGGAGAGAGGCAACAATTATTGTAATTGAAGGTAATGAGGCCGAGGCGCCAGCTCCAGCTCTGCTTAACATCATTCAATACAAAGTGAGACACACATGAAGGAGACAGCCTGGGCCCGGCTTGCCCCGCCGCAGCCCAGCCCGGCTCCCCGCCTGCAGCCCGCAGCCAGCCCTGCCCTTTGCCACAGCCGCGGCGAGGCCTGGTCTCCCGAGCGCAGCCTCCTCGGCTGCAGCCCCCGGCCTGCTGCAGCACGGATGCTCCCGGGACGGTGATAGCTCGGCAGCACTGGAGGTGATGCATTTGGGAGAGTCGTTCTAGATCTGACCGCTCTGGCGGTCACGGAGTCCTTTTCCTTTCCATAGGAGACTCCAGCGTCTGTAGCATCTTCGGTGCATTTACCCTCACTGTGCACTGAAAGTCAGACACTGAGCACCAAATCACTCAGCCAAGGAAAGATGTTGTCCCATCCCATGGCGGGGCGACAAATTCAGCCCCAGCCCCGTAACCTTCATCCCCCCTCTGCACACACCCCTTTCTGCCACCCCAGCCCCTCTCCTCTGCAGCTTCTCCGCAAGGAGGGGGGGGAAGCAGGCTCCCCTGGAGAGAGGGATGCTGGAGAGGAGCTTCTGCTGCCCTGTGCCTTTCCCCTGTGACCCCGCCTGGGCACGGTATAGGTGTTCCTATATCTCTAGCCTTGTAGCTGGCCTGCACATGTAGTGGTTTTAGCGCAGAGCTCACACAGCTTTTGGCAGGGTCTTTACAAGAGACACAACTGCATTTTCGCCTTTGATTCCTTATGCACAGAGACCCTATCGCAGCTTCAGTTGCGGGGGGGGAGGGGGAGGGGCGGTTCAGTAAGCCGCCAGCACCGTGACGGGCTCATTGAAGCCTCCCCTATATTAAGGCAGCCGGGGCCGGAACGGTGGCCCCCGAGCCCGCGAGGCGGTGAGGCGGGAGCGCGCCCGGCTCCCCGGGCCGGCGGCTGCGGGCTCACCGCGGGCACGTCTTGCCCTCTGCTGGCAAAGCCAGCCCTAGCAGGGAGCTGCCGGAGCCCTCTCGTACAGCCGGCCTTGTCCCGTGCAACTGCAGGGCTAAAAGGTGCTAGTAGCGCTACAGCCGCTTTTTGAACAGGAGGGTGCAGCTGCCTGCAGGCATAGCAGTAAGTAATGCCATCGCCGGAATATTTCCGTGCGGGACCCGGTGGTACACCGGGGCTCACATCAGCTCCTACCCCCTGGCCGCATCCTGCATGCAGGAGTTAAAGTCTAGGATTCAGCCATCGCCTTGTGAAGCATCCACATAAAGGTGTCACATGTCAAAATTCATAAACTGTACCTAAAAAGTCAAGCATCACCTATCTGATCTGAGTTATCAGGTGTCTGGAGATAAGGTATGGCAAATATTAGGAATTCACTTTAGAGCCCAAGCTCGAGAAACCATTAGTTATGTCCTGACACAGCCTGGTATGCACATGGGAGAGTAAAGGTAGCGCTGGAGTCATGACATGGCCACAAAAACCTGGAAATTGAATATCACTGTAACAGGATGGAACACACTGTTCAAGTAATGTGCCTTACAGAAAGCTACAGTTTGGATATAGGACATCTAGTGAAACAGTCATGCAGGCCTGTCAAAGCAGAGCCTCTTCTGAAAAAAAGAACCTGTTGCCTTTTTAAGAAGGCATCTCAGGCTTACATTTGCACATGCAAGATAGACTGTCTACAAGGTCTGATCAGGAGATGTTCACAGATGTCAGTTCCTTGGAGGTCTTATACCCAGCAGTCAAGGCCCAGGAGGCCCTGCAGGGCCTGCTCTGAAGGGACTCGTGCCTGTGGGAGGCTGTTCTCTGCTCTTGCAAATAATTATTGTCAGCAGTCCCTCCACAACGGCAGCTCTAAAAGCTTTTGATGCAGATAAAGAAACTCTGCAGTGATACGTTACTCAGTATTAGTCAATATTTATTGCTCAATTTTCTGAGCCGCATATTTCAGAGCCAAATGCCAGAGACAAGGCAGTCAATGCTAGTCGGGAAAGCCTATACACATTATAATAGACTGGAGTCTCAGCTACTTAAGTAAGCAGCACTCAGTCAGTTTACTCCGAGCTCCAGTTCTGACAGGCATTTGCAAACCCAATAGAAAAGGCCAGAGGCAGAGCTAGATCTCAGGGCAAGGACCGGCAGCTTCAAGAAGATAGATATGCATCTCAGTAAGACCGTAATAATTCAGCTACAGAAAGCTGGTGTTTGTCAGCGGGACATCTAAGCACAGATGTGCAATAAGAATAAAACCTTGATTCTCACTTTACCACAAAAGGCAGAAGGGACAAGAGTATTTGTGAGAGAGGGGACTTGAGGAGCTGTGAGTCAGTAAAGGCTGTGGGCTAGCTTAAATTCTAGCAGTATATGGTGGTGTGCTCTGGGCTGGCCAGGGAGGCCACAAAGGGAGATACTGGAGCATTCCCTCCTCTGGCACTAGGGCAGAGACATCTTGTAATTCTGATAACTGGGAGTCAGAAAAATTGTAAAAATGGGAAATAATAGGGCAAAAGGAGCTGCAGTGAGCTTTGGCAGGCATACAACAGGCTGAAGGCATTGAATGCCCCAGCTGCTGGGCAGGGCAGCATCTGAAGACCCAAACCCACCATTTCTGGTGGGTTTAACCAGGGAGGGTGAAGGCTGTCATATCCACAGCTTTCTGCCAGTCCTCCCTGAGGGGCTCCCACTCTTGTGGCAGAGAGGCAGAAGGGATCACCCTTCCTTGTCATCCACAGCCTGGCACTGAAGCACCCAAAGAACACAGGTCTGAGTGCTGTCCTGTCTCTCTCCAATGGAGAGGATAATCTCATGCAGAGGAGGATACACAGCTCTTGCCAGTAACATCTTGAGGTGTCACAGGGCTTCATCTGTAGGAGCACTGTGAGATCAAAGGCGGATTAGACAGAGAGAAGGATGGATGGAGGGAAGGAGAGTGTTGGCAGAAAGTGATACCAAGTGGAACAGAAACTCAAATTCCTCACAGTCCAGGGCTGAGAGGCAACGAGGGGGCTGGGGAGATGAGTTGAGGGAGCTGATAATCCTGGAAGGGGGAAGAAGTGTGGCCTCTATGTTTTCATAACCACTAAAGGGACGAGTGCAAGTCACGTGAGTTTTACACAGGACTAAAACCAAAATTAAGAAGCCCCAGAGTAAGAAAGCAGTCCTGATTATTCTTAGAGCACCCTTTATAATGCAGAGTATTACATAGCAGAGAGGGACATTAAGCTGAGGTCCTCCCCACAGGTAAGGATTTGCAAAGCAGTAGTGAAACATGGCAGTTAAACACGCTGGAGGTGGGGAGTGGGAAAGTGCCTCCCAGAACCGCAGAGCCAGTGCTGCCAGGCAGCCACCACCAAGTTTTGCCTGCAACCTCCGTCATCCCATCTCTGCACTGCACAACATGACTGGTGCTTGCCTCCTCCAGGCTGCTGTTGCCTTCCTCTCTCATACCTCAAACGTGCTGCTCTTCCACTTTTTTGTGTTCACTACTGTCACACATTTAGGGAGGGAACAGTTTTCCTTCACTTATTATGCCTTCTTTTCATGTAGAGACACAAAGAAGGTATAAAAAGGAGGTAGTGAGAGCAGCTTTCTTGCAGTCTGAGAGCCAAAGTGAACTGGGCTGTGAGGATAAAGTCCCTACCTACCAAAGCAATGAAGAGGATGAATTATGACCTTCATCAAACATACCAGCCTACCATGGCCTGTGAACATGCTGGCTAACTGCTTTTTCTTATCTTCTTTGCCTTTGGTACTGATGGTAGGTAGCACTGTGCTGCCTGTGCCTGCTGCAACCCTGTCTGCTGCACACCCCTACCCTGGCAGGCAGGACCATGTGCTTCAGACGGTGCATCTATGACCGCCTCATTTTTCAAACAGTTCAATTATAATTTAGTTCTCACTTTTATTTGCTCTATCAGAGTCCTAATGAAACAAAACTATGCCAATCTCTTTAAAGACACATTCAGCCTGATATTAAGCATGTGTCTTTAGCTCTGCTTGGAGAGCCTGGCAGGAAGACTGATAACACACAGAAAACTGCCCTTTTCCCTCCAAAGAGCAGATTTTGAACTCATCTTGTTCTAACCATGGGAGTAACAGAAGGGTGGGTATTAGAAGCCCAATTAAGGGAAACTGCTGCTGAACACTTAGCGACTGGCTATCAGTGTGACAAAAATCAGACACGACAATTTGCATTAATTAGTATCCCTGTTGTTAGCAAGCACCAGCTGAAGATGCTCAGGGGCTGCGGGTGAGAGGCTGGGCATCCTGCCAGGTGAGCCTTCCTCCGGAGCACCGCACGCCTCCTCCTCCTCCCGCCACTCTCCAGGAGTTTGCAGACCACTCCACATTTCATCCCTTATGTTAAGTGATTTACTGTGCAACTACTCCTTCTCCCCTGGCCTTGACACCTCCCTCCCCACCTCATTCTCTCTGGAGAAATGCATTGAATATGTATATTGGGACTCTTGTGCCAGCTGTGAAGCTGTGTCACATAAAACTGCATGTTTCAGGCTGCTTTTCTGTCACAGACACACTGGCTGGCACAGGCATGCTGGGCAGCAGCATGGCTTCGGGGCTTTGCATGGCTCCACGGCTGCTCTTTGCTTAGTGCCAGCCTTGTGCTCGGAGTGAGGCTGAGGTTATTCTCCTCACCCTCAGCAGAGGGGCTGGGGAAAGTGATGAAAATATTGCAATGGTGGCAAATGGTGAGGAGCTGAGAATATGAGCAGATATTTGCACCAGAAACATCACTCATGGTAGGAAGCTTTCTCAAGGATGCCAGCATGCAGCGTGGCCTGTGAACAGTCGCACTGAACTCATCTGATCTCAACTGGATGCTTTTGCTGCAGAGCCAAGAAGGCCTTTTTCCTTTCTTCTGAGCTCTAGTCTGGCCTTTGTGAAGACTTTGTACCATAGGCACTGCAGCTAACCAGGGAAGAGGACAGGTCATAGATTAAAAGTTGACCTCAAGTGTTACTAGGGCTCCTGCTTCTTGCAGGGTTAAAAGCCCACCCAAACAATGCTGGCTGCTCCAAATCCCAGGTGCTGCATGAAGCCATCTGTCTTCCCGGCTTTGAACTGTTTTCCATTGCAGGACACATTGCAGTGACTAAACTGTCCACCCCTTTCCCTGTGCTGGTGGGCTCCCAGGTAAATCTCTGTTCTTTGCGTATGGTCAGCACCAAAGGAGCTCAAGGTCATCCCTGCTGACATGCTTTTCAGCCCTCTCCCCAAAATCCTGAACTCACCTTTGCGTCTCCTCTTGCTCGCTCTATTTTAACCTGTATTTACACACGAAGCTAGAAAGTAGCAATGGGAAGACGTACTAAGCAGTTCAACAAGGTGAAGCAGAGTGAAAACAAGCCAAAAGGAAGAAGAGCCCAAAAATTAGCAGGGAGAAAGAACAAGAAATGAGCCACCAGAGCAAAAAGTAGCGAGTGGATCAGAGCGTGAACCCCACAGTGAGAAAAGCTGGCCCCCACACCGTGCTGGAGGAGCAAGGCAAAATGTGCCAGGAAAAAGGGGTGCGGTAATGAAGTCTAAGGACATGCTGACTGACAGGCACTGGCACCACCAAACATCCACATGTGAGCAATTGTCCTCGCAGTCCTCTTTACTGGTTTGCAACTTGACAAGCTGACGAGCCCAGCTGGCACTACAGAGGTGCTGGAGAGAACTGGGGATGAGGGGCAGGTGCAGAGGGAGCGCAAACAAGCTGAGATGCACTTGAAATCTGAGGAGCAGATGTTTGGCTGGTGGCAGGAGGGCAGGAGCCTTGCAGGGACACCCCCTGTGCAGGACAGACCTGTCAGGGTTCCTTTTATCTGAGGAAAGGGGCCCTCTGCACCCTTCTTGGCAATTCTGCAACAGCACTCATACTTTTGTTCCCAAAACATGATACTTTGCTCCAAAACCAGATCATTATTTCCAGCATGCCAAGCTCAGGATTTTTCACTGTGCCCAGAAAACAAGTCTCCCTGTGGCCCACTCCATCCCTGACCATCCTGCAGGAACACTTGGATGAAGAATATCTCACCATGGCTGACTGAGATTTTTCCTTTCTGATTTCAATGACATAATTAGGAAAGCACAAATGACGTGGCTTTTTCAGAAAGCATGCTCCTTCCCTCTTTGCTGGCACATCTAGAGCAGTCCTTCTCACTACATTTGTGTCAGAGATTTACTTCATTTGTGTTGAAAGAAGGGGTTGTCAGAAATCTGGAAATGGAACCTGTGCCAGGGTCCTACCTTAATCCTTAAAACTACACAGCTGCCTCAGACTCCGTCAGCACAGATTGCTTAAAAATGCAGTGGTTTGCAATGACTTCCCATCAGCAACCAGTGGTAATTGGCAGATCATATGTCAGGAGATACCCTCTGTTTATAAAGCATGCTCCTCCAGAAGATCCCCAAAGCCCAGTGCAGAAAACAGTCAAAATTATTAATTATTGTGGTATTTGATTAAAAGACCTGCACCTTCTCAGCTGTGGTGTGGGTGACAATCCTGACTAGAAATGCATGTGCCAACTCTGAAGCAAGTTAAATAAATGGCAATTGGTTCTCTATAAATTGTGAAACACATACTTCTGTCACCAGCCCCCACGGCTCTTATCACAATATTAAACTTCACTGGCCCATTACCAGGAACAATCCTACAGCTGATTCAGAAAGCACAGTAACTCGTTCACAAGCATCTCATTTCTTCCAAACTTAACAATTAGGACTGGGATTCTTCAGGGGAATTTAATGGTGCTAAGCTCCCTTTTGCCACAGAAACACTCTTATATATTACCAAAGAGTGATGATCACAAACCAGGTCCAAACGTGGCAGACATGAGAAGCAGAGTAAGTTGTCGGTAAAAGCCGTGCAGCACCTACAGCCGGAACGAGTTGGTGAATTTGCATGCCCAGCAGCAACACTCATGAAAGCATCCCCGTTGGAAAAATCACACTTACTTCAACAGAGGTTTTCCTTCAGCAGAAGGCAGTATACTGTGGACAGAGCACTATACTGCAGGAGTCTAGTAGACCTCAATATACACAAGACCTTCTCTTGTCCTGGCTTTCTCTTGAACAGTGCCCTTACTAGAAAAGCATTAGGAAGAACAAGCCATATCCCTGTGGAAGTCATCAGATACCATCTTGTTTGACCCCTTAAGAATAGAGGAAAGGAACAGAAACGAACTGTATTTCTCAATCCAGCTTCAGAAAGCATTCAATTATACAAAGTGCTGCCCTGCCCCACGCTGGATTTCTGCTCCAGTACATAAAATAACGTAAGACTTGTTCAGCATCCAAAATTGAAGCCATCAAGTTCTACAGATGTTGGAAGTTCATTTATAATCATCCAGAAATGACAAGGAAAGAGCTGCAGGCAGCAATAAAGGATCCTGGCATACATTGTCACTTCAGAACGAAGGAAAAATAAAAGTAATGGTTGATTTAAAACAAAACAAAACAAAAAAAATCCTTAACAGAGAAATAGGGCTAGGAAGAAATCAAGGCCATTTGCTTTGGCCAGAGCAGGATCATGTCTCCCTACAGCTGATACTCATCCCACATGCTTTTCACTGGCATCCAATGCAAGGGCCCCACAGCTTTCTGGGGCAGCTCTTCCCAACTCTTTGCTTACTGTATCTTATTATAAACAGCAACCCAAGCCTTCCTTGGTGCAGGCTAAGCCACTTATTCCTTGTACTAGCTGCCAAGGACACAGAATACATTTTCCTTCTTACAGCAGCCCTCTATATATTTGAAGATTTGCATATTGCATATTCCCCTCTTTCCTCCTTAGGCTTCCCCAGGCTAAACTATCCTCATTTTTTTAAGCCCTCTCCGGCAGGTTATGTTTTGGAGATCACTGTCCTTGCTCTCCTTCAGGCTCTTTCCAAACCGCAGTCTACAAATATGGACATCATGCTACACCTCAGCAAGGAAATCTCTTTGCCTGATTTTGTGTATCTTGCAAACTAGAACATGGTTTATACCTCTGAGCTTGCTGCTTTTCTGCAACAGCAACACACTGGGACATACCCTGAAAACCATTCCCTAACAAAGACATTAATCTCCCTGTTGCAAACACAGAGGCTACTCTAGAAGTTGTTTCAGAGTAGTTGGTTAGCTAAGGTGGTCCAAATTTCTTTGTAGGAAGAGGCTCTGCTGCCTAGAGAGGGAGTTAGGGAAGATGGGCAACACTAGGCAAGCTGTGTTTGACAAGATAGGCCACCAGTGACCACATTCAGGTCATGATCCAGAGGACAGGCTCTGAGAGAATCTGCAATGTACTTTCTGCAGGCTGCTGCCCCAGCAGCTGCTCCCCAGCCATGTTCCTGCAGTGGGCTTTCCTGAATGAATGTGCACGTCTTTTTCTTTTCACCAGTGAGTTTCATCCCATGTTTTTCCAGAAACCTACTTTTCAATTTTGGTACACTCCTACCTCCTGAAAGAAGAGATCACATTTCAGCCAGTATTGCCTCTTACCGCTTTTTCTGTTGTTCATCCATGCTGGAACCACATTTTTGGTGCTTTTAACACTTTTAAAAATTATTATTTAAAGGAATTACTGGTTTTGCTTAACTCCTTTTTGTTTTAGGCTTCCTCCCTAAAATTACCTGCTAATACTGATTTTACTCAAGACTTTTGTCTTTAGCTTGCTCTTCTCTCACTTTGAATTTCTGAAGAGTACAAACACGACTTTTCATCTTCACGCTCAACCTGTTTTGCTCCACTGGTTAGACTCAAACCTAGAATTTCTTTCTTAATAAGTTTTTATGTATGAAACTCATGGCAACAAGCGCTGGAATTTCTTGCCCCTCTGCATCCCGCTCATCCTTTCCCAGCAGGTGTGCAGATGATAATAGCCTTGCAGACACGTACAGCCAGAGCACCCCTTCTCCCCCTCTTTTTCATCACTGATAAAGTCAGTTACCCCCATGAAAGCAGCAGAGGAGCTCCCAGCTCCACCCTGTGTATCTTCTTCGGTGTAATAGCCACAAATTGCACAGAGGTTAAGGTGTGTGGTGTTTCCTTCCATGCCAATGACGTTTGGTCCTCATTTTGTGTTCAGGCAATGATCTAGTCAATCTTCCCTACTAAGGAGCAGGTCACTAAAGCAGTGACTGCTCTTTCTTTGCAGAGCAGCATTTCCTCTCCTGTTAGTGCTGTCGCTGCAAACCACCACCTTCCTAGTTTTTTCATTTGGAGGCCTCTACACCCACCCTATCTTGGTCTTTGGGATGATGGACCTATCTCCATCTGCCTTTTCCTTGCCCAGCTCTTGCAGTCTGCTTCCACATAAATTTCCCCAGCACTACCCTCCACACTGGAGGATGTTGTTCTCCTCACCCTCACCAGCAGAAAAACGTGAAGTTCAGCCCTTGGTTACCCAGGCCAGGATCCAGGAGGAAGCACGGCATGTTTGTAGTGACTATGGGGGCCTGGCCTTCACGGCTGCAGGTCAAGAAAGATCTTGGCTCCAGCAGCCCTGTGTGTCATCGTTCCTGCCTTGCAGACTGTGACCTAGCCCCAGCCATTAGCTGTGTGAAACTCCCCCTTGTTGCCCCCTATTCACTCACAGCTGCTGGGGCTGAGGGTTCACAGACCCTCCCCCAGCCTACTGCATCCTGCTCTCTTATTAGGCTGCAGAAAGAGGACAGAGATGTTACCTCTCATTAAACTGACGCAGCTGGAGAAGCAGCAGCAGATGGCTCTGGCTGGAGGGATTATGTGGCTGTGCTGTGATTCCCCATAAACTTGGCTCAGTCAAACCGGTTTACTCATGATCTGGAAAGATTAAAACAGAAAGAGTCTTAAAGCAGGTGAAAAGGAGGAGCATTAGAGCCACAACAAAGATCCTTCATCTGTTTCTGAGCAGGGGTATTAATTCTGGCTGCCAGTGCAAGCTTGTCTCACAACAATAGAAATTAGGCTAACTGCATTAATCCTAGAGATCAGCTCTTCAGTACAAGATTGTTTTGCCAGAAAGAGAGCTGAGATTCACCTAGGTGAGCTGGTCTCTCCTTTAAGGAGACACCTGCATATGGGTAAGTGAAGCCCAACATTTCAGAGAGACTTTTTTTTTCCTCTGTATGCACACCACTGGTTTTGTTAGCTGTCAGTCGGTATGTTAGGCATTAAAAACTCTAACATTCAAAAGGAGGCAGGTAAAAGTTTTCATCTGTGTTATTTTAACTATTTTTCTTATCTGGTTGAACACATATTGTCTATTTTCAATATATCTGAAAACATAATGACGTTGGCTCTTTCTGTGTGGAACATTATGAAAGAGACAGTAATTATGTCTCCCTGTTTATTTACAGTCAGTTCTTCAGACAGTCCATGTTTTGACCCACCTGGGGCCACCAGATTTCTCCAATTTCAGAGGAAAAGGGTTAAGATCAAGGTTATATCTCCCTAGCCCAAATGTGGACAGGTGACCAAGTGTCAGGCTTACCAAAACATGTCCATTTCCAAACTGTGTTCATCAGTTGATGCTTTAAAATCATTGCCAAAGAAACAGGAATAAATGACTAGAGTTTGTGTCTCAATGTCATCTCAACATTGAAAGCAGTGTTCCTACATATTTAAGTCAAGAGACTTCTGTCAAGTCTTCACATTTTTTGACATCTGCAGAAACTGGGTTTTTTGTATTGTTTTGTTTGGGTTTTTTTGACTTGAATATACCACGAAAAATATTTGTAATGGGCATCTATACTTCTCCATGGTACCCAACAGTGCTGGTTTTGTACCTCTGCTGCAGGACCTGGGGCCTCAGAAGTGCTGAGCTCTCAGAGGGAGGGATTGCTGGGGCATGTGGGTGGGATAGGAAAGTGAAGGGAGTTTGTACAGATGCCACTGATGGGTAACTTACATAAAGCTGCATGGGCATGTGGGGTCAACATGCTTAGATTAGGAAATCTACCCCAACATTAATGACTTAGATACATGCTCTGCTGTTCCCTTGAAGAAGCGAACGATAGAGGGAAATTTAGAAAAGCTGAATAATCTAATGTGCTACGTTGTTGCAGGTACAGGCTCAAACTGAATAATAATCAAGCTAAGATACCTGCTTATCACAGTACCTTCCTCCTTCCTTCCTTTCCCAGTACTTTCAGTGGCTGCCAGTGCATCTTGTTTTATAGCAGGCTGGGCTCTGCAGAATGAGGGCCATTTCCTAATTTCTGAAATGCCCCAAATCCTTTTTGAGACTCAGAAGCAATTATTTTTCTGTTCTCAACTAAAATTCTGAGGACATTCCCATAATTCCTCCCAAGCCCAGGTGAGTTTTTACTCAGCCTGATCACTAATCAACTTTTGGCACAACCCAAAGTCACAGAAGACCCTTGTGACCCTTCCAGCTGCTATGGCATGGCTATATTTGACCCATGAATGAACAGGTAATGGGCAGGATCTCCACCCAGGTCACACAAGGAAAATGTTTTCTTAATGCTAGACATGGGTTTATGGTACAGAGGAGGTATTTTGGCAGAAAGGCGAGCCTGTGTCCAAGCAGATTTGGGAAGTCAAACATAGAGGAGCCAAGTCTCGGTTCTCACATTAAAATCAATCAATTAGACTTCTTAATCATCTCGTTGCAACATTCTGGTTATGCTGCCAAGCAGGGCTCATCAACAGATTTTGTTTTCCCTCCAATATACACTGGGATTAGCAAAACAGGCTACAACATCCCACCTCTCGTGGGAGCTGCCAGGGCCGTCTCTTTTGTGAAGAGATAGATGCAAAATCAGGCCAGAGAGCAGAGGAAAGAGAATAGGCAGTCACAGCATTCCCATCCTCTTGTCCAAATTTTCTGCCTCCCAAATTGCTAAGGCCTGCAATAAAATGAACTTATGTGGCCCTGTAAGAAGCGAGGGACACTTAGACAAAAATGCAGAGGAGACCTGGTGTCTTGGAGCAAAAACCAGTGCTAAATGAGAAGAAACATCCCAGAAAAATCCAAGAAAACAGAGCCACCTAGCAAGGTCCAAGGGGACAGTCCCACTTTACACCCAGTATGGATATTCATCAAAAACACTTTCAAAAGAAACAAGGAATTCCCATATAACTGCTCCTCTCCATGAATTGAAACACCTTGTGAAAATGTATTTCTGGGAGTCACTCAGCCTGCAGTCTCCCTTTCTCACCAGCTTTGGATGGTGAAAGCACCTCCAGCAAGTGCCAGCAAGAGGCAGGGCCTCACCCTGAGAGAGGCACTGCCACACTCTACCAACCGAGACTTCAGTTTCTTACCACACAGAATGCCTTTGGCACAGGCCTTCTACTGCTGTTCAAGGCATTATTGTGTGAATTATTACTGCAAGCATCAGCTTAAAAAAAATCAGATTGCAAAATTATGCCTATGGAAGAAAAAGGAAGGAGAGGTTTTCTTTCTTAGGTGGTGTTGCTCTGAGTAGAGCTTTTATTCAGAAAACATTTGGAAGAAAGTAGCTTTGGAGCCTGACCCTGCGAGGTCCCAAACAACATTACCTCTCCTCCAAGCTGAGCAATAAGCATTAGTATATGGCACTGTGATCAAAAAGCATTCCTCTGTCCCTACATACCTTCAACCCCATGGTACAGCCTCTCATGGTCAGAAACTACTAGCTTCACATCACTGTTTTTCAGCATGGCACCTCAGTAATGAACGAGGCTGCAGCTGTGCCCAAGCATTTGGATTAGTTCAGCCCAGCAGGAGGTGCTGGAAGCAGGGGGTTAACATGTCAGAGTAACCACAGCCCTTCAACTTCCCCTTGCAGCCAAACGCAGAACCTGCCAAGTTCTGCGTTCCAATAAAACACAACTCATACAATCTGTAAGTGTAATAAAATAGCTGTTAACAAATCTGTAACTCTCTCTCTTTAGGCTTGTAAAAGCCTGAGGGTCAGCTGGAAGTCAAGCTGCATTTCTCTGGGAGGAGGGCAGGCCAGTCCTGGGTGACCAGTTCCTGTCCTTTTACCTTATCCTCTGGGGTTTCTGAAGGGCAAGCACTGTGCCTGGAGGGGGTTTTCTGCCTTACTCCCACTACAGAAGAGCAAACAGACCAGAAGGGTGCGTGACCAGAGGGGAGCAGGTACCAAAGGATCTCGCCATTTCCCAGGTGCTCAGATCTGCCTTCCATCACCAGTGACACTGACACTGAGTGAACCTCTTCTCAGTTTGGTGGTTTGGGAGAAACAAGCTGATGGTTTCCCTTCTCTGGGCTTGATGCTGGAGACTTTCAAGACCCTGGAGTGAAAACAGAAGCAAGTTCAAACCCTGTCCCTCCAGGTAGGAGCAAGTCTTAAAATCTCACGGCGACCTTGAGGCTCAGTGGGGTTTAGGGCTGGGTACGCAGCCCCAGGCACAGTGCTCCTGCAGTCTTGTATGTTGAAATGCAAGGCCACCAACCAAGGGAACAGGCGCTTTGCCACGTACAAAAGTGGGAAAGCAGGATGGATGCAGAGAGGGAGGACAAGGCTAGGGGAGACATAAAAAATTCTTCAACATTCTCTTGTCACAAGACACTCCATTTCTAGCTTGGCAAAGCGAGTGAATTTATTTGTCATCTCCAGGGTCAAAAGCCTCCTCTTTAATCACCAAGATTTGGAGGGACAGAATGTGTCAACACTTAGAGTAAAAACAACCAACATGAAAACAATGTTTTCCCCAGTAATTTCCCAATTATGTCCCAAGTATATCAAATTCTTGAAAGAAGAAGCATCCAGACAGACTAGACAGAGGGCGAAGCAACACCACCGGGGCAGCCCTGGTGAAATCAGCAGCTGTTGCAAAATGGCGTAATCTGCTCTGGCCAATTAACAGTAGCAAGAATAAAGCCTACATGGCTGGATCCTTTTGTTGTTTTAGCAAATGCTATGTTATTATATTTCTATTATATTTTACATTAAAACTGTGTTTATTTCAGCTAAGAAAGGAGGAAATCAAAGAGAGAGAAAAAAAAAGAAGTGCACTAACCTTCAAAACCAATTCAAACACAGGCTTTAAGGGCAAGCATCTGTCCCAGGGGTATGATATAGGGGTACTGAAAGCCTCACTCCTTCCTAACAGGCTTTTGCTTGCCATAATTTTACAGTAACTGAGGTCAGGGTCTCTGGGGGCACATTTGGATGAGCACTGTGAGGAGGAAAGGTGAGGCTGAACACCAATGGCAGGCAGAGCATAACCTTTCCCTCCAGGTGCTGCAAGCCCTTGTGCACAGAGGAAACTCTAAGGTATAATATTTGCAACACACACACACAAAGTAATGACTTTTATTTTATTATTATTTTCATTAAGCACTTTTTAGAAATCCCATTCCCCAAAGCATCTTTTGCAGAAGGGGTACAGTGGCAGCTCAGATAACAGTAAGAAGCACACGTAGGACAAAAAAGCATTGTGAAACCATTCAGATTTTCACCCAGCCTTATGTCTTCAGTTTAGCTTTAATCAGGAAAAAGTTTGGGTTCCCGGGGGGTTTGGTTACAAGAAACCAGCTGTAGCACTGGAAGAAGATGGGGCTTTTCCAGAGGGAGCTGGTGGGGTTTGTGTCTGGCAAAGAACTGCAGAAGTTCAAACAACTGGCCTCAAAACAAGTCTTTGCATGCTGTCTTCTGGGAAATATGGAAATATGATTAAGGTGTGGGTGGTGAAGAGAAGGGGAAGCTGCACCTTAGGCAAGAAAACAACCCTGTGATGTCCCAGGCAAGAGCTGGCAGCCTGTTACCTTCATACACTAACTGGGCAGGGGGTACCTGCCCCCAAGAGGGTGACGTTTTTGGCTTTCAGATCGCACAAGCCCTTCTGCTGCTGGTGCTTTAGAGAAAAACACTAGAAGCGATGAAACCTGTCCCTAGCTAGCATGGTCACTGTGTAGGCCCGGCGGGAGCCCAGTCTCCAGCCCCGCACACTGTGTCTCGCCGTGCCACAGCCTGGCCCGCTGTTGGGGCAGGGGGAGCCCCTCTTGCCGAGCAGCACTGCTGGTCCCCAGCAAAGCACTGACACCTATAGCGGCACCCCCTGCAGCAGGGCACCCATCGCCCTCGCCCCGGCTTCCCCTGACCGGGAGCTTTCCTGACGCTGCCTGAGAGGTTGCGGGTGTAGAGCACCGAGGACTGGTTTCTGACTGTGAGAGCTGATGCTGGAAGGGCTGGCAGAAGGGCATTTCCCTAAAGACGAACACCCGTGCTGAGCACCCAGCGAGAGATGTAACCAGAGGTGGGATAAAGGAAATGCCTTAGACAATAGAAGGACCTTGGGTTTTATGAGACACTGACCAGAGGAGGCAAAGGGCAGCAGGGAAACAGAATCAGGCAGAGGAAGATGAGGCCAAGACAGTGAAAACTTCAGCATGAGGATTGTAAGACTGCAGTGGATGATGAAATCCTACCTAGGAGAAATTGCATGACTGACAGAGCACAGCAAGACCCTTTTGTCGCAGGCTATTACATGACCAGAGGAGGGGACACAATCCGTGACCAAAGATGAAGATTCACTACGACAGGGTGCAGTAAGGATCTTAAGAGATGTGAAAGTGGGGGTAGGAAGAAAAGCAAGCCTCAAATATTAAAAAAGGAAGAATAACATTTCAAATAAAATGGCCTGGATGGTTCAAAATGGACACAATTAAGTAGATTGGTTTCTCAGTTCAGGGAAACCTCTTTAAAGCCACCACAGCCTACTTCAGCATTGATTAAAATGCATTAATAATCTCTGAGTTTTAGATTAATATTGAAATGCAGATTCAGTTAAAACTATTTCCTGTAATTCACAAATGTCATGTCATTCATCCCAGGAAATTCCACAAAACAGAAAAGCACACAGAAAATATGGTATTTAATGAAATTGAATCCAACTTCACTGAAAACTTCAAGCCTGCGCAGAATTCGAGTGTGCAACAAAAACAGAAAAATCTGATTTCATTTTTAGCATTTTCCTCTCCTCAGGAAAGTTATAGATTCCCACAGCTTTTTCTGAATTTAGGGGGTTTAGGATACGCTGTTTAAGACATTCTTCGTTTATGTATGCTTTGCTTGACACATACAAAAAAGGCATTACAAAAGCTCATGACAACTACATTAGATTCCCAGGTAGAAATTCTCTCTGAATAACTCTGCATGAGTGAATTAATCCCTCCCACTCTAAAGAAAAAAAATAAATCTCATAACCTCTACTATGAAGGGGTACAAAATATGAGGTTATAGTAATATTTCTACTTGTCAGCCAGGGAAGTCACTGCTGAAAAAAATGTGTTTAACAAAATTTCCCTTGTGAAAACTCTTGTAATAATCCAAATCCCACTGGAGTTCAACAAGGCAGTACAAAAGGGTAGAATGTCATTAAAAATACAAAATTTTTAAAATACCTATTTAAGAAGAAGTTAATGACAGGTTTCCTTTAGGTGGTCCTCACCTAAATCTATGTGTAACTGCACAAGCCCAAGGTAGTTTTAAGCCTCTTTACGTCTTAATGTTTTCATACTAGATTCTCTAAAAATCTAGTGCCCATGGCTGTGCACACTGGATTTGAGCAGAAGTTATTCTTGTGATATGATTTTTAGCTTACCTAAAATTGGTAACAGCAATTTATGTCAATGCATGATAATGGAAACCTGTTTGCAGACTACAAAATGCTGAATAATCCATCTATAGCATGCCTGAAACCAAGTCCCTTACTAAGTACCATCCAGGCATGAGGTTTATCATCCCATTCTCCACGGCACAAGATATGTTTTTGTGAAACTCAGAGCACCATTACGCTTTACCAATGCCGTGAAGATCAGTCTTGTGAAACTGCAAAAGCACATAGCAAACTCCCATGAACCAGCTACCAAAATGTTGCTTTCTGTTCAGTGAGATATTCCAAATCATACCTCTAACCCAAAGTAGCTTGGGACAATGGCTGCCATTTCAGGAAAAATTCAGTCAGAAATCTACACCTAACATATAAACTCCACTTAAGCTTATATTGGTCAAGGATGAGCAGTACTGAAACTGGTCGCTAGAGAATTAAGCAAGTTCAAATATATTAAGAATTAAAGAGAAAGCCACGCATGTTAGCTAGGAGGAAAATACAGAGGTTTAGGAGGTTTTACCAAAGATTATTCTAGTGGGATATCAGAGCTCCCAAAACAGTAACAATGCATTTTAAACAAACGGAACCCAGTTTCCAGAGGAACGGGTCTGGCCTGGCATTGCCAAAATTAACCTGAGCTGGCCGTAGTAACAGTGCTCGATGCAGTTCAGGAGAGGACAGACATCCTGCTGTGCTTTTCTGAACCCTCATTTTGGTGTTTCTCTTGCTCTGACCCTCCAGGGTTGGATCCCTTGGGGAGGCTAGAAAGGTTCCTGCACCTTGGAGCTTCCTAAGACACTACAGCACTGAAAACTCCAACTGAGTAAAGAAGTGCCAGCTGAAGCAGAGGCTTTTTCCCAGGCCATGTGCTAGTTTGTCTCTGCTGAGCTGGGGG
This sequence comes from Phalacrocorax aristotelis, assembly GCF_949628215.1. Classification (NCBI taxonomy): domain Eukaryota; kingdom Metazoa; phylum Chordata; class Aves; order Suliformes; family Phalacrocoracidae; genus Phalacrocorax; species Phalacrocorax aristotelis. Next base: position 17,897,293 of record NC_134277.1, read on the forward strand.
CAGTGCTGGACCAGCTCAGATACTGTGCCCTCCCCTGAGCAGGCACCAAACGCAGCTTCAGCCACCCCAGAAGTGAGGCAGATTGTCTGGAGAAAGAGAGAAAGCACACACAGAGAAAGAGCCTGCGTCTCTCTGTGTATTGGCACAAGGCAGAGTCTGCCAAGCACCCGAGCTGGCCCACGAACCGTGGGAGAGCCCCAGCCTGGCAGGCTGCTTGGGACCCACAGCGAGGACACATGCTTGCTCACAAGGCTCCCGCAGAGGAGCCTGCAGACTAAGGAGTTCAGGAAATGCTCTAAACTCCTCAGATGGCAGATGAGGACAGCTGAGCTGATTTTTCCTCATTCTTGAGAGAGGTTTGGTATCTAAAGAAACCATCCAGGGCAAGAATAGCAGCTCAGTGTTAGTTTAACAGGGAGTAACAGTTGAAGAGGAATAGCATCTCCTTGGAGACACTCCTCCATTTGTATTCCAAACCTATTAAGACGCACTGTTTTGGGATGGGTGCTTTGTTTTAAATATATTACTGAGAGCATGGTTGATAATTACACCTTTACTCATGCTTAGTTGAAAATTCATGTAGCAGTTAATAGGGCAGTTTGGTTGTTCGGTTAGGATTTTGTTCAGCTGCACAGCAGGTGAACATTCACAGAGATGAAATTTTCAGACGAAAGTGTATGTGCATCCAAACCTCAGAAAAACATGCCTGACTTGGAGCAGTCTCCATGCCCCCAGCCCTTCTCTCTGCACACAAACCTCAGTGTTTTATGAGCAACTGGTCTTTAACATTTGAGCTTACTGCTGCCCCAAGAGTTACTCTGACCTGCTCTTCAATGCCAGAAGGTGCCAGGCCTGCACTTGCTTTTACCATTAGTGCGAGTCTCTCAGCCTGTGAAGTCAGCCAACACATTTACCAGGCAGGTTTGTGCTGGGGCTTTGCTCCCTGAACTGCTTCAGGGCTGGCAAAAAGGACTCAGCAGGAGCACATCACCGGGAGCAGGGAAGCAGTAAGGAAGGGTCTATTCTTTTTGCAGGGAGCTGGATGTCAGATAAGCTCTCCCACTGTGTGAAGCCTCACCCTCAATGAGCAATTCTTTTAACCAAACCACCTATGAAGCAAATAAGAGACCTTAAAGAACTTGTCCTATCACTGTGCGTTACCTATATGCACTCCACACACACACCCCCCTCCACAACCTTGTCCCTAATTGTACAGGTAAAGAAAAGCCAGGGGGCATGAGAACAAAATATACAATAAATGAACTATTTTATTTTTTTTAATTCAGTGAAATTTGAATACCACCCTAGGTCAAAGTGTGTGAATTTTTATCCTAAAAAATAATCATATCAAGAGGTTCAATTACCCATGCTTCTACTGGCAATGTTACTGCAAACAGAAAGGCAGTTTTGTTTAGCAATTGAAGATAGGGACATGATGTCAGGGGTTTAATAGCTTTCTCGTTTAAAAAAAAGATAGAAAACTTACTGTGTAACTGAATCCCCGACAAGAAGAAAAAGTTAAATTAAACCTTTTAAAATGTGGAAGAAAGAAAAAACCTTTACTCCAAGGATGCAGAGCAGCAGCTAAAGGAACCTGGATGGAGCTGGTGGACATCAGAGCTCCTTGGCACCATCAAGTAGCGCAGACTTTCTGACAGCACATTCACCTTCTGTAGCACCATCTGCCACGGGCTTCGGTCACCTTGCCAAATAACTCTTCCCAGTACACAAGCTTTCTGCTGCTAACGAGGACGCATCTAGCAGAAGAACAGGAACCCCGGTCAAACTCTGACAGCATCCCAATTACACTGAGAAAAGATCCAATCACAGATTTTTGGACAGAGAAGTATGTAAGATGTTGACAGTAAATCTGCCTGGCCAGGCAGAAGGACGGTGTTCAGAGCTCTGAAAGGCAACACACTAACAGATCTCCATGTGTCAACTTTAGAAATTTGTGAGAAAGAGAGGGAGAGAATCAATTTAAGTGACTTGCACCATTCTAGCTACTGGTGCAGATGGCTGCGACAGTATTATCCATAATTAATTGGATTAATTTTCTTGTAACATACAGTAAAAGGGAAGATGAGCATAACTAGTCATTCTGAGCTTCGCTCTATTAACACACACTTTTCACTCAGCCCAAATTCTGAGATTTCAAACTGGAGTGAAGGGACCCATCCCTGAGCGTGGCACTGCATGCAGTAGATGGTATCCCTTTGCAAATCTTCTCTGGCACATGTGACTATCAGAAGCTGACAAAATACCCTCACATGTATTGAATAACTGCCAGAAAGGTGAAGTCGTTCAAGCTGTGTTTCCAAACCTGGTGTGCAAAGCCTGGTATCTGGAGCCACGTAGTACAGCTGCCATACAACCCCACAGCTCCAGACAGGACCTGTCCGGGATGCAAGACTTGCCAGAATGTTAATAGTTCCCATGGGAGACAAAACCTGACAGTTCATTCTCTAGAAAGTCCTAGATCAGAGATCGGGTGAGTTAGTGTCTTTATTAGGGAGGAGAAAAGTGCCTCATGACTTACAGATCCTCAGCAAGCTGGGGCCCTAATTGGTAGAAAGTCTGCATCAGTCCTCTCCCTCAGATAGGCTCTTCAAACAGAAAACCATGGTTGGGAAATACAGAAATCGGTAGGAAGGAGCGTCTTCTGGAGCAATTCCAGCCGAATTAGTGCAGCAGCAGCAACACAGGCATCCAGGAAGGTTAGAACAGAGCTGGCGGCTACAGCTATAAAAGGCTGAATCTTACCAAATGCCTGTTGTAGGAGACCAAATAGATACAAGACACAGGAACTTATCAGATATCTGAAGAGAGTGATGTGTAACTGGAATCCAAAACTGTATCACAGGTGAAAACAATTTTCTTTGCAAAAGAACTCAACATATATATGGATCCCGGTTGCAAATGAAAGCTTTTGTTTTCTTTTGCAGTTAGTCAAACAACTGCCAAAGAAGTTGTTAGGCTGGGCAAAGAAACAAATTCCTCCTACATCAAAAGCTCTGATTCTTATGAAATAATTAAAAAACCCCCAAGAAACACACACCCCCCAAAACCAAACAAACAAAACAACCCCCATGTATAACTAATCAGTAATTATGGGTAGAAGGACAGTGCTAACGTCAATAGGATGGCACTTTAGCTCAGAATACTCCTCTGCAGGAAACTTTCAAAAATCAAAGCAGTATTTTTAAATCATCCAGAATTGCCTCATTATAATCTTACGTCTGTAAATGAGATTGTGTTTTGGTGAGGACAGAATATTATTCTAGGAACAGCAATAGAGATGATGTATTCACAAAAACATCCGGCTCTTAATTCCAAGAACGGACTTGAAATTTAACTATATATCCAGCAGCCACATGTTAATTTAGGGTTAGAGTGACTGCCCTTACGCACAGCTGACTCATGAGTACCCCCAAAGCACAGTGACAGAGCGATGCTGAGGGCGCATCACTCCTTCCTTTCAGCAGAATCTGCGATATTGGCCACTGCAGCCAAACTCACAGCCACAAAGGAATCTGACAAGTCCTCAGGATGTCATTGTAGGCAAGGCAACACTGGAATGAAAGGGTGACAGGAAGATACAGTTGTCTTTGACCCACAGACTTAGGAGACATGGCAGGACTATCCAGTATTTTCTCACGTATTTTTGAGGATACTCCAGCAATGGGGCTGCTCCAAAGAGGAATGGAAATGTTTTTAATTCTCTCCAGCCTCAATTATACACCTCTTCTGAATATGTTTTTAGCTACAACAGTAAAGGCAGCACCTGCATCCATCAAAAGGTAAGACGCCTCTACCAAAGGAGATACAATTAATAAAACAAGTCTGAAAAGTAGACACTACATTGCAGCAAGAGATCAGTCTAAGCAGGGGAAGTTGACCAAAGTAGAGCAGTTGGCCACAGCATTTAGCATCAAGACCAGTAAAAAAAAGTATGCAGACTTTCAAAGATATCAGAGGCCTTAAAAAAGATAAAAAAGAAAAAAATCTGTCATGTTTTTTTATATTAACCCCCTCGTTCTGCTGGAGTTCCGTGAGCATGCCACCACAGCCGATAAAACAGGATGCCAATTGTGCTGCTTGCAGCGCGATTGTACGGGCTCAATCTCTAAAGTCATCCTAAAGACTATTTATCTATTATATGGAAGAGTTGCTTAGCAAGTGCATTAACAGGATAACCAAAAGTAACATAGGCAACAACAGTTCTTTCATGAGTTTCTCGCCACTATTCGTTGACCACCTAAGTAATCAATATAGAAACCACATCCTGCAACTCCAATAAACACTTTCTGAACACCTGCCTAGGAAGAAAACAAGATTTGCCCCAAGGAAACTCATCTGACTTGACTTGCAGGTGTAGAATGATCCAACAAAGCCCTTGTCATTAAACAATGTCAGCTACATTTGACAGGACACCACCAGCTTCAGGATGGGTAACAATGATAAGCCAGTAATCTAGTAACAGGTCTCAGAGCATCTGCCCATTTCTTTTTTGTCCAACTTCAGATAGATTTGAAAGGAAGGAGAAAAATCTGGGGCTTCCCCCCCCCCCAAGCAGTATACAGAGGGCCAGCTTCTGCACGTCACTAAAGAGGGTCACCAGATCACAGTGAGGCCAAAATTGCATTTTTAAGTTAGTGAAGCCAGTTTGAAGGATGCTAAACCAGACCCTGCCATTTGGTTAGTGTCTACAGCAGCACCTGCAATCTTCTTCCCCAACTTGCCTGATGCTAGCGAGAGTTTGGCAAGCTGTCGCTCCTCAGCTACTGACAGCTCCAGGCTTTGGAAGGGTGCAGAGGATGGGGGAGGGAAGCTTTTGCATGGTAAGCAAATACGAAGGCCAACGAGCTTTCAGTATGCCACTTGCTGCTGGCAAAGAAGTCGTCTTTACTGCAGTAGCTAGGGAAGACATCACCTGGAGACAGCGTGTCTGTGTGATGTACGTGTATGCTTGCATGTATTTTTAAGGGGTTAAAGTAGCACGTTAATCCTTGTTACTCCTGAGTTATTTTTCCCCATTTGTACATTATGAAAGTTTTCAGGTGATAAAACAGACTAACACGCTTCAGGCTGGAAGAGAGACTCTTCTGTAAACCAATAAATAATAAGATCAATAGGCCGCAGCTAAGCATATATGAAAATTCATTCAAACCAGAGGTTTAAAGAAATAATCCAAATCAATTTTCTACAGAACAAAATTAATTTGTGAAGCTCATTGCTACCAGGTGTTATAAAGGACAATACACGAATCAAAAGGAAACAAGATAAGCTTGTGGAAAATAGGCCCAGCACATCTATTAGGACAGAAGCAACCCTTGTCTCCGCAAGTAACTGAACAGCAGAATACTGGAACTAAGGACAGCCACTGGTGAAAGATCACCTGTATGTCCATCCATTTCATGCGCTGTTTTCCCATGCCTGGGCAACCTCAAGACCATGAGCATGACAAGAAATAGGACGTTAGGCAAATACAAGTCTCAGGAAGCCTCCTGTCACTTGGCCGTGGGTCTCTAAAAATGCAGAAACAATGTACGTTAAAATTAAATCATTCAAGATTATACTAGTCCCAGTTTCTGAGCAAAACCAAACATTTGCATTATATGAAACACAGCAGCACATACTGGGTTGGAAAGTGAGGACCATGTTAATCTGTCCTGATTTCTCTTTTTTTAATCGTTGGTTATTTCAACTTGTTCCATTTGCAATGTCTTGTTTGGACAGAGCATTCAGCTCCCACTGATGAAAAAACCAGTCCGAGCCCACTCAACATGAGACAAGGTAAAGCAAAAGATCAAATAATGTTTCTGGTGCTGAAAGACAGTATTTTGTATGAACAAAACATGTAGTGTCACATGTCAACACCTTTATCATTAGGTTCTTTTTTTAATCCATCACCTACACTCTTTCTTACTTAACAGACTACTGTAACAGATATACCTCTGCGAATATTAAACTAGTACTGCCATCGCTATTTTTGTTGTTGTTTCTAAGCAAAGAAAAAGCCACGTTTATTTTGTAGTAGCAATAGTTTCTTTTTTATTTTTAATATACTTTAGGAAACAATATACAAAGCTGAGCTTTGCCACCATTTTCAAACGGTGGGTTGCTCCAATTACACAAATTCAGCGTTTTGTGATGGTTAAGAACAGCAGTCAGCACCAGACTTAAACAGTTAGCTACAACACAAACATCCTTCGAAATGAAATGTCATAGTATCAAGACAGGTAAACCAGGAGTTAACATATGACAACTGTTGGGGAGGTGTCTTAAATCATTCTTGTTGAATTTTATATTTCATTAAATATTTTATACACATTTTCCTGTTTACAAGTTTTAAACAAAACCTCCCTTGAGGAATTATTTAAGTACAAAAATGTTCAACAAGAACAGTTCTAATAAAGAGTCCCCAAACAGACCAAATTTTAATGTGTTGACCAAAGGAAATGAAAACCAGTGTTTCTTTGTTTTAACATGTTTATTACAACAGATACAATTCACATCTGACTAGCTTTTTTTTTTTTCCTCTTTCCCCTCCCACAACCATGTTAACATGTTCATTGGGCTATTTCCTTATGTTTGAGCAAGTAATGTACTTTCAGCACACATGCCCAGCAGTACTATAAGTCCATTCTTACAGGGTGCAAATGGAAATACGTTTCAATAATTTATACAAACAAGTGGGTTATGCTCAATCACTGCAATTTTAAGCTACTGTACACAGGAATGAAAAGATTATAGAAAAAGTGCCATAGCAACAGTGCCTTAAGAAAAGAGAAAATTAGAAGCATTAAAAAACTGATAAAATCAGATTTAGGATTTCACAGGGAAATGGAACACAGAAATGAAAAACATTTCTCTGTAAAACAGAAATGGAGAAGCACTGCTCTCGATTCGGTGCAAGTGTGGAAACAGTTGTTTCATGATATTTTGTACATTACCCAAATTGTTGCAGCCTTAGACACAGATCGCCTGGCGCTTGCATTGAATTTTAGGAAATGCAAGATTTCTGAATGATAAATTAACTAGAAAAAAAAAAAAAGAAAGCTAATTTTGCAGACAGGTTTACATGTAAAAGGCTAGGTATTTAGCCACCTCAGCATTGATTAGTTTTGGATGTCTAAGCTCTGATACACATGGCTTCCCATGGCTTCACTCTACAAAACATATTTACAACGTGAAGAATACATCTACAAGAAATCTACATTTCAAGGGTTTTACAAATCATTCTTGTATCTTTCCCCTGAATTTGACTCCCTCCTGTCCCCTTCCCCATGTCAACTTTTTTTCTGCCCAGCTCAACGGTCCAAAGTCTACTCAAATGCAGCTCAAAAGTGTTAAGACTGGGCATCAGTTTAATAGTTCCTGTACTCAAAACCATGTGCAATTGTTTACAACTTTTCACACCATGAAGGAATTCTGATTCTTTAGCTTTTCAAGTTCTTTAATTTGTTGCCTCAAAAATAGTATCCTGCAAGAGAAAAGAAATAAATTAGCATAAACATTGCCATTATACAGAGATATTAACACAAGTACTTCTACAATTTCAGTGTAAAATACCAAGCTTCTTAACCCTATTAATAAAATACAGATATTTTAAAATATATTCCCAATCTGTCCAATCACCAGAAACACTGTATACAAACGCACAGAGACCTGCCATGTTTGACACCTTAGGTCAGAAAATTAACTTGCTGTATTTCATTGTGACTGATACACAGTTATGTTTAAGCCTGCTCTTCATCTAAATTCAACTCCCAGAAAAAGCGGGACGCTGGAAGAGTATATTGAGTAACTGAACATTCTGAAGAATGCCTGTGTCATGCCGTTTTCCAGACTGTACAACAACCCAAAGTGCTCAAACGTTTTTTTAAAAAAGCCATTTTTCTTCTAAGCGCAAGAATTTTTTTCTAGTATTTGATTCTGTGGCTAGTGGTAGTCTCTAGTTATGGTAAACTCCAATCTCAAAATATGTGATCATTAAAAAACATCTAAGAGAAAAAAAATAGCTGTAACTACACATGGCTTTGAAGTAGATTATATTGCTAGCAATTCCCTTCTACTAAACTGACATAAACAACTACTGTGATTTATGAACATTTGGTTTACAGAAGTGTTTCCTAGAATAATTAAAGAATATTTTGAAATAACTTTTCATGATGCCAAGTGTAATGCAAGCATGGGAATGAATTAAGAAAATACTCAGGGAAAGCTGAAGCTTCATAGAAATATTCCATAAAGTCTGAAGCAACTTTAATTGATGCAGAAAAAGCATCCACTTAAGCAGACTTTTGCAGAACACTTTTCAAATATGCACCCAGTTCAATAAAAGTTAATTTTCTACTGAAAAGTAAGTGAAAAACAATTAAAATAGACAAACTAAAAAAAAATCAATTAAACTTAAAAGGTGTGGGCATATAAAATATAGTCAGTAAAAAGTGCGTTTCTCACATGCTGTCAGTTATGGTTACAACAATATACTCGCTTTGCCTAGAGATAAAGTTCCCTCTTAGAACAAATTTAAGTAGTGCTCTTCTGTCCCAAAGTATCAAGATATCATCATTCAAATCTATCGGCTTTGACAACCCCATCCTTTGCGAAAGCCTCTCCTCACCAACTTGTTACTTATGCCATGTACTCCACATCTTTGGGATTGCAGCAAAAATAAAAGATACATGTTATCACAGATTCAAAGTAATAATAATCATTATCCATCGATAGCTTAAGGATACACAGTGTACAAGAAACAAGGTGCTGTTTAGCGAGCTGAACAATGATATTGGCGTGTTATTTCCTATCAAATGCGCACCCAGACAAAAATGAAACCTTAGGAAGTAAAACCTGTAAGAAACCAAGCAGTTCATTAATTATACTCCAGAAATTGTAATTTATGTAATGAAGCTATGACTTAAAATTCCAGAAAGAATGGATGTTTCTGATTCTTTATTAGGAAAGATTTACAAATATACTACAGCCCAATTCTGACTAAACAATCGTTTTACTGACTGCCAAAAAGCAAGAGCTTCTAGGATAAAGCTATTTAAACAGCATGCAACGCTGTTGAAGCAGATTAAAATAGTAGATCAGAATCACTGTATTCAAACTGCAGTGTGACTTAATAGATGGGATAACGTCATTTGAAAAGGAAACTGAATATGAAAGTAGATTCAGGATCATGACTACTGGTGAAAAGTTTCAGCATGTACTGTAAGACTAAATTTTTCAATCTTGCACAAGTGTCTTCAGCAACGTGGTTTTGTATTGCTTGATGATACACAAGACACCCGCTATTACTGACTAAAGAAGAAGTAGTCTACTCTGCTATAATCAACATCTCACTAAAAAACTCCAAGATCTCCTCAGACACCTCCTCCCTAAGTAACAAACATTAATTTTTCCTTAGCTTGTGGTATCAATGACACCTGTTCAGACTTGTTCTGGCTTTAGACCTAATAAATGTCTCACGCAAACTAGTGTTTAAGACCAGTATAAACTGTGCAGATGTGTACCTATGTGATCTATGCATCACGTATGGACAGATATTTTAGAACTATGCTGAACTAGTGTGAGTTAATCAGTTTTTCCTAATGCCCTAATGTATCTGGAAAGATACTTCTTTTCTAAGTGAAAATACATACAGAAGTTGCATATGCATATTTGGTTCTATGCACTGGAGACTAAGAGATATCTTTGTGGGAAACAGGTAGAACGTATGCAGGGAAGACAGCATGCAAACCTGGCAAGTATTAGCATACTTGCAAAGTCATCAGTAAATATCGCTCATGCAAAACAATGCCAAAATGGGAATTCTAATACCAACTGAAAATTATCATTTTGAAAATAAACACAGAGAACACACTTACCTTTGCTCACGCAAAGTTGCCTGAATTTCACATACTCGAACTAAAGACCTTAAATTCTTTAATTCAGTACAAATTTCTGACATATGGACACTTCCCATGTTATGGGCTTCCTCACGTAATCTTGATGCCTGCAACAGTTACACATAAGGTTAGGATTTTGAATCATGCATTGGAAACAACTGGGTGTAGCCAGAGGATTTCTGGCTGAGTGTGTCTTTAAACAGCAAAGCACTCTAACTTCAAAAGGGAACATCAAATCAGAAGTACATTAAATTCTCTACAAAAGCCCACTTAGAATCAGAAACGAACAACACTGGCTGCCAAGAGATAGATAATCCAGGCCCATGCTAAGGCAGTGATAGCTTAGATTTCCTTGATCCTAACAAATGTTTACCCAACCATCCTGAAAGATAGTACATGACAGGCCCCTGAGTTTCCAAAGTAATTACAGGTCTCCATCCACTGTTTCAATGCCAGACTTAAATTTCCCATCTAAATTAAGCCACCGTGACAAAAATAATTGAATGCCATCTTCTTTCTAGCTACCTCATACAGGAAATAAAACTTTTGCAGCCCTTTTCAGGTGTTCTCTTCCAGACAAACTCCATTATTTTAATACCCCCAACTTAGTCAGGTGGAGACAAGAAGTGGTGTAAATTTAGAGGGCATGATCTATCCCCAATTTGTGCATTTCTTAAAGTCTTGTCACTGAACTGGGTATATGACTCCAGAGAACTCTTCAACAGTACCAAGGAGACTAGACTCTGAGGTCCTGTATATCACAATGCAGTAAGGGAAGAGGACTTTTTGCAACTGGCACACCAGAAAAAAAGCTCTGTTTCAAATATATCCTCCCCTGCACTATTACTGTTTAGCAATATTCTTCTCTGCTACACAGGGTCTGGCTGGGATGGAGTTCATTTTCTTCACAGCAGCCCATATGGTGCAGTGTTTTGGATCTGTGACCAAAATAGTGTTGATAACACACCAGTGCTTTAGCTATTGCTGAGCAGTAGTCCTTGCACAGCATTAAGGGTTTCTCCCTTTCTCTCTCTGACCACCCCACCAAACAGGTGTAGGCGGGTAAAAGGCAGGGAGGGAATGCAGCTGGGACAGCTGATCCAAACTGACCACAGGTATATTCTAGATATAGCCTATAATGTCATGCTCAGCAACAGAACTGGGGGACAGTTTCCCAGGGTTGCCATTGCTCGGGCACTAGCCAGGCATCAGTCAGCTGGTGGTAAGTGATGGCTTTTGCATCATTTCCTGGCGCCCCCCTCCCTTTTACTTATTAAGCTGTCTTTATTCAACCCATGAGTTTTCTTACTTTTGCCCTTCCCATTCTCTCCCCCATCCCACTGGTGCTTAGCTGCCCACTGAGGTTAATCCACAACATCTGCTTAAGTACTTGTATACTTTTATTTTTCCTTCCCCAAAATAGCGGTATTTAGCACAGGTCTTCAGCAACTTCTGGCATTTCTCCAGTTCAAAGCAGCAGTTTGTGATCTAATTCTCTACATAAGTTTTCTTTTCTGGAGCATGCTGACACCCAGGAGCACCCTGGTCTCCAGTAGGACACCATTTCACGTGTCCTCTCTACACAGCTCCAAAGCCTTGAGACTGATAGCAAACTATCAATAACAACTTCTGAAGTACTTCTTTTGAAGCCACTCATCTTAAAGTATTCTCATTTAAATGGTCTGAAAATAATTTTTGCATACAAGATTCTTGTTAAAAGGTTTAATAGTCTTGCTGCAAATCAGGTATAACGTTTATTGCTTTCCCATATTACCGAAGGCTTATACTTTATCAAAAGAAAAAACCAAAACAAATTAAAAAACCCACACCAAACCCTGGCATAATTTCTTTCTAAAAGGTGCGTGCTGACTATTATCAGGGTTTTCTTTTCAGGTGTTTCTAAAGAGGTAAATTCATCATTTTTTCTACTTTGATATTGTTAAATACTCAAAGTACCTCTACAATTACTCAGTTGAGACCACCTACAATTCTGTTTCTCACATTCCTGAAAGGTAAGATGGTCATGTTGATTATTTTCCGATTAACCACATTACGGGATTTCCCGTAATGGGAAATCCGTAACGGGAAAACTTTCCAGTTTTCCAAATTAACCACCTCTTATGAGTACTGTAAGATAACTGCTAGTGGTTCAAGACTGTTTTAGCTATTAATTACTGCACAGTACATTTCTTCAAGTCTGACTGCTTTAGCACATAATACCTGTCCTGGCTCACCTGATTTATTTACTTATTTTTCAGTTTACTCTGGCATGTGCTCTTATGCCCTAATTTCAATTTAAGCTATGCATCTGGTTAGAAATCTGAAGAATCCAAGACACTGCATATTTTAGCCTCTCCACTTTCATTTAGCTTACCTTCTTCACTATGTATTGCACCTATACTCTCATGCATTTTTTCTTCTATATCAAATATCTGACTTAAGTCCCTCAAGTGTTACTATTCAGAACTGGTCCATAAACAACACTATCACATGAAATAATCTGAAATGCCAGACAAGACAATACACCATGTAACACTTGGCACAAAAGTAAAAGTATCAAACTGAGTACATGACTGCCTAGCATTAGCTGGTGTTTTTTTTGTTTTGTTTTGTTTTTTTTAAAATCTGTTTATTACTGGTAGTGGGGAAAAAATGGCCTATGAACTCTATAAATCTATACTTTCTGCATTAAGATATATGTAAATTCAGCACACAGTGAAAATAACACTATCAAAACTATGCACCAAGGTCATAGAGAGCAGTAGCTATGCCGCACCATTTCCTTAAAAACACATTCCACAGCAATGGATCAGTCAAATTACTCAGTACGGGTCAGTAATGCCTCCAAACTAAATTTTAAAAAATTAATAAAAAGAAACAAAACAAGAACCCCAAGCAGAGTCCAAAGGGGGTACCACTCTAGGCTGGGCTTCTAAGAGTCATCCTGCAAGTTACTACCCAAAAGCATCCAGTGTGGGCTTGAGCCAGCATGTAACCACTCTTCAGAAGACCAAAGTAAACCGAGCTAGGTAAGATTAATATTCCATACAGACTGTCAGGCAGGGTGCCCTACAAAAGGACTTGTATTGGTTGAGTCTAATTCAGTTCCTTTGAGTAATACATTCCAAGCAGCTGACGTGCACCCAGTTTCCCTGTATTACCATGGCAGGACAGGTTTCATGCAGTTAGTTATAAAACATAGATGGCAATTCTACTGGACTTCCCATTACATAAAAATAGCCCAAATTCAGTCTGAGCCCTCTACATAATCTTAAAAACTGGGTACAAACAAGGCACAGTTCATCTTTCCCTGTGTAGAGATAACAACCCAGTGACTGAAACTGTGGAGCAGTTTCAAATATTTTAACTCCGTCACCTAATAAATAACATTTCACACATAAAAAAATTATCATTATAAGAATTTGTTGAAATTTGTGATCTAAATTTCAACAGAACTTTGGCAGTAAGGTAACAGTTAGGAGGATAGGCATTCATCTGAGAGAATTTCAAAAGCACCAGTACTTTAAGTGAGACTGAAAATACTCAACTGCTGAATGGCAACCACATGTAAAACCTGCAGGTCTGGCCTTATCTCTCTCCCCTCTCCTCTTTTCTGGCTAAGGCCAAGCGTCAGCGTTTTTTAAAATACTTTTAATTCCTAGAAAAAGCTACCTGTGCAAGAAAACCAGAATTTAAGCTATACATTTTGCAGTCTCACAGGGAGCAAAGCACAAGTGTACTCACCTGCTTTTCTGCATGATCTGCAGGCCAGCCTTGAACATGCTTTATAAGATTTTCATTGAAGTGTGCTGCTAGCGTAGGTGTTAACGAACAAGTGGGTCGTACAGATGTATTTTGCGGTGCAGGTGTTGAATTTGATGCGCTAGTGCTAGAGGTATGATTTGGACCTGGTGATGGGCTTCTTTGACTACTAGAAGAAAGAATTTTTTAAAAAGTGAGCATTTAAAAACCTATATAGCCTATACAGAAATAAACACTTAGAATTCTTTGCTTCCAGCCACAGAAACACATAAAACATTAAACCACAAGTAAATACTTCTCATAGACCAAACCTGTGCCACTTTTCCCACAAACCTCCTACTTGTATGGGAACTGTTTGAGTGCTGCAGTATAACAGGGTTTTTTTTTGTTCAGTTGGTTTTTTTTTTTTTTCTCTTCTTAACTTTGAGAGTGACTCAAGAGATGTAAGCTGTGTCTACGCTTTAGTATTGGATAGAGAATACATATATACAATGTTCTTCCTTCAAAATAGCTCCAAACCTAGGATTTTCAATAACAATTTATCAGATGGAGTTGAGCAGGTTTGTTGAGCAGAATATTGGCAAGTGTCACAATAATCATTAACTACAAAGCCTGATGTCCTTATCTAAAAATATAGCCATATGGGCTTTGAGGATGATAACCATTTAGTCATGCCAAAACACAAACACCTAGGTGACCTTATGATACTGCACATCCTCACTTAAAGCGCTCAAGATAACAAAAGCACCACAGGAGCAGAATGTTTGTAGCTGCCAACTTGACTACTTTACCGGAACGTATTCATGCTCCCGTTTTTCCAGTTGGTTTTAACCTGTTGCTGGAGAACAGATGCATGGAGATACAGTCAGCTGATATGCGTACTGTAAGACAAATGAAAAACTCTGTGCCTTGGACAAAGCCTTTGACTGTCCTCTTTCACAGAATGGTAGGGGTTGGAAGGGACCTCTGGAGATCATCTTGTCCAACCCCCCTGCTTGAGCAGGGACACCTAGAGCAGGGGGCACAGGAACGTGTCCAGGCTAGTTTTGAATATTTCCAGAGAAGGAGACTCAGATCTCCATATGCAAGCAAACACAACATTTACATTATGTGAACACTACATCAATACACAGCTTTTCCAATTCTGTTTTGCAACTGTAATTCTTGGTCAAAAACTTTTCTAATTTTTACTAAAAAACTCTAACATTGACCTTGGCTAGCAGTTGTTCTTAAGAGTCCCATCTCTTTAGAAAAGCCCATTCCTTCTGTGATGACTAAAAAAGGTGGGTACTGCTTAGGTAAATCTTTGGTAAACAGATACGTCTGACTAATCATCAATGACTCTGGTACTCCCAATCTGCAAATACTCCTCCACCCTACGCTTGGATGCTAAGCTCTCTAGGTAAAGAAGTAGGGGGTTTTGTTTCTCTTGTACCACTTCTCTCAATAAAGCTACGATATACAACCTAAACACCTAACATTAAACCCAGCAAGCTACAGAAGTTCGCCCTAAATATGTAAAAATCACTGATACTTAAATTTACTTTCCACGAGTCCAGAATCCCAGGTATCAGGGCCAGCATGAACACTACACTCTCATACCACATGAATCCAACCACATCTGACACAACTGCCACAGCTGCAGCTACACAGTTCTGCTACGTTTAAGAGCTCATCACTATTCTTTAGCTTCCATATTGTCAGCAACAGACAACTCCACTGCAACTTTCACCAGCATCCAAACTGCTATTTGGTACATCGCCACTATCTAATGCAGGATCAGAGTACGGGGGTTTGTCTCTTCCTTGTCAGCACTGCTGTCCAGGTGATCTGATCTAGGAAACTAGAACTTGTGCTGGGAGGAGTATATAACCCACGGTGGGGAAGCTCAGAAGCTGACATTTCAGCACATCCCTTTCCTACTCCCCCATCCCTTGCAGAAACGAGGCCTCTATACTCTTACTTCCCTTTCCAGCATTCATTCAATCACCCCACACACACACTCATAGAGAGGGGCTCAGTTCTTCCATTTGCTAAGAAGAGGTGGGACCAGTGCTCGTTATCCATGCGAACATAGACAAGGACAGACCAGGATGAAAACAGTCTGCTCTGTCCTCTCCACACTTTCAAGGGAAGACAAAGAAAGCAGTAATCTTGAGCAAGACAGAAGAACATCGCTTGCACCATAACAGTGATGGTACCTCACAGTTACGATATTCTTTGGCACTACAGGGACTGAGAAATAGTAGTACTAATTGTGTTAAGTACCTAGCCATTACTCATAAGATTGTGTTTACAATCATTCTCCCACTGGCAGCAGCTTTTCAACACAGGCCATAATTTCAGTCTGTTTCTTAGAACTTTAAATCACTTGCAGGCACATAGAAAGTAATACAAAGAAAAAAAATTTGAGAGGAATCTTAATTCATCACATAACCTACCTACCTTGAGGACTGAAATAATCCTAGCAACTATCTTTACAGTCGAGTCCAATGCCCAGTCATTTATCCCAATCATTCACACTTGCAAAGAATTACAGCAAGTTTCCAAACAAACATTCAGCAAGTTAGGTACATCACACTGCTCTGCAGCAAACACTTTAACCTCATTCCTTCCAGTACCCCCAAACTTTTTTAAAAGCTTAGAATATAAAAAAAAATTATGCAGAAAGATTTTGGCAGGCAGCTTTGTTATGAGTTTTAGACATTAATTTCCCTTGATTTCAGGCAGCAGAAGTTGCAAAAAGGAATATACGATGTAAGGGCGGGGGAAGTTAAGGAATGGGTGGGTTGCCCCTCTACAAGGCAAAGGAACCTAGAGGCAACAGACATGAAAAAGGCCAGAAGAGTCAGCAACTTTTTTTTTTTCCTGGATTTTTATGGCTATGGTCTGCCCTCAGGCCTCCCACATGCCCAAGCACATCAGCAGAGTCAGTGGAAGTACACTATTACCTACAGCAGAGGAAGAAGTTAACAAACAGTTAAGCCAACTGGACCAAGTCCTGCACCAGGGGAGGAATAACCCCATGCAACAATACTGGAACAACCCCATGGAACAGCACAGGCTGAGGGGATAGAAAGCAGCTTTGCAGAAAAGGACCTGAGGATTCTAGTGGACAAGTTAAATGCAAGTCAGCGATATATCCCCATGGCAAAGCAGGCCAAGCACATGCTGGGCTACATTAGCAATAGCATAGTTGAAGAAAGCAATTCCTCCCCTCTCTTCAGAGCTTATGAGAGCCACAGTATCTGGAGCGCTGTGTAATGGGGAGCCCAAAGCCGGAGAAGAATTAACTGGCACACCAAAGGAATGTGGCCCAGGACCACGCAGATGACTAGGGGGCTGAAGCACATGCCCTATCAGGAGATGCTGAAAGAACTGGGTTTATTCAGTGTGGAAAAAAGGCGGCTTAGGAAAGGGGATTGAAGGATCTTCTTACTGTTTTTAACTACCTATGGGAGAACAGACAGCCAGACTCTTCTCAGAAATGCACAGTGATAGGACAAGAGGCAGAGACACGAGTTGCACCAAGGGAAATTCTAATTCGACATAAGGAAAAACCATTTCACCGTAAGGGTAGTCAAACATTAAAAGAAGATGCTCAGAAATATTCAAAAATCACCGAAATCCCCATAGCAATTCAAACTTGCCGGTCCTACTTTGAGTTGTGACTTGGATCAGATCACATCCAGAAGTCCCTTCCAGCCTAAATTATTCTGTTTCTATGTATTCATACAGCATCAGCACACTGATGGTACAGAGAAAAGCTACATTTACTAAATAAGTAGAACTGAGGCATCACCTTCAATGCTTGTTTACTACTTAGTTCTAATAGGATCAAAGTTCCCCTATGAATTGCCTCCTCTCCATTTATCAACCCAGCTTCTCTGACTCCTACTTCATCAGTAAAAATCACTCCAACACATCAGAAACTTCTCAGGAAAATAAAATAAAAAAATCTCTGCGTTTCTCAAAAATAAAGTTGTATCACATACCATCACAAGATATCCTACCACTGCTATGTTAGCAGCAGGGGGAGCTACGAGTGCAGCAATGATAGTTCCAAACTACTGCTATATCTTTAAATGCTTCAATAAAGCCAAATACCTGCCTCAGCGGCTGGATGAGCTAAAGGTACCTATGCTACAGGTAACAGAATGCTTCCAGAGAAGCAAAAACATCTGTGCAAGAGTATGAAAACAGGGTGATTCTGAAATACACTACTCAACTGCAAAAAATCTTACAACCTACCAAAAATAGGAGGAAACATCTCCCCCTCCACCAGTTTTGCATGTTCTAAGGTAAAGGAAAAATATTCCCAGACCTTTCTGGAGATAGAGAGGAACCAGCGACCTGATGAAACTACTAATTATGGAAGAAAAGCACTCATTTAGTTCCATTTTTAAAGCAGCCATAATTCATGGTGTGTCTTTGGAATTACCTCTTGCAAAAAGACTCACTGTATGCTTATACTGCATTAGTTTCCTAACTTACATGATTGAAACGTTCACAACTAAAGTTATCAGTAGCTATTCACATACTTCAACAGTGCTTCCTCCCAAACATGTTAAAAATAATTTTAGCTCCATTTGCTTAAAACTTCTAGCAATAATAGAAGCAAAGAAAACGTAGTTGCGATTAACTTCTGTACAATTAATCTCTATTTAAGCTGTAGAAAAATGCAACCTTAATTCATAGAACCTCCTTTTGGACCACCTGTCCACAGTTCAGGTCGCTAAGTTATTCATTCCTATAAAAAAAAAAAAGTAACGGGAGTTAGCCCCAAGGGCAGTTCCCGATCCAGCTGACTGCCTTCACCTACAAAGGAAAAATCTGTTGTAGATCAGTTCAGAAGCACTGCCCACACACCGGAAATCTTTTGTGGATGAGTAAATCTACATCTGAGCTGGTCCATTTTCATTCAACTCCACTGCACTGAACAGAAGAAAACACCAGTTGCCTCGTTTTTTTCCAAATTACCTGTTCCTTAATCTTTCAGGTTTTGCAAATGAGACACTTCCAAAAGAAACGTATGAACTTGTGATGCACAATATACTGCTGTCACAAACATGTAAAAATTTGAGATATATAGGATACTAAACAATACTAATATTGTCACAATATCTTTGATATTAGGCTGCACACTCTCATCTATTTGCGCACTGCCTCCTGCGCTGCCCCTTCCTCAAATACGGGATAGTGCTACCTACAAGGCCCCTCCGCTTCAGCGGTACAGCTGCTGGGACAAACTCAGCTTACTTCCTCCAGCAAAATGCCAATGCCAAGCACAGCAATGGTTTGCAGAGGGCCCGTAGATCCCTGAAGGGAACTCGATGTGGGTAAGGGTTATGACAGAGCAGGAAGTCCTATGATCTAAAAGGGGGTGGGGGAAACAACAACACACGATACGGTGTATAGATCAGCAGGCCAACTGCCCACCAGTATCACTTCACACAGACTCCAGGCCACAGTGAATGTTTCCAAGAATAAAACTATCTTCCTTAGCCAGAGGGGAAAGGGTGATAAGCAAAGGACAAAATGCTTTGTGACCGAGAGCTATTCCCCAAAACACAAAAATTCTAAACTTGCTTCTGTTTGTACCCTCAAACTGATATCGCAGTGATTCCAGTAAAGCCACTCACTGGGATAGGACCACCAAAAGACCCACCCTCCCCACACCCCCAAAAAAACAAACCCAAAACTACCCCTCTCTCCCCACAAAAACAACGAAAACTAACACATATTTGAAAATCTAACAGTAAGTTAGATGACACATAACCAAAGGTCCCTTTTACTATTAGTCCCAGAAGGACAGGTAAAAGGACCTCACTATTTTATAACCTGGAAAGTACTACCATGTAGCTTCAGGTATGCTGACAAGGAGAGTGTTGGTTTGTTGTTAGGGGTGTATTTGGTGTTGTTTTTTGGGTTGGTGTTTTTTTTTTTTTTTTTAAGTATCATACCACACACCTTGTGCAACCACTCTAAAAATCTTGCTTTTAAGAAATGCAACACCTTGTAGATTCGCAGGAATCCATTGCGATGATGCACTTTTTAAAAAGTCAACCTGCAATCTCCTCCTGCCACAGTTCTAGACCATGACTCCATCACAGGAGGATCTCAGGACAAATCTTTGGTTACTGCCCCTGGAATCAATATGATAAAGACTACAGCATCCTACAGAGTGAAACGCCCATCTTCCCAGAAGACAATTTTTAGGCAGGATACAGATTCTAAGCCCACCTTGTAAATCCATGGCTAAATGTTCCTATCACGCAATATCTGAATAGGGTGCCACGTTGACAAAAGTCTGGCCAAGGAAAAGCATTTGCGAAACTTACCTCACTTTTAAAAATGTTTTTCATTAAAGCAGTAAAAACACCTGATAAACAAGTTCTTACTAATTAAAAAAAATCAAATAACACTCCAGCAAGACACCACAAACATCTAAGACTAAGCAAATCTATACATAAAGCATTTAATACCATAACTGCACAGAAAAAAAGAAAACCTCCAAACTCAGAAATCACAATACAAGGAATCACTTGTAAAATTTACTCCACAGTGACAGGGCAGAAATATTAACTCTATTTTGCTTCTGTGACTGGAACTCTAGTGGCAGTCCTAAAATGGAGAATCTACCACATTAGCTCTGTAACAGCGGTATTTAGCATCATCCTTTCAGTAGCACCAGAGTTAAAGCATATGTCCAATAAACAGGCCAAAGAAGAATCTACAAATGGTAACACATACAACATACACTGGATCCAGAGAAAAAGAGAGCACAGCACGGAGGAGTATTTCAATATACCTTGAGCGCTGAAGACTTCGTGGAGAGGCAGGTTCATGACCTGCCTGCTTGTCAGCTATTACCGGCTGCTGAGGTGCTGCCTGTGAAGCTGGTCCTTGTTTAACACCTGGAGT
Source organism: Phalacrocorax aristotelis (assembly GCF_949628215.1). NCBI lineage: Eukaryota > Metazoa > Chordata > Aves > Suliformes > Phalacrocoracidae > Phalacrocorax > Phalacrocorax aristotelis. Next base: position 17,917,878 of record NC_134277.1, read on the forward strand.
TGCAACCTGGAAAGTTCAAAACTTCATTAGATTTCTTCCACAGTAGATATCAAGTGTAATAACCAGAAGAAAACACAGAAATTATAAGTTACAAGACCAGTATGGGGTTTTTTTGATACAAGGTCCTTTGTTGACAGAATTTTTATACTCTTCACAGGGTACTTCTTTTTTTTTAAAAAAATCATGTCTAGTTCCACAACTGTGATAGTTTTTTTTACTAAAATAGAAGGAGTACTTAATAGACATAACAGAAGAAAATTTAGATACATCTGACTTGTCAAAATATTGCAAGTTTATTAGGTAAAATAGTTACACCAAATTTCATTTTTGAGCATATCTTCCATGTGAGCACCAAGCTCATTTTCAACCTCAGCAGAATTGTTCATTATCCAAATAAAAATTTTCACTTAAATAGTTAAAAGCTCTTTACTTGAACATACATTACACAGTGTCAAGAGCAGAATTAGATCATAAGGGTATTACAATATCTCTATCAGAAATGGAAGAAAAAAACCCTAAAGCATATTTATCAGTCTGCTACTCTACCTTTTTAAGTGTTCTTTCAGTTCTAAGTTAATGTATGGCTTAAAAAAAGAGTCATCAGTAGGTATTTGCTTTTAATTTGTAGTACACATTCACATTTAAGATATTAAGACACCAGCAGTGAGATACGGTCTTTTTTCTGTGACTTTCTGAACTACAACAGGATGAAAACTTTGGGAATAGACTAGTGTCTAAGTTATAGTAAATGGAGTTCAAGATTTTTTTTTTTTGCCCTATACTCTGTATACCCCTGCCCCTTTTTAAAGTATGTACAAGAGAGGAAGCAGCTCCAAAATTTATCCCCTGCTCTGGAAAATCAAGCTAACAATTTTAAGAAAGAGGGAGGGAAGAAAAACAGGTTTTAGGGATCCATAAAGACAAAAAACATAAGTCAGGCAGCCTGTCTGGCATTTGCTGACATCAAGCTGGTGTAGATTACTAACTAGGTCATCTGAACCTCCAGAAATTCTCTCAGTTTCAGAAACAGACTCCTGTGAAACAAACCACAGACAACAAGTCAGATGGACCCTGCTAAAGCAAACTCAAGACATAAGTTCATTTATTTAAATATACATGAAATCCTAACGTAATCTCAAACATACTTTTATGTCTAAGCGGAAAAGCCACCTTTTACAATTATCATTAAAAGTCAAAAAAACTCTGAATAGCACATGAAAAGGTCATGGTTCTGGAAAGGTAAAGCAAGAACATTGTAAGCTCACTCTGTGTTGAGAGCAACAGAACTATACAGTTGAGGGGGGCAGAATAATAGCAATTCATAAATTGCTTTATGAAGAAAGACTACTCAAATATCTTTATGAAATGTATGACATGAAGAACTTTACTATCAATGCCTGAATTTTGCTGACCCTGTGAGATGTAACAAGAAGTTGTTTGAACAGAAGGAACAATTTCAAAAGGAAAGTCCATCAGAGATAATACGATCACCTTGCAGATCCAAACCAGAAAACTAACCAGCTCATTGGCTAGTAAAAATAAAAATGGATTGTAGAGAAAAACTGGAATTTGTGAGATACTCAAGCCACAAAAGCTCTTAACTATTCCCTATTTTCCAAGTATTTCAAACACTGGAAGTAAGTGTATGAGGAACAGAAAGATAATAAGGGCTAAAAAAAAAATGAAAAAATCTATAGGCTTGATAGGTCTGTGTAACAGATACTTTACACAGCTACTTTGCAGAAATTCAGAAGAGTTTCTAAGCATACAACACTGGCAGGGCTAAATAGCAAAACATGATGCCTAGGATCCTGGAGTGTGTGACACCTGAGCTGCTGTGTGCATACAGCACACCTCCAGGCAGACATACCAGCTTGAGCTTAAAGGCAGTACAGACGTGTTCATGCAGTCCTAAGTAACAAGCCCTACTGTGCAAATTGGCTGTTCCCAGAGCCAGCCCAAGTATGTGGGCTCTGCTTGTGTGGTGCCAGTTCAGCTTTGCCTACACCTGCTGCACAGAAGCACCCTAAGCCAACGAGCTTGTGCTCTGAAACCAAGTGTGTCCTGGCACAGCACCACATCTTGATCATGCATAATTTACCTCGAACTCTTTAGAACTGGATAAGCTAACCTGATTGACATGTCCAAAGGAACACTAAAACAGACATGCTTATGCTGGGGCTGTTATCACCTAAGTTCTCATCTCAGTCCCACCTTATGGAATTGAATTATGTGACTACAAGGACTATCAAGAAAGTTCTTTCCCTATTGAACTAGAAAAGTACCTGCTGCTGAACCAGAATTTGTTACTCCTGGGACTAACACACAAACAATTCACATTAATATTTCAACAGCTCTGTTGCTAGCACCAGATTTGAGGAACACAAAAACCAAGAAAAGCTCCTACTGTTGACCATTACTACTAATCTGTGAAGCTACTAGAGATACCTAAAAATAGACAGCTTTTATGGTTATGATTTCCCAGTGTAGTAAGAGTTATAACTTCCTCACAGAGGGATGGGACTGAAAATGTGCCAATGTATACAATAACATACAACAGTCCATCAGGATTAATGGCATTCTGAAGCAAAGACATTATAGCTCAGAATGAGTAACTCAGAAATTTGCTACACTTAACACTCTGCAACCACATTATGTGTGCTTCAAAAATAAACCAGATGTGCAATCTCATGTCATTGTGGTGCAGTCTTAAGGAGAGATGGATTAAAATATAGTAATTTCAAAATGTGTCACAGTATGCTTATCAAAATATAGACACTACCACTTTCAGAAGAACTTCTATAAACATACCAATAAAACACATACTATCCTCCTTTGAAAATACCAGAGGTGAAATCCTGCATGTCAAGTCGCTAACTATAGGCAGTCACACAGCCCTGCATATAAGTGGAAATTCTAATTTCAAACAAAGCATAAAATAATCACTTTTTTTTTTTTGAGGAGTGGCATCCTTGCTGTAGTTAAGACTTACACTAAACTCAGATCAACCCCTCTCAAACCTGTGTTTAGCCTTGAAGTTTTTTGCTTCTACTGAAAGCCTGCAGGAAGGCTTGTGTGTCCAAAAAGTATATTCAATTATACAGTTGGTCTAACCAGGACAGACTAGCCCTACTTACAACACTTGGCTGGCTTTCACTTTCTCTTAAGGCATAGTTTACTACCAAATCACCTACTTCATAGGTATAATGCTGGCCTTTATACTGGGTGAAAGGCAGTGGGTTCAAGTTTGTCTGCACAGTTCTAGCAAAACATCCATAGCAGGATGATAAATACTATAGAAGCTATGCTTTAAAACAAGGATATATGTCTTGGGGGAAAAAAATATCCTGCTGAGCTGTCTTTCCTTCAAGTTTTCTTTCAGAAAACCATTGTAGATAAAGAAGATCCCAAAGGGTAAGTTTTTGCCATGTTTGTAATGTAGCTCATAACCAGAACTTTATTTATAAAGTAGATCCAGATCTCTGGGTTGCAGACAGCAGAAGAGATCAACTTTCAGATACTGACAACTCAAGAAGATTCTTTTTCATATCCCAGGATTTGAAAAGTGCCGGACAACTCCCTTCTTCGTGGCAAGTCTGCTATTTGACAATTTCTTACTTGTCACCTAGCTGTGGGATGTGACCACATAGATGCAGTATGCACTCCAAGGGCAGTAACAAAGATAGGAACGAGGATTAGTACACACACGAGGCTTTCACAATTCATTGTACCATTGTCAGTCACAAAAAGCTGGGAGAACCACTTGGTTTTCTTTGTACCCATGAAAAATTCAAATATAAGAAAATGAGGCATCTAAACTAGAATGAGGAATGCAATCTGTTCTGAAGATAAAGGTATTCTTCAAAGGCCTTCAGGTTCCCTTCTGAGCAGAAAATTGCAAGAAAGACACCTTAGCTAAGCTGGGGTGGGGGGAAGGTGGAGAAGAGCGATTTGGGGTGGGGGGGTGGGGGGTTGGGAATCAAACAAGACTGGTCTCACCCCAAAGTCTAGATTTGTGCTTCTTATGTGATTAAGTTACTACATACTCTGAGCAACATACTGATGGACTGGGTTAAAATATGAGGGTCCCAACCTTGAAAGAAAGATCTGCACAATGAAGAGACAGGACAAGCTCCCATTGCACTAAAACAGCAAACCTCCAGAAGAGGTCCATGTCCTCCTCAACAGACTTCTATTTTTCACAGCCAGAACAACACTGTAAATTGCTCAGTTTCTGTTTTATTTTTTAAAATTTGCCTAAAAGGCACAAGAGTGTTATGCCCTGCAGCTTGACCTATCACTACAAAACTATCGTGAATGTGAAAGGTTACTTTCCACCAGAGGGTGCAAGTCAATAGCTCTGCCTTCAGTCCCCTTTAGTAAACTCCTCCTTCATAACAAGTAGTTGAACCCATTATCTGTTCCCACACTTGCTCTATTATATGAATCAAAAGTCTTTAAACAAGGAAAATGAAAAACACTTAAGGGAAGTTCGTCTTGAGTGTTTCTAATGACATCTATTTTCCCCACTTGTGCACAGCAAAACAGAGTCTCTGATCTGCTGGACAGAGAAATACAGTAAATAAATAATCTCAGGTTCAACCATATTTATTCCTCAATATCGCCACTTTTAGGATATGGAATACTGTGCTCAGATTCTGCAAAAGACATTTTTCCTCTCAAGAATGACCCACTGGAGGGATCACACACACGGGGGGGGGGGGGAACCAGACAACTTTGTTTTCTACTTCATCCTTAGGAAGAACCTTAGGAGCTTATATGTTAGCTTCAATTAATGTTTCCTAATCACTGATCCAATTACGGAATTCTGAATTACTGGGAGTGAGGGCGAATGAAGGGAAAGGGACATAGTGATATTGACCTTATAAACACCGAGAACACTTCTAAACCAAATTTGAGACTACATCAATTCAAGTTCCCCAAGAATTTCTCTCCCATTCTAAAAATCTTCTCTTGGCTAAGTCCAGAGAACTATAGCAGCTGTTGCCTTTGGAATAAATTTTTGTTCCCATTTAAATATATTAAAATACTGGTATCTTGGTAATATCTCCAGACAGCATCTGAGGCAAGCACAAGATTTTCTTCAAGAGTAGAAAACTGTACTAGAATTCCATGTTAGAGTTGTACTGCTAAAATACAGCCAAGCAGTTGCTTCCAGTTGTTTCTGTTTCTATTGGGAAAGATAACATACATGCTTTATCATCCTATATATAACTTCTAGCACACGGATATATAGCAGCAATACTTAATACTACCTATAACAGTTCCTTACTACAATATGGCACAAATCAAAAGGAGCTTACCTTCTGCTGTGATGATACCGGCGGCGTAGTCATCAAAGGTTTAAGTGGAACGGTGTTAGTCTGAGGCGTGCTTATTCTTGGAGATACGTATGATCTTGGTGATGAGGCATCAGATGTTAAAGACATTGGAGACTGATTAGATGGCTGAGCTGTAAAGAAAAGGAAAAAAAAAGATTGTTTTTAATAAAACCATATACTGCCTTAAATGTGAACTACATTTTCTTTTGGTACTTTGCAGTATGCTGTATTAGATAATATACCAACATACTTTGAGATGGTTGTGGGTGGGGGGTGAACTACTAGAACAATCAAATGTTCAACAACAGTCCTAACTACAGAACTGTATTTTCCCCAAACCCTCCACTTCTAAAACTTGAGGAGGGGGGGAAAGAAGAAGCTATCATGCAATGCTTTTTACACATGAAGAGACTAATTCAGTTTCATTTGTTATTCCTATTTTAGAGTGCTTAACTCAATTTAACTGGAAGAATTCATGAACAGTTTATCTAGAAACCTATTCCCCCATTCTAGGAATCTACCAACAGTCCCCTGCCCGTGTTTTAACTACTGGTTAAAAATTAGCATTAGCATAATACTGCTTACCTCCTCAATAAACTAGAACAATAAATGCAGTCCTGTTAAGTTTTTAGCTTTATTAAGTTACAAACTAGAACGTATCGAAGATACCTGCAGGAATATCTTGCCTGGAAGTTGAAAAATACTATTTACCGAAAACTACAAAAAAGCCCCAGCAGATAGAATGAACTTTTTAAAAGAATTTAAGGCCTCCCCCAAGAGTCACAGTTGCACAATATTTCAAAAAAGGGGTATTCAACTAGGAAGAGTTATGATTTATATTGAGCATTAAGTAATGTCTAATTAAGGTTCAGAATAAATTGAGAGGGTCTTGCACATATTTCACATTACTTATATAGAGTTAGTTAACATAAAAAGAAAACCCCAAAAGGTGAGACAGAGAAGCACATTTACTTAGTTGTGTGTCAGCTTCCTGCTCCCCAAGTAACAATTTCTTATCCTATCTTTGGAAAAAGAAGTCATTCAACATCCTCCACGCCAGATGGCCAAAGATATGACAAGAGGCAACTCCTGCAAGTTTCAGTTGTATCAGCTTTCATAAAATGCAATATAACAATTTTACATAAGTGAAAAGAAGACTCTGAATACCTTGCGTAGACAGTTGTGCAGCTTGAGAAATTAGGGAAGTGATATTGAAAGCAGATGGTCCAGCAGTAAGAATTTTATGGAGTATAGACTGCAGAGAGGCTTGTGTCACAGCTGCTGTTAGAACTAAAAACAAACAGTGTTTTACTGGCAATTCTAGAACATCGCTTTAAAATGTTCAAACTGGCTAAATACATTTAAGCTGAATTTTCTTTCTGATTTTGCTCCCATATCCACAACAGACCAAAGAGCCAACTGAACTATTTTTGAATTCAATACATGAATGCTTGGCATGTCTTACCAAGTCCTTTATTTAGTAGTTTTATCTTTGAGACACACGCTAAAAATTTTTTTTAGAAAATAACTTTAACGCTTCGGCTTGACCTTATGGATCAATAATATAATAGTAAACATAAAAAGAACATTTGTTCAATTTGGTTCTTTTTAGTATGCAGAATGTGTAGGGGTTTTTTTAAACTACAATAAATTAAAAAAAAAAAAAAGGAGTATCACTTGAACTCACTAAAAGAGATGGGAAGGGCGGGGGGAAAGAATGCCTGTTCAAGGAAAAAGAAAAGATCTTTCAAGTTGAAAATCCAGACACTCAGTTAAAAAAACCAGAAAAACACAAAAACCAACAAACCAAAACCCAACAACCACCAAATACAGCTTATTTGTTCTGGCTTTAGCTGTCCTGTCCATTGCGTGTGTCCCCTCACCCCTCACAGTAAAAAATTAATAATTTTCAGTCAACTGTTTTAAAACTGCACTACAAAGGAAGAACGTCTTACAGTATGAGCCATTGAGACCCAGCTTCTGAACTAATCTTTTCAAAAAGGTCTACAGGCTCTGTGGGATGCTTCCTGAACATACAGCACCCATGCACAAGGGTGAAAAAACTGACTCGCCAGCACTAGCACAAAATAACTGCATCATGTGCACAGTAAGGGCAGTCCTGCTGTGCCATGTGAAGTCACTCTGCCCACGCGGACCTGCCAGCCAGGCCCCCATGCTGTCAGAACGATACTAAATACTCTTGTTCCAAGACAGACACAGCTATTACTCAGACATGGCAAGAGAAAATGACTGGGAACTTAAATTGGCAGCTTTCTAATACAATACAATTGGAGTCTTGATTGGACCTTTCATTTTTTAGCACAACCAGCCACGATACTCCTACGTTTTTAGTCCAACTCAGTGCACTACCGTTTTAAAAGCTTCTCCCTGCACAGGAGAAAAAAAGTAACCAACTCACCTATTAGTAACTGAATGAAGCCATAATATTTGCTGATTAAAAGGAAGGCAATTGACAGCTTTTCCTTACAAAAAATCGTAATATACATAGTAGTAAAGCATTTTACTATTTGACTTTCATGGTTTGCACTTCTAAGAAGTCAAAGATAATTAACTCTGGGCACTACATGTAAATGTTTTGTTTCCTATTTAAATTGGTGATCAGTGTACAAGAAGTTCAAAGAAGCAAACAAATATCCCACACCACTTTCTTCATCAGTAACCTGCCACATGCAGACACCACATTAGATAAAAATGCATTCAAAAATGAATCAACTCTATCTGTTCTTGCAGCGAAAGGCACTATAGCTAGTTCTATTGTTTCTTCCAATAAACTAGGCCAATGCGACAAAATTCTAAGGGATACACAGATTACATGCACAAAATTTAGCTTCCTAGCCAAATTACTGACATGCTATCTTTATTCAGAGAGGCTAATGTGTTCTGTTAAAGAAAAAAAGTTGATAGGCAACAAGATTTAAGAACCCCTAGAAGTTTCAGTATTTGCAAACACCTATTATTAGCATGGAAGAACAAAATACAGAAAACAAAAAACATTGCGTGAAACAATATAACAAAAAGCCCTAAATTTTGTGCAACAGATGAATGCTGATACAGCAATTAAGTCACCAGACTCAATTAGACCATTAACATACATCAGCATTTCTTAGCCTAACGACCTTAAATATTACTTGGCTAATTTAAAAAGTTTTAACAGAAAAAAAACCAAAACAAAAAAACCAAACACAACAAAACAAAAAAAACCCCACACAAAACCAAAAACAACCCAAAAAACCAAAACAACGAAACAAAAACAATCACCACTTTATCTAGGGTTTCATTTTTTCAACCTTTCATTTAAAGCAAGGCTTGCATTTACTACAGCTTAGTGTCCAATAATATACCAATGTGTGTAAATAAGAGATTACATCAACTTTAAAGAATCCTTACCTTCATTGATTTTGGATATATCTACGCTAGAATTATTAAGCTGCAAGGTGGCTTGCAGAGCAGGCAGCAGCTGTCGAAGGAGATTTGGGTCCTGAAGTAACGGAGGAATTGGTGATTGTGGGACAGGCGAGACAGGAACTGTAGGAGCAGATGAAGCAGGCGCAGAAGTTGGATTCAGTCCAGAAGCAGAAGATGTAGAAGGAGTTGTGCAAGAATGGGATACAGACTTGTCCACAGATGCAGACTCTGAACAGAAGAGACAGTAATTTTCATTTTCCCCAATATAACCTGACAAATTTCACTAGTACAATATTCGTATTAAGATCAAATGATTAACTATTGTTACAAGAAAAAAAATTAATGCAACAAAAGTCAAAGATCTTTATCTAGTGTAATTTAGGCTGTTGAACCTAACATTTTTTAGGAACACACACAAAAAAAATCTCTCCACTTCAAGGTATTGGACTGAAACCTGCCAGTATTACAAACGGGAATTTTCTTCCCCTAATTGTTTTGGAAAACATGGGCCAAAAATTCCTTAGAGATTTGTTTCTTTTACTGCGCATATGCTCATATTCTACGTTTTTAATCCATGATTCCAATCTCCCTTTGGAAAATATACTATGAACATAAACCTTATAGTCCATGGACTTTACAGGTTGGCTAATATGTCAAATTTGAGGGGAGGGTATAAACCATACTTCATTTATTCAGAGACCAGACTGCAAGAAGCTACAAAATAAAGACCAAGTCTATTATATGCAATCCAACTACATTGCTCAGGATTCAGACAGGCTAATGAGCTGTACTAGAAACAGTAAAACAAGAGCCATTAACATCCCCACAGGAGAATGGAAAATAATCTAAAAATATATCTGCCCATAATTAATTTCAAACTTCTCCTGAAGCATCAAGACCTATATCCTTTATTTTATTAATCTAATTTTTTTGCAAATATCAACACTTATTATCCACAGAATTGCTTAGTACTTAACGTCAATTATACTGTATGGCAATTTGTTCTAATTAATCTGAGTTATTTAATTCATTTTAAATTTGACTGCCGGTTAACATTAAAGTTTCTACTCCATTCCAGTACCATGAGAAATTCCTGTACTGAAAGTATTTTAACTTGCTATAGGTTTACTATCAGTTACTTCAAATATCCTTCCTTTAAGAAGCCTGGACCACTATATTTCAATTTTAGCTTCCCCTTCTCTCAATCCCAAAAACCCAGGAGAGATGTCTGTCCCCAAATTCAGTCAAGACTAATGCCTCTATAGCATTCAACAGGTTGGATGAGGATTGGAAAGATGGATATGGATCCAAGATCTCACCCAGGATGCTTGCCCATAATATTGAACACCTCAGTTTAAAACCCACCTCACACAGGCAGAGAATGTCAAAAGCTGGATATTCCACATTTCAGGCAAAAATACAAATGAAAGCTAAAATGACTGGCTGGGAAACTCTTTTACTCTAAAGGTATGTTTGATTTTATTTTTTCTTTGGCGAGATGGTCACGGTAAGAGGTGGCTGACTTTTAGTACAGAAGAAAAATGAAAAGCTTTTGTTTTACTACGTAAGAATAAAGTGTTATAAAATTTCTAAAAGCTTTTGTTTTCTGACAGCCTTAATTGCAACTTTTGAGACTAATTTAGAGAAGAACCCTATAAAAAATAAAAAAATTCCTGAAGTGACTATCAATATGTAAATCAAAGGAGCTCAGAAATCTCAGTAAAAAGAAAGGGGACTTCTGCTTCCATGCAGTTACAGCAGAAATAGTTCATAACAGGTCACAAATACTCTAAAAAAACCTTTTCCAGTCAAGTAGCTGAGAAATCTAAACCAGAAAAAAACCCCACTGAAGAATCCAAATTCGACAGCTTGCAAGGATGCAACAGCCAGGGTACACAGACATATTTCAATGTTTCAGGAAAACTTCTAAAAAAAAGAGGCAGCCTTATCTAGTCACAAGCTCCTCCAGGATGGCTTTCAATATATCTGCAACAGGACCTGGTCATTTGGCCAGGAGCTTTCGTAAGAAGGCCTTACAGAGGGACAAGAATTGTTACAAAGACTGAAGAGGGCAAAAAAGCAGTTACAAAATTTTTATATGGTTTTCAGTAATGCATGACTAGGACAGCTGATTAAGTATTAGCCCCCCCCTTAAAACAGTAAGTCATTAGTAAAAGTCTCTGTTATACAAGTATTACATACAAAATCTTACATTATGGCGTTCAGAGTAAACTTACTAAGACAACTGCAAGTCAAGACATATCAAGCAAACAAGAATCTTATCCTACTAAACAAAAACATGTAAAGTTGAAATTGAGTTTGGATCTGTCACAGTCCAAATACGGACAACAAGACACACTGGCAGACAAAAGCAAGGGAATTAAGCACAATGGGGCATGTTAGTACTTATATGTACAAGTCTCCTACCCTACAGTTTTGAGAACCTTACCAAAAAACCAAAACAGATCCAAACAAAACAGGAAAAAAAATATACTAAGCAACTGCCAGCACTAATTTCAAAACATGTTTTATGTAGTTAGGCTTGTCTTCACGTTTAGATTGTTATTTTAAGTAAAGAAGCATCAAACTACTATATTATTAATTCGCAGAAGCAATACCTGAACTTCAAACCACACCACCATACCAAACAGCTGAAAGTATTTTTCACCCATGCTGCAGTTTTGAACACAAAATAAAGTGAATCAAAAGCAAACTCAAGCTAACAGTGAAGACAAACCTCAAGACCAGTTCTGGGTATTTACTCATTCCTTGAATAAAAGGACTCAAAATATGTAATACAAAACCACTGAATTCCAAGAGGTCTGTAAAAGTACTTCAGTTTGGGTGAGCTTCTCTGTTACAAAAATGCAAACTGAATTACATCAAAACAACGCAGTCCCGTTAATTCTTTTAGACAATATGAAGACGCTATTCTGTAGCTGTATTATTGCAGGTATTTTAACTGTGTGTTAAAATATATCTATGAAAGATATTTTTTATACAATCACCCAGACTAGACCCCTAGAGAAAATGATGTGAAAAAATGACGGTATCGAACGCTAACATTCCAATCTTTTGAGATGGTTAACATTACAGAACCAACATGAAAGAATACATCTTTATGATTGATCATCCACTTTTGTATAATATACTTACAAAGGTTTAAAACAGATTTAATTTATGATGCTATATGGAACTTGTGAGTTTCACCTTTGAAGTTAGCACAGCTAGTCAAAACTCTTCTTTTACACAAAAACCCTCAGATATCACTTACTGGGGTGTGTATGTTTCCCCTGCTTTTTCCACAAATAGAAGCAGAAACTTCTCACTCCCTCTTTTTCCTCCGTAATTCCCCTTTTCTGATCTGCTTTGAGACTGTTCCGTTGTGTGTTTTGCCACAAGGTCAAGTTTACTTTTCATCATTTAAACACTGTTTCCCACTTTATAAAACATTTACTAGGATTTAAAAAAAATATTTATACAGTCCTGTAATTCTTAAATGCATTTGAAGCTTCAACCAGCAATGAAACACAGTCAAAATGAACACAGTATACAGAGAAACGTTAAATATCTTTAAATATCTAAGTCCTTTAGTTTTACAACTCTGATACACAGGTGTAGAGACCAGTGCCAACGTAAGTTCAGGTTCATTAACAATCCAGCTACCATATTATTGCAAAATAAGGCTTTTGATTACACAGCAGTCATTCATAAACCTAATCTGAACCATTAATACATCAGACTAATTTTGAACCTACAACAGAAAATGCAAATTTGGTCTGTGTCTCATACAAAAAATATTCTTAAAGAAAAGATGAACTAAGCTGCAAGGCCTGCAGAAGCCTTAGGCTATGACTGAAGTTGCCTGCTATTGGACAGAGCAACTCTGCAGCCTCTTCATTGTCAACACCAATTTCCGTACAAATGCTATGCAAATGACCCTCAACCTCACATCAAATTTCAGCTACTATCATGAAAGTCTCAAGTTTCTATTCATAACCTACTCTGCTGGAGTGTGACCTGCGATCACATCTTTTGGACAAAAAGAAGTCCGAGTTACCAGGCAGTATTCTCTATGACAAGAACCTGTATGACAAAGGTGCATCTTTGTTGTTGGTTTCCCGAAGAGGTATCTGAACTGGAGGCTATTGCTTGCCCCAGGAACATCATGTCAAGTCAGAATGGAAACATCACACTGCGTATTTCCAAGCAGTGCAGATTTTTTTAATAAAAAGGCCAAGTAACCTTTTCAGAAAAAATACCACAGTTCATGTTCAGCAGTTGTGCCACAATGTTCTTCAATTAGAACCTAGATACAAGAAGGCAAAAGCTTAGCTTCTCGGAGTTTGAGGCAGTATCTTAAAAGGCTGCTGAACCTTGCTGTTACTAGTCTCTGCTCCTCATGACATGAGCTTTGCTCCTAAACAAACAGCTGGTCCGCTAGTGAATCTCATTCTGAAAGGCAATTCTCAGCTTAGTATGTCACAGTTACAGTTATTCAGACTAGGTTTCATGCAGGGGGGTGAAAAACTAAATCTTTTGACTGTTCAGCTACTCTAGTTCAAGGAGCTCTCGACACCAACACTCCCGCTCCCCTGTCGTGCTTCAGTCACCCCGTTCTACCTGCTGGAGTCGTTTAAGTACCTGTTCCTAGTACTTGCTCACTCCCTTCTCTCCCACGGTGTGCTGTTATTCAGACATGTTAGTGTGACAGAGGACTGAGTAGGGAAGAAAAAACCAAAAAGCAGAAACACATTTTTTGTGCAATAACCTCCTTCACAGTCCTCCTGACAACTAACACACTAGTACTCTCTATACAAAGAGTAGCTTTAAAAAATTGCTATATACAGCTTGCTCTTATCTGCTGCGTATATGGACAAATTATTTATTTCAACAGAGATTTTAATGACATGGAATGTCATTAAATAATAAGTGGGTAATAATAAGTGGGTAATACCCACTTACTGTTGACTAGATAATTCCCAAATCATCAGTGTGACCCCTTGACTGTTCCAATAACTTTTACTACTGATGTTTTTGTTTTTAATGGCATAAAAAAAAATTACAATGCATCAAATTCAACACTACAATATTACTCAATCACTCTATTGGGAGCTTGAGTTGTATCTTTGCTCTGCTAGCAACAGTCATGCACATGTGCTCTCACAGCATGCTCTCCGTGGGAGGAAAACTGCATTACAAAATTTTCAGAATTCAATGCCTTATTGCCCCATAAACCTCACCTCTGCTATACTGATTAAACAATCGCCACCTATAATGTCTAATTAAACTGCTTGGTTTACTACTAATGATTAAGAATCATAACACATTCATCTGTGCTGACGTACCTTAACTGTATAGTCCACCAGGTAAGTTCTCTGAGCAGTGACAGTCACATATAGCTTTTTAACGTAGTTCAGTTCTGATCTATTAAGGACCTTAAGCCACACCAAAAAATATAAATATTTAAAAGCAATGCATTTTATATACGCATTTGGCCAAATGAAACTATGGCAGCAACAGTAACTGGGTTCTCAAATATGCTCAAATCCTCTAAAATACAAAAAAAAAAAAATCCTTATTTTTCACATTTGGATTACTACAATATTAAAACTGAATTTTCATATTTTGTCTCTGCTGCCAAAATAAACGTAACAGCAATGCTCAGCAAGCAAGTATAAAGTACTGGAAGAAACCTCTAACACTCTCACTAGTGTAATTTTTTTCTAACCACTCTATTAATTGAGTAATACACTTAAAACTGCAAAACTCAGCCAAAGAAGATGCAACGATACCAGGGGCAATGTTAATAACTGACTGCTAAAGACTAGCAAGTGTTACAAGTAAGAAAACCACAGGGGCGAGAAAAGGATAAGGAAGAAGCTCAGCTGTCACTGACCAATCGCTTCAGTCTGTCAGTATCAGGGTCACAACCCACCCAGCATTGCAGTGGCCAGCTTGCCGAGTTCTCTCAGAAAAATTTCAGAGTATTGCTGCACTAGAAACAGAAGTGCTGCCTGATAGGACTTGGAGGAAAGGTGTGAGAAGTATCTTACAGACAGACACACTGTTAAGATACAGACAATACAACATTTGATTCAGTAACTAAATTAGAAATAGGAAAATGTGATGTGCCCTACAGATAAAGCAGCCGAAAAGTAGGAAAAGCAACCCCACACTTTACCTGCATAAAGCACTCACAGTGAGCACAAACAGAAGCAGCAGATTCTGACTGGAACATTCAAACCCAAGGGTAGAGGTCAAATAGTTCCCCAGGAACTCTCCACTACTGCCAGCCATTGAGGGCAGAGGACTACCGCTAACAGCTGAGCTATAGTTCAGCCAGGGATTTTATTCAATCTCCTTGTGGGACTACAACATACCCCTGCAGCAAAAGAGATTGAGCTGAAAAAAGTGTTGTTGTTGGTTTTTGTGGTTTTCTGTTGTTTTGTTTTTCACAACTATTAACTGCATTAAAAAATACACGCTAAGAACAGAACTATTAAAACAGTGGTACATATATGCTGGCATAAGGCTGCCAGCAACACATTGACAAAAAGCAAGAATTCATTTAGGCAAGGACTATTGCACATACTATTCAGTCATTTGGACCAAGCTATTTTTATAAGCAAAAAATACAGCTTTACCTCCTTTTAGAAAGGGAGAGGGATGGCACAGCTAGCAAACAGAAAAAGATCAAAGTCCATTTGCTTTATTAATGTAAAAATAACCCCCTCAAACTATTTTCCAATTTTACAAAGATACTTTTAGAAGATTGTGTGTCTCAGGACATTTTCTTTTTTTCATTTTGTGTAACAGCTACAAACTAATACTTTTAAACACTGCGTACCTATAGTACTACAGGTTCACTGTCACCTCTGGGAAAATGAGTAACAGAAGCAAACTATCCAAAACCACCCCTATGTACAGCACTGCTTCCCTCCCTTCTTTCAAATGTAGATGCATAAAATGCTGCAGAAATTATACTGGTCAAATTTCTTTAAAAAACCAAAAGGTCCAACATGCCCAAAACCAGAAAAAGGCAAGACTACTGAATAATCATTTTAAATGATCTCTTATCATAATATAAGCTGCACTGAGTTTTTTGTTTCTGTAAGAGGGGTATTCAAGCAACATGTGAAAACTCACATTTTCTAGAATAAGTCTCTCAAACCTAACATTCATCTAACTTAGTTCTTCAATTACTTACTAATTTTCTGTAATCCACCCTGTCTGAAGCTCAGAGAGTATTATATTTGCGCACAACGAAGTGTGCCATGAAACACTTATATCAACGAAGCAAGAGTATAACAGAGAATCTATCCATTTAACTCATATAAACTTAAACTCCTACATAGGAATACAGAAATCAAGGGATCATTTAATATGGAACCATCCACAGTAACACCGATTGTAAAGAAAGATTTATAGTGTCAAGACCGCCCTTTGCGATCATTTTTGCTATTCATACTCAACTGTATGTTCTCAAATTAATGTTATATTTAAGAAATACTAGGACTCCCTGCCAACATTTGTAGCCATTGTCAGTGGGAAATTCCTCCTACTGCAGTAAGATTCAGTTGCTCAATTTAAGTGGAAGCAACTAATACAAGCATGCAGTAAAGCAGGGAAAGAATATATCCAGTTTGAAGTCTGATCACACACCAAACAGGAATCAAGTACATGCCAGAACTGAGTAAGAGTTCAGGGTTTTCTTTAAGTATATTTTAAAGATAGTAATGAAAATAAGAGAGAATACGCTAAAGGAGATAACACTTGACGTGGATGTTTTGCACTGTTTTGTTTAAAAGTGCATCAAGCTGCAGTCAAAACATAGAGACTGAACAGAAGCAGGTAATTACGCTATTCAGTACAAGAACCATGTGTAAGTAAACTAGTACGCCTTACTTCTTGCTTTACTGTGTTGAACACAAAAAGGCTCGCTGAAAGTCTTCTGTTCCTCTGTAGTTTAGAGTCAACGTTCGTGTACCAGGCCATGTAAAAATTGCAAGAAAAACATACAAAATTTCTTTACATGCACAATTTTCTTATGTTGCAGTATTTCCCAGTGTATGGTATTGTTTTGATACTTTGGATGGCCAAGTGCACTTATCTCTGTGTAAAAGACGGAATTCTTTAATAAAGAAAAATGAAAGGCAGTAAAGCAAATGCAGAGTAAAAGACCAGTGTCAGATCCGAGTCTTTCTGGTCTTTTCAGCATTGCACAATTCTTCTGCAACTAGACAGACTTGCAAATATCAACAGGGCAGCAAGCCATCTCTCAAAAACTAATTTGGTGTAATACTAATTAAGCAATATTTTAAATTAAAGCCAGACATTTATAAAAAAATTATGTTTCTCCCTCCCACAGACCCCAAAATAGAATTTGCTTATACAGTGCTACTTCTTCAGGACTATACCAAAGTATCACGCTATCACCAATAACACACATCTCCATTCTCACAATCTTCTTGAGCTCTTCTTCCCTAATGACAAAGTAAATCCCATTAAAATATAGACTTTTTGAAGAGTCACAAACACCACACAGTAAAGTCCTTCGCTTGATGACTCTGAATGTTTCTGGTACATATTATACAGAAATACAAACTTTCAGCAGCTTTAGAACTTAAGATCCAGTGTATCACAAGACACAGATCAGAACAAAAGAGTAGCTGTTACAGACATGTAGAAAACTCTTGCTTTCTCTAAGAATTGCACTTGCATTTACTGAAAAGTTTGACACTGGCATTCCAAACAGTAACAGCAGTTCATAAAATATAATGGTCCAAAATTACTTTCAAGTGGTGTAACCACACTATGTTAGGAACTCGAATAATGGCAAAGATCCAAAATACCATGAGAGAGGACAAAAATTAAACTACGTCCTACTAAAATGTGTCTTTTAAATTATCATTTGGAATTTACAGAATAAGCCAGTAAACAGCAAATATTGCAGTGTCAATTTGAAGCTTTGCAAGATATAGCAAACATGGTTTAAGGGGAAATAAACACATCAAAACAGTAATCCGGTTCTAAGCACACACAATCAACAGGAAAAATATCTTTGAATTCTAGAACTAACATACTTTGAACAAGCAACGCAAATACAATGCATCATCTTAAATAATAGAAGGAATTTCATTAGACGTACCTTTTCTCTCTGTTTTCTGTGCAGGGATGGAAGATGTGGGCGTAGGCAGTTTTGATAAAGTAGATGCTCCATTAGCATCAAAGGATTTCTTTGGCTGGTGATCAGATTGTAGAGAAAATGGACTAGGAGGAACAGTGCTTGGGGTAGCAGTTGGATGAACCACTGGTTTGATGGGATGCTGTACTGGAGTAGAACTACTGTGAGTCTCTGCTCTTGGCAGTCTGTAGTCTCTGTCATTGTGCCTGCTTGTTTGAGATAAAATATTCTGTGGGAGCATACTGCTGGCGTCACCGGAATGCTTGTCTTCCACTTTTTTCAGGATTCCCCAAGTAATGTTGCAATAAGAAAAAAAAATTAAATTAGAAACTTGTCTAAGATTGCAATGACTTTGATTAATACAGCTGCACATCAACAACTAGAGCTGATTGAACTTCTTACGATTAAAAAAGCCTCAAGTAGATCAGCATCAAAAAAGGCAAAATTTAATTTTACTCACTGACAAAATGCATTTTCTCTGACCTTTGCTTGATTTAGAGTTCCGTTTAAGCACTGTGTTTTGATGAAAGGCTGCTTTATAACGAGCGTTACAGTCAAGTTAACTTTTGAAGTCGCCTAAAAAATCTAAATCAAAATCTATTATTTCCATCTTATTTTTTTAGTGTGAAGAGATAATTTGTGCCATTTTTCTTTTGTTCATTGAAAATCCTGGACATCAAGTATAATTTAATAGTTTCATATTCAAGCCTTCAAAGAATTCCACTGCAAGTTACTTGAGTACTACTACAAAGAATTTACTTTCAGTTGAATTAATTCAAGACAACTATATATTAAATGAGTGACTAATCTGCATTTGTCACATGATCATAGACTTTAAAATATGCTACACAGGGAACATACCAAGAAAATATAGACTAATTCTTTTTATTGATTCCTAGATTTTTACCTGTCACAAAACAAATAGTAACTGCAATATGCATTTCTGCTCTATTTCTGTAGCATACAGCATGTTTTAGCATATGCAGTATGTTTTAGCATACTCAGAAAAATAGCCCTTTATACATCTCTGAGGCCAGGGGGAAGGTAAATACTTTGGCTTCTACTTTCAAACCACCCTGAGAACTATGCTACAAATTCACCCAAACCACATCAGCACACAGAAAGAATGTCACAGTACAACTATTTCTCAGAAAAAACCTGACAAAGATTAAAGCTAATTATCAGGGGAAAAAAAATTCCAAGTAACAGAAATTCATTGTCCAGGAAAGGCTTTGTGAAGAGTATTGGCATGGTAAAAATATGCTTTCAATAATGTATACAAGCCTCTGAAACCTGTGATGTCATAATCCATTAAATTAGCTTATTACTTTCAGATGTGAATCAAGCTTTTAGAAGCTTCTCTATTTTGAAGCTCAGAGTATGACATTGACAGGTCTCAATGATCACAACAGTTCAACTATACCATAAACTGTGTCAGTTGTTTCAATAACTACTTATAAGGATAGTTAAATTAGGCAGTAAAAGCTGCAAAAACGAGTACCATGAAAAGCATTAAGCAAGTGTTGTACCAGTAAAAGCTCAAAGTTATTTTAAGAAACAACATTTGTGAGAACTGCCTGTGCTATCCACTTTGGCCTTTTTACATAAAAAGGTGAGAAAAAACAGCTAAGGAAAGGATTTTTTTACTTTCTCTTTTTAAGTCTGGAAAAGAAAACAGTAATGCAAACAAGGCAAGAATATGTTACTGTAAAAAAACCACATACTTCCACTGGCAAACCCACTGGCAGCTGTCGCCTGCATCACCTCTCTTCTGTAATCCCTATCTTTTGGAAAACTGTTAACCGACATTTTGCTTGCTTCTTTTTGCCTCTGCTCTCTAAAGAAAAGAAAACCCAAGTTAAGTAAGAACTTATATCATCTAATAACATAACACTTTCTATGGGTGAAGTTATGTGAGATGAATTAAACTAGCCTAAGAGCTTGCTGTTACAGATGGGGTAAGCGAACTCCAGCCATTGCCTCCTTACATCAGTGCTTGCTGAAGCCCCAGTACACCAGTTCAGCTCACTAACAGTGAAATAAAATTTAAAAATTAGAAAACAAATAAAAAACCCCCAAACACCCAAAAACACCACCCCACCAAAAAAAAACCCCAAACTCAAACCACCCCACCCCCAACCCCCCTCCGCAAAAACCCAAACCAAAAGAAAACATGAAAAACCCACCCCACCAAAAAAAAACAAAAACCATACCAACCATACTTCCACCTCCCACTCTGGATCATCAAGGGATAAAAGAGGTGCCAGAGGCCATGGTAAGGGTAGGAACACAGTAGACTTGGACCACAATCTATTATAGCAGTAATCTATTAGATAAGCTCAACTGCTCTTAAATGAGCTTCAGGAATGTTTGTTCTTTATACAATGAAAACAGACACACACATATACCTTTCGAGCCACTCTTTTGGTTTTTCCCATTGTGAAACTTCCGTTCGGCAGTTGTAGTAGTATTTTTTGCCTGAAGAGCTGATGTGTTCGGACCAATCATCCGCAGAATCATAAGCCTTTAAAATACAAACAGTGTTGTGATAAAGGAGTACTTGAAAGTTGTAATATACAAAATTAGAAACTTCCACCATTTTTAAAACTACATGGCATCCTCATATGCACCCATATCATGGCTTTGCATTTATACCATCTCTAAACGCCTGTTTCATTTTGATAGTTTAAAGATGTGACCACTACGCTCCTGTTGCATTCTGCAATAGTTTCCTCTGGTTTATTCCTATCAACCCTGAAACACTATCTAACAGTATGTTCAGTGAGATACAGTAATATAAATATTGATAACATTAGTTTTCTGCACCTTAAAAACACATTATCTTTATAAAATTTTCTGTACTTCACAAATTTATTTATTCTGTTTGCAGTGCAATTTTTAGGAAACACCACCCTAGCTACTAAAACTTGGCTAATACAAGTGACTAAAATTCAAAATGTGAATGCTTCTGAAATAAGTAAAATCATACTGTCTTCTCCAGATTTAACAAAGTTCATGGCAAATATTTCTGTGTACCTACTTAATTTAAATAATCTAGTATTTTAAAATTCAAAACAGGTACCTCAAAGCTGTAATGATTATCAATTAGAATAGTTTTACAACATATAAAAACCACAGCTTGGGCTTACAAAGTGTTTATAAAATAAAGACTGATCCTGGAAAACTCAATGAAGCAGGTAATGTACATGCCACCTGTTTTAGACAAAATGATGAAAACATAGACTGTATGACTGGGTTGACACAGGGATGAATACCAAGCACAAATACTCACTGCATCAGAAGTTTTGCTTGGATTATTGCTGGGATTAGAAGAATGTGAATTTGAACTATGAAGAGCACTGTGGTTATGTGAATTTTCTTGTGGAGAGTAACTGGTCCCTAAAGAAGAAAAGACAGACAGTTCACCATGTATGTTTTCAAAGAAATCAACAATCTGCATTCTAAGGAGGGGGAAGGGGAAGGGAGAGGGGAGAAGCTAGTTGTCCACAGCCTGGACCACAGCATAGGTTAGACACAGAAGTGTTTCAGGAGACCATATGCATATTTGGTTTTTTCCACACAGTGTAAAGCTCGCTTTGCCTTTCCAGTTACAATAATGCAGGATGTCCCTTCACTGGTCTTAACTCTCAAACTTTATTCCACTGCAAACAAACAAGTGGCCTTTATATATTGCATGGTTGGAGGTATCCTAACATATCAATTCAGAAATTACGAGACATTTTCTCTTCAACATTAAGTTTAAATAGGTTTATCAACAGCCTACACAGATACACTAAATCAGGTTTTAAGTTCACTGGAGCAATGCTGTTTTCTTAACCCTTTTGAGACTACTTGCAACTGGTTCTAGGTAACTATTCCTGTTTATGCGTATAGATGAAACTAATTTTCCCACACCTCAGTCTCTGCAATGTAGGTACTGACATCTACAATACCAAAAGCAGTACTCCCCAAACCACCACCTGCTTCTGGCCTCCCTAACATCCGCTTCTCAGGTAAACTGATTTTCTTCCTCAACATGAAAACACTTGAACACAAAAGAACAGCTGGGAAATGAGAAGGGAGGTAATTTTCCACACCTTTTACATCTATATTTGTGCCTAAGCTCAAGTCACCAATTACACCTGAACAGTTCTAATTACAATTGAGGAAGGCCATCCATTAAACCCTTCACAATCTTATTTTAAATGTCCTGCTCTTAAGGCTTCCTATTGCTCAAAAACCTCTAAGCAAGTAAAAACTCTTCCATTCTTCTTTATGTGATTACCCTTTCCTAAGTTCTAAATATTCACATAAATCACACCAAACTAAGAAAAGTAATTTTCTTACACATTTCAGGGAAAAACCTAGATATTTCAAATACAACACTCTCCCCGCCTTTTTTTTTTCCCCCTCTGCCTACTGAGAACTTTCTAAATACCCAGGGATACTACATTAGGTACCGCTAGCTTCACGTACTGCATATGATCTGAATATGAAGTCAAAGTGCTTTGCAAAGCACTTGGCAAAGGCTGTATCTTACAGGCAACAACAATAAAGAACAGGCTGCTGATAGTGGACCGACAGCTGGGAGTGAATGGAGCCATTAAAAATATTTTTTTAAAGTATTCTGAAAGTCACACACTCAGAAGATGACTAAATCACATAATCACAGGTTGGAAGGAACTTCAGGGATCATCTAGTCCAATCTTTCTAGAAAGAGCACAGTCTAGACAAGATGGCCCAGCTCACTGCAGAATGGGAGAGATTATAATGCAATTTCTATCTTCTGAGCCTTCTGACTACACAAGTTACCATTTCAAACTTCTTCCTCCCCTCTTCTAACCCTGCAGGTTAGAAAAACAGTCCATCACAAAAGCAAAGAGGTACACCATGACTGATCTGTTTAGTGACCTACAAAGGTTAAAGGCCGATTTGCACGCACGAGTTATTGCAACCTGAACTGTCGGTAGCTCTGAACCTTTTCCTACACTGTTTTCACTAAACTCACATGTCATTTTGTTTACAGATCTGGGGTTAAAAAAAAAAGGTAAAAAACCTTGTCCTCAAATAAAGCCTTCCAAAAGCCAGACAATTAGTCCTACACCAGAAGTATCTTGCATGCTCAGAGCCAGGTGGAATCACTTACTTCTGGGGTAACTTAAGCTTGTCAAAGCAATACCACCACATCACATACATGTGATGCACATGAAAAACAACAAAAACAACATTCTAGTGAATGATGTGACTTTACATGTTAAGTACATTAGAAGATTCCAGAATTTAGACTTTAATATAAATTTACAATGACAGGCACATTTAGTTCCCCTAAAGGTATGCAAGAATTATGTTATAGTTACAAGACAGGACTCCTCAATCAGTCACACCAACAGTCTTAATTTTTTTTTTTAAGACCCTGGTTATGGAGTGAGATAGCTGTTTAATATTTTTATATTAATCATTCTGTTAAGTCTTTATTTATTTACTATTCCCTTCCCAAACATTACTGAGATAAAATCATTGAATTTCTTCATCTATTTCTGTAAATTGCTTAATGCAAACATATTTGCTTCATAGTAGAAATGAACTAATTGTCTCCCTTTTTAAAGGAAAAAACAAGATGAAAATTTACCAGATGGCTTGTGTGAACAGTTTGATATTAGTCACTTCAAAACTTCAGAAAACACCAATGTAGTTAATTTACTGTAACCCTGTACCATGGATGCACTAACACTACACTTTGTTCAGCATACTCAAGACATAGTTGGTGATTTTTAAATATTGCAGTGGTCTAAATCACCACCATAGCGAATCTAATCTATGCATTTTCCAACCATGAATAAGAGCCAACAACATATGTATTAAACCAATATAACCCTGTAAAGCCAATTCTATCCAACCCATAAACAAACCCCCGAAACTCACTGAGCAGACTTTCAGCCCCCTCACGGTCTAACAGCTCAGCAGCATCCCCGCCGCCCTGGTTCTCAGCCCCAGTACTGAGTCACAAAGCACCTCAGAGTATCAGCAGCTGCAGCTGTCACACCCACCTACAGCTGGCCGAGTAGTAGAAACCCCTACTATGCAGCAGTTTCATCATAAGGAGGCCCTGGGCCTCTCTGCACTGAGCTGCAGCCCTCCTAGCAGAACTCCCAGACTGCACACCCATGGGCTTGCCCTGAATCAGGGATCCTGCCCTACCTGAGCTGGCCTCAGCTGCATAAAAAGTGATCATAGCTGCTCCAGCAATACTGATTGCCCATGTCGCCAGGAATAGCTACATGGGCTTTTACAAGGGGCAACCATAAATACATACCTGATGGTGTCTAGGACAATTACAGGCACAGGTTCACCCCCATACCTCCATTTTATTTGATGCATAATACTGCTTTACATCTGGATCAGTACCTGAACTTCAAGGGAATGAGCATATGAAAGAGCTGCCAAACTGATGTTTGCTGTTGGGAAGCTTCCAAGACCAAAGCAATGATGCTCTGGAGAACAAGAGTTTTAGGCACTTCATACAAGTTAAGGGCTTAAAGACCATATGTAAACACCAAAACCATATCACCATATTAACCACATACTAAAACTTTACTGCCTCAGTATAAAAAGGTATATACCTGCACAGCAGTCACCTAGGAATTCTGGCAACCCAGCGTTGACAGCTCAGGTTACCAAGGAAAGTTGCTTCAGATCTTTAAAAGGCCACCAAGTTAAAATTGTAATGCAGAGCAATCCACAAGTGGAGGTCTATCTCTAAAAGGAAGGAGGGTTCCCCGTACTTGCATGCTAGCTTTCACCATTAGCAAAGCCTAACCCCAAGCCATTTTAAGGTGGCTGTGACTTGCAATCAGCTTTGGGTCTCCCAGCTGCATGCCTGGCAAAGTAGATAATGAGAACAGGATCACTAAGATTAGTGCATATCCCAGAAACAGCCCTGATAAGGTAGACAGCACACTACTGTGCCTTGAGACATTCCCTTATAGCACTTCTCACCCTTTCCTCTTAGACTTTCTTACTAGCTCCACTTTCTTCAAGAAAGAGGGATAAAAAGACTTGTTTTTAAAATGCTCATTAGCATACCTTAAGATTTAGCAATTGCAAATATACATCTTTTATGCACCATAGGGAAATTCATATTGTGCTATAAATCCTCCAATTCAGTTACAGAACTCCCCGTGGAAGCATTTACTGCACCATCACTGTGACTTTCCTCAAATTAATCATTATTTTGGAAGCAGTTAAATCTGGAAGGAGCTACTCCTAGCTGGAAGATGGCCAAGAAGGGCATCGGCACTGCAGTTACATAAAACTGTAGTGGTGCGACAATGTGAGCAAGCCTTCACTAACACTATCTCTAGTGATGAACCGGTCATAGGACAGGTCAGAGTCAAGGTTAAATTATCATAACTGTCTTCAAGTCTTTCAAATGAAAATCACATCATGAAAGTCACTAATGCATGAAGATCAGCAAAAAGCACAAAAAAGCATGGTTCTGGGAACCAATTCAAAAACCAGGCCATCGCTTATGCCTACTACAGATTTGAGATTCTGCCACGCCAAGACTCACTGTAACAAGATTTTTCTAAGTAGTTTCTAGATCCAAACTCCTGAATCCTAGAGACAGTTTGAACTGCAAAGAGGCATCAACACTACGCTGGAGTTGGAAAACAGACAAAACATAGGGTGAAATGCCATTTTGCAACATAGTCAACTTTCTCAAGTAATTATCACATTTAACTCATGTCTCTATTTACACCACTTCAACACTGTGAAATTAAGAAAAGTTGAAATTCTGAGTTAGCTAAGGAACAGACTGCTCTAATAAAGCAACTGATTTCTCTCCCTTCTCCCCTGCCATCTTTCAAGAACAAGCTGAAACTGTTTCCCTTCCAAAACCTATACACTTATACTAGGAAATACAGCATCCGTTTACAACCAGCTAAAATAAATTTTCTTGCTGCTTGATTAGAGTGAAATACATCACCGTGCCATTTCACACCATCCTCTGGCATCCAAGTGGCTTAGCCTAATTAAAACTCTTTGTAGCTCATAATATTGTACAGTATCATAAACATAAAATCTCCAGCTGAAATGCACTAATCAGAACACTGAGACACATTAGTTATCTTCAAAGGATAAACTACAATCCAGATCAGCAAACGGTAAAAAAAAAAAAGCAAGCTATTTTTCGTCCTCTTCAAACAAACACACACTGAGATATTAGATAGTAAACAAGTTCACACGCCTCCACTCACACACAAGGTTTTAGCCAGGCACAAATAGTAGAATTACAGTATTTGCAGAAGTATAGTATAGTGTTGCACTCTACAATAGTTAACTTTATACAGTCCAACATAGTAGAGCATATATGTTTCCTTTTCAGTCAGACAAATACCTTGTTAATATCCTAATTCTCCTTCTGTCCATAACAAAAAGTACCAGTGTAGGTAACACAAAGAAAAGTTTACAAATGCTCCCTAGCAATGATGAGTGCTATAACTTGAACTCAAAGGCAATCCTCCTCCTCACTCCATCCAGAGGGAACAGGGTTTCAGGAAGGTCTCTAAGAGAGTCGTCTTTTCTGTGCCAAGAAACCAGGCATATGGGGAGAAACACTGGGCAGCAGAAAAGCAAAGAAGTTCACTCCTCTTGTTTCAACTCTATACATACTGTTCAAGGACACCACGTTCCACCTCTTAGCTAATATGCAATCAAATTCATTAAACTAGAGACAATATTAGAACTTGAACCTCCTCAACAGAATACTGCACAACTGACAGCCACTAATTATTTGTTAACAAAGAAGACTTAACAACAAGACAGTTTATTTATCTCTATAAAATACCACTACCATAAAGACCTATTTAAACAGTGAAAATGGTAGGAATGTATCTAGGATAAGCCTAAGTTAAAATGTCTAAAGCATATTTCAACTGACATCTTTTGTTACTTCAGTGCAAGTCTTCACACAGAACACTTTCCAAAGTTCTGCATATGGGACGAAAAAACGTAACACAATAGGAACACAATACCCAACGTCTCAGCAGTAACTGAACAGCCTATCACAGCCATTTTTATTTGCCACATGTAAAACTAGTAAGACAAAACACAATTTTTCTTCACTGCATTTTTATGTGGCCTGCTGTATTGAAATGAAATATGGCTGCCTTCCATAGGCAACTAAAAGCATAAAAACTTGCCATTTTTCTAGCAGAGCAAAGGCCTCAGAGAATACACCAACTGCGCAGTAACGTTTTCCAGAAATTCAAACCATACTAAGTTGAATGCACAGTGCTTTGCCAAAAGAAAGAAAATCTAGCCTGATCACTGTACTCCACAACTGCCCAATTACATACTCATTATGCCCCCCAAAATAAATGCTTTATACCAGTCAACAAGTAGCTCTATGAGCAAAGGAGCTTAAAAAGCCTCGTTTCCTCCCCTGCCCTCCTCTCCTGCTGTATCTCCTACACAGGACAGCAAGATTTTGCTGTTTTGTAATGTTTGATTCACAGGATAATTGTCCCAGTGTATAGAAGTTTTCATCTTTTTCTCCAAGTTACCATTAACAAAAAATTTCATGGAAATTAGTTCAAAAGGTTAGTATAAATAGACCAAGAGTCACACATATATGGAGTGGGACAAAAGACCAATAGGGGATGAAAATGATACTGTAGGCATAGAGTTTTCTTCATAATAGAATTTTTCTTCTGAAATAGTAGTAAGAAAGTGACACCTCAAGACAGAAAAGCCAGGAGCAGTAAACCAATGAAAGTCAAGGACTCGTTCTGTTTTACTAATGAAGCACTCAAAGAACACCAAGACATTACTGATTCTTAAAATGAAAAAGATTAGCTTCAAATTTTATCTTACACATTGCTTAATGTAACAGTTGTTTGCTATTTCGCTGTCTTCTGCTTATATTTTATTTTTAATTAGATCTTCCCAATGAATTTCAGAAAAAAGTTTAATTTTAGGGAAACAGTACAAACAGCTCTACAGAGAAAACCAGTTATCTGGCCATCTAAAGGGAAAACAAAAGGCAGGAATAAAATGGCTCAAATGAAATTCACAGTTCTGAGTTCCCACATAACAATCCAGTGGTTTACTACTCCAACAGCTAACAGGCAGAATGTTTTCTTAGGGCTGTATTTCAGTCTAAATGGTTGTAACCTTTTCCTTGCCACAGCTACAGCAAAATAATTAAATAATTTTGGGGTTGGGGTAGTTTTCTTCCTCCCCTTAGCCCACCTCCCAGAAGCAGTGAGACATCACTTTCCAACTTATACATAACTTAGAAAATGATCAGGTTCACTGAATCAACTGAGTTTCTGGAAGATCCAATACTCGAATGTCCCACGTCACATCCTTCGAAAAAGCCTAAGGGATGAAGCACGCATTTCCACCACACTCTACACAAATCCCCAACAACCACCTTCTTCGAAGTAAACCAGTATATTGGCAGTTTTCTTGATATCTCAACCATTAAAACAAAAATAAGCAAAAGACTGGAGAAATAATTTCACCATCAGTGTAAAAACGTTTATTCTTCATTTCTGAAGAGCAGTAAGCAATATAATTTGAAAGAATTTGCCTGTTTTTCCTAAATTAAGGCAAGTTCCAAGCAGCTTCTAAACCTTTCTGAAAAGAACACCTTAGAAAGACCCAAAGGTTACTAAAGTAGATATTTTTAAACAAATTAAAATATACAAGTTGAATTTACATGAAAATAAGAACTATAGATGCACAACAAATTCTTCAGATTTACATTTGCTATTTCCTCCCTTTGGGTTCAGGTCACCTAATTAAAAAACAAAAACGCTAGCAACATCCTCAACGTTGCTTAACATCTCTAAGCCACCTACTTTGAGATCAATCGACTTGAAAAAGCAGCTTAAGCACTTTTACCCATGGAAAATATGAAAAAGAACCATGAACTTCAGCAACAGAGTCATATTCCTAACTCTCTAGCTCATGAACCCAGACGATCTCAATGTATTAAATAAAAAACAAACTCCCTGCTTACAGTATCACTGATGACAGTCAATTTTAGAGTCTTTTTAATCTTGCAACACTTACTAATATTACCCCATTTGTATTAAGTGGAGTAGGACATTCCTCTGAAAAGAAACTAGAGGTAGAGAATAAAGCCAAACTATGCTTTCATTCTTGACTGTAGCTCAGAAAACACATACATCTCTAATACAGTGTACGGGAGTGCACAAGAGATGTTCTTCTGCCCCCAAATAAAAGCTTCGTACAGAAAGAGGCTTTTTAATTATTATGGTATGCAAAACAAGAAGTGTTAAACTGACAGCTCTAGAATCCTTACCATGAACTAATAATGATGCTGTCTTAACTCTGGTGTGGATCATCAAAGCATATGAGCAATAGACTGAATTTCCCCCTTCCAAGCCCTCCCCAGAAACATACCATGAAACTCAAATGAACAGCCATCCCACGAACAGCCTGTAATACAGTACTAAGAGACTCAAGTTTGGTAATGGAATTCTAACAGCACTGCAACGATGCACTATGCTACCTCAGGCAACAATACTTCCACAATCCTAATCACCTCAGAGTAAGCAAAAGACTGTCTGCCACTGGTTTGTGCCTCAGACTGGTCCAATACCTCCTTCAAAAGGTAACAGCTCCCCTACATAAATACAGCAAGGAACGTGTGAACAGGATTTCAGGTTAGGTCAAATAAAGTACATAAAGGTTTTTAAACTGGGTCACATAAGTAGAAACTAATTTTATGGCTAAGCACCTGATAATAAGCAGTTACCACAAAGACAGAAACTGTTAGCTTTAATAGAAAACAGTGTACACAGAAGTATATTCAGTGCACATCAAACAAAAAAACATTTCACTTCTGTCAGATCCCCTGAATCTCTATTTCTGCAACCGCTCATACACATTAAAGGTCAGTAGATAAAACTCTGTAAATTTGGAATTTCTCTCAAAACCCAAGAAAAGGGAAACACAGAGAACTCACGCCATTTCTAAAAAAAGTGTATTAGTCATCTGGGGTATTTTTAAATTATTACCAATAGGCACATGCTCAAATGCTTTCTGAAAATTAGGCTTGAGGGGTTACTAAAATTGGATAAATAAAACCCTTAATTTTGTGGAGGGGTGTGTGTGTCACAATTATTACTTTTCATTCAAGCAGCTTCCCAAAGAACAAAAAAAATATACACTGGAAGAAACACTGATTTTTAACAACATACACATCAGTGATGTAAGACAGAAATTGTTTAAGCGCAGACACTCTCCAAAAACTGAGTTTCCTATGTTTAAAGGTTGCAAACAGCAGAGTAATACTATGAAGGACTGATACACCATAAACTGGTCATCACTGACAGGAGTTTGAATGAAGACAGAAGTCTTACAAAACAATTTCTGCTTGCAAAGGAGGAAAAAGAAAAACCCCACAGCGGCCAGAATACGGCTGAGACAACTCCTCCATTTTCTATTTATCAGCAGCACCAAATTAGTACTCCCACTCAGAAGCTCCAACCAATTAAGCAAGCTATGACAACTTAATCTCCCTGACAAAACCCTCTGAGCAAAGACTAAAAAAAAAGAGCAAGGCTTGTTGTTTAGCAACTCTCAATTTTCTTTTAATATTTTGGGGCTAGTTTATTGGGGACAAAGAACTTTAAGCAGAAGATTCTGTGAACACAATATTACTTACAAATGAACTTGCATGAAAGTTTCCATTACTCAGTTTAAAATAAGGAAGATGAAGTTGCAGATTTTTCTGAACATAGGTAGTGCTATGCAGTGACAAATGCTTGCAACCTTAATTCCATCTTAAAAGTTTCCTTCGTTTCAACTGAGCGTGCACCATTTCACATGCAGCAACTCTACAAGCACGCGGTGTTGCGGAAAGATTAGAAAAGGAGTCTCTATTACAAAACACTACTGAAATCCTGCAAAAAGGTTAGTTACAGACATAACTATCACACTTATATCCTTAATAAAAAGGCTGTGGTGGAATGAATGCCTAACCACATTTAAAAAAAAAAAAAGCAACAACCTAAAAAGACACTGTATATCTCCCTTCTTAAATGTGCCTTAAAAATATTATCTGTAAGCCACATTATTTCAAATTTGTATCTCAAGACACATCAAATTTTACTACCCTCCAAACATTTGCACAATTTTGTCTCATTCAGTTCTATTTTTAGAATAACACAAGAAAGCCTTATTCGTCCTCCAGTTACTTAATAACCATATCTGACAAGAAACAAACTCCACTTCAGTACAGGATCACTGCTTAAGTGCCATTAATATTTGCCAGTTGAAGAGAACTTTGCTTCTTTTGCTTCCCTTCTCAGACTACAGCAATGTCCATGAAATTTTTAGTAACTCATCACAATTGAGCAAGTTAACTTGAAAATATTTACCACTCGAAGCAGCAGTTGCTCAATAAACTTTTCCATGATAACCTGTGAAATGATTAGGCTTA
Organism: Phalacrocorax aristotelis; assembly: GCF_949628215.1. Taxonomy (NCBI): domain Eukaryota; kingdom Metazoa; phylum Chordata; class Aves; order Suliformes; family Phalacrocoracidae; genus Phalacrocorax; species Phalacrocorax aristotelis. The sequence goes on from NC_134277.1 coordinate 17,949,313, forward strand.
GATAAACTAGTCTTTCAGTGCATGACATGTTATACCACATATATATTTATTACAGTATAGAAATATACTGTTATATATATTTTTTCAGAAAAGAAGAGACGCTAATAACATTCTGAAAAAACCAAGTCAAATCAAACTGCCACACAGAAGTTTTTCATTAAAAAAAAAAAAAAAGGAATGCTGGCTCAGGGCAGGGGGCAGCAAGGATCCACCTGAGAATTTATAGATATAGTGTCCCAGTTTTAGTACAATGGATTCACAGCCTTAGTTTCAGACTGGATGTTTATCATGGCTTAATAAAGGTATTGCACAATAGGGTTTTCAAATATCTAAAGCACAGTAGGTGACAAGACAATTCTTCCCTTTTCCCATTAAATAATTCTTAAATACGTGCTTAAAATTCAACCGGTCTTTCCTGGAATTTCCTTACTAGAGCAAAATATGCCTCTCTACAATAGCTAATGTTATGTTTACAAACTGAAAATCTATTTTACAATTGTCTGGTTGCCTGAGTATCTCATTTTATTTCCCCAGTTAAGTAAATACTCTCAAAAGGACTATAGAGAAACTGCAATCATTAGTATAGGCAGTGTTTTGCCAGTAAGAGAGGTGAACTTCACACTACTTGAGTTTGAAGAGGATCATATTATTTCTCATATTAAATCAAGTAGAAAGAGTATTCTTTCAAAAGAAATGAGCGGTTTTGAAAATTAAGTCTGTGTTAACCTGTCAGCTGCAGGTGTCTTAATGAGGAAACTACTCAAGCTACTGAACCAGAAGAGAGCTGATGTTATTCATGGGGGACACCCAACGCAAACACACCATCATCCTGAAGAACATGATTATGCAAAATAAACACAGCAGAAAAAAAGGTAATTTGTACAGAAGAGTTTATGCACAAATGTGCATTATTTATTATTATATGCCTTAATTTAAAAAAAGTATTATTTGGGTTTTTTCCACATTTGGGAGTGAATAGGTATGTTTGAAAGAACAAGAGAGCAGCAAGGCAGACCATAATTTCCTTTTCCCATTTTTGCTATTGATATGAAAAATTTATAACTGTTACTGTAACAAACTCAGTTACAAATCTACCTAAGAAAGCACTGAGGAAGACTGTTGCTTTGGAGGACATAGAACAGCATGATATTTCAAAGAGGTAGGAAACCAAGGGAGAGGAACTAAAATGTTTAATGGGGATGGAGCTGTAAATATTGCTTCTTAAAAATATTTTCAGAAAGCCCAACATGCCTAAATGTATCGATTTCTATGATAATACGGTGAAATTTAGAACGCTTCTCTTCCAAAAAGATAAGCTTAAAAAATAATCTTACTGGGGATGATGAATTGTTACAACAACAGATGTAACAGGTTTGAAAAAGGGGCAGGAGGGATTTTTTTGATAAGTTTAACTATGCTGAGATCTTTTCTATAAGAAAGCACCAATACTGGCAATTTAACACAATAACTTAGTTTGAATCTAATAAAGTCTAATATTAACATGCCCATTTCTATGGATATTTTTCCAACATCTGTTTCCTTTTAACAAAAAGGCTGATCTTCAGATTCATGGCATAAGCAGATTAAAGAGCACTACTGTCAAAACCAAAATCACTGAATCTCAAATCTTTACAGACAGTTATAGAGTAAATTTGAATCTCTTACTTCACTATAGCAGGCCAGAAATAAAGTTAGTTAAAATATACTTCTTCTAGTAAAAACATTTCTAAGTATTAGCTGACTGCATTTTGTTTCTGCAGAAATTAATGAGCATATTCACAGTTTATCTTTTCACAAGATTTTTTCTGGTAGGCAGCTTCTCAGAAAAAACAACTGTATGGAGTAATGACAGTGCTAGTTTTGAAGGACGATCTTCAAAGGAAAACAGCAAGTAGTAGTGAATTCAAGATGCATGGTATTTGGGATTAAAAAACACATACAAAAATGACACAGCTAGATAATTTTTCTTCCTCTTAATTTACCAAAGTGATCCAATGTCATTCCCCTTCCAGGACCCACTAGATGGGAACTTCTATTCTGTTAGCAAAGCTCTATACACACATAAAAGGAGATGCACCCCCAAGCTCTGTTCTTCCACACATAAACACGGCAGCTTTTGGGGTTTTAATCACCTGCCCATGGGGAGGCACAGATGAGCCATTTTCATTTACACTTTTATGCCAACTCTCTTAAAGTAAGAAAATGGTAAAAAGGAATTTCATGGTATCAAGTGAACTGGACCCACAAAAAAACCCCAAACAAAAACCAACAACCCACACTGATTTTATAGTAGGAATCTCCTGAGCCACAAAATCATATGCCTTCAACCACTGCCTCCTAACACCAGAGGAGGTATGAACTGAGCAAACACATGCAGCTAACCTTTTCTAACCAAATACATAAACATACAAAATGACATAATGTTTTCATAACATACAGCTTTTTCTGCATGTTAAAAAAAATATCACAAGTATTTAAAGAATAGGGAAACATAATTTTACAAATTTCTTTAAAATTCCTTTATATTTTCTCCACAGTAAGAAGCTGTACTTATTCAACCATGATCAGGCTTTACTATTATTACTGTTATTCAACATTTTAGTAAAGTTACTGTAGAAAGGATCTGCGACCAATTTCCATTGAATATTAGCTTATTTAAGATTTAAAACAGAACTGGTTTAGTCTTTATAGTAACCTAGTTTATCCTGCTTCTCATCTCATCCTGTAGCCATCTTAGTCACTAAGTCCAGATGTGTTTCTCACATACACAGCCAGAGCTAAAGCTAAGGATAGGAAAAAGTGGATAGCAAGGAACCAGATGTCACTGTCAAGCCCTCATCCTATGTCCAATTAGCCTCTCTGCTTCCTTTACGGTCACAATGAATTACAAGACAAATATCCTGATAGGTCAGCAGACTTCATATGGAGGCAAGAAAAAAAACTGACTACAGTTTCACTCGGTTAACTCCTTGTGTATCATGACTTCACTATCTTATGTATTTGAAAGCTGTCCTGGCAAAATCTATTGACTATTTAAAAGAAAGCTTGATTTAATAAATGTCACAAGTTCTTTCTGCCTGTAACACACCTCTTCAAGAAGTTCTGCAAGACACAATAATAATTTCTGTTGGGTGAGAAGTTCTGTATCAGTGTTCAGGAGAAAATAGATTCTAAATCTGTTTTAATTCTCAGTACACTTAAACTAAAACCATAACTGTTGTAAATAAGGAGAAAAGATGTGGAAGAATTTGATAAACCTAAACCAGCTTTTAAATGTAACCCCATATTTTGGGGGGAGAAAAAAAAATAATTTTAGTTTAATTATTCTCTAACTTCACAATATCCTGCATAAACATGATCTATATACCATAATTTTAAGTAGCACAGCATTTCTCTACCCCAAAGAGAGATCTTTATCTACAGAAGCTATCAATTACTCTCCACCTTTTATATTAACAAATTTAACTTTGAAAACAAATGCATGCTGGGAGGTGGTGAGTGGTGAAGCACTCTAAAAAGCATGAGACAAGCATGTTAACCCTTCCGTAACAAGTTCTTCTGGCAAAGAGAACAAGAAATTTAAGAAGACATTTATGTTCTGTCATATGCAAATTCTGCAAATCTAAAACAGCAAAGCAATTTCAAGATACTCAAGATACTGTCCAACTAGATGAAGCTGTGTAGTTATGGCCAACAAACTAAAAACTAATCTGGTAAACATATACATCAGTGAATAACATCAAAAGCCTACACTGAAGTGGAAGCGTGCAACCATCTTTGAAGAAATACACACTACATACTAAGTCCGGTATAAATTGTACTGAACTGCAGATAAAGTCTGAAAAATTTCAGAGATCGGGTCAGCTAGATTACAGTCAATCCTAAAAAGAGTTTTTAGGACAGTCGCTCCTAAAAAAAGCATGCACCGATAAAGCACACAAAACTTAAAACTGTACCAGTGCAGCAGGCACCTGTAAATACTTAATTCTACTGCCAATAGACCCCTAGTAGTTCTACCTGCCCCACAACAACGCTCAAAACAACATATCCTCAATGACCAAAAATGCTACAATGCAACATGAAGCACATTCACAGGTTCATAATCCCCACAAGCCAAGAGCCAGGATCAACCACTTGGGAGAAAAAAAAAAAGTCATCACAGGAGTGCCACTTACAAAGTTAATTAACAATTTTTAATCCCTTTCAATTTGAAGTCCACTAATCTACATCATTTAAACTAGAAATAGTCATGTTACTGTTTTATCTACCAGTGGACCTCTGATCAACTAGTTCAAGTTTCTGCAGGAAACAAGCCTTAGAAACCTGTCTTTAAGTTTCAAAACTTCCACCCCTGCAAAAATCATCACTATGAGTCACTCCAATCATTACTAACATTAAAAATTGTGCCAAATTTCTATTTTGTGAATATTTAGGTTAAGCTGACTGGATCTTTCACCTTTGCTTGCTACATTCAAGAACTCGTAAGTATGCCATTTCTTTTCCCTGTAATTATTACTCAAATAAACCCTTAATATTTTCTTTGTAACTATACCAAGAGCTCTTGAAGTCTCTCCTTCTAATGCATGAGTTCTGATTGCAGTAATTTTCTTGCCTCTTCTCTGAAAATCTGGAGGTTTGCATACCTTCCAAACTGTGAGAAACAAACCAGAGACTATTCCAGTAGCTGTCACATTAGCACTAAAAGGTAATCTGTCTAGTCCTACCTGATGTTCCTCTGAACATCTGTCCTTTCTGGCTAATGCTGCACTCGGTATTTATGCTCTTAATTGTGTATGGGTTTCACATCTGTTTTAAGAGTCATTGCTCTGCACAGTTATCTACTTTCTGTGAAGTCTTACCCTCCTTCCCGTAATCTCCTTCCTGTAACTTTTTACACAGTGGACCACTCTTACATGTTCCTGTAGATTAGTTAGCATTTTCTCTTCTGCATAACTTCACTAGCTCTGTACTACTGGACAGTTTTTTATTACCTGCCATTCAGTCTCAAATTACTGATAGTGTATGAATGATCCTACAATTTCTTCCTTGTATATAAAAAAATGTTATTACTTAGGCCCAAGAACAAACCTACACACATTTTAAACTAGTTTTTGATCTATAAAACATACAATGTAAACAATGTTTTCTTAAAGATCTCAAAATACTTTACTCGGTGGCTAAGAATCACCTATTTCATGTCTACCCAAGACAGCAGGTTAGAGTAGTTAGTTGACATATATCAGGAAATTAATGACAAAAGTTTAGACAGAAAAAAAGACCTCCTCAAAATTCTTGCTGCCCCTAAGAAACTGGGAATTTAGCTCTGGAAACTAACTGTTCATATTTCTGCCTGCCTTGCCATGCAGCACTTCAATACTGCACTACGTCTCTGTTTTTGAGTGATGACAAGAACAGGGTATTAACATTTTTACCATACCTCTGCTGTAGAAACAAAATAAGTTATGTTTTAAAATAGGGGCAGAAAAAATTACAACATTAAACTTTGACATACTGTTTCTTTGCAACTCTTCTCATTCCAGCAGTCACAGTAAGGAATAGAACGATTAGCCCAATGTAATATGGGGCCTAATCAAAGGTCTTCAGGCCTCTTGTTTTCCATTTGTTTCAAACACAACATAAGACTGCTGCATGCATGGAAGCATAGGTCAAGGCCACAGAAGCTTACCAGACATCTCTCAACCCACCTGATAAAAAGAGTGAGTAGTGTAGTCTCTTGCCAGTCATCTGCTCAGAAAATTACCTCCCTTTCCAGTAACTTGGAGGACAGACTTCCCAACCGGACATTATTCTTGAATACTGCTCCAGGAGACTACTTCTAGTCAGTAGGCAAGTAAATTTGTGTCTTAAAACACGCATCTCGCTTCACAGGCTTGAAAGCAGGGAGAAAAATTAAACACTGCTCAAGAGGAAAAGGAGGGATGCAAAACTGTATGTAGGAGAATTCCAGCCCATTTCATTGTTTGGGGGGTTCTGTGGGCTTTTTTTGGTTTGTTTTTTTTTTAATCTTTCTGTTCAAGCATTGAGAAAAAACTTTGTGCAGCAGGAAAATAGGAGAATAACAGATTCAAGAGATGTCTTTGAATAATTTAGAAAGTGTTCAAAATTTACAGGATCAGCAATTTATTTTAGAAACCTACACTTCAGAAATTGATGCAAATTTGTTCCCTATATATTCATTACCATAGACTTTCCACTTATAGCAGATGAATGAATTTCAAAACACCATTTCACAAAGCAACACTTCCAACACAAATTCCAATAAATAAAAATTTTATCCTACAGTGCAATTACTCCCTGTGCATACAACTGCAGACAGAAAGCTGTTTTCTGAAAAGGGATAAAATTTTCAGCAAAAATTTGGTAAGCCACAATTTGTCTGGCTAGTATTTTTAATAGGCAAAAGTATTGAAGGGATACAGATTCATGCCAAAATCTAGACCTGAAATCCGTGGATGATAAGGCTAGTGCTTTCAAATGGGAAACCACATTCCTTTAGTAAAAAAGCAAACCCGCACAAAATGTGTAAAACAAGCAAAAGAAGCCCAGAACTAAACAACATTCTTTTACTACTAGCAAAATACTATTGGGATAAAGGGACAGCTAGTGAACTTATATGCTTTTTCTAGGGCAGTTTTATTGTTAAAAGCTAGGAAGCTTATAAGGGTCTTCAAGAAAGGAAGCAGAATCTTCTAATACTTAAGTTACAGTAGGGAACACCTGCAGTTAAGTAAAACTAACTTTGGAAACCCTTTCGTAATTCAAGAGACAACATTAAGAGAATAACAATCTTACTCAATATCAAGAAATGCTTCTCTCTTTTCAAGCGCTACATTTAGGTTCAGAAAGGGTTCATTTTTACACTACAACAAAATACTGACAAAGCATAAGCCTAGAAGCATCAGTGTTGAGAACTGCCTTTCGCTGCCAGTACAATTTTCTTCCTTACTGAAGAACTGTATAAGGAACAATATCTCTGTACCTTGAGAGGTTTTTCCCTGGAAGTGCCTATGAAACTGTATAAAAGCCTGACTTCATAAGCAAATGTAGTTAACGCTGCAAGTCGGGTGCCCTTAAATTACTATTTTCCACAGCAAAGTTATTACAGCATCACCTCCTCTCAGCCAAAACAGAGGCAGAGCTTTCTCTTCCAAATTCTCCACAGTTTTAAGGATACTTGGCTTACTTGGTACTTTATATAGAATAGGTAGAAACAGCAGGGGAAACAAATGTAAACTGTCAATAAACAATATTTCTCTTCTTAGAAATTGGTCGTGTCCCAAACAGTTGTTAAGGAAGTAACTTTAATGGGGGCCATTAGACAATACAGAGTAGTCCCAGTAAAAAAAGCTACCTAATTTACAAATTGCTATCTTTACCATGGCCTAGCAGCAGGCAGCTCATCAGAAACTAAGAGTTTTCATTGGTTCTTTTCACCTTCAGAAAAGCAACACAAAAGTGCAAGTTTAATAGGCTGTATATTCCATTTCTGCAAAGTCAGAGACTAGAAGCGTACGTTAAGAAAGCATGATGCTAAGTAAAAATCATTCCCTTATGATTAGCTTATGTACCAAAGATAAGCAAATTTAACAGATCTTGTATATAGCTAGTATTTTCCCTTTTCCAAAAACCTAAGTTTACATACAAAAGCTAACCAGACTGACTTGAACATATTACACTTGCAATCCAAAAACTAAGTATATGAGTTCTTAAAAAACACTTAAAGATACATGTTTCCTTAAATAGATCAACCATAAAGGGAAACCTTCAGAAGACCTATTTACAGATCTGTATTTTATATACCAGTGAATAGAACAAATTAAGACTAGAAAGTGAAATTGGAAATTCCTGTTGTCAAAGCGATGGATTTTGGGAAGTGGCTGCAGCAATAGGTTACAAACTAACAGCATTGCTTATTGCCATTTGCTGCAGCTTCCTTTTCAGATAGTCTCCCGTCAATACATCTTTACTGTCACCACCTACACCAGATACTTGAACTTCATGAAAAGAAACACAGAGGACTCCACCCACCTAAATGCGTAAAGACTTAGCATTTAATACCACCCTATTAATGTCATAATTATTTCCTAGTATCAATAATACAAAGTTTTTTATACCTTCCACCCGGTGCTTTTTAAAACAAGCTCTGCAGCTACTTTCAAAAGCTATTTTGAACATCAACATTCTAAACCTCAAAATTTAAAAAGTACATACACAAGTTATATCCTTTACTATGATTCTATGATCACATACTTTCCAATTTCTTTTCCATTGGAGATCCTCACAGCAGAATAACAAAAAAAGAGAGCAATTATTGGTTATACAACTGCTCCAGCAAAAACTCACTTCAGAAACATCACCAAATGTACTGAGTAAATAAAGCTACTTTCTGTCTAAAACTTCCACTTTTAAAGCAAACTTAAAATTAACCTCTCCCCACCTGAAGGTACTAGGACCTCTTAAGCCTTTAAAGAAAGCTTTTATCAAAACTAGAAAATGACAGGAATCTACTTTTTCCATCTTTTTTTTTAATCCAGGTAAAAGCTTCTAAGAGGTGAATGATCCTGGAAGCAACTGTATTTATCTTAAAAAACAAACAAATTACCAATCCCCACCTCCTTCAGAAACATCCAAACAGACAACATTCAAGGGACAGGGAAGTCAATCACCTCTTTTACACTTGGGTGTTGGGTGGGGTGTTCAAAGCATATTTCATGGAGAGCCTACTCTCATTTGACCTCATTTGATTTGAGGAAATGGTTTTCATAGTAATGAATAATTACTTTAACATTACCAGCAATTAATAGTAACTAAATAGACAGAATCTGTTTCAGCTTCTTCCTCAACCCTTCGCTATGCTTCATTACTCTCAGACTTCCCTCTTTCCACCTACCCTGCAATTTCCTCTTTCCAATGCATGTTGCCCAGGCAGCTTCCACTCTGTTGTACCTGCCCTAAAGCCCCGTTTATTTCTGACTACTGGTCAGTGACCACACTGATTTAATCAGCAGTTAGCCTCTTGTCCTCCTCTATTGTGAGGGTCGCTAAGATAAGAAAGAAAAGCTAACTCTCCATCTCCATCTGTTCTCTGTCGCTTTACTGTGAGGACCCTGAACTCCTCCAGAAACCACTGGAAACCAAGGAAGCCAACACTTCATGCCAGAAGCTCCCACAACTACTTCAAATTAAACTCAGAAGTCATAATTTAAAATACCCCGATCTCTAATAGCAGTAGGTTTTTTAATCTTAGAACTGTATTAGTCAATAACAGCAGTCATTCACAGTATTCTTAGTTGTCAATGTTTTTTCATGCAAAAAATATTCACAAGAGTTCAGCTATATTTTGGAATTTAAGTATCACAAGTTATAATCAGATTTTGTGAAGATAGCCTACATAGCACAGAATCCAGCAAAAAAAAAAAATCATGCTATGTACATTAATGCTCTTCATCTGTTATTTTAGCCAATTCTGTAAGATCATGACATGAAGCAAACATACATTTCCAAAGTCTCTTAAACAGAAATGTAGCAAGACACTCAGTATCTTCTTCACAACAAGAAACACCTGAGTACAGGTGGCTTAACTGAACTGTTTTTGCACGAAGTTCTACTATGTATCTTCGTAATTCTGCCCCACACATTTAAGTAGAAACATCCTTTTCCGTTTCTTACCAAGGGTTACACCTTGCAATTATTACTTCTAAATAATATATATACCTCCCTTACAGCATTCCCAAAGCTACCCTACTTAACTCACCTATTTGTTTTCCTTCCCATACACCAGTATCACTTTATTTATGCATTAAAAAGACCTACAAGGATGATCTATGGTCTGTCCATCCTCAAGCATGGGAACTCTCAAATCATTGTACTTCCTTTCTTCTTTAATGGAAACACTCTTCTACATCTACAAGGCCCTTCAGAGTTCTATTCCCTGTAAACAATGCTAGCTTTAAGTCCCTGTTTGTTACTCTTAAGGAACTTCACACTTCAGTTGGTCTTGTAAGACTCGCTAATCTCTTCAAACTCCACATTTGCCTGTAGCAGCTGATCTATACACAAGAGATGCACTGAGGGGGGTAGCTGTTCATTATGTTTTCAACACTTGCACACAGAGACAATGTGCCATGCACAAGGACCTGAAAGCAAAAAAGTTACTGCAGGTTGTTTTTATACGCTGGATGTACAAGTACTCTTTGGAAACCAGGAGAGTGACAAACACTTGCAAGTACTCTACCATGTTTAGTCCAAGGTAAACTTGGAAGTCTCTCTGCAGAGAAATTATCATCTCTGTATGTAATCTCTTCCCACAGAAACCATGCAGTAAGCAACTTTGAAAAACGCTTTGTTTGCCCTGTATCAGTTTGGAGGGCTTACCCATAATACACGTTTTAAAACCTTAATTGAAAGCAACTGCATTTCTAACCATGGATTACAGTTCTACAAACACAGAAGATTCTGAATATTACAAAAATAAGCTGTAACAACAAATACCTTTATATAGGTACCAAAAGTATTCACAGTGGGAGGTTCTATCATTTTGTAATAACTAATTTTCAATCAACTTAATTATAGCTCTTACATTTTATACATGTACATTTAAACCTTTAAATGACGTTTATCCAGTCGTCTTTACTACAAAACAAAAAAAATGAACCCATCCTGACTAAACAAGTCCCAGGTATCAGCACGCTCACCAGCAAACCTCCCCGTTTAACCTGAGAGCAAATATCACTAAAAGATACATAGGGGCGACTTTTTAAACATAGACTTGAAACGGAGAGATTAGATTAACTCAGCTTTAGGTTCAGCAGCAATACCCCAGATTCTTGTTCTGTTTTGTTTTCTAAGGGATGAGAGAAAAAGAGATTCTTTGTGACTTGAATGCAGTTTGGGGAAATAAATAATGGAGATTTTTCAATTATGTTTGTTTTGTTAAGTTCAGCTAGATCATCAGAAGGCAACAGCACCTTTGCTGTAGTTCCAAATCAAGCACCACTGATTTTAAAATAATGAAACGCACAGCAATTACAAAAAAAAAAAGCCAAACTTTTTTAAGCAAGCCAAAAAAACTACAGGAGCATCACAGCCGATGAATAGTCCTTCCATCATATTAGGACCTCAGAGAAAAAATTTAGCAATTTGGGTTTGTTTTATTTTTTTTTTCTCCCACCGTATCCTGTAATTGCAAAACTAAGAGAATACTATACCAATAACAGTACCTCAGTATAATTCAGTAGACAGAGAACATGGTAAATTATTAGATTATGTCTTTTGCATATTAGCAATATGCAAATGTCCATAATACCACAGCATTTCACCTATAGTCTAACATCTACCTTCAATTCATACTGATGGAAATATTCAGTAAATCAAATACAAAGGTGATATCCTCCTGCTCACATCTGCTCAGCTTTGATTTACTACATGCAATACACAGGATTTAATGCAAATTTGGTTGTTTTGAATATATTTTAAAAAGCTGAAACTGGAGCCAATCTAACCTTACTAGCAACACACACACAAAAAATCACTTCTTACTTCCATTAAATAGTACAAATGTTCACCTTTAAAAATTATTAATTTCCCTCAGATTTTTAAGAATACCTCCTTCTCCCAGTCTATTAACATATGATGTGCAAAGAACCACTTTCAGATCAGAGTAAAGGAAATTTTACACTCTGTTAACAGCTTGGGGAATGAGAATGTAGAGTGGGACAGTGTTCCTTCCTAGAACTGCAATAATTGCTTAATTAGCAATCAGCGGAAAAAAATATCTACTTCCTAAAAACTACAAATAATTCATTCTCCTTCATTGTTACTGTATACATCCATGCTTCAGGTCATTCCCCAACTATTAAATCCATCTGGGCTGAGTAAGAACTTCAGATGTCTTCCCTATCTTAATTACAATTCCAACACACAAATAAGCAAATACATCCCCCATGTAGAGCCTTATCCTCCAGATGTTTTCATATACGCATAACTCCACTAAATGTAGCTCCACTGAAGCAGAAAGGATTACCGATTGTAGAAAAACTAAGCAGAATTGCGAGAGTATGTAGGAGTACCACCTCTGGACAGGTGAACAGGAAATGAGAGAGGATACTTCTGCGTCCTGAAAAGTAGCACAGAATAGCAGCCTACTCGCCCTGCACATGCATTTAATTCTGAGATCACTATACTTTCAAGCATGATCAGATAAAATGAAAATCAGTGTACTAACAAAATATGCCTATTTTTATAATACTTCTACACAATAATATCACATTACTAGTGGTCTACAGAGCCTCTGTATTAATCCAAAGAAGGAAAACCGAATAGGAATTGTAAGAACGCTGCGGTACCATAAACACATTTGTGGTGTGTAACTAGTATTTCCTGAAGGGTACCCAATTATCTTTATTTTACTTAAACTATAATAACAAGTAACAATAGTGCTGCAATAAATATATCTGTACATCACAAGTTCTTAACTTCATATAGAACAAGGAAACACTGATTTAAAGGTCCAAGTTCTCTACTGGAATCCTTCACTTTATAACGCAATACAGAAGCCAAATACAGTACTTACAAAACAGAAAACATGCTTCCAAATTCAGTCAGTAACTGGGGTTTTCTAAACTGCAACAGTTACCATTTTTTATTAAAAGGAAAATCCTACTCTTTCTTTTTTCTAAGAAGTGGGGATAGAAAATAACTTCTATTAAAAACACTGGGGATATTACTACTGTCTATAATATCCTGTAAAAATACAGGAGGCTGACTGGACTGTGAACATTCTTCTCTAAGCTCCTGCCAAGAAAGGCTCTACTACCTTTGATTGTCATTTTCTGATTTTTAAGACTTCTACACAGCAGCTAAATATGAAGAAGCTTTTTTAATTTCTTATGGGGTTTTGCCCATGAAACACACAGCTACACAGCATAGCACTGGAATACACTAAATCATTTAAAAAAGTGTCTCTAAAACAGCTAATATTTATTGTTAGTGAAAAATCCAGAATCCTACTTCAGGTTATCAAATGTCACAGTATGCCTAAAGTAAGTGAGATATAATAGGTTTTTTAAAAAAAGTTTATTTAATCTTTGTGGTTATAAGAAAAACTACCATACCTGTAAAAATAAGAAAATTAATAGGTGTTACAATGCCTAAGTGATTGCCTCCAATGAAACTTTGCACTTTGGTTTCACTGCAGTCTTCCAAGCACGGTACAAGTAGCATAACACTCATCACCTGAGTGATAATGGCTAAATTTTAATATTTGAGAAGTTAGCAATTGCTTAAATAAAGGTTAATTAAAGACAACTCACCACCATCCCTCTCTCTAACTCTGTGCGTATGCACACTTTTTGCTTTACTGTGTCCTGTGTTGTCACCGTATTTGTTTTCAGGGCTATCAGAGCGCCGCAACATTTTATTTGGTGGTGAAGGATCTGCGGTGTCTCGCATCTTGTCATGACGGTGATCACCACCACCGGGGTGACTCTTGGATGAGTACTTAAGAGCCTGTAACAGATCACAAGAGAACATGCATTTACATTAGATATGAAGTTAAAGAACTGAGGCTAAAAAGTTATTTCTAAATTTTTTATCTTTTTCTAAAATACTTGTTGGAGTTAATTAATTTTCACTTCCTATTTAAACAATCAGCATTAGTCTTTCTGATTTTAATTACCTACATTAAAGCAACAAGTTCTGTAATTAGAACACAAACCATTTTCTCCCACTACTACATCCAACATAACACTTGCTGTTAAGAAAAACCTAATTTCTCTATCTTTTCACTAATGGACTACACGGTTTCAGCAGTAAATGGGCCACAGTACCTCTGCGCTTTTAGGAGAAGCACAAGTGTCCACTTGGTATTAAGAATATGAACAAAAAGTTACAATGAATCAGTGTAAACTTTGAACATGTCCTCCATACTGTAGTCAAAGCCACTCAGTTTCACTACTACATTAAACTTCTGCAAGTTTTTTCACTACTAGCAACTGTAGCAGATGTAATAAAAAAAGCCTAGAATTCTGGGGACCCAAAACATGTAATTTTGACAATTCATTTTGAAGTATTTACCAAAAATTACATGGTTCTGCCTCACTTTGACCTGCTTGATTTTGCAGTGTGAGCTTCTGAGTGGCAGATGTTTACATTTACAAGAACTGTCACCGACAGCTGCCTTGGACTGTCAGGTTACACTTCACAGTGATACAGATACACAGAAATGTAATAAAATAGTTGAATTCTGTGCCCTAAGGAGAGCAATATGACAAAATACAACATTCCCCAGATTCACACCCCAAGAACTGGGCTTTGTTTTGGTTTTTTTTCAGTAAACACAGCAGAGGAATATAGTATCCATCTTACAGAAACTGAGGTTATTGTCAGCAGCTTAAAGGTTTGATGTTTTCTGAACATGCCTAGCAGCTGGCAACTGCAGAAATTAAGCTTTACTAGCAACCCCAGTTATTCAGGGTCTAAAACCATACCCTGCTCAGGTTACAGTCCACAGCAGCAGTTTTGGGGAGAAGAAAGGACTTGGGGAGGGGGGTGGGGGGAAGAACAAGATGCCTTTTGTTTTTAAGAAGGAAAACACTCACCTCCCCCTGGATCTCCGCTCCACTGCGGTGACCCCGGCTCGCTCTCCCGCCCCTCGCACGGTACCCTCCCGACTCCTAGGCCCGAACCCACACGGGCTGCACTAGGCCTCTCCTCCTCGCCCCGGCCCCGCAGGCCTCAAAGAGCGCCGGAGCCCCGTTCCGTCTGCGGGTGGCCGCCGCCACCCCCCCTCCCCGCTACTCTCGGGCCCCGAACGGCGCCGAGGGACGGGACCGAGGCCGCTATAGCACCGCGGCCTGCGGCGGCGGCCGAAGCCTCCGCTGGAGTAGCTCCCCCCCCTTCCCTTCCCTCCCCTGCTCCTCCTCCCGGGCCTACCGGCCGGCGCTGAGGTACCTGGTAGGGCTGCGAGTCCCCCCTGCGGTCGTGACAGCTAAAGAGAGAGCGAGAGAAAGAGAGAGACGTTAGCAAACAACCGTTACCGGCCGCCGGGGAAGGGGGCCCAAACATGGCGGAGGGGAGGGGGAGACCCCGCGGGGCCAGGGGCCAGAGGAGGAGGAGGAGGAAGGGATTTACCCATCACTGAGTCTCTGCTGTTTCCTCGCATACATTACCATCAATGCCCGGCCTGTGTGTGTGAGTGTGAGGGGACCAAGAGGGGACGGCCGCGGACGGGCCACGGGCGCCGAGGGGGGAGGAGGGGGAGGCAGCGCTCCGCCTCGCCGCCGACCGGGGGCAGGGACGGGGGAAGGGAGGGAGGGAGGGAGGGAGGGGGCGGCTCAGGCGGCTGGGCTGGGAGCCGCGCTCAGGGGCCCATCTCCTCCGCGCACAGCCAGAGGGGAGACGCCGGTAACTCGGCCCCGCGCGCGCTGAGACACCCCGGGAGCACCGACTCCGCCGCCGCTGCCGCCGCGGCCGCCTCCTCCCCCCGCTGCGCCCGCCGCCGCCGCCGCTCCTCCAACTACATCCGGGAAACTCGGGCGACGCCGCGCTCGGTTAACGTCGGCTCTTTTCGGCTCTTTCCGACACGCTCCGTCCCCTCTGTCCCCTTTGCTCTCGGGCGACTCTGCCTTCGGGAAACATCGGCTGCCTCCGCCGAGCCAAAAGCCCTTCAGTCCCTCCCTTCGGCAAACATCGGCTAGTTCCGTAACTCTCCTCCCCCCCGCCGGCCGGCCCGCCTCGTCCTCCTCTCCCGATCGCTACCTGGCTTCGGAAAACATCGGTTATTTCCGTAGAGATGTTTCCAGGCTCCCGTCGGGGTGGCGCTGCGCTCGGAAACGCTCGGGTATTTCCGTGACCTGCTCAGCTGGCGGCTCGGATGCGCTGCCGGTGGGAGCAGTCGTTAGCCGGCCGCGCCCGGCTGATTGCTCGAGGGACGCGCCGGCCCGGGCCGAGGGGAGCCGGGGCACAGCCGCCTTTCTCGGTGGGAGCCGACGGGGCGGGAACGCCAGGCAGGTGGGGGCAATAGGGGAAATTGTAGAAGAGGGGTGGGGGGGGGTGGGGAGCGGCGCCTGGCCGCGCGATAGGAAAGGGAAAGTCTCCGCTTGCTTACCCCCTCCTCCCCTTCCGCCCAGCGACTTGATGTATAGGCAGGAGCCATTTTGTGCGCGGCTCGTCTTCTGCGAGGAAGTGCTCGGTGGTGAGGAGGTTGCTAAAATGTCCCTGGGGAGGTGGCGGCGGCGGCCGTGCGGGCCGGGCCCTGCCTTGTCCTGCCCTGCGGCCCGGCCCTTGCTGCAAGGCCGCTAGTCAGGTGCGGCCCCGGCGGCTGAGGAAGCGGGGCGCCGGTGGCGGAGCGGCCCGGCCGCGATGAAACCGCCGCGGGGGCGGGGGGGCGAGCGGGGGTTCGGCGGGTGAGGGGCGCTAACGGCCCGAACGGCCGGCCGCGGGCCGCTCCACCGCGCCTCCCCAGCACACGCGTGCCACTGTCATCGCGGCGCCCCCGAGTCGCCAACGGAGCCGGTTCGGTGTGCTTCAGGTGGCGCCGCGCTCCCGGGGGGCGGCTGCCTGGCGCTCGGGTTGTGAGGAAGGGCCCCTTCACCTGAGGCCGAGGCGGCTGGTGGGGACTGCTGAGCCTTCTCCTGGAAAGGCTGTTCGGTTGTTTCTGACCAAACTCGAAGTCTGAGGTACAAAGCATCATATATTCAGATATATTATAAAATGTAATAGAAGTTTTTTGATACCAGAGTTGAGCATTGTTATGAGGGTACCGTAGGAGGGACCAGCTTTCAGTAAAGGTATAGTGTGGATGACGAATTTTGTCCTCCCTCCTTCCTCAAAAAGGAAGAGATGTGGCACATCTCAGAACCAGCATGTTAACCTTAAAGAGAGCACCTTTCCCCATGGCTCTGTCTGTGCTACCATAGCATTATTCATGATAACACTCTTATAGAATTTTTCTTTCTGTTTTTATTGTCTTTTTTAGCGTGCAGAAGGCTGTTGGTGAGGGGACTTCAGGGAGCAGTGGCAGAGCTCAGGGAGGGGAGCGGAGGATGACTCAGCAGGGTGCTGTTCTTCAGGGTTACAATAATGAGCTAGTGAAATGCATTGAAGACTTGTGTATGCAAAAAGAAGAGCTGAACAAACAAATACAGCAAGCAGAAGAGGAAAAAAATAAACTCCAGCATGAAATCCAAGTCCTGAGTGAACAGCTGGAGTGTGTGTGTGAAAACCTGGCCCAAAAGGTAGCTTCACGGAATGAGCTTGATAAAATTCTTGCTGAAACTGAAGCTGCTTACATGAAGATTTTGGATAGCTCTAGAACTTTGCTTAATGTCCTGAAGAAGGAAGTGGGAAGCTTAAAGCATACACCAGAACTGAAAACCAATGTAACGTGAAACAGTCAAATGTTTGGACTCCACAGTGCTAAAATTCCACTAGGTGAGAAATGTGGTTAGCCGCAGAACCTTACAAGAGTGTAAGCAGAGAGGGATTTTCTTCCAACCTTTCTGTATGTTCTGTTACTATTTTTAAATGCACTAGAAAACAGGTGAAATAAAGTTACTGTTTTGCTGTGTAAAAAAAAATCTAATTACTTAAACACTTTGAAACTATATTGCAGATAGGTAGTTGAGGCGGATGTGAGGCTGTCAGTTTTGATGTGGTGCTTCAAGGCTATTCTGAAGACAGGAAAAATGTTTTATTGGTTGGTTTCAGATAGTTTGATTGAAAGCTAGTGGATGCAAGTTGATCAGAAACTATTTCTCTTTACTTTACAAATGCTTGGCCTTTACTGTTAGGGACCAAATAGATACCAACTCACATGGAGGCTTAAACTGTAAGACTATATATGATTTGTGCATCTTCTGAAGCTATACTCAAAAACCTTGTTTAGAGAGGAGGCACGCTATAGGAAAAGACAGGGTCAGTGCTGCAGGCAGCTACACCATGTAAGCTCGGACCAGCTAATCCGCTTATGGGTAAGGAAAAGATGACTGTTATTTTAATAGTGTCTTGAAGTCCCAAAAAACCTACTGGTGTTCAATCATAAATGCTAAGAGTTAAATATAAGTTCAAAGACGACAGTCTTGGTTAAAAGAACTTCTGGAAACCTTATTTTTAGTGCTCTTTAGCTCTATACTCATCTGTTAAATAATTGTGGTAAGATTGTAAAGCCTGGTGAACAACTTGGAATGGAGAGAAATAAATACGAATGAAAGATGAAAGTAGAAAATGAGATAAGAAGTAGTTTGCAGCTGTCAGGCATTCTTACAGATGAGGTTAAAGTAGAACCTAGTTTAGAGATCAGGGAGGAGGTAGCAGCATGGCAGAAATCTGAATTTAATCCTGTTTTCTGCTTCTAGTGGTTACTAAACCTCTGTGTGTGCGTACATACACGTGCATTTTGTCCTACTCATTCATGAGTTAGAGCAGTAACTTTTATTTTTAAGCTGCATCGTGTAGTCAAATCTTCATTCTATACCAATTAACTAAATTGAAAGAAGTGCAATTGTAATCTCCTTACTTGGTAATTGCGTGTCTCTCAGGTGCAAGTATACAGGGTATTTAGATGTGAATAGTTTCAGTAATAGCTCTTCACCAATAATATGAAGCAAATTTTATGTTGTTCTGGTTGCCATGCTGCGTCGGGGGTTAGTGTGACTGAGCTAATCAACAATTTACTTGTATAGCATTTCCACTGACTTCCCTCAAGTAATGCTGAGGTGATAAAATTAGATAATCTCAGGGGTACTGCTCTTGTAGTACTGCAGTGTTCAGGACCACCTTGTTTATACTGAAGTGAAACACAAAAAATGTTGCTATTTTTTAGTAGCAAAAAAGTGATTTCTTTGACTGAATGTTTCTTGGCGTTCTCCCCTTAGTCTGGTAGTAGTAACTAATTTACACAAAAATAGGAAGACTCAGGAAAAGGTATTAACTAGAGAGCAAGGACTTTTTTAGAGTGGCATATGTAAACTGCTGCTTATTATTATCTGAAATAATTTGAAATTGTGAAAAAATGTGTATCAGAAATCTCATTTATAGAGGATGGTACAGTTAATTTCTTGTATTATCTGTCTCAGACAATAGAGGTTTGTTTCCCTTATGATAATCATGTTAAAAATAATGCCTCTTCTTGCTCTAATTAGGCTGTTAATACTGAAGAAGTTTGAAGAGAAGCCTTGTAGGTCTTTGAAGAAATCTACTTCACGACCATTATTATATCTCAGGGTAGCTATTACAGTGTGAAAACTGAAATACTGGAGTTGTTTGAATTCTTTAAGTTATGAAACTAAGGGACAATGTAACTCTTGGCTGGTATTTACACACACTGGGGCCTCCCAACTTTCAAACAAAAAGTTGAAATGTTAGAATTCTATTCAATGATACCAAACTGTAAAACTTCTGCTTAAATTCTGATTTGCAAATGAGAGCAGTAATATCATATCTCTAGGGCTTGCCTATTTGTAGAATAACTCCCAGGTGTGGCAGTAATTGTGAAGTAAGTGAACCTGCAGAATTCTTACTCAAAAATAGCTCTTATCATTTCATTCTGTATGGACCCAAATGAACTTACTGTGTCCTTTTATTGAAGCGGTAAACCTTTTTCACTGCTTTTTCAGGTAGTATAAATCTTGACAAAAATAGCTTTTCTTAAACAGCTTTGGTTTGTTTAGAATAGAATACATGCAAGCTAAATGAATACACAGTATTGCTAGAACAGAAATGATAATTTGCAGATTACATCAGCTCTGGGGGGCTAGCCTGCAGTGGACAGTTTCCCTGAAATAAGGCAGGTTATAAACTTAAAGCATCATACTTATTCCTGACTTAATTTTTATATTGATTTTATATGACTGTCTGGGTTAGATCCAGTAATTTACTTGAGAGGTTATAATCTTAGGAGCCTTAATGATGGAAGTTCAGGTTACCAAAGCGTATTGCCTAACCTAAAGTGCTGTGTTGGGTGTCTTATTTGGTATGTGAGGAGACACAGTTTTTGAAACTCCTCCCTCCACTTGATTCAAAGCTCCAGTGAAATGCACATAGAGCATTGGTCTGGTCTCCTGAATTTATGTAATGGCACCTCCACCTGGTTTCCAAATAACAGGACATAACTGGAGGAGAGATGAAGACTCCCAGCTTTTATAGCAGTACCTCTTTAGTATGTACCTAGCACATAGAACTCTACTGGTCACCAAGTTTTTCAGAACATTTAAGTGTTGACTCTGCCAGGTAAACTAAGTTTATTATGTATGATAAAAGTTTGATAGTTACCAAAGAAACTGCTTGTCAGTGGTATGTTGGAAGTAATCTTCTGTGTGGAGGTGGTTAATCGAACCACTGGGTGAAGTCCCATGTACAAGCAGGCACTCACAATCTATAACTGTCTCTGCAGAGATGCTTACCCTTCAGTTGATGTACCTCCTCACATGCAGTGTTTGCTAATCACCTTACAGGAATGGAGGTGAGTGGCTTGGGATGGGTCCTAATTTTTGGGGTGGAGAATAAAGAGAAAATATGGATGTGGAGTCCTGGTTCGGGAAGACTGGAGCATGAGAGGTGGACTTCCTCTTAATTTCTGTCTGCTCTAAGTGTGCTTGTACTGAGCTACTGCCTACATTTCCTGCTACCCAATAAATCAAATTTTAGACATTGTCAGGTTCAGGAGTCTGGACTTTCCCCCCGCCTCCTTTAAGTCCACTGTCAAGTAAGCTACAGAGGTGGCCTACGTTTTTGCTCTGTCTTTCTGGCCATGCAAACTGGCATGCTCAGCTACACAGTGACTGGTTCCAGTAAGAGGCTGTGGAATCTGAACCTCTTGTTTGCTGGGGAAGGATACTGCCAGGCTCACGCAGGATGCATTACTGTTGTTTCCTACCCTGGTAGCTGTCCTGTGAACAGTAATGGGATCAACTACTTGGGTTTTATAAAGAACCCGAAGTTCTGTCAGTGTATTAGGTGCACTCAGCATGTGTGTTAGATTGACCTTGCAGAATTTAGGCAGAGGGATGGCCATTTTTTGGCTCTTAGTGAATGCAAGCGAGGTTTCCTCGAACTAGGAATTCTTCAGACTAGGAAGGCTAGCCATCGTCAAACACCCAAAGAACTGTCCGTTCAAACAACGAAGCAAGTTATAATCTAAACCCAGATGACTGGGTCTTGGATTGCAATTTCAGAATTAAGTATGTCAATTCCATCTAGCTCTTGTGGTATAAGCATGCCTCACTCCAAATGGATTAAGCTAAATTGGAACAAGGTACTCTCAATTCTGGAGCAAGATCATTCAGAAGATTGTTAGCAAAAGGATCAAATGTTTGCAGTTGATTCATCATGTAGATGAATCCTGTGCAGAAGACCAATATCGGTTACTCCTTAGATGATTTTGCTTGTTAGGAGAAATTTGAGTTAGATGATGTAGCCCATGGCAATTCTGAAATTATCCTTAACTTTGACTAGATCCTGGGCTTTTGGGTTTTTATGTAAGAAGTAGATAAAGCAGTTCATTGTTTTTCATAAGATTTTTCCCTCCTTTTCAGTAGTGAGTGAAGAAGTATCAATAGATGCTTGCATATTGATTTGTTTGTGTGTGTTGTGAGGGTGTTTCTGATAGATGGGTAGACAAGTTTTCCTAAAATCTGAGCACTCGTTTAGCTTTGTTATTAATATATGCATTTTTAAATATAGATATAAATACCACCTCTTTTTTTCCCTCATTGGGGGAAGGACAAATTAGCCTTTTGTTTAGTTTGTGCACCAATTGCTTTGTTAGCCACTGTTGTGTTACTGGGGAGGTGGGGTGTTGGGCATTGTGGCCGCTTCTTGGATGATTGTTCTTCCACTTTTTTTAAGCTGGGAATGGGTCTTTTTTGTTCTTTGCTCCTTACTGCTTTATAAATCTGTCTTTAATTTCAGTTGCCCCAGAGCAGTCCTTGGTTGTTGTCTTCCTCAAATTGATTTTTCATATGAAGTTTCATTCAATATCTAGCTGTAAGAACCAGATGTGAGGAGGTGGCACAACTTACTTGCATGTTAGCTATTAATAAAACATGATGTAGAGATTCAGGCCTGCAGAAAAGGGAGCTATATATTATTTGGTCATTCATAGCTTTAGCTTATGGGATTTGTGTGAAAAGTAGTTCAGTGTGGAAGTTTGATTTTTCAAAAATAAGATGTTAGAAGAAATGAGGCTAATGAAACGCTTTCATTTTGTAGTTATTTCAGAAGTAGTTTCACTAGATCTTGTGGGGTGGAATAATCTGCAATTTTTGTCTATTTGTGCAAGACTAGACTGTAGATAACGCTGCAATAACCGTTAGAGTACATTAGTAAATTTTCGTACAGACTTGGATATATTATTTAGCAACGGCATTGAAAATAATGGTGTCAAACCTTTGCATTTTGATTGTAGGAAGTGTATTGCTTGCTACATCATTCAAAGCCAGTAATATTTTAAGTGTGCTTTATTTGAACATCATAAATGAGAAAATGCTACCCTTGAAATAGGTTTGGTCCATATCGGAGGAAAACAGGTACCTGTAGACAGAGATCATGTTCAGGAAAAGCATTTGAGAAGAGTCATATCGGCCTCCCTCTGGAGGTAAGATTGATTGTGATTCCACTGACTGTGATGGGAGCTTTGGTTTCACCTCACTTCAAGGCCTATGAAGTTATGCGGGATGACGACTTCTCTCTGCTTACCACCACGCGTGTTTTGTAGACTATATGTACTTGGGCTAGGAGGATTTGTAATGGTGTTGAGTGTTCTTGTTAATTATCTTCTTAGAGGCAGACACGCAGCTTCCTGCAGTGCCCAGCCTAAATCGAGAAGATGGAAGTGTTAGGTAGAGACTGTAAAACAAAGTAAGAGGTCAAACAGTTACTTTTAAACATTTTTTCAAAGTGTGATACCAAATAGACTGGTCATAGAGCATTTTAAAGCTAAAACTTCATAGGTGTTATTTTTTTGAGCTTCACACATGTAGGTTCTCATGCACCAGTGGGAGTTCCTTGAGAACTTGAGGTTTTCCATTAATACGCTGTATATGGGAGCACTTTTAAATTATTATTTCCTTCATAGTCTGTGACAGATCTGTAACTTACAATTATTTTTTTAAACCACTCCATATAGTTTTTTTTAGTTGGAGTAAAAAAAATAGCTAATTTCTTTCCTAAATGCTTTCAAATCTCCCTATCTGTATTCAGAATTAGATCAAATTATTACTTGTAGTAGTCTCTTTTTAATGTTATATGGTTATTAAAAAGTTGATATAACTTAGAGATCCATTCTGATCGGGCACGTTCTCAGTTCCAGTGACAAAATCCTTTTAGTATTCTTCAAGTTTTAATTTTTTGTGCGTTTTTTTAATGTGGTTGGTGTTCAGGGCTGAAGAATATTCTGCCAGATGTCTGAAAACAAAAAAACTAGCAGTAATTCTTCATATGTTTATGCAGTTGTTCAGTAACAGAAATCCTGCTGGAGATCTGTTCTTACTTCTTACTGTCCAACAGTAAATGGGATTACTTGCTGTAATTGATGAATCCAAGGTGCTTTTCATTAAATACTGGTCCTTCCTCAAGAATTGTTGCTAGCATGAAGGGAACGGATACTTCATCGGGGGTGGGGGTGGGGGAGGGCATTGGGCAAAATAGGAGCTGCCTTTTTGGTAGGGACCACCCACCTATGGAAAGAGAGGAGCATCTTTTTAGCCTGGCTCACAGTGAAGGGCTGTGAGACAATTCAAACCATGGGGTTACAATGCTTGTAAGGTCCACTGAAGCAAGATGAAAAAAAGAAAACCCAGTCCATGCTGTCAGTCACAAGGAATGTGATACATGATCACAATCAGGTTTTTAAATGCAGGAGCTCAGGTACAGCTGGAAGCAGGTAGCTGCTGCAGTACTGGGCTCAGCAAGGGTTAAGTTGCCCTGCCAAAAAGCAATCGACCATGTGGACACACCTGTGAATTCTTGTGCGCACAGGAGTTACTGGACTTGCTAGAAAAACATAACCTCTTTGTGTTGTTGAAACTCAAGGAATTCTGTCTTTTAGTGATGTGCAACATTAGATATGACTCCATGAAAAGGATATTTGTTTAAAATCCTATTTCCTTTATGAGCTTTTCTCTGAAGTCTAAAGTGGGTTTGCTTTAGATTCGAGTTGTTCAAGTTCAAAAACCCGTGGCCAAGGGGAAACCTACAGATACCCAAGTTCCACTGAAGCCCACAAGTCTCTAAGTGGTTTGTATTCACTGTGTAGTGCACCAAGTTCCTGGACAAATGCTGTCTAATCCTTCAGTTGAGTTGCAAGTCTTGTGGCTCCTGCTAGTAGTTAAAATAATTTGCAACAAGTGTTGCTTGTTCAATGTGGAATGTACTTTCTGTTTTTTTGTTTGTTTGTTTTTTAATGAAGTATTCCATTGAAGCTTCCTGTGGCACTCTGCCATACACATTCATGTTGTGCATGTGAATGTATGGGTTTTCTTTGGGAATGTCGAAAAGAAACCTCTACAACAGCAATTTAACTGAAACAAGATTTGGTTTTATGGCATGCTGGTTTTATTTTTAAGCGTTTTAAAATGCTGAGTATATACGTATATACACACACATATGTATTTATACAGGATATATAAACAAGTGCTTACAATCAACAGATCACAAAGTACCTTACAGAGAATCTTAATATCTTTATCCTCCTCAACAGACAGAGACACTTGATAGTAATCTGGCCCAAATCAGGAACAGATCTGGGAATGGAGGCTTTGCTTTTTCAGCCTCAGCTGAATGCTCTGGCTTGGACTGCTTCCCAGGGATTCACATCCTGTTTGACATAAACCAACTGGATTATGCATTCCCAACCTGTGTGCTGGGGGAAGGGATAGATATAACTGACTAGATGCATACTTTTTGCTATTACTCACTTAAAATCGCATGCAGCGTCACGATGATATTTACAAGTATTACTAATTTCTGCATGGATACACCCCTCATAACAAAGTATCCCAGCTCCAGAGAAGCCACTCTGACTTCCCAGACCTGCTCTGTCCAAGCCCCTACTCACAGGTATCTGGGGGCTGACTGTAGGAGAGGGGTCGAAGGAACAGAAAGAACTTTCAATGATAGTTGCTAATTAATTACCTTGCACAAGCCTAACCTTATTCAGATAGCTTGTCTTTACAAACCCTGCTGGTTTTTTCTCATTTTCATCAGGCTTCTTATTACCTTATCCTGGTCTATGTAAGACCACCAGGTATTTGTACCAACACCCATTAAGGGTTTTCTAGGCATTGAGGCTCCTTGGTGTTTAAATACACCAAGTGGAGGATCTGACTTCTAGTCCATCTATAAGGGCATATAGACCACATGACAGCATTCTGACCACATATGACAGCAACAGACTGTGTGGCAACCATATTCCACCACAGCTCATTTTGGGGTCATGGAATTGAAGTAGCATGGCAAGTCAGGAGCTGTAGAGAAATAGATAAATAGGGCTTTTCTATAGGGAAGAGAAGCTGGCTCTATGAGTTCAGATTAAAAACTGCTTTAATCTAGGACAGGTGACACCTGACAGCAGCGTTCTTTTATTTGTTGTATCACAATGAACATATACATGTTAAAATACATATATAAAAATATACGAAGTACTTTAAGTATAGAATGTTCTTGCTAGAAACCTATCTAGTATTTCAGTAGTCTGCCATTAAAAAGGACAACTTAAATAGGCTGGTCATTAACAACTACATTAGGTTGTGTACCCTCTGCTTTCAGTAGCCCCCACAGTCTTGCTACTCTATAAACCCTCATTTGTAGCCCTGTCGTCGTCTTCCTGCAGCAGCAGCCTTTGTTGCCCCTATTTCCTAGCCCTTTGCTTACTGTTACTTTTTGGTTATGCTAAGCTGCTGACCAGAAACACGTTGCCCTTCTGCCATGTGGTGGGTCAGAAATACTTCCAGTATCTTCATATTGTCCAGACATGGTCTAGCACACTTGGAAAAATTGTTTGCAAAGATAAACATATTTCAGTTTGACAGATCCACAGAAGTTATGGTTGGGCTGGGTTAAGAATATTATATAGTTGGGAAACAACAGACACCTGATCTGAGAGGAGTTTCATCCTATGAAAACCCCATCCTAAAAGACTTCTATGTTGAAGGGATGGATGGATGGAACATGACATTCCTGATATGCTGTGGAGAGTAAAGGACAGAAGTTTGTTTGTCAATGAGAATATCCTTGTCCCAGCAAATGCAGACTTTGTTCATAGTCTTCTGCAAAGAAAGGTCTATATGGGATGCTGTAATTTAATTAGTATTAAGGCTATGTGCAGAGTGACTTGAATTTGTTCCAGAAATGGTTGCAGTGTTTTTGAGAAAAGACTATAACTTGAAATTAAAAAGAGGAAAACAGAATATAATGCTGGAGTTTGCAGATAATGATCTAATTGAGGAAGCTGATATAGGTCAGCTATGTAGCTCTTCAGAGCTCTGAACATGACCTATATTGCAAAATAATAAACACGTGCTAAGACAGAGTGCCGTATGCTCACAGTAAAGCTACTTGTAAAAAGTTATGTCAAGACTTCGTATGTATTCAGCAGTTTTCTTTGTAATCCTGCTCTATTTTACAAACTAACACATTCCCCAGTGAGATGCAGTAGAGATAAACGTTGAAGATGCCTTCATCTGCAGAGGGGAGGGAGAGGCAATTAAAAGCCTGCATGCTGTGAAATCTCTGGGTACCAGCAGTGTCTGCACAGACTTTTATAACACTTTAAGGAACAATGGGTTTTCCGCTGTCTGGGGTGACTGAATACAAACCGTTTTTGAAAGAGGACAGTAGCTCAGTTATTTTCACACCAGCTAAAATCCTGCTGGTTTGCATAAAGGTTTCTATTTACTGATACCAAAGTTCTGGTGACAAACTGGCTTCTCCAGAGCAGACAAATTCTATTTTCTTTTATCAGTACACACCATTTCATGTCTGACAAAGAAAGGGCAGACTTCTGATAATGTGGTGAAAGAACCTGGGGCAGAGCAGTGCCTGGTACTGGCCTCCATCAGAGGAGGAAAAGCACAAAAGCACGAAAATGCTAGCCTTGATCTGAACCGAGCAGGGTTGCTTGCAAAAGTAGCAAGTGAGAAAGCTTTTTCCTTTTTTATTTGCTCCCTCCTACGTCATTATTGGGCTGAGTAGGGAAAGAATTTTCTTTCTCTTTAAAGATATGAATAATAATAAATGGGTTAATCTGCTCCAGAAAAAAGCTAATTCCACATGGGAGGCAGCTAAAGCCGCCCCATGAGACCTCTACTTTTTTTCCTTCAGAAAAAAATTTTCATCATGCAAATTCTAAAGGCCACCAGCCATTGGAGAGGAAAGAGAAACAGCAAAACGCTGTGTTTGCTTATCATTGTGGACCAATGATTCTTCCAGCAGCTGTACTCCTGTGTGCAGTTTCTTGGTTGCAAGTACTGTCTTTCTAAAACATGGATTTTTTTTGTCTGAGACCTGTTCAGTTTAAAATACATTCTTGTATTTGAGATGAGCTTAAAGCAGTGCACATAGTGGTGCTTATATAGGTATGAAATTTGTCTACAGCTGTTAAAAGTCCTTTTCACTGGCTTAGTATGCGATGCGTTATTATACCATGTATTATTACACTGATGTAGCTAGAGTGAAGCTCAGTTTTCAGGCATTAGGATGACCCTTTTGACTTGGATTGTGCCAATATGGATTCTGTCATTTCAAGTGTTAGTGAATTCATCAGTGGCCAAACACAACAAGGTGTAACTTCACTTCTGTGGACTTAAATCTTTCCATATTGCCTTGTGTGAATATTTTTGTTTTAAATAACTTCTGCATTTGGTTATTCAGTGGGAAAAAAGCCAAATGTTTTAAAGACATATCAAAAATCATTTGTTTTGGCTAATAGTACGTTTCCTGGATAACCTCATCCAGGAGAGATTTTAAGTGTGGTATACCTGTTCAGAGCCTGGACCCTCAGAGCACAGCATAACCTCCATTTCCCAAGTCCATCATTCCCACCACACATGAACGAGCCAGGCAGTTTTGCAAGGACCATGGGACAAGGGGCCATCCTGTGGGTGCTGCTAGAGAGCAGGTGATTAAACAAATGAAGGGAAATCATGCTGTACAAAAACACCCCAGGCAGGCTCACACTGAGGCAGTCAGAAGGACTTGGGAGTCTCTTCTCTGTTTCTACTCTGGGTGAAGTGTAAATAAAAGTAAATATATGTGTGTATACATGTGCTGCTCAAGCTACTTGATGCTACCTCTGCTACATTGGGATTCTGTTACATTGGGAAGTTGTGATTTAATTTGTAGCTAAAATCATCTCGTTAGCATGAGCAAGACCCCTAAAACCAACCAAAGTAGTTGTGCAGTTACTGGTTTTCAGAGTGTTGAATTTCTACATCTGTAACTTCTGATTCTAGTGCTGTATCCTTTATGGTAGTAAAGAAGGTAATGAAACTAATTTTAAAATTCTGGAATTAATTTTAAGATAATACTAAGAATTTAATAAGTGCCCAAGAGCATCTTATACCAAAAGGCTTACTGAAAGTTAGTGGGTCCTGTGCTTTGCTTGCTAATGCTCTGGACTTTAAGATTCAGGATTCTTGGTGTGTTTCACAATGGCCTAGCTCCTGAAATCAAGGCATTTTCTTTGTTCTTCTTTCCCTCCTTTGAAGTTATGTTTCTGTTCCTTGTAAAGAAAAGGTTGAAAACACAAAAGTGAGTAAAAATGTTCAGAAGTAAAAGGCAAATATAAATAAATCTAGATCTTTTTTCATGACAGTCTCACACTTTGTGCTTGACCCGGTGCATGTCTCTCTGAATGCTGGAAACTGGTTATGGTCAAAGTCCTACTGAAAATTTCATCCCGTGTTATACTTCAATCAAAGAAGATGCAATTATGATGACTTTAAGAAAGTCACCTTGTAATCCATGGTCGTACATGCTGTAGCACACAACTTTCTTTCCATGAATATATAAATTTCTCTCTTACTATCTCTACCAGCTTCACCCAGCTTTCTGCCACTGCTGAGTGTTACTCAGATGTGTCAGGGAAGCTCCTTCCAGTCCAGCCCCAACGTGATCTGCAGGTGTTGTGGAGCAAGGTTGGGATCTCCTAGGCCACCAGAAGCTGGAAGCCCCAAAGGATGGCAAGGCAATGGAAGTCTGCCAGCTCTGCGGTGAGAGCAGCAGTATGCAGCTCCTGTTCTGCCAGAAGAAATGCCAGCCTGGCACGATGCTTCCCAGAATCAGGAACGTTAGAGGAACAAGCAATGGAGAAGCAGGGGCATATCAGGGCTGAAAGAGAGTCTAGGGGATCTTCTAACATCGCAATGTATTTAGTATGTGGACATGAATACAGAAAAGATAAATGGAAAGATGCTTGAAGAGCAAGTTTTTCTAATATTTATGGAGCTTTCTCTGGAGTCTGCTATGTAAAGGGCAGGATGAAGGCATTTTAGTAAAACTGACACTGAAAACGAGAGGATAAGCTGCCGGTAACATCCAGAGAGATCAAGAGGAATTTTCCTGAGAGGAGAATGTCACAAGAACTGCCAAAGTTGTCTAATTTAAAAAATGTTCTTTATTAAAAATATAAATATAGTATCCAATATCAAGAATAATTTATCACAATAGAAATAAAATAATTAAATCCTCAGCAAAATAAAGATGAATTTTGATGCCATTCCACAATTATTCTTGACAAACACTTTAATTTGACCCAGACGATAGCAACTAGGCTATCGTAATATGTGGTCTAGACCTGAATGATTTGTTTCAGTCATCACAGCGAGAGGACAATAAGAGGGAACATGACAGAAATATAGAGAACAATGAACAGGCCTGCATGTAATTTTGGCTCTCATGTTTTTATAATAAATCGCATGGTAGTTTGTGGTTCGCTTAAAGCTTCAGCTCCCAAATTTATGTAGTAAATTATAATCTAAGATTTCATTATAGAAAAACAAGTTTCTCATTTTCATGATTGCAAGGAGACTTACACTAATTCAGAGCAAGAAAAGGAACTAAAATACATCTTTTAAGAGACAAGTTTGTTCAAGTTTTCACTCAAAAATTAAAATCTACCTTCTCACTCAAAAAAAAATCCAAAGGCTTTATAGCTAGGACTTGATCCTACAGTTACAGCTCAGGTCATTATTTATAGTGCATTAGTTAGACATTGCGCAGCCTGGTATCCCATCCTTTCCTCTCTTGGCAACGTTCTTTTAGAGCCTTGAAAACAATATGCCTCTGCCCTCTCTTTTACTTGCTTTTTCCTTCAGCAGATGCTGACGAGCCCAGCGTCTGATTTCAGTTCTGATCTGGAGTAACTCCAGGGGCGTGTGTGAAGCCATCCCACTTCTTCCCTCCTAACAGGGTGGTGGTGGGGAGGAGAGTCAGGACCATTGTTCTCCCTCCCGCAGCAGCAGCCAGCATTGTTCCTTTTTATTTACTTCCCTCTCTCTGTAAATCAGCAGGGCTTGCAGCAGAGGGACACAGCTCTCCTTATTAGAATAATTAGGCTGATTTATGAGAGAATGACAGAGTGAAGGAGAGCTCTCCTTCTGCAGCATTCCCCCACTCAAGGCCAGGCACCCATCCAGCTGCTGGCAGCAGTGTTGAGACTCCGCACTAGCTCACCCTCCCACCGCCAGCTCTCACCCCGGGCAGGCTGGAGGGCTCCCAACACTTCAACCTTTGCATCTCAGTGAAAATGTAGAGATATGCACTTTAACATAAATAAACAACATAAATAACAAATAAACAATAACAAATAACAATAAACAAAATAACTTTAACATAAATAAACACTTCTTTCCTTCATGCGATATTCTTCCTAAGTTGTATTTTTCCAAGGTAATACTGAAAATCTAATTAAAACAGTAAAGGAAAGGGGAAAATCCCATGGTGGACCCTTCCTTAGCATTAGCTAAGTGGAAATTTTGGCTTGTAAAATGTTCCTTGAGCAGGTTTGCTGTGTCACTGGAACAGTGAAAGCTGGTATGGTTTTGTTCCTCTCCGCACTGTGGAAGTTTTGCATTACTTTTAGGAAAGACTTATGTATGAGGGGTTATGAAATTTCCTTCTTCCAGGGAAAATGTTATGAGTATTCTTAGTTTCCTTTGTTTCTTCATGGCAAAATACGGTGTGTACCTAGGAAGTTCTACTGCACTCTGGAAGACCGATTTAAAATGCACGTAGACATATTTAAAAACACATTTAAGCTTTTAAAAATGTATTATACAAGCAAACAAATAATAATAAAAAAATATCGGCAATTCTGCCTTTTGTGTTTCTGTCAGGCACCGAATCAAACACCAAACCTGCAAAACTTGCCAGTTGCTTCCACTTCCCAGTGCGATGTTTGTGGTGACCTTTATGAAAAAAGCTGTACCCATCACTTGTCTTTGCTAACAGGATGGCATTTTTACTGCTTGGAAGGCAATTAAACCATTTTGTATATTGTCCCCCAAGTCTGTAAGAATATTTTTTGTTCAGGAGCAGATTGATGGTGCCAGAGTTTCAAGAGCAGTTATTCATATTTAGTAAGTCCTCCGCACTGCAAACTCCATGAACAGCCTCAAGGAAGCCAAGGAGCTCGCGGCAGAACCAAGCCAAAGCAATGAAAGCAATAAGGGAATGGCATATGTATTACAAACTGATGTGAAAAATCTCATTGCAGTTGTAATTGCCTGTAACAAAATGCCTCATATCACCCACAGGAAAAAGCAAATCATCATCCAACATTTTCTGCCACCTTCGCATTGTCCCAATGCTCTCAACAACATGCTCTTGGCTGGAACATTTGCCTCTGTCTTTTGCATACATGGAAAAACAGTGCAAGGCCCAGTTTCACCCATCCCATTCCCTCAGGCAAAGCCTCAGTGTATTTTTGGCTTAGCAGATTGGCAGTTCTGACTGGCACAAAGTTGATCCGTGTGGAAATCCACCCTCTTTTGACAAAGTTGCATTCCAGAAATTGAGCAAGAACACTCCCCTTCGTTTTGTAGGGCAGGAGAGAGGTGGGGTGGGTAACCTGGAGACCTGGCCACTGCGCTTTGCAGCCAGAAGAAAAACTTTGGTGCTAATTGGTACCTGATTGCTCTGTGCTCACCAGGAAACAGAAAGCATCTAAAAACCTAAGCAAATCACAACTTTTCTGTTCGGAAGTCAGTGTTTCAATATGTAAATACACAACCTGCTTTTTTCTGCCTCCAGACACAGTGATTTCACTGACGGGCACGGGGCATTCCCATAGGAAGAGCTCAGTATTAGGGCTGCTGCATGCAAGGGCAGTCTGTGGGGAAGAGACATGGCTATAAAATGGAGAAATGGTTAAAAGACTATGCAGTGTGCCTCTTTCCTAAACAATCCTACTGTACTTGCTTTCCTTCTCTTTTCTCAAAATTGCTGCCTTGGGGAGGTAAAGAATTACCATTGCCATAAACCGTAATCAAGATCATATGTGCAAAGGGAAAGGCCTTGCTCAAATATCAAAGGGGTCTTCAACTGCCAAAACAGAGCAAGAGAAAGAAATCCTGAGGGAATCTGAGATGTAATTTATGACTGACCTTCATTTTAACTGGGAAATGCATGCTCTTGAATGGCAATGCTCCTGTGAATGCATGTTTTGTTTTGTTTCAGCTCATTGGGAATCTTTGCTGCAGCGGTATTGATCTAAGCTCCCAGACAATGAGCCGGGGATGACAAATCACATACACATTCCAGAAACATTTTTCTGTGCTGAACTCGGTCTGAGGAATGACAGTGCCTGGCTTTGTCACCCCCTTTGCCATGGTGCTGCCTTCTGGGGCTCGCCCCTCTGTTTGCATCATCGCTTGCCTAAATGACACCACATTTTCTCCATTCTCATAACCCAGTTGTCTGGATTTGGGAGAAAAATGAGATAACAACTCTTCAAGGGGATTTTTGCTGCCAGGGGAGCAGTTGATGTCTGGATGAGCTCTCAGTCATTCAAAGGCCAAGCATTACAAGAAAAAACAATATAAATCTTTGCAGTCAAATATAAAACCACAGCATCACAGTGCCTCAGCCTCCCATGTGCTGCTTCCCTTTTCACATTTCACGGGGTAACATTGGACCGGAGACCTTCTACACTTCAAAAAAGGTTAGATTAAAATCTAGTTCCAGACTTATTTTTGTAATGGACCCAGACTGCACACTGAACTTCAGGGAAATTCAGATCCCCATTTCCGTCTGTATTTCATGGCTCAATTCCAGCCATAGTTTAAAACAAAGATGTTTAGCTGCTGTCAGCTGAAGTTGCTATGTTCCCCTGGCTTCCCATAGGATACGCTATATTAAAGCAAATATTAATTTTCATCCTCTCAGAATTATGTTCTGAATTATTTTTAAATTCCAATTAAACACTTTGATGAAAAAGCTTATTTTCTAAATTCTACCTTACATTTACCATGAGTTGCAAGGAACAGCAGTGCTTAGCAAGTGCAATGGAAAGAATAATTGACAGGAGAGCCCATAGAGTTGTCCATTCTGAAGAAACCTCTGACCAAGACAGTAGCTATTCATAAAATGCACTTGTTGTCTGACCACTGGAACAATATAATCTGTCAGAAAAGTTACAGCTCCTTCACAGTTTCCCCTCTCATCTTCCTCTGTGAACAGCTGTCAGTAAGTGTATGAAACTAACTTAAAAAAACCAAAATGGATAGTTTTGATGTCTGATGTAAAACCAACCGATCTTTTAAACGGAGCTTTTTCAGGTAGAAAACCTTTTGGAGTTAATCGGATTGGAGTGTTCAGATTATTTTTCATCACTGTAATACGTTGTTTTGCAATACAAAATATGTCCATTTACAGTAAATACAGAGCTGTCTGCAATAAATTAACTTCAGAGTTTCAGAAACACAGATGGTATTTTTTGCACTTTCCCAAAGGGCTACATTTGCTCTAGAGAAAGCAGAGATTTTAGTTATTCTGTTATTTTTAGGAGTTCATTCATCCCCATCATTTCTACTTCACTAAGAAGAGATAAAATCTGATTTGCAGTTTCTCTGCAATCAAGCAAGGAGATTAAACAATATATTTTGTCACTTACAATATTTCTGCTGCCTCCAGCATTTAATTTTGAAAACAGAACATTTGTAAGGGAAAGCATAAAGATTATATATGCTGAAAGGCAAGTCTTAACATTCAGTAAATTTTGGATAGGAGAAAAATACGCATCAGTGGTGTGACATAGCAACTAACATCATAACTACAACTCGTCCCTACAGTCCCATCCTTCCAGAGGCCCTTTTTCGGGAAAGCCGGGGCTGGGCGCTTGTCCTTCCCGCCAGGAGGTGGCACGATGCTCCCACCGTGCTCCCTCTTTTGGAGCTTTCACCCCTCGTTATGTTGCAAGAGATTTAATTCACGACACTCCAGTGAAGGCAGAATCATCGCGTCCTTTACACCGAAAGGGTAATCGAAGCATACAGCTTACAGCAGGGCCTGCGTTCGTCCCACCTTATTATAGGCATCCAAGTGAGAGGGCCAGCTTAGAAGCCAGCTTGTCTTTGCTTCCCTCTAGAGTCGATGCATAGACCTGGCACCTCCAATGAGTGATTCAGCATGCACATAGCTACCAAAAATATCCATGCAGTTAACTCCACACACAGAAAAAAAAAAAATTCAAACTTTGGGGGCAATAAAATGCAACATATTTTGTGTATCTGTTAATTGTGATGCTGAACTCACCCAAACTGAACACTGTAAAGTAAAAATCACTAATCTTTCATTTATCATGTTAAAACACACACAAGATGGCTTAAAGATGTAATTTGCCACTGACCACCTGTTAAGAAGTGAGAGAAATATTCTTGTGGCAGGATTGTCGTTGATTGACTGGCAAAACCTGCAAATGAACCCAGAGAGGAATTTACTAGTTCAGAAACCTCTCAAGCTACAAATTCATGCTGAAAGTAGAACAAGTTCTGCTCTCCTGAATTACACATTTCATTTAACAATGTATGTAATAAGCAAATGGTGACGTGGAGGAAACACGAGGGCAGAGCAGCAATCTGTGCAAACTGCTCCCGCCTGGCCCTGGCAGAGCAGCAGCGCTTCCCTCTGCTGCCCTGCAGATTCCTTTGCTGTCTGGGATTCCTCTGGCCTTTCAGGTTTGACACTTTCCTTGCCATTTCTGGGATCAGAGCAAACACATTTTAAATATTAATCTTTTACAGCTCAGTTCCTGTAGTACTGCATATGCCTTTAGGATCGCTCACGGCCATAATCCTAAAAGCATTCAGCAGCTCAATGAAATTGGTCCGTGTTTCATGGGAACTTTTAAAAGTCCAGATGGATGCCTACCTGCACATGTAGGCACCTAAAATCCTTTCACAATCTGGTCCTTGCTTTGGCCACTTGCTGCTTCATTCCTCCAGCTGATTGATGACAGTGAAGAATCAGGATTCCAATCAGGTTTTAAATATGCAGCCAACCTGACTGCTGTAGTTGTTTATGTTGCTCAAAGGACAGACTTTTTCCACTGGTCCAGCATTTTTTTCCATTTGAGTTTTTTCTACCTGTTATATTTTGTCTGTTCTTGTTCTGTCCATAGATAAATTTGTTACTTCTCCCACTGAACAAATAAAAAGAACGACTTGACAAACTTAGTGTCACCCTCAGCGACACGTTCTCTGGCTTCCTCAAGTTGTGTGGCATCCCCTCAAGTCCTGATCAATATCAAGTCAGGGAATGCAGTGCAGTAATCCAGGTGGATAGGATCAGCACCAGCAGAGCTGGTCCAGCAAACCAGCAGCATCTCCCACTTCCTCCCCTGAGGAGCTGTGAGAATGGCTGTGAGAACACAACCTACAGCTTCCAGTCAGCAAGAACAGGGGCAGACCATCAGGAGGTAAACACAATAGTGATCGGGTTAAGAAATATTTTACTAGTAGAGCCTACATTGCAGGTTTGGCTACAAGCACCATTGGGCGATCCCACCAGAGGAAAGGAAGTCGTGGGCAAATGACCACTACACACTACATGTCAGCCAGTCTGGACTGGCATGCAAGTCCAGCATGCCCAGAATATGTCAGATTTGCTGCATGTCTCTGTCCTCTGCACAGCCTTTGGCTACCGCTGATGAGTTCAGTCACTTCCACGTGGTTGTTCTCAAGGCCTACTGAAGGTTTGCACATTAGCCTTCTTGCAGGTCCAGGCTTTCTTCCCACAGGCGGCACAGCTCTACGAGGAAGGGGGCTTGAGACAGATTTTCTTCCCAAGCTAACTGGCAAGCAATTCTACGTCCTCATCCTGTTGTCACAGACCTCTCCAGTTTTATCCCATGCACGTGAAACTGCCCCTCTCCAGACTTTTGCAGCTAAGCTACAAACATCCACCTCCGCTGTATCTCTCTTGCAAAACCAGATGTATCTTCTGACGTGTTGATCAGCAACGTGTGGTGTACCAGGTAACGGAGTGAGCTGCTCAGCAGGAAGGGGCTGTGCTTGCTGCGGGGCCCATGCTCAGGCCGCCCGGTGGTTCATATACCTCCCAGCTGTAGCACATGGCTTTCACGAAACCAAATAAATCCCGTGTGGAAGACCTCATCTCTTGTGGCATCAGATCTGTGTCCCACCACAGAATAAATCTGAAGCACTGTTGAACCCTGAGGTGGGCAGTTTCTTGTTTGATATTTACCTTCTGGTTAAGGTAAGTGGGTATCCCACCAGAAGCAGACATGAGAAAGGGAAAGCAGCACTTGGTCAAAATGCAACGGGACTTGAAAGAGGAAGTGGTCAGTATTTGTGCATAACAATTGCAGAGTTTATTTTCTCTTCAGAGAAATACTATGACAGTAGCTAGGAAAGGGAAATATTTCTTTCTGTTCCTAAGCATGTGAAGCAGACACCCCGCTGGCAAAAGCTGCCCAGCACATTTTCGTCAGTGGTGTGTAAAGCCTGCAAATGTACGTTGCACTGGGAGCACAGCGTGTTGCAGTACAGGAACCTGCATAAGGGCCATGCGTTAGCTACGTCCCATTTAGCTCTTGCTTTGTACAAGCTCTAGTTTTCTGTACAAAAAGGTAAATTCCACTGGTATTTCATTTCCTTTTTTAAAAATGAGAAGTTTGGTGTTTTGAGGATGTGGCTGACTGATGAAGAACGTTTTGATGGTAAGCGCTACCTTTAGGGAAATGACAAAAGTGGATAGAAAAAGGGGGACGTGCCTTCCAACGGCAGGTATGGCGTCACGCCTTGCACCTCGCCAGGGAAGCGGGGGGCGAGAGACTGAACACTCACCAGGAAGGGGCCTAAGTGAACTGCCAGGACTGCCCGCCTTTCCTGCCTGACTACAAAGGCTCTTGCAGCTCAGTGTGTAGCTGTGCTGGAACAACTTCTTATGGAGCTCCAGCCTGTTCATGACAAATGAGCTCATGACAAATGTCAGCTCAAGACAAGTACGAGTCTTTAATTTACTTCTTAACTTCGAAGCTAGTGGAAAATACCTTCAAGGGATATAGGCAATTACCAAATTTCTGTTTAAAGTGATTTACTTCTACAGCAGCATCTTTGAAGAAGCAACAATTGGAAGGAAGAGGGATTTTTTTCTCTTTTCATGGTCTCTTCTGTGCAATGACAATGTTCTTTCCACTTGTATAGTTTCCACCTTAACTTTTTTTTTTTTAAATGTTCTCGTGGGATGAATCTGCGGCAGTAAGTTTAGAACATATCTAGGGGGACCTGAGGACACCAGGAATGCCAAATCAATGTAATATTTCACACTGAAGTCCTCCTTTAGCTCTTGCTTGCCAATGTTTTACAGCTATAAACCTGCCAGTCTGCACACGTAATGATCTCATCATATACCCTTATGAATATTTTTGCCTACTGACCATAAGATAAAACCTTCCTTGCCTGAAACTTGGTATACTTTGCTACAGATGTAGAAAGGATGAGAAACTTCACAAATTCTCATTTGAAAATTCATTTTCCTGCTTGTCTGAACAGATCAAGGGCACAAAGGCATAAGACCCCAACCTCCAGCATTCAGAGGAGCCAGGCAAGCTTTTGGTGCCATGAATCCCATGCAGAGGTGGAGCTACTACCTTCACAATTACTTTCCATCCCCATAAAGTACTTTATGGTACAAAAAGCCTCTCTGGGCCCTTCTTCCCAGGGAGTGTTCTGGGGGAAAATGAATGTTTACCTCTGTTTTGGAGGTGTCTCTGAGTCTGGTGGTGGGAAATGTGGAAGGACCTGCTACCTGCACCACTGTCATCAGGTGGTCACCCCAGACTGGGCATCTAGCCTTGAGCTTGGTTTGTGGTAGAGGACAACAGAGGGAAGTTGAAGAGCAAGTCTTTGCTACGGTTGAGGCCAGAACTCCTCAGGATTTTTTGAGGTGGCAGAGAGGACTCTCAGGCTCGCTATCTGGAAGACAGAACAACCTCAGTGGGAGAGGTCCAAGAAAAAGCTCTACATGCCTGAAACAAACCCTGGGACAATTTGTGATGCCTCAGCCCAGGAGAACAATCACAAAAAACCCTGTTTATGTGCCTGGGTTTATGGGCACCTGAGCATCATTTGTATCCAAACTTCTATTACCACACTTGCCCAGAGATGCAGCCACCTTGCTGAACTGAGCAGCTCCATGTCTTCTTCCCACCTAAGGCAGCAGCAACCACGGCCACTTCCATTTTAAAACGCACCAGGGAGTACCTTCTACTGTTTGCCTAACAGCCTAGAGGTTAGGCCTCTTGCTCTGGAAATAAGAGACCACTTTAATTCCATTCTCAGCTGAAAAAAATTAAATCAATGGTTCCAATGAAAGCAAGTTAGTAGGCTACAAAATCATGTGGGAAGGGAACAAAGTCCATCCCTCTTTTTGAAGGTAGGTCAGAGCAAGATGGCGAGTGACATGGCTAGAAGGACAGGAAACATAGTGGAGCCAGAGTCTGTAGTCCACAAGTTAGGCACTTAGCTGGGAGTGTAATCTCAAAGCAAAAGAGGTATAGGAACTAGTCCCATAAAAATATATAAGGCATGTTTCCATGGCCTTTGGCAGTCAGAGTTCACAAACCCCTGACCTAAGAGTTCATTTTTCACTGACCCTCCTGTTCCTTGTGGGCTCTGCAGCTGCAGTGCTGCAGCATGTCAATCCCTTGCAGCCCATCATAACTCAGTTCCAAGAACTGTTAGTCAAAATTTTCAGGTTATTAAAAGCCAGGGTTGAGGCCAGTTGTAAAACTAGCAAATAGAGTTTCTAGGTCACGTTGATCTTCATTTGCAGCTCTCAAATCTTAAAAATAAAATGCCTGAGAACTTACCTCCAAAATGACTGCAATTAAGGGTGAAAAATCAAAATGGCTTGTTATGGGGAAAATACTTATGACCTCCCTCATGGATCACTGTTGCATGCCCAGAACCTGGATGGTGTATTTCTTGTAAAAAACATACTTACATTCCCAATTTAGAAATTCGCTCCTAGACTGTACCTTTGTGGCAGCAGTGTTCTTGAGCCACTCCATTAATTCTCAATCATGTGCTACTGATGAGTATGGAAAAGAGAAAAGGAGGGTACGATGGGCTTTCATCTTTTTTAGTCCCTGCCTGACTTCATAAAACTATGAGCCCTGTCAGACCTTATCCTTCCTGCGAGCCTTAGGGCACTTCTGAAAGACTTCACAGCCCTCTCTTTGAACTTCTGCAATCATCTATGCTTTATTTTCTTTTAAAATGGCAAGTGGGAAATGAGTCGTCCTCCTTTTCTAACTTCCTCCTGCCTGTTGTTTCTGAGGGAGGAGGGAGGGGGCCCTTTTCAGAGAGGTGCCAAGTGCTGGCTCCAAAATTCCCACTGCCTATAATGGAGAAGAAGTGCTGAGATTCAGGCAACCCTTTGAACATGCAGGATGCTCTCTGTGAGACTGTATAATACAGCATTCACTGCTTACACAGCTCAGAACAGCAGATGTTTCACGGTGGAAACATCTTCCAAAGGTCACTCTCTGTCACAGCTTAGCTAGAATTGCCCCTCTGTACTCTGCTACCTCTGAAAGTCTGGCTGCTGCGTATTTTTGAGCGTAACACCCAAATACACTGGAGTCACTCAGGTCTTTGCACCTTTTTCCTTTCAGCAATAATGTAACCTCTCGCATGACAGTCACCCTGCATCCTCCTGCTGGAAAGTCTGTTCACTCTATTGAAATGAAAGAGCACAGGAGCCCCCTTCTTAAACTCAGGCTTCTGAAGAGTGAGGTAAACAGGTAACATAGTAAAAATGCCACTGGCCTGTTATTTGCTCCAAAATTCTCAACTGCAGTTAGCACATGTCTTGAAAAATTAATTCTAGCTGAGTCTGAGGTGTTGGAAAAGGGGCGCGTTGCTCCGGCGCTGTGACTCAGAGGTTCATTTATTCTTTAGCTGTGGCAGAGGGAGCACTGACAATGAAAGCTTTATCTATGACAGCTCCCTTATCGAAGTGCCAGGATTATTGTACTGCCTGTAAAGTCATAGGAAAGAAACTCTCCAGGTTTCTTTTTATTTATTTTTTTTTTAAAGTACAGACATGCTTGAACCAAGACATTCCTGCTTCTCGTAGCTGCCAGTTCCTGAGCACAAGATTCAATGTTTTTCTTGTACTTGGTATAAAATGCCTAACTAAAGCCTTCCCTGCTCTGTTATAGCTGTTTCATTATTTATTATGGTAAGTATGAATTACTGAACTTCAGCCTTGGCAGATAAATGAAACAGGAACGAACTTTCAGCTCTTTGGTTTCAGAAGGTGAGTAAAGCTCTGGTGGAGTTTGCACACATGGTTGGAATAGTTCCCCTCGTTTACACTGGCACAGCTCCACTGACTGCCGCAGCACTGCCCTCATTCACACTTCCAGCAGCAGGGAGTTAGAAACTCAGGGTATAGCTGTAACTTTTTCATATTGCTTGTCCAGTTTACCTTTTAAAACCAAAAATGTAAAATCTTATGTGAAGAATAAAAGGATTTTTCTTCTCTAGGTTATTAAGGGGGACTTGACCAGAGAGAGAGAGAGGAAGGAGCTGTAAGTGATGCACTGAGGCTGACCCTGGAGGAAGGAGAGGTTAAAATAACAGTACAAATATCTGTTGGCTCTTGAACCAAGTCACCCACATCATTTCTCATATATAATTCTTTTACATAATGTTGCAATAAAGAGCTCCTTCTTAACTGGTTTCCCTAGGAAATGTGGCATGCGTGTTCACAGCATCTGCCTGTCACATCTCCTCCCCAGCCTTCCTCCTGCCACCCGCCATTTGTCCACTTACTGGCATGTGACAGAGCAAGTCCAAAAGTGAAACCTGGTAGTTGTATACGGGAGCGATGAATGCCCGGCCTCCCCAATGAGCAGTGCAACAACAGCGCCTGCTGGAGCGGGGGCTCCGGCCACCGCAGCTGCACCAGGGCAGGAGTGGCAGGCACCTCTGCTCTGCCTGAGGGGACCCCCAGGCACCTGGGGATGCTGCAGGAAGGAGCGATGGCACCAGGATGCAGGAAGGAACTGGGAGGGTAAGCGGGACGTGGGAGAGAAATCCGTAGGAAACCAGCCTCCATGAGTTTCACTGCACACAGCAGTTGAGCCTGACACGAGACAGGCACTAAACTAAAGAAGGTCCTTTAGAGAAGCAGATGTGTTCTTTCCAAAGAAGCTGCTAGTAAAATAAATGAAGCCTCTTAGATTAAGCTTCTGTGTCAGCATCCAGCAGTACAGCTCAGCCTGATTTACCAGCCTGCTCAACAGCAGTAGGCAATGCAAAACTAGCATTTTATAATTTAGGATGGTTGATTTTAGTATCGTTTGACATACTATACACTGATCTCTGCTTTTAAAAAACAGGGAACACGAAGGTGTCTGCTCGCCTTTGGAAAAGGAAACAAATATTAACTTGTCTGCACAATGTGTGAGCGGATCTAGCCCTGTTGCAGGAAACTCATTAATCTCACATGGAAAATAAATAAACCAGGAGAGAAAAGGATGGGTGGGATTTTAACTTCCTCTATTTCCGCAAATCATTATTTTATAGGAACAAGTGCATGCCAAAGGGTTTTTTTAAGAGGAAAATTACTGCAAAGAACAAATAAGTTTGCCGAATCTTTTAAAAGATTTTCAGTGGAGGGATAATTTAGGGTGGTGCTGGGAAAACTCACCTGTTAAATGCTGCCTGATAATTCCCACTATTAGACCACATTTTCCATTGCTGATGCCACTGTCAGACTTGAGCCACCAGGACTCACATTTTCCATGGCAGGTGTCTGCCTAAGGCTGGATACGTGTGACGCGTGCGCGTGTGTATCAAGATTTGCCTCAGGAGTGTAAGAAAAAATGTGCTGTTTCCCTCACATTTAAAAAAAGAATGGCAACCTTTTCTTTAGACAGTCCCAAAGGCCCCATACTTTGGAGGAAAAGATTGAAATTTGGCAGGAGAGGTGTTTAAGCCACCCTGGAAATCCACCTCAGCCTGGCTGAGTTACAGGCCCGAGCAAGATCAGTTTAATCTTGATAGAGCTTCACAGCTTGGTTTTTCAGAGATCCTGCTTCTGCAATTCTATGCTACTATGGGACAGACCAAGATGGTTTTCTTCAGCTAGTCTCTGCTCTGCTCCTTTGGACCCTGCTGCTGGTCTGGGGCAACCCAGAAGCAATGGTCACCCAAGGCAGGGCCAGGCTGGAGAAGGAGAGGCGAGAGGAAAGAAGAGAAGAAACAAGAGCTCTCTCTGGACGGACTCGATGGGACAAGGGGGGAAGGCTGAGATGAGAAGGCAAAGATGATGATGTAGCAGAGTTGGTGCAAGACAAGGATGGAGCAAAAGTGACCAAGGTTGGAAAAAAGGGATCAGAGGGTCTGTGGCCACTATACCCACAGTCAATGACCAACATGTGTGCCACAAGATAAGATAGCAGTTTTGTTTGCTGGTGGGGAAAATATAGGTGTTCACTGATAGCCCGTTCAGAATTAGGCAGTATTGAGAGAGGCAGAAAGTATACTTCAAGCTCATTTTCAGCCATGGAAAGGTTGGACTGTCAAGATATAGCCATATTAAAAAAATGAGAAGAATTGGGAAATTGCTGATTAGCTCTTATCTTCCATAAAAATATTACTTTGTAGCTGAAAATAGCCACTACTGGTGTCCTTGCTCCTTTTTCACAGGTGGGAAATATTGTTGCTCAACACCCTGAAAACTCAAATACTCACTGAGATCCCTTTATATGGCTTTAAATGTTGGCCTGTGCCAGGGACAGATATCTGTGACCAGGGGAGCCAGCACTTCCACAACCACCTGTGTATTAGTCAATATCTTTCCAGCATTCTAGATCTACGCTTACAACGTTTGCAAAGTTAGAAGCTGTGAATACCCTGCACACTGAGTGACTACCAGTTCCTTCTCTGAGCCCAGCGATTTAGTCTCTGATCACTAAAGCAGCTTAAAACTGAGTAATTTGTATGGTGCTCACCAACCCTACCCTGCCAGGATGCAGCTCTTTCTTCAGATTAATCCATAGTCTTTGACAGTCTGGAATTTCTAATAGTAGCAATTTCTAACAGCAAAATATTGCTATAAATATTCTTGCGGGATTTATGACATCCAAACCCTATCTAAGGACCCCAAAAGCCACTTGTCACAATCCAGAGTTATATTTCTACAAAAATGTACAGCAAGCAGGTTTAGAATATTTATGAGAAACAGGGAACTTTTTATTTAAGGTAAAAGAATTAAATAAGTGAGAATGCTAATTCATGGCCATAGGATAGGTGCACCACTAATTCAGACAAATGTGTTCCTGTAAGAATACAGGCTGGAAAAGGAAATGAAAGCAAGTGTGAGAGAGACACAGATGGCCTTAGGTGAGTGCAGGATCATCTGCAATCAAATTAATATGGCAAATGGCCATGGCAGATGACACCAAGCTGAGCTGTGCAGCTGACACGCCAGAGGGACAGGATGTCATCTAGAGAGACCTAGACAAGCTGGAGAGGTGGGCCCATGTGAACCTCATGAGGTTCAATAAGGCCAAGTTCAGAGTCCTGC
This sequence comes from Phalacrocorax aristotelis, assembly GCF_949628215.1. Taxonomy (NCBI): domain Eukaryota; kingdom Metazoa; phylum Chordata; class Aves; order Suliformes; family Phalacrocoracidae; genus Phalacrocorax; species Phalacrocorax aristotelis. The sequence goes on from NC_134277.1 coordinate 17,993,392, forward strand.
ACCTAGGTTGGGGCAACCCCTGGTATCAGTACAGGCTGGGGGATGAAGGGATTGAGAGCAGCCCTGTGAAGAAGGACTTGGGGGTACTGGTGGACAAAAAGCTGGACATGAGCCAACAATGCGCGCTTGCAGCCCAGAAGGCCAACCGTATCCTGGGCTGCATCAAAAGCAGCGTGGCCAGCAGGTCAAGGGAGGTGACTCTGCCCCTCTGCTCTGCTCCGGTGAGAGCCCACCTGGAGTGCTGTGTCCAGCTCTGCAGCCCCCAACACAGAACGGACATGGACCTGTTGGAAAGGGTCCACAGGAGGGCCACAAAAATGATCCGAGGGCTGGAGCACCTCTCCTGCAAGGAGAGTTGGGGTTGTTCAGCCTGGAGAAGAGAAGGCTGCGGGGAGACCTTATAGCGGCCTTCCAGTACGTAAAGGGGGCCTATAGGAGGGATGGGGGCAACCTCTTTAGCAAGGCCTGTTGTGACAGGACAAGGGGAAATGGTTTTAAACTAAAGGAGGGTAGATTTAGACTGGATATAAGGAAAACATTTTTTACCATGAGGGTGGTGAAACACTGGCACAGGTTGCCCAGAGAGGTGGATTGATGCCCCATCCCTGGAAACATTCCAGGTCAGGTTGACAGGGCTCTGAGCAGCCTGATCTAGCTGAAAATGCTCACTGCAGGGGAGTTGGACTAGATGACCCCTAAAGGTCCCTTCCAACCCAAACCATTCTATGATTCAGTGACAACAGGATAGATTTTTTACAGTATATATTTAGGAGAGCAGGCATAAAGTAGTTGAATTGCTGGTTTGGATGGCAAATACATGTAATTCAAATCAGATTCTGTAAGATTCTGGCGGTTAAGTTAGGAGGCAGGAATGAAATTTGAGGGGCGCAGCTTGGGGAATCTTGGGGCAGCAGAGGACAAAAAGGAAAGGAGGGCACACATGTCATATTTAATGGCCCATCTCTGCTTTCACAGTGGATAAAGAAATGGCCATAGTACAATACCCTCTCACCAAGGATCTGTACTGTGATTCCCCTATTTTCCATCCGTGCAGAACTCTGATGGAAGCTTTTATGGTGGTTTGAGTCTGACAGATGTTGCTCCCCTGAACTGACTCCCTGACATCTAATATTAGCTGAGCTCTTGTAGCCTTTTGGTGCGGGGTCACCAGTCTTGATTTCTTTCCTGTACCAGCTGCCTGCTTTCACAAAATTGAACTTATCTTTGAGTAAATTCAAACTTATCTTTGAGACCTATGTCAGCACTGATTGAAACTTGCTAACAAATCCAAGAATTATTGGGAAGACATGGACATCTAAGCCTTGATTCTTTAGATACTAAACAAAAAGGAAAGAAACTAGACACTAGAAAATCTTATCTTTTGCACTTAGTGAGAAACTGAATTGGGTTAACCCAAGCACATCAAAGGCTAAAAGTCATTAGGATACCTTCAGAAGTCTCTGCAAAATCCTCCTCCACCACTCAGCTATTTCAAAGGCTTCAACAGAATGGAGGTTCTGCAGCTGTGGAGACTAGCCATTACACACACTCTTGCACTCTGCAGGAATTTTCTGCATGGTGATAGGAATGGAACTGCATAAGGTAGTTTTGAAATCTGGAGTAATACAACCAGTGAATCCTGGCTGCAGCGGGCCCTCTGCCTGAAAACCCTACATCTCAGAAATCTGTAGCTGTTTCTGACACCAATGGATTGTTACCTGTTTCTACTTTGATGAAAGCTACCTACCCAAAATACCACACCAATTGTCAGTCTAAAGTCACATGCTTGGATTCTGCAAAAATGTTTGCAAAAAGGAGTCTTCTGAATGTACAACAAGAGCATGTAATATTATCTGAATGTAGTTTAAATTAAGTGATATGGCTTTGTTGTACTAACTATTTCAGGGGAAGGGATAAAACAAAGTTACTTTCGTAGCCAGTTGGATATGACTGCATTGGAATTAAGTTTTCTGTCTTTAATTTAGAAGTTTAAAAATGAACTGAAATGAACTATAAGTTTTTGATCTCTGTCTTGACGATCTCTGTGTACAATACATGATAGATGTACAGTGCTGAGACCCACAACAGAAGAACTGGAACTTATACTCAAGGGTGCATAGCGCTTTGATTCAGGCATAAATGTTTCCTTATTTATTAAAAGTTGGCTGAGGGAAATCAAGAATCCTGGCGAAGAAATCATACATATTTCTGATCACGTTGATATATATCTGAAGAAGAAACTACTATTCTCAAAACAAAACTGGGTAATTAAAAGTTACGCTTTGTGACTCCAGAATTTGAAAAAAAAATCATATGGCATCTAATTAATGTCTATATGATTACTTTCATGTCTTTTCTCAGGGGTAAGATATTTATATCCACATACAAAAACAAGAAAAGGGCCTAAGGGAATGCAAACAAAACCCCACAACCCAGCACCTTAACTGTAGCATCTGCAAGCCAGGAACCATGGAATACTTGATGAAGTGCTTAAGGCTAGGACGGCTGATAATGAGATTTCTTTTAAGTTCACAGTGCTGCACATTAAAGAGACACTGCCAACCTGATTCTGAAAGGAAGAATATTACATAACACACACAAGCTGTTTTTGTTTTTATAGAGGAGTCTTTTTCATCAGCCTTTGCTGGTGTCTAGAAAGACAAACAGGTTTAGTAAGCCACATACTTGGTCCACAAGTTTTCCCCAGTGTTTTTGTATTTTATTTGTCTACTTCATAACTTGCTGCGTCTGGCAAGTGCTGAGGACAGTGGTTCCGAGTGCCCACCTGATCAGTTCAAAAAGCAGGAGCTCCCCAAGATAGTGCCTTAAGCAGAATATACCAGTGACACTGGCTGAATGCAAAGTGCTGTCACATGTACAGCATAAACAACCTGGGACTGGGTAGTTCCTCCTCTCTCTCCTTCTCTCTGGTCTGTTCAGTGCTAGAAACCACCACATTATTTGCTGCAAAATCGGATCTGGCTTTTCCAGAACTGCATGTGAATTACCAAGTTGAAGAAAAGTCTAGTCAACTTACACTCTACCTTTCAATCCTTTTTTATAAAACCAAATAATACTTTACTGGTGCAGAAGCCTTATATAGAGGGACTATAACGTTTCTTATCAAACAGCATGCATGTAGTCTTATGCTTATCTCGGCATAGCTGCTTGCAGGAGTTTCTTTGCAAAAATATCCTTTAACCCTTTCTGTTAGGCTTTCCTATTCTAAATGGAAGTGAAGTGGTAATGCCAGCATGTTCCAGCTGCCTGCATGGGCTAGTCCAAATTAACTTTCCTGTTTTTCCTATCTCCTGTAATTTTTTTTCAGCACCCCTGGGATGAGAAAGAACATGAGCTGACAAACAGGTAGAGCACATAAGTGCATCTGTATTCAGAAAAAAATACATTCAAACAATATTAATGTTGCACAGTCAATCGTTAAAACTTGGCAAAGCTAATTTTGTAGTTTTAACTTTCAACGTAGTTTTTACTTACAACATTGCATATTTGTTTTTCAGTCCTGCTGTGGGTATGAATCAGTTTCTTAATCAAAAGGATCTGTTGTCTGCCAGACCCTTGTTCCCATTGTTGCTGAAACTGGGAAACGAACAGTGAATGAGAGACACAGACAACTGCGTGAAGAAACAGGATCACTTCACCATTAAGATAGCAGAACACTCTCCCTGGAGGACTGGAGTCTGCTCTGCTTCTGCTAAAGAGTTCCTGCAGAGGGGTTCTTATTGTGTTAGTCTTTAATTTCATATCCCTCATTTTGGGTGCTGACTCGATAACCTAGGATTTGATTTGCAGACACACTCAGACGGCTGTAGCTGGGAACGGTGCTTTGAACATACAAAGTGATACATAGCACTAGGTGCTACCAGTAAGAAGATCTTAAGGATCACAGACTGAAATGAGGGGATACTTTTAATCTAGCTTAATATGCAGGTTTGACAATGTAATGCTGTAATTGCTACAGAAACTGGAAAAGAAATGTTAGCACTGTCTGTCCATCTCCACACCCATCTGATGCTGCAGGGCTGGATTCCCAAAACATGGCAAAAAGCTACTGAAGATGAAGGTGCCACTTCAACAGCACTGCCCAGCGCCATCCTGAGCTGCAGCCACCCCTGGCATGCCCTGGTGAGGTCTCATGTGTGACATTTTGTGAGACTTCCTGCCAGAACGAAACATCAACATGATCACATTCACTAAGTATGTTAAAAAGGACTGTCAAGAGAAAAAATGTAGCTGACTTCAGCTCAGAGCAACCCCTGGTACCATCTGACATACTAGCCCACTGGTCAAGCCTTTAGTCATCCTTCCTCAAGGAGTATCAATGGCAACTGAGGTATTATCCTGGAGCTCCAGAAGAGTGATTCCCACAACGCTCTGTGCTAGCAGCAGCATTATTGAATGGATTTGTTCATGGCCTGCAAAACATCACATAAAAGAGATTCTTAAATGCTGATGGTACCTGGTTGATCTTCAGTGACAGCAGACTGGCTCAACCCAGTGACATGTTGCTGCAAGGAGAAATGAAGAGCAGCATTAGGCATGCCAAAGGCTGTGTGGGTTAACAACCTTCTGCACACAAAAATCCTGGAGACAGCTGGAGTTTTTGTTAAACACAATCCAGAGAAAGAGGATCAGCCTAGCTTGAGCACTCACAGTCATGGCCATATGCATTGGTCAGAGGAAGAAGATCAGGAACCATTTCAAAAATAAGTGCAGGAGTCTACCAAAGAAGGCAGCGCTAAGTGTAATAATCATAATCTGCTACTCATTTAATGAGTGCTGTAGCCTGTGATGAATTTCGTCTGCAGCAGTTTTCATCATTTTTATCTTGCCATGATGATTATTATTGGTAGATTAACATCAATAAAAGCCATATTGTTACCTGAGACAGCCAAAACCTCTCTGCCTAATATCTGGCGTCGATGCAGCCAACAGCCTGACCACCAAGTTGTGGCAAATGAGAGCAAGTAAAAATCACACTGAAAGATCTAGAGGATCCACCCTGGAAAAGATGCACATGTAGCAGATGATTTCATCGACTCACCGTGCCAGTGGGAACACCACTTCCAGGGCCTCCCGCCATCAGCAAACCTTCCCACTGTGGGCTCCCACATCCCTGCTAAAGCCGGTCAAGCGGGCATGGCACGGTCCCCTGTGCAGTCTGACAGTGCCGGGAGGGGCTGCAGCAGGCCATCCAACGTGCAAGTGGTGCAAGGGTGGATCCTGCTTTCAGGCCAGGTGGCTGCTCATGTCCTGGGATCCCTCTTGTCTTCTCAGAATGAATGCTTACAGGCCTTGGACAATAAGATGATAATTTGGCTGTTTTTTCCTTTTGTTGCAACTGTTTCCTTATTTGTTTTGTTCACTGATGTTTATTAAAAGCAACCAGTTGTACTCTAAGTCCCAGCTGAGCCTACACTCCCCATCTCCTTGCCCAGGCCGTCTGAATTCCCTCCTGACTCTTTGCCTAGCTCTCTCCCATCTGGGACTGCTCACTCCATCCACTTGGCAGCGCTGCCCACCTCCACTGGTTTCTAGTGCCAGTCTCTTTCCTAGAACTGCATTCTCGGTGCACCTTCCCTCTCCATCCCAACTTCTTCACGAGTTTCTTTTTCTTGTGCTGCAGTTTCTTCAGCAATTTGTTCCCTCCATCCTACATCCACCTCTACCATCTGTTTAGTCTACAATTCTAATATCCTTGCTCTGAATCTTCACTCTCTGGCCACTGTCATTTCCTTTGGTGGCTTCAAAATAGTAGCCCTGTCCTGCCAATTCTGAATATCTGCCTTCTCCGCAAGTCCCAGTTTTCACCCCACAGCTCCTACTTCCAGTACAGCCTGCTGGTTCTCCACAACAAGGCCTTAGATCTGGCTCTTGCTCTGTCTGCCTCTCAATCAGATAGCTTCTGCCTTCACATTGCCTATATGCCAGCAGAGAGGTCACTGAAAGTGCAGGAAAGTGTCCCTGCTCTCCATTCATTGCTTGGCTCCAGCTCAGCGTGTAGCAGCTGGAAAAAAACCATTGTTGGGAAATTCTGTCTCCATCGTGTAATCCTGGGCTGCAGCATGTGTAGTGGCTTTGTACAGAGAGTGCATGTCCAGGATAGGAGCTGAGAGGGGCGGGGGAGCCTTATTTGAACTGTGGGAATGATGCACAAGCAACAGGACTGTAACTGTGAGAGGCATAAACTTGCTTTGGGACAGTCTTAACCCTTAAGCAGTAGTGTGTGTCTCCGTAAACTGAAATCTAAAGTACCCTAAAATTTGTCTGAATTAGATTTTCTTTAGTGCATCTGACAAAGGCCTCCCTTGCTCCAAGCAAACTTTCTCCATAAAAAGTTTGATTAGTTTTTTCCTATTGAAAAACAATACACCCTTCCTACATTTAATTTCAGAAATGACTAAATACTCGGGTTGATATTTTCTGTGGGCAAGAAATGATGCAAATGATCAGTATAGACTTTTCCAGTCTGAATCAGTGTAGCCTGGCACAAACAGCTGAAATCTGGGCCTTGCATCAGAAATGTCAAACCCTGTGTAACAGGCTGTATGGGCTCTTTAAAAACTCAGCGGAGCTGTTCACCCTACCTTGTGCGTATGTTGAGAATCATCTGAAGGGCTAATTCCCAGCAAGCAGATTTAAATAGGTTTCCAGCTTAGGGAGAGAAATGGATGTTTGTCTCTTACGGGAGCTGTTCCTTCCTCTCAACCCTCCCTCGTATATATGTTCACATACATGCACAAAAAAAGAGCAAAATGAGGATAAAGGTACCCTCCAGACTGAAAAGACCCCTCCTCTACAGAGATGGAACAGCACTTTTGGCAGACCTGAACAGTACTAGAGTTTAAGTGAGTTGAAAATAAAAGACTGATAATGAGATTTTGCAATAGATTGGCTGGCTCAGGCTGACAGGCAGCAAGCACAGCCAGCCTGCTTGCAACTCACCCTAGATGAGTTAACTAAAAATAGAAAAAAAAAGAGAACCACAGTGCATTATCCGGTCTAGAGAGTTAAAAATGTTGACTTGGAAAGACTACCACTCAACAGACAAAATGACAGAACTGAGTTGCAGCCACTTGCCTCTCTCCTAGTCCTGTTAAAAAGGCACTAATCTTCCAGTCACAGAAAGAGTAGAACTCCTACTTCAGCCCTCTCCAAAGCTGGCATGAGAGGAGCGTGAGGAAAGGAGCATGGCATTCTCCAGTTCTGGTCAGACTTACGGTCCCTATTTCAGCTGATCCTGAGTGGCGCATAGTCCCATTAGGTCTAAATCACCTTTCACATGTAGGAGCTTAAGCCCACGCACAGGGGAGAAGTTCTGGGAGGTCTGAGATGTAACGACTGCTCCACCTGGGAAGGAAGAACAGCTTTACCTGTGGATTTATGCAGAAGACACCTGTGATCCACTTCTTTTCTGGATGTGAGCTCTGCTGCAGCCTGAGCTCAAAACGTCTCTGCTTGTACTGAGGAAGATGTAAATCTGAGACTACCATACTACTGCCTGCAAGGCATTTGCCTGTGCTTGAGTCATCCAGATCCAGTGAATGAGCACAGGAGCTTGCACTAAGGCACATGGAACATATCAGGAAGCAATAAATCTTGTGCTATTGTGGTCTTTTGGTACAGACTAAGTGCAACATAGCTGGGTGCAATCCTGATTTTAAGAGTAGGCTTTACCACAGCTTGCTAGGTGTAAGAGGAAGGTGTAGATCTTGCTAGTTTTTGGAGGAAAATTTATTATTAGTTTCTGGTGTCTTTCCTGATATCTGGAGGAGTACGTGGCACTCTGTTTTTATCAGGCAACCCTACTGAACATAAGTTTAACAATTTGATAGAGAATAAGTATGCTTAATAACATCTGATAAGAGCTGGAGTGATAATAAGCGTCTCATCAGTACCAGGTGCTCATTTTTTCAGCCTAGAAAGATCCTCTCTACTACTCACTAAATGCGCAAGTGCTGGTGGTGCATCTCAGGCATTATGGCTGCTGTAACACTGTTTAATTATGGAGAAATTCACAGGGCTGGTATCTTTCACGTGTCCTGGACTACCATCTCCCCAGTTCTAATATTCCTCAATTTGCAGCCACGTACATAAGAGCATTTGTGAATTGGGAAGGCCAGGTTAGCTCCAAAGCAAACCTCTTTCCTCTGGAACAGACTGTTTGCTAGATGCACTCAGCATCAGTTACCCTGTTTTCCCGTTAGCATAACATCACTGATTTATTAGAGAAGTTTTAAACTCAGAACATGCCACAAGTGTATGCCAGTTTGTGAAAAAAACACCATCTGGCTCCCTTTTTATTAGATGATGTGCTTTTGTAAGATTATAGTTGTATATTTCCTGTTAATCTTGGCATTGTGTCTGTACCTGAGCAGTTGCCTCTTTTCTAATGCATTCCCTAAGAGTTACACTCAGTACCATCAACTGTACAGGATGATACCTTAAGATAATGCTAAAGGGCGATCTGTTTTCCATTCTATAGCCACACACTGCTCAAAAGGAAAGGAGCAGCAGGTTGTGCTCATTGCTTTAGCTCCGGTTTGCACAGGTCTTCTGCACTCTGCCTCGCAGCTGCAAGAGGGGATTAGACAGGGTTTAGGGGACAAAATGCAGAGGAATGAGATCAGTCAATTAGACAGCAAATTAAAATTAAATGATAGCTGCTATCCAACCACATACTATCCTTCTTCATATTTCTGTCTGCCATTCAAAACCACATGTGACTGGCAGATCACACTCCCTAGCTTCTGACTCTGATCTCTGGGCATCAGAGTTCTCCTTAGTCTTTGAGTGGAACACTAAAATGCACATGCAGGATCACACTCACAAAACAGCACATTCTTGGCACACAGCCACATCCAAATTCATTAATAATAGTAGTTTTCTGGAACTGCCGGGAAGGATAAAGCAAGCAGTGACATTTTAACTATCTTGTAATGCGAACAGTTCACCCTCCCAGGAGTTCAGCAAAATAAAGTGGAAGCCTAATTAGGGATGATACATCCTAAACTTCACACTCATTATGTTTTTAATTCTTCCACAACTCTTCCACAAATCCTGAAGTTGTTTTGTAAGAAACTTGAACATCAGCATTTAACTCATAGGTACACCTTTGTTTAGAAGTAGTGCAAACACTAATTTTTTGTTCTTAGTTTCAGCTCTGGTTTTCTCCTCTCCAAGCACTCTATAAAACATAATATGAATATCAAGAAGTATGAGGGACATGTCTGCTTTTAGTTCAGTGCAGTCTGGTGGTGGTAGGTGGCTTACTTAAGCAAATCTAAACAATTAAACAAGGTTAAATAAGATATCTGCAGGTGTGCCAGGGATCAGGCTGTGGCAGCAAAACTCTGAGGAGATGTTTGATTTCTCCACGTCAGTAACGGAAATGTTTTAACTGCAAACCAGAATGAAGAAGTCATTAAAGTGTGAGATTCTAGTTAGAAAAACAAGGGATTTTACAATGAGGAATTTTATGAAAAACTATTGAATTATATGGATTGGCGAACTGCCACTACTAAAATCTGAAATAGCATTCATAATTACTATAATTAACTTTTCAGAACAGAAAGACTCCAAGTCAGAGAAGGCTCCAAAGGAACTTCTCAAGTTGGATGGAGTGGTATCGCAAAGTTCAGTAAACTGGACTGCAGCCTGGGGGTTGGGACAAGTTTACATATATGTATCAGTAGCATGAAATTGGATGAAAGAGAATAAAAAATCCAGAACAGCTTATCTAATACAGTTTGGAAGTAAGATCGTGAGGAAGACTTCTGTGAAAGAATTCAAAGTGAAACAGAATTTGAAATATCAATCAAAAAGTAAATTGTTGTGAGACAAACTGTTGTATTTCTGCTCAATCAACTTTATTTAGTTTCTATTTTGTGAGAAGTTGGTAGTAGGGATGGCAGAAGGGATATCAATGTGGTTTGCAGTGAGGAAAACTAAGACAGCAGGAAGAACAAGAGCAACATTTGGTGAAGAGACAAAATTGAGCTTGGTTATTTATCAAAACTGTACAAATATTAAAAATATGCACAGCATGAACAGCCATGGCAAGCTCACTGAGCATGCAGAAGAATATAAGGGTCAGTCCTGAAGGTGTCTGTCTACATCATGTGTCTACCTTTATGATCCTCAGATGGATCCTGAGGAGACATTCTCATGTAGCATAAAATCATAAAGGTGGTCTCACAGAAAAACACCGAGAACTCTATAGACAGCAAAAGTTTACAAGTTGAAGGGATAAAACCTGATGTATTTTGAGTTTTTTATAAACGTAATAATGAAAGAAGAAAGTTAAAATTAAATTAAGTGCAGCTAGAAAAATTCAGAAATTGCTAAGGGGGAACTCACAGACTGATTGTCATGAACATCAAAATATAAGCCCTGTTTCCTCAGGAAAACGACCTAAACCAACAAAAATTAATGTTTACCATATTTTAATATTTAATCATATTAATGTATTCAAGCTCTATGTGCCCTACAAAAAACATGACAGATTTCTACCATAACAGTCAGAAATTTGGAGTCTCTAGAGCACTCCTTTGCTTTAACAAACTAGGATTTTACTACAGGTTGCATCTGTAATAGGAAGATCAGGCAAATAATGTGTACGCAGGAACATGCATGTTCTTTCAATAAAATAATTTGCATAATTCATTTACTGTACCTAGATATACTTCAGTTTTGCTGAACAAAAAATTTCAGAAGGTTTTGCAATTATAACGGGAAGAAGTGAGAACACAAAATAAACACGCTTTTAACAAATTAACAAATGAATCTATTTTTACATATTTTCCAGTACCCTCAGTTTGCAATGACTGAAACAGATTTTTTGCTGATTCCAGTTCCATTCAGCCAGTCCTTCCTGCTTGCCACAAGCCTGCCTGCTGGAATACTATGAAGATGAAACAGTAACATAAAAAACCCAGCAAGCATTTACAATGCATCAGAAAAAAATATGTCTACGAGAATTTATTTCACTTGCACCAACAATGCTGGAATGTGAGACAGAAAAATGAATAATATTGATTATACTCGTATCAGGAAATAAAAAACTTGACTGGAGGCAGCTGTCTAATATTTTGGGAGCCGCTCAAATATATGTGTTTAAAAATAAAACCAACCTTGTTCTCTAGGAAATTTTCTAAATAAGCTAGTGTGATAAACTCTTCTGTAAATGTAATGTGATACAAGCTGTGTGCCAAATTCCGAAGAACACCCCACAAATGCTCTGAACAGAGTGGGAGACACCTGAGATGGCTCTGTTAAATTATGCAGGAATCACAGCTATGTACAGCAGAAGCGTCAGTGTCAGGAGGTGAAGAACACCGAAGCAGTCTCTACACAGACACACCTAAACATATTTGAAGCAGGAGTTCTCAAATCATCCCATAGGGCTGGCCACATTTTGAAGAGAAACTGGCTCAGTTTCACTTCCCGTTAACGATCATAACATCTTTGTGCCAGATACAGCAATTGCCTGCATGGAAAAATAATTTTAGGAAAGTATTTAATATGTTTTAGCTGCCTTGTAACAACAACTTAGCAACTGAAGAGAGAGGTGCCAACGCTTTGTGATCAGCTAGGTCTTTAGAGGCAACAAGGAAGATTCTGTGGGCCTACAATGACCTGCAGATGTGGTACCACCTGAGATGTCTTTCTACTGCAGCATTTCCCTGAGAGAGACATAGGATGCTGCTTTTGCAGATTTCCAGCCATGTCAGCAAAACAGAAGAAAATCCCCCAGCCATATCAGTCATGTCTAAAATGTTTTGGGAACAGCTTCTTAAGTGTCTTCTTTCTTCCTGTCCTTTTCCACCAGAGAGACCCCTGGGAGGAAATTAAAGGGCATCTAACCCACCTAAATTTAACTTCCTAGCTATCTTTTGCTAGTCTGGCTCTTAGACCTTCAGACTTGGACTGGTTTAATGGGACTGGGATGCTTAGTTCTTAACTAAAGTCATGCTGGAGAATTTCCTCTGGAGATGGTTGCCTCCCTTGGGTTTGGAAAAAAGCACTGAGCTGTGGAAAGCTCTTAATTCTCTCCTTGGTTTCATCTCATTTGCTATCACATGGAAGTGTTCAGCTTACAGGAGTTGCTTTGTTTTGGGCTCATGGAGAATACGCCCTTTTTTCAAAACCAATGGAGGGCTCAACCCACTCTTGCCAAGCCCTGCAATAGGAAAAGAAGGGTAATACTTGGACGAGTACAATGGCAATTCATCTTTCTGGCCGGAAGCCTTGTTTGGGAGTTTTGTTGCTTAGTGTCTGCCAGCACTTTCATCCTGGGGAATTTAAGTTTCTTCTACAGAAGCCTGGCCTCAACTAAAAGTTTGCATATAAAGTATCAGAACTCAGAACAGTTTTTTTTAATTAATTTTCCAAATTAGGTTAAGTCTTAAGATATGAACAAGTACTTGGGTGATACTCAGCATAAAAAGAAGGAAATTATTAGCTTGGCATTTGTTTAATCTTGTGAAATATTTATTTAAAAGGAAAGCAAGATGAATATTTAAAATATGATCTCAAAACACACACAAAAAATGTATTCATCCAGAAACTGGGCTACATTTTGAGGTGTCTAGCACCTCTAGGCATTGTAATTACTCTACTGTCTTTGAGAATAATGTATTCCAAAACTAACCACATATGTTCAACCGGTTTCCTTTCAGGAATGCTTCAGATGCTGCTGGATCACAAAAGGAAGGTTCACATCCCAGATCTTTGAAGATATGGATAAGGAGGAAGTAATTCTTAATGATTTGCTGATCTAAACAAAAAATGACAGACAACATAATGAAATAATGTAATCCTGTAGTGTGCCAAACCCCCATAATTTTAAATTGAATAGGAACAAATGTCAGAGGAGGCTGAATGAGATTAGTTGCATTATATGCTACACAACTATACGTGTCTTACTAGACACAAATAAAAGACTTGACCCAAGAAATGAGAGGAAATTGTAAGAAACTTATAGTCTTCTGGAACTGTTTATGTATCTCCGTGAATTTTTGTCACAATTAAACGCTTCACTTGAAACTCTACTTGAAGACAATGCAGGGAAGTCCCACTAAGTACACAAGAATTAATGCTGTCCAAAACCACCTGCAATGCCATATTTTGAGATGAGCCAAGAACTAATACCATTGTGGCCTGGTGTACACTAGGGTTGCACCTCTGCAAGGTGGCTGTCCAGCACACTAGATGCTGGTCTTTCTGGACATTAGACAGCACTGCTGTTGGGAACAGGTGGATTTGTAACACTAGGGTATTCCTCCACTTGGAAGAGACTGGAAGAAGCCTTGGTGCATTTTATGTTCTGAAAAATAAACCCATGAAGAACAGATTCATTGAATGAATGAAGTCCCATCCTTTAACGCAGAGGCAGGGCTGCAGCCTGTTCTGGTGAAGCCACAATGGCCCTCGCCAACTACCGAGGAGCTCTGCCCATCGCTCAGCCCCTACCTGGTGGCCTTACTCGTCCCGCTCCTCCGCCCTGTCTCCCTCCTGCGCACACCCTCTACAATCTTCAGAAAATGATCGTCTGTGTGTGGCTTCGGAGCTCTCTGAAGCGGGAAGGAAACCCCAGCACGCACCGCACCACCTGTGAGGGCTCCTGCTGTCCACGGGGCGCCGCGGAGCAATACGGCGTCCCCGGCCACACTCAGCGCCAGGAGGTCCCGCACCGGGGAGGGCCGGACCACAGGAGAGCCACGCATGGGGACCCGGTGCGGGACACCCGCCACGCCGCGCGGGACTACCGCAGCGGGAACCGGCAGCTCTCCCCGCCCTCAGCTCCCGTGACACCCCGCGGATCCTCCCCAGCCACGGTTTTTGCCCCGCTGCCGAAATTCCCCGGCTCCAGACAGCGAGAGGTACACCCGCGCGTGGCTGACGGGGCAGCAGTAGGTGGCGGCCGCCGCGGAGGAAGGGCCGCCCCCCGCTCCCGCCCAGCCCCCGCCCCCCGCGTCACGCGACCTCCGCGGGGCGGGCCCACGCCTGACCCCGCAGCCAATCGCCCCTCGGCTGTAAGCCGTCCTCCCGCCTCCAACCAATAGAACGCCAGCGCCGCCGAGCTCCGCCCCGGTGGGAGGGGCCTGCCCGCCCGGCCCGGCCCATCGCGGCGGCGGCGGCGGCGATGGGGTGCCGGGGCGCGCGGCGCGGCGGGTAGAGGGAGGCTGGGGCGCGCCCGCCGCCGCCCGGGAGGCCCGGCCACAGGTAGGAGCCGAAGCCCCGTGGCGTGCACCCGCCTCCTCGGGGTGTGCGAGGGGCCGGGGGGCGCGGCGGTGTTGCGCTGTGCCGACGGGACCGCGGCGGGGCGGAGGGGTTGCTGAGCGTGAGGGGATGCGGCAGGTGCTAGGCTGTGGGCGCGCGGCCCCGCGAGTGTGCGCGGGGGTCCCTACTCACGGCGTGGGGCGCCGGCTCCAAGATGGCACCCGCCCCCACCGGGCGGGCGAGCCCCCCGGGGCCGAGCGGGGCGGCGGGGAATCCCCCGGGACCCTCCCGAGACCGAGACCCGCCGCCCGCCCGCCTCCCCCCGGGCTTTCCCTCGGGCCGAGGCGGCTCTCGCCGCCGCAGCGGTACCGCGACGGGTGGCGCGGGTCGCGGCCGCGGGAGGCGGGCCCGGAGCAGGGACCTGCCCGTGGGCACCGCCGTGAGATCCGGGCGGGGGAGCGGGCGGTGCGATCGCGGCGGGGCTCCGGCCGTGCCTCGCTTTTAAAACGTGCCGAGCCGCCGGGAGGAGCCGAGGAGAGCTCGCTTACAGCGAGTAGTGGACGTGACTGAACCGCTTGGGGACGTCAGGCTGCGCGGCCGGGCTCAGGAGACCCAGAAACTTTGCCTCACGGTACCGACAGCCTATAAATTATTTTCATGAATTGGCTCAGAGTAACAATTCACCTGCGAAAACAGCTCCTTACCGATTTCGTTAGTGCCTACGTTTAATCTGTGTTGAGCAATAAATAGCATTATTCATCTGGCATGTTGCACGTGAAGAGTGTAAATGATGTTTGATGCAAGAGCTCGGAGGAGCAGTAGGTGCCTTTGCATCCTACTTTTGTGCTTTCACTTCTGAATTCCTAGCTTTGTTTTATTTAATCTGTGTTTATAACAAACTGCCTTTCTGCATTTCCAGAGCCTTTTCTTTGGTTTGATTGATTTGATTTCTTAAACTGCTTACCACATCTTTGTCTTTCCTCCCCTCTAAATAAACTACAGAATAACTTCAGGGGTGATAGCCTTCAATGATTTTTGGAGTTTTTTCTTATGAAGAAGACTGAATAGTCTGGACAGTGGTGACCAGCATCTTTAGACCTCATGGTGATCTTCAGTACTCAAATTCAGCATTTTTTTTTTTTAGATGAGATTCAGAGTTCTTATTTTAAGTTTACTTAAATCGAGCCCCGTTTTTAAGCGGCATGGTTTTTTTTGTTAAACTTATTTTTTGTAGGTGTTCATTTTAAAATATATAGTAATTAGAATTTTGGTATGAGGCATTATCTCATCCTTCAGGTCTCTTTTATGGAGGGATGTTTACATCTCGGCCATATTTACAGAAAGTTCTTTTTTAATTTACAACTAGGTTATTCACTTACTGAAAGTATTTTTTAATTGGTGTGATGATCAAATCTCTAATCTCACTTAAAATTAACAATAGGATTTTGCTAGATATCACTGTTTGGATTGAGTTTTTTTATTCAGAATGGTGATTGCAGCTTCTAAAAGTTGCCTTAAAGCAACAGTTAATTTAGGTTTTGGGATTTAGTTCTGTAGAGCTAGGGAATAATGAATGGCACTCACCAGTTTCAGCTGTGCCTGTTTATTCATCAGAATGAAAAGGAGTAAAGCAGTAACCTAAATGGTGAAAAGTTGCTTTAAATTATTTCAGACTCAGAATAGCTTTGGACTTTAATGCGAATGTGCTTATATTTACATGTGTACACTTAAAAAGGAGATAGAAGTCCCAGAGCTGAAGATTGCTGTTAGCTGGCAGAGTACATCAAGGAAGGGTTGCTGTATGTTTAGTCTGTTCTTTTTCTCTTCTTTAGGCATCCACTAGCAGTCCTTATTAGAGGCAGGACACTGTGTTAGATGGACCTTGAACCTGAGCTAGTATGGCATTTTTGTGTTTGTAATAGTTTTGTGTGGAGCAGCATCCATGTTGGAATTTAAATTTTAAATTAGGCAGGTGTTAGAGCTGTAAGTTTTTAAGAGTCCAGTGTAGAAGTCAATACCAGGAGCAAAGAAAGCAGGCTAAAGAATGTGTAATAACACATTTTTTTGTTTGGTTTGGGTGCTTATTTGCATTTTTGCTAACGTTTGTAGGACATCCCAGCTCCTGATAGGAAACGGTCACAAGTATGTTTTCTAAGTGGCAACTTCCAGTCCTTTCCTGAGTGATTTGTGGGAGTACTGTGCTTCTCACGAAGATATTGTTGGAATCAGCTGCAACTCCCATCTGTTCTTATGATGTTGCAATGTTGCCTTTTGCTGAAACCCCAGCCTTAGTTCCACTTTCCTGTGCTGAATCGCTCCTTTTTATGTGGCAAGCACCTGGGTGCCTTTCGTTTATCTCTAGCATATTGAAGAGAGCAGAAGGGACCTATACAAAGTAGTTCAGCAGCATCTTCGCTCTAAACTGGTTCCTCTGCATTTAAGGTTTACTGTAGAACTTGCTATGATAATAAGTAAAAGCAGGAAAAAAATCCAGTCTTGCTGCTAGCAAAGTGTCTGTTAGTTGTCTTCTAGAGTATCTTTTGGAAAGTTGTTGCAGTGAATTAAGCAAGTTTCGCCACCTAGAACTATGTGAATTATGTGTAGGAGTCATGAAAGCTTCCCACATAGTTGTGCTAATGCAGTGTAATCCCAGCCTGTGGTCTATGTGTATTCCTGATCCCATCTCCCAAAAAGTTTTCATCCTGGTTGCTACTGTTGCCTGCTCATTAGGGAAAAGATGCAGTATATTAACTAATCCCTTCCTAATTTTAGTCTTGGAAATATATGAATTCTGTTATATTATTATATTTCTATTATAAACCTGCTTTCAGTGGATCATGGGTGTTTACATCACAAATGATACCATACTTATCTAATACAGTATGTTGCCCTGTGTTATAGAAGTAGAGACAGGGCGTTACTTAATACAGTTTTGATAACTTTTACAGTGCAGTATCCTTAACATCACTAGCTCTGTCCTGTGTCACGTTGGCTTATGGCAGGTCTGAGAACAGCTCTGACTCCACATTTGTGTGTTTTACAGAACCATTCTGAGCATTACCATGAGGTATTCTGTAAAGTTCTTTGACTAGTGTGTTTCCAAAGACAGCGATAAATGATAGAGATACATTGACATGCTCTTTATTTTAGCTAGCAGTCCTGCATTTAGGCAAAAACCAGCAGAAAGTAAAAATAGCACGTCTGAAGATGCACAAAACCTTACTTTGGTGTTCCTGAGTATCTGTTTGTTACGCTTAGCTACCAAAGAACACAACTTGAATTTCCCTCCCACTTTGGAAGGCTAATAAATTCCATATGTTCTTAAGCAATAGCATTGGCAGACTAGTTTTCAGGACTCCAGGTTTTGTTCTGAAAATGGTTTTGCCATCTACATGGATCATGGGTAGAATCAACCTTATCTCCCTGTTGTTAGCTCTGGAGAAAAGATGGGCTGCTAATGTAAAAGGTTTTCAGTATATTTAATCTCTTGGGATCACATCTTGTTACTGTGGACAACATCTTGGTTTTTGTCACTTTTCCATTCAGCTGTGAAGGCTAATGTGATCCCACTGTTGCTGTTCTTACGTTACTTACATGAAATAACAGGTCAAGTTAAAACCCAGCCTAGAGAGTACCCCCTTACAGTAGGTCATATTTTAATAAAAGAATATTTTAATAGAAGAAGAATCAACCTTGGCAGTTGTTTACTAAAGAACAAAAATACAAGCTTTCTTAGTTCTTGAACCATGTGCAGTATAGTCAGTGATGTAATAAGCCTGCAACCAAAAGCTCCTGAAGTGAACTAATTGTTTACATCCTCAATGACATCAGTATTTAAAGATAATAATTGAACTAATCCATAACTATAACTACAAACTATACTATGGAGCTATGAAATTGGAGATATGAACGTTGTAGTTTTGCAGCGTGCAGAAAAGGTGGTGACGTATGAGCATGGAAAGAATAAGTGCGTCTTTAAGTTTTCTACCCTGTTTTAACCATTAGGTGTTTCCCCTACACGTATGGGTTGCTGTGGTTCTGTTCCCCACGTGCATTCTGTGGTTTGCTGCTCCGTTTTTGCTCCTGCAGTTTATTGCCAAGGGGAGACATCAGATGTGTTCAGTTTGTACGAGGTATAGGCAGTGCATAATGCCAGGTGAGGTGTTGAAAAAGACATTTGCTGAATGCCAGTATGCGCAGCTAGTAATGGTTTTGAGGTTACTGCTGACTTTCCAAAGCAGAACGATTAGCTATCATGAACAAAGAAATGAACATCTTTACTAGGAGCAAGAAGACAGAAGTGCTTAAGGAGTTTTCATTATGGACCCGTTAAGTGCAGTGGGAAAAGGCTAAACCTAAGGTTTTGTACTAGAACTTGTGTATTGTTCACATATAAAATGTGATTATACGTCTGTGAAGTCTTCTGGATATTTTTATGTTAGATAGAGCTTATCTGTACCCATTTTGAAATTATTTTGCTTAATTACTGCTTTAAGACCAATTTTTCTAGGACAGACATGGAGGCAGAACAAATTTGCAACTTGAAATCCTCTCTTCCCCCTGTCATAAATAAGTCTCTTCTGACTTTTCTTATTTCTGCAGGGCTTCATAGAGAAACAGTTGTTGGGAAGTTAACTACTTTAAACTTATGCTCCTAACACTTAGAATAAAAACATGAAAATACATAGTATTTCCAACAGTGACTAGAACCAATGTCATATTACTATGAGCCTTTCTATTTTCTTTCAGGCTCCATAGATTCTTAGCTCCACAGCCTGGAAAGTGCATGTCTTAAGTCCCTATTGAAGTAAAGATGGTCATCCAGTTAGGATTGCCTTATGATCACTCTTTTGCCCACCGTTTTCTGATACTGGACTAGGCTGTTGCTTGTTTCTACTGCCTTGAACAATCTGTGGATTAGTATGAGAGACCAAGAATAATTTTATATCATGCTTAGTATTAATGAATAAAGCTGTGAAATACCGTGGTACCAATATGTGGTCGAAGTATTCCTAATTATATGTTGCTTTATTGTCTTGTAAAGGCAGCCTCTGTTTTTGAGTCAAGAATGACTAAAATTTCTTATGTTATACCATCATATAGGATGAAATAAGTTTTGTAAAAATAGGAAAGTGTATTGCTAATATATCTGACAGTTAATGATGACTGACTACAAAATACATTGCACTATAAATTGTATAACAAGTTTAAGAACAGAGTAAAACTGCTTCATAGCTGCTAATTATGTCTCAGAACTTAGAAACATACACATCCATTTATATAAAGAGCATAGAAAAATCTTTATTGCATCATAGTATATTGTTTGGTGGATTGAGCTTGGCTTTAGCAAATGAAGCTGTTCCAAAAGGAACAATGTAGTTTCAGATATGAAGTGCAGAGCTTCTGTTTCACAGACACTATGCAATGAATGCTATCTAAAGAAACGGACTTGACATTGCTAATTATAAATAAAAGAGAGTGGAATATAATTATTTCGCACATTACGTGTTGCCAAATCAGAAGCTTCAACTGGCAGATGGAGAGGGTTTTTTTGTGGTGTTTTAGAAAACACCTTGCAAATTCAACTGATAGAAAGCCTTGCTTTTTTATCACAGTCTGTAAGAGTCACAAAAAGAGAACTGATCTAAAGAAACAGTCTTAAATTTCTTCTCAGAGATTTGACGGATACAGTAATGAAGGTTTTCAGTGGCTTAAGCAGATACTGTGATAGAGGTTTTCAATGAATAGCTGTTCATGAGCAGTTAATTATCTCATTGTAATATGGGTCATTTGGGAAGCTGTGAACACAGTTAACTTTTGTGTTAGGATGGCACTGTAAGTGAAATGTGCGTGTGGAAGGGGGAACGCTGAAGCTGCATCATCTTGAGACTAGCAGCGCTGGAGGAGCAACCAAAACAACTTCTGAACGAGGAGTTTGCACCCTTATTAAGGTGAATAGAGGCTAAAGTCTAACGAGGGTATGAAATCTCTACTTTGTAGTTCATATCTAAAAATCCTTACTCCTTCCCTAATGTTCTCCCTCCCACCAGCCCAAGGCACAGTTGCTGCTCCCACCAGGACAAACAGCAGCCTTTTGTTAGCTGCCTTGCCTGGAGCACACCCTATCCTGGCTTTGCTCCTGCTCTCTTGCCATCTGTAGATCCTAGAGACCCTGAAAGGTGGCTTTTGCTGCCCAATCTCCAAGGTTAACTGCTTCAGTAAGCCTGTTACCTGCAGTCTGTATATAGCCTACCTGTAACTTAAGTTCTACCAACTTAAGTTGTAGAATTTAATTTCTTGTGGGGAAAGGAACATCCAGTCTGTACCACAGAGCTGTTGTAGGTTTCTTACTCAAAGATTGGTTACTTCTCCAAGGGTTCAAATCTGTTACTTTAATAACATCAAAATTAGATGTGTTAGAATTTTGTCTTGGTGTTAAGACCACCCTACAAGTACTATAGACCAGCAAGTCTTAAACTGCCCTAATCTAACTGCAGTGTGTGGCTCCCTGCTTCGAAAGCTTGTGTGTTTGAAATATGATACAGACAGTGACTTGGACCTCCTTCCAGCTGCCACTACCAGTCTGAGCAAGGGTATCAAAATGGCAAACAAACCTCAGGGGATAAAACTGTGAATGGCATGCTTTGAGGTAAGTGCTGAGTGGTGCCTTCGGTCCCTCATCTGACTGCTGTGAGAGTCATGTGCCTGGGCCCCAAGACCTGGAACAGGTTGGGCAAGACACCCTGGGTGCCTCTCAGGGAAGACTAATCCAGCTGCAAGAAATCTTGTTGGTTTAAATGGAGAGCAAAAGTAATGTGCAGCAGCTGAGGACTGAGGCAAGATAGAAGTCAGTCATCCATCAAATGTGTTTTTGGAAGGAGTGTAGGAACAATGGATGTTGTCCTTTGCTTAGAACCATGGCTACAGCTAGCGAATACGGACAGTTAAATACTATCATAGTTTCGTTCTCTTTGTTTCTGCTGGGAGATATCTACTTCTAGTGCACAGTGGGTATGCTAGCGCCCAGGCCAAAGGAGAAATTGTGACTGGAAACAGTAGATTTCAGGACTGCAACAGTGGAGGAAAATGTCTTTATGGGCAACTAGATCTGGAAAGTTCTGCTGTGAGTGCCACGAAGGGAAGGATTTGCAAGGCAGTTGCTGGAGGAAGCAGGAGTCAAAGGAACAGTCTGACAATTGGAAAAAAGTTGAAAACTTTATTGTGCCAGCTGAAATGCCTGTTGTTTCCTAGAAGCTACAGAAACTGTTTTCTAACACTACATACTGTATTCAATATTAAGTATTTTAACTTCTGATTTAATGATAAATATGCATTTATTACTTAATGAACATAGTTAAGATTCCTTCTCCTTAGGGATTTTTACTGAGTTTGTTCACAGTGATAAATGAAGACTGTTAAATACCCTCATTTCAAAAGGAAAAAAGGTTGGGGTGGGAACAGAAGGCTTTTAGAAACCAATACAGGAATTTGGCTAAAAGGAAGAATCTGTAGCTGACATGGCTGTGGAAGAAGAGTTTAAATATTTTAGGAAGAGAAGGATATTCCAGCAGAGTTGTAAAACATTTTTTTTCTAGATATTTGATTTAAAAAGTAATGTACAGATGTTAATATGACAAATATTTGAATTTTGGGAAAAAGCAGACTCCCACATTCCACACAGCACAGGAGTCTTAGGTGATACCTGTTAGGAAAGGTTTGCAAACTCAGTGGCCTTTTCTCACAGTAGGACCTGGCTGATCTGCTAATTATATTTAATAAATTATAGAATACCAAGGAAACTTCAGAAACCTTGCAAAATGCTACTTTCCTTTCCATATTTGGAGATGAGATAGTGGGGGGTGACCAAAATAATTGCTGGTTGGTTGTCATCACCCTAACTGAAAAAAAGTACAGAGAAACATAATGACCAATGTCTGTAATATGAAGACAGGTAGTCCCAACCCAGTAAGTCTTTGCCAGAGGTTCACTTCTGGCTCAGCAAATCAAAGGCAGTATTAGATTTTTTTTTTAATTGCTCAGAGTTAAAACACCCTGTAGGAAGATAGGTTTTAGTTAAATGCTCTTTTTGCTGCTCTATGAATAGAGGCAGACAGCAGCTGTAACAGTGTTTAATTCTGTTACTTTGTTGTGTAGGTGAACAAGTGTAATCAATGATGACAGCTGAGTAAATGCCACTTCATTAATGTTGAATTTAGATTTTACTCCTCAGACTTTCAGCTTTATCACATTACTTAATGAGTTCTGGCTAGTGGTTTTGGCTTTCTATGGGTGATAGCAATTAAATTTGAAAGAAAACAGGAGGCATTCTGGTTGCTTTATCCAAGTACTGAACTCACTATTTTACATGCTGCTAGCTTACATCAGGGAATGAAATGTTCCACCTTATTAAATCACTTATTCTACCTTCTCTAATGCTTTCATCTAGCTTGGATATAACCTTAATATTTAAAATATATGTATCAGTTCAATAGACACATGCATTGTTTATCAAAACACTGTAGCCTGTTAAAATAAACCTGTTGTCATCACAGGTAAAAGTCTCTGGCATGACATGTTGGGCCATCAGGCACATTGTACATTTTCACAAGCTGGTCACTTTAGATGGTGGTACTTCAGGAAGAAAAAACACCTTGATTATATGAATGGAGTATTTCCAGATCCCTGAAAAGAAAACATGGCATGCACATTAATACAATCTGAGACTCACAGACTATAGGAACAGGAAAGTATTCGTTTAAGTAATTGAACCTTCTGTGGCTGTTTAATGTGTTTGTTTTAACACTTTCCAGTATGTCAGAGCAGCTATATGTGTTAGTTGAGAGTTCCTACATTTGCCTACACTGTGAAGATCTCAATAATAAAATATCCCCAGTTGTCCAAAAGCAAACCTCAGCTTGTATTGTGGTACTTATGGCTAAACATTTGTTTAGCTGCTAGTTTGCAGCTCAGAAAGTCCCTCAGCATTGGGATAAAAATAAGAGCGTGTCCATCTCCGAGTGCCTGCACAGGGTGTGGTCAGAGCTGCTGCGGTCTGTTCGCAGGATTCCAGCACGCTTCTGTCGCTCCTGGCTCCGCGTTTACAAGGACAGTGTCCTCGTTACAAAGGCCAGATGTCTTCATCCCTTTCCTTGCAGTGGGCTGCTTCTCATGCACTGTCTGGTCAAATTCAAATGCTGATTTCTCTTCTCTTTAGGTGTGTATTTGAGAGGAGAGTAAGCAAAGGGCTAAACTTTCCTTTTGTGTTCTCCAGTTAGTGCTGGCCTTATAACCTAGTGCTACTCATATATGAATTAAAACCATACCTTTACCTTCTCCTTTCAAACAGGGATTGTTTTTTATCCTGTCTTAACAAATATTAATGCCTTGCTGCTGTCTTCTTCCTCTGTATCTCTTTTGCTGCCTTCAGAAAGAAATAGATTTTTCTGTAGTTCTTGGAACAGTTTTTAGATACGTATGTAATCATACACCACTCTGAATTAGTAAGTAATGACATGACCTTTTCTTCTCCAAAACTTGTTTTTGAGTAGTATGCTGAGATATTATCTCCCCATGTGAATGATTGGTTAGAGATGAGTTTTGATATGGGCATCCATGACAAGAACACCTGATAGCCTTGCTTCCCCAGTGGAGAAGTGAAAATATGCCACAGCCTGAGTGAAAGCCTCATGTCTGGTTACCTTGTGCCAAATGTTGTGATGGGTTTTTTACCATGTTTTCTCTGCTGGATGTAGACTGTAATAGGAAAGGTAACCCAAAATCCAGTGTTTGCATTTTTGCAAACCCACTTACACATTTCGAAACTTTAGCTTAGAAATACATGGTAAGGTACAAATTTCCTCTTACTGGTAGTTAGATTTTTTTTATTTCTGAAAAGTAGATGTTTTTATGCATAAACATTCTCTTGTATGTATGCTACTGTATATAAAAGTATTTTACAGCATCGTTACTCAAGTATGACAGCCCTCACTGCAAGAAGATTGAATTTGTGTGTCTGAGCAAGCATCTGCATCTGTTACTGAGAGAAACAGTTGACCTTGAATTTTAGATAATTGTTGCAGCAAACCTCTCACTAGTGAATGTTCACCACCTCCTTTGACAGTGAATTGTTTCTTAGGCCAAGGAAAAAAAAAGCAAAAAGAATGGTGAGGTGAAGAAAGGAAAATGTCAGTTATATCAGTACGTTCTTCCTGAACTTCTGTTAGAAGGGAATAGAGGAGTAGTGTACATCCCGAGAGAAAGTAAAACTAAAGGAAAAGCTCATCTAATCTACTGGATCCTCAGGAATCTTGTAACTAAAAGAGGGATGGTAAGAACTTCAAATAAAAGCTTCTTTTCTAAGGAGTTACGGGATGGTGTCCAAGTAAGAAACCAGTTTCAGCCCTAGCATATGAATTAAAGTCAAGATACCACTATCTAGGTCAGTGGTTCCCAGTCAGTAAGTTGCATTGTCAGGAGTTCTGCTTTTCCTTTTCTGTGTTAGAGAATACTGAAGAGGGAAGAGTATGGCCTGGATGGCTTGAACTTCTCCTTCTGATAGTTCTTGACTGGATGCTGAGACCTAGTCTCAGTGTAGCTCAGCCAGGCTGTGTTCTGGCAGTCAAGATCAGGCAGACTTTTTTCTCCATTGCTTGTGTCTCATCAGAGGGTCGCTGATGTGACATTTTGTCATGGGAGTCTTTGGCTTATGACTTGGCATGTGATTGTACCAGCTGCCAGAATGACCTCTGTAGTTGTATGAAGTTGGAATTAAATATAAATGAAGAAAGGAAAAAAGAATCAACAACTTGCTAATAAAAAACTGCAAGTTTGTGTGACTTCTTCACCTCGAGACTTGGCATAAACAGCTCCATTTGAGATGCAGAATTTGTGTACAGGAATCACCCCAGTTATATTTCCAAGATAATATTTCAAAAAAATATTATTTCAAAATAATATATGAAAAACGCCCTGTGCTACTTGAGACACAGGATTCCTTTGCTGTCATGGCAGTGGCATAGCAAAGTCATTCAGACTGCATGGAAACCAGCCAGGGGTGAACATAGGCGAGTAATCAGAATATCTGATAGGGAATTCTGTAAATTGTCTGTGGGTGCAGCTTGCAAGAAGCAGAAGGCAGAAAGTGGGTGTGTTTTGAGATAGGTGTAATTCTTAACGTCTTCATGTTTTCTGAGAGCTCCAAATTAGTTTTGTATTGGCAGCTTTTCCTTTTGTATGCTTTGCAGTGCTCACAAACTGAAGGGTTCAGTTTGCCTGTTTTTAATGCTTATCTTAAGGTAAAGACCTTTTGTGATACAAAATATGCTTTGCAACTTTATTGCAGTTGAAGATAAATTTGTGCAAAAGTGAATTGCGCGTCAAGCAATTTGTGTGCTTACAATCTTGTAATATTTAGAGGAATGAAAACCGGTTCAAGTAGATTTCATGCTACAATTCAGCTACTTTTGTGTCAGACTGATGAATGTCAAAATTTAAATGTCAGAAAGCATATATATTGTATTGGTTTGTAATTTGATATCTAATTCTATAGCAAAATAATCAAAACAGTCTATAAACAGTTAAGATGAATTTCAGTTATCTTATTAGTATCCAATATATCCCTTTCTATATGTGATGGGGAGAAATGCAGCTAAAGTTGAGATGAGTAATCCCACTTCCTGGTACTAGAGAGATCAGCTGGTGGATTACGAGGCGACTGTTACACAGGCCAAGAAGCAGAAATCCGTTTGTTGCTTCCACACGAAAAATGATCAAAGGCTGGAGGTGGAGTGGCAACAAGGATTTGAAAGTGGTCATTTGAGCTTTGCATCTGTTACTAAGGTCCAGCTTGCTGAGATTAGTAGGGTAGGTCAAGTGAAATATGTCCTCTTATGCTCGGCAGGGCTAGCGCGAAGTCCTTGGTAGTATCTTCTTTCAGCATACTTTTTTTAAACTTGTCTGGAATATACTATAAGTCAGACCTACAGACTCTCATAGTGAATAAAAGAATATGCTGTTTTGACGACAAGCTTAAAAAAGCATTGGTATTCTAGTATAAGCAGATGAACTAAAATGGTAAGAAAATGTTGTGGTGTGATATAAACTAACTGAAAATGTATTGTGATGCTCTCTTGCAGCTACCATGCTCTATGCTTTGCTAAGAGAATAAAGCTAAGAAAATACAGTCTGAGAGTAATTTACATAAACTGACTGTACAGGCACAAGTTTTATTCTTGTTCTGCAGAACTTTTCTGTGCTTGACCGCAATGATTTTGCAAGGGATAGGGAGAGGGGAAATCAACTGAAAAAGGAAATGCCTTTGAATTCTAAATTTAAAGTGAAATTGTGTGCTAATTAAGGAAAAATTATATACTGTAGGTCTGCTAGCAAGAGCGTAAGAGCTGTTATACATTCTTCAGAAGTGACCAAGAGCAGATGTGTAGGAAAAGAGAATAACAAATAGCTGTAAAGCAGCCTTTGGTTTAGAGCAGCAGTCTAGCTGTTGACAAAGATTGATCAAAACTTTTGTTTCTGACAGGCTGTGCCTGGACCACTTGTTTGATAGCAGCCAAAGAACCTGTTCCAAAATGTGTTTTAAGTACTTATTTGAATAATTGAGCTTTGGCTATTACAACTTAACCAGGTATTGTATAGAAAAAAATATTTAATATAGTTTGCTCTTTTATGCTGCTGAGTAATTTCCTTGAGTGTCCTGAGCTTGTGTGTTATGAGTAGTGGTGAATGTTCGTGTTTGGTTTGCCTTTGATGTACAACTCCTGATGAGTGTTCATGCTTTCCCCTCTTCTACAATTTACTCAGTTGCATTTCAGTGTGAGCTTTTAGAAGGGAACAATAGGATGTGATCAGGGACTTTGCAAATAAGCAGGTGGAGTCTATTGGCCAAAACTACTTTGCAGTTTGTCTTCAGTTTGAGATACATTGCAACAATAAAATGAAGATATAAAGATCCCCCCTAGCCAGGCCTGTACCTGTTAGCGTAAAACAGTCTCCAAGCCTGAAGGACTTGTAGGGGCAGATAATAGTCTTTATTATACCAACTTGTATACTTAGTTACGTATATCTTTAGATGTCAACCAAGTTGAAAGGCTGGTGTGCCTGAAAGACTGTCTGCTCTTTCAAACTGTAAAACTTGGTCTAATCGAATGTTATTTCTGCAGACTGATCATGTCTAACCAATTGTCATAGACCATCATGGTTGCTGCAGTTTTTCTGCTGGGCAAAAGTGGCACTTTGAACCTTTCAATAGCAAAGCAGTTGACAGCCAGTTTTGAATCATCGTGCCCAAGCTGAATGTAGTAATGACTGTAGTAAATAAAGAGCCTGTTGAGCATGTTAGACGTAATATTGTTTCAGGTAAGATGATATGCTGCATGAATGCAGAATGCTAGGGGTGCAGATGATAGGACAGCTGAGTTGCGTGGAGACCAAATAAGCTGAGCTCTTTCAGATTTGGGAGCGAGTATTGTGTGAGAGGTGTGCTTTCTGCAGCTCTTGTTTGTAGAGGGAGGAAATTTTTAGTGTGAAATTATGAGAAGTGAGGTTATGAATTTAAGACTTTTTATGAAAAGATACTCTGTGAAGCTTTTTCTTGGCAAGTTTGTCCTGCTGTGATATTAATATCTGGTTTTGCTTTCTGTGGTATAATTCTTCTTGAGTATTGCCTGACAGATGGTTATATCTTAGAGTTGTATCAGAATGATGTTATTTACTTGACAGTTATTGTTCTCTGAGGAACGTGGGACAGGAAAGGACCTCCCTATTCATCAAATTTATTTTCATGCTCTTGTAGGCTTTATGTCATACAATCATAGACAGACGGAGCGCTGTCTTAAAAGCAGCTGGGCCTTTTCCCCTCACTACTTTAATTAGAAGCCTGTTCCAATGCTAAATTGCCCTAAACATGAGGAAGCTGCTTGTAATGTTCAACCTAAAATTAATCATCATCAGTTGGTTATTACCAGTTCTTGTGCCAAGATTGTCCTTTTATTTTAAATAGTTTTTTATTATTTTATAATTATCTCTGTGTTTTTATACATAGACCTTGCTTTTCCGCTCAGCTTTACTTTTGCTAGGCTAAGGCCAAGTCCTTGCAGTCTCCCTGCAGTTCTGTTGTTGAAGTGTAGAGCAAAATGAAGGTATGGGTGCTCAGAGACTTTTCAGCTTTCATATAGCAGGTTTTTCCAGTTTCCTGAGAAGGGTGTGCCTTATTCTTTGTACTATTGCTGATAAAAGAAGTGAATAGTAGCTTCCTTGTTATTGCGGTGCACCAATAGAAATATAAAGATAGAAAATTTTGTATTTTAAACTTTCTGAACATTGTCTTCAAGTGGCGAGGTTGTTCAAACAGTAGGAACTCATGGTATATCCCCTAATTTGGGAATGCAGGCAGTCCTATGAAAGTGGTGTTGAAAGGCAGGCAGATGTTTGATTGCTTCAAGTGCGTGGGTTCTACTTTGTGTGTTCTGGGTTTTCCTCAGGCTATTAAATGTTCAGATCAGTATTCTGTGGCTGATCTGTGCACAGACAAATTCTTTGTGCATTTTTAATGAGTTACTGCAAAAGTCTGATCAAAGATAAATCAGACCTATTACAAAGGAGTAAAAAACTGGAATTATGTTTAATATTTTTCTGAATAATATTTATAGTACTTGCTACTTCTAAGGCTCTTGATAAATCAAAGTACTCTTCAAAGATTTATATTCTGAAGATAGTAACGAAAGATGTAAAAGGCAGATACATTTTGTAGAATTTAACTACAAAATTAAAAAAAAAAAGTTTGAAAAAGCTTCAGTAGGAAGACCTGACCTACTTTCTTCTCACTTAAAATCCTGAAGGTTGTTGTGTTTGGAAAAAAATAAAACATTTAACACTGTTTAAAATGATGTGGAATGTTTTATATCCCAGGTTTAAAAAAGAACTTAAGCCTTCTAATGTTCAGCACTGCAGTTCATAAAGATTAGGCTCTTGGCTAAGAAAGTAAGGAGGCAGGCACCTAAGGACCATGTGCTGATGAGATTCTGATTTCCTGGCTAAAATTTGAAATCCATAATGTGGAGTGCTGGTGAGTGAAGCTGATCAGACGGAAACCAGGGTATACAGTAGACATTCATATAATCCTTATATTAATCAGAAAATTCCCTACCACTTTCTGTAGCTTTCTCTTAAGAAAATGCTTTTGATACCTATCTTTTTTATAGTAGACTAGCAGTTAATTAGCTTATTTGTCCAAGGAGTAGGAGGCCTTTATTCTAGGTCCTTCTCAACCTGAGGTAGCTCAAGCCCATGTTTTTTTTTCTTCATACAAGAGTGCCATAAGCCATTCATTCATGACCTAGCCACCAGAATACAGATTCAGACACCTTGCCTACTGTTTTGCATCCGTCAGCTTGCATTTCTGGCTGCATTATGGTTAACTTCATCAGGAAGGATGGGGCAGTCCTGTGGAAAGTACCCTGCAGGCTGGCGAGTTAGGTATTTTCTTGGAACACAGATTCAATTCTTCCCTTTCCTTTCCGGGAAAGAAAATTCTACTACTGGAGAGTAGTAGAACCTACATCTAAGTAATCTAATTTTATTCTAGGTTAATATTCTTAGCAATTGAGTACTGTTTTCTACTTAATGTTTGACCAGAAAATATCTTAACAACCTGAGATACTGTAATAACAAAATGGAATAATGGCTGTCATTGATCTTATTGCTTCTGGGGATAAAGTTTTAGAGTTGTTTCAATTCAGAGCTTTTTTTTTTTTTTTTTAAAAAACCAACCTTGTATGTGTTTTTTTAAGACATTGTGATTTTGAATCCTGATACAGGAAAACAAAAGGGAATTTATAGCTATTTTAATTCAAAATAAATAAAAGAGATTTTCTGTATGTGCAGGCTATACTAGGAGACCCAACTATGAATCTACTTAAAAAGTTAAAGAATTTTTTTCTTTTTTGTTCCGAAGTGGGGGCATAACACTCGTGCGGAAAATTCCTTCTCTCTTCAGATAAAGGCGACAGGATGACAGAAAGTAGGATATCTTGGAAGGGGATAACCTAGTTTGGAAACTTACTGGCTGTTAAACTTCCAAAGCTTTCAAAAGTAAACCTCCCTGTATTGTCTGGAATATGAAGTAAGTGCAGACCATACATCTGATCTGCAAGACGTCTTACCTTAGAGTGGTTTAGTTTTCAGAGTTGGCACAGTTCACTGCAAGGAGCACATGTGCAGTGTCTTAGATACCTCAACACGTTAGCTTCTGCCAAATTTCACTCGTGTTTCCAAATGTAATATTATGCTTATGTCCTATCCTCTCTTTGGCACTGAATTCAAACAGCACCTGTTAATGTTAAGAATAAATGAAGTTACTGTAATGTTGAGGATAAAGAGGTTTTGGTGAAAGAAAATTGGATATGACATTCAGATTTCCTGCCTAATTAAATATTTCAAGTGGAGGTGCTCTATATCAGTTTTATGTAGAAGTCAGAAAGCAATATTATAATGTTAGCACATGCCTTTTTACTGAAATCTTCTTTTGTGAGCTGGTATTTACTGATATTCAGTTCAAATGCTTTTAAGTAATAACCTGAAACACAGGAACATCACTTTTTTCGCTGGGAGATAAGCGCTTTTTTCCCAGCAGCTTGTAATTCCTCTGCATGTTGGCTGATTCTCATTTGTGTTCAAATCAGCTTTAACAGAGTTGTGTAGCTTATTGGTACTCCTTTTCTGTCTGACAGCTGAAGAATAGCAGCCATAAGTACAAACATTAGACTAAGGCTTACATTATGTAGCCATCAATCATTTGTTCTGGTACTCTGCAGTAGAAAGGTAAAACAGATTTCTTGCTGCTTCAACCAGTGAACATAACTGGGTTTGAGTTCTGCACCGCTTTTGGGCAGCGTTGAAACCACTAAAGGCAATGAACGTCTGTTCTGTGAATGTCACTGCTATGGATAATGTAGGGTGATGTAATAGATGCATAATTGTTTTTCTAACACTGTAGCTGTCTCTTCAGAATATTGTTTAAGAATAATGTGTGTTCTTTAAGATGAAAGAATATCTGAAGAAAAATACATTCTGGACTTTATAACTGAATTTCTCTGAAGAGTGGTAGATAAAGGGCCGTGGTGATCTAAGTACTCTTCTATTTCTAATGGGAAGAAAGAAGCGTGGGGTGAAGGAGATGAGGAAATGATAGTACCCTTATTAGGGTGTAGGCAAGGAGATGACTGGGGAAAGGAATCCTCTGAACTGCAGCTCCAAATGTATGGTGTGCAGCTCCTTGGACGGGAAAGGAGGAGTAGCTGCTTGTCAAGGACCAAGATATCCAGAGGGATCATAAAGAAGTTGGGCGCTGTCTGCCTTGCACAGAGAAACGTCATAAAACAGGTTCTCCAGTAGATTAATTGTGGAAGAAGTTGTCTAGAGAGAATTGAGATAATGAGTGAGAGCCAGTTGTGTTCCTTAATATGACAGTTCAATACCTTAATCTCTTAATATCCATAATGAAAATTACTTGAAACGATTGGAAAAGGAGTAGGAGAACCAGTGATTTTAGTCGTCTTAAAAAACATTGTTTTAATTCTTGTGAATGTGCATTGCTTTCATTAGAGTCAATGGAGTAGAAGAAACCTGCCTCTCCCAAATTTTATGTGATGATAGAAGTACCCTTCTTGTCTTCATCAAAAACTGGGCTTACTTCAGTTTGATTTACTTGTGCCTGGTTGTGCCTTCTTCAAATGTCAGTCTTAACTTAGAAGTTACAGAGGCATCCTCCCCAATAAATCATTACTGGAAAGTAACACAGCAGTAGGAATTTTTTGAAAATTGAAATGGATCATTCTAGACAGATCCTATTTTAAGATTATTTTAATGGAAGATATTCCTTTTCCTATTTTTTTTCAGTTGCTCACTCACTAGAGACAACAGCAAATAAAAGTATTGTATTGGTTGATCTGTTGGGGTACAGAAAAAATAAAAAGGTAACGAATTCTAGTTTGATCTGAGGCATGTAAAACTTTTGGTTTTTTATTCACCATGTTGAGTTCAATGAAAAGCTAAAAAAATTATTAATTATTAATATTCTTATGCACAAAAATAACTTTAATTTAAAAAGGCTGAATTATTTGTGCCTTGTTTTCCTAGACCAACACCAGCACATTCACCTTTCTATATATGTTTTGGATGCAGATTGTGAAATAATTTGTTCAAGACTGCTTTTTTCTACATTGCCATCTTGCTTAAGATTAATTCTTCTGACATACTGTCACTAGCTAAAACTGTGAATATATCAATTACAAAAGCACAAAGTAAATTTTTCATTGCTTGCAATGCCTGAATATGTACTGTCACCTGAATATGTGTTGTCAACTTTTAAAAATGTGTTATTGTTAAATTGTACTGGAAAGTGTTTTATTCATTTTACTTTATTACTATTGGTTTTCAAGTAAATTATTGGAAACTCTTAACTTGTAATTTTGAAAAGCACATTACTTTTCCTTGAATAATACAATTCATACCATAATTTTATCACCATTTCTAAAACTCCTGTTATGTCCTTTCTTGAATTTTTTCTGTGAATGATGCCATTATTCTGTCTCTCACTTGAGCTCATAAACAGGAAAATATTTTCCAAATTCAGCATCATATCAAGGCCATATTTAAGTCTTAGTCATTTCAAACCCTGTAATAAGTTATAGGACAGATTCTTTCTTATGGATCTAAACACTGAAAATATTCTGGGTCGCATAATCTCGTTTTTTTAAATTACTGTAGCATTCGTCTCTCTTCTTGTAATACATAGCATCTAGTCATGCTTCCCTCTGCAACATAATTCTGCTGTGAAGATTTTACAAGGCTGTTGCTTGTACCGTGTCATTCTTTTTATTTTCTTCTGCAGGATTCCTCTTTCTTATACACAGGGTACCAGACCTCCCTTCAAAGTCCTTTCATTGTCTACTCCTATACTGCCTGTCACTAACTCACCAGCAATATGTTGAGGTTTAGGGGTCTACCTCCAATCAGCCCTTAATGACTGCCTTTAAATCTTCATATTAATGTCTTGAAGCTTTCCTTCATGCTGCCCTGAGGCATATGTTCCTGAGATGTAGGTAAAATGAAGACATTTCTTCTGACAGTCCTTAATTTTTTTTCCCTTTCTACATGTAAAAAGACCTTGTTGAAGGCAAGGTAGAGAGCGTTCTTAAACCAGAAGGCAAGATTGACTCCAACTTAACGGTGGTCTTGTGTTCTGAGTGGAGTGCTGAGGGAAGACCTCTGCATCTTTTCAAAGCATCTGTTTTGTATGGCAGTCCCAAAATCATGTCATAGCTGAATGGCTTCTTTCTAAGCACTCAGAGCACATGTGTATTTTGGATTGCAAGTGACATTGCACTGTAACTTTTAGGGTATGTACCTTAATTTTGTAGTTCCAGTTAAAACTCTTCTAGTTTTTCAAAGGTGGGCAGCATGTAGCTTGTTAGTGTGGAATTAGATCTTAATCACAGGTAAAACTCAGAGAGCTGCCTTGAAACTGTTGACCAAATGCACAATGTTTTTACAATGTGTCCAACCCAAATCTTTCATAGTGAAGGGATCTGGAGTCACCAAGTGCAATGTCATTTACAGATGCTAAGGGCTTAAGAGTCTGAATGCTTTCTTACACAGAACGTAATTGCTTTAGTGATATAACTCCCAAATCAAAATTTAATTGCTCTTTTCAAATACTCGAGTTGATCAGGTATGGAGAAAATACATGAAGGTATGATTGTACTAGAAACAATGATTATGTGAGGTCCAAGAAACAAAACAAACCAAAGCCAGGAACTTTCTAATTTGTTTTCTAACAGTTATATAGACAATTAGCTGGTTCTTAATTCTTTTTAGTGTGCATAAACTTCTACCAATTTGTATAGGAATTGGTCACAAATTTAACATAGGCAAGTGTGTAGGACAGATGAAACAAGATGTGTCTAAAGGCAGAAGTAGTCAACGTTTCTGTGCCTCTGTAAATATATTTGCAGAGACAAGATGTTCCAGTTCAAAACAAAATAAAAATGGATGCAAGTGCATGTGCAGACTTATTTTGCGTCATGATGTCTGTATATTAATAGAATTCAAAGAAGGCAAACTTAATTTGCTAATTCCGGTGAATAGCTGTATTGAGCTTCCTACTGAGTAACTGCAGATGACATTTTTCATTTTAATGAGCATTCTGAATCTTTTCCTCTCATGTTTTTCTCAGTTTTCCATTAGATATTTGCTGTATCAAATATGTTGCTTAGCATTTTAATCAATATTGTATTTGTTTCTAGATCAATTAAGAAGTGATTGTGGTGTATAACTTGTAATGACTAGCTTAAGGAGGTGTTGAATTTGAAGGACTTTATTATGTGATGGAGAGTTGTGGTTTAAAGTGTGAACTTGTTAACATCTTTCCTAGAAGGGGAAAATCTTCTCTGGCAGAAACATCTTATAGATAGTATAGAAAGAGTTTTAAGTTAGATATTATGTGTGTTAGAACTTAATTTGTTTCAAAATAACAATTTCCTTGTTATGCCTTGAATAAAAGGCACTCTGGAAAGATAGCTTTTTGTAATAAATGATCTTGGTTGTTGCATTTTGTGCCAGAGAAAACACTTATACGTATATGCTTAAACATAATATCAAAGTATTATTTTATATGTTGATTGCATAGCCGATGACAAATTGTGACAACCTGTGTGATGTTAAGTCACATGACAGTTTTTCTGATTTTCTATTCTTTCATATACAGTTTAGAGTTACTGCACTTGGCACCGTTATGCCATCTCTCATCCTGCTGTACATGGTTTTGTTTCACTTTTATCTGGGATAAGCATAGAAAAATGTGTACATGCACATGCATTGGGCTTTACAAACACCATTTTCTTTTAACATATATTACTATGAAAGCTTATTTTTGAATTGCACTGTGAAGAAAAGGCCCACTTTTGAGGTTTTGGTGACAAGAAATAGCTTGGCTTAAAAAAACTTAGGGACCAGGAGGATAGCACTGCAGTAGGGAGGTGAGGCGGTGGGTTCCTTCTTTTTCTTTAATCAAGTCAGACAAGAGAGATACAGCATCTTGTAATCAGAAGTAGAGCATGTGTCCCTGTTCCGTCACCCAGTGCAAGTCATACAACATGATGAGGTTGAATTTATTGACCCAGTTATTCTGTATGGGCAGGGATTGAGCCCTGACTCCTACATACTTGCTGAAATGCTGGAAGTTCCTGAGCTTCTGTACAGACAGAAAGGAGATGGGAAAATCCACAGCCTGTTTCTAAAATCCTGGACAAAAGTACTTCCCCCTAAAATTTTGTGAATGCTTGAATATTTGCTGCTTTTCTGGGACTGATGTAATTTGAAATCTCCTGGGATACTTAGCCAGTGTAATGAAAAGAGAGGTAAGAGGGAATATCAGAAACATGAAATGGCTTCTCTGTTAAAACAAAAAAAAAAATTTTTTTTTTTTTTGAAAAGAGGTGCTTGAAGAAAGACATAAAAGATACTAAGTAGTGGGACGAAATTAATAGGAAATCATTCACTGTTTCTGAGAACTTGTGGTACCAAGCACAGTGCAAAAAAGTGCTTTACACTTGGCATTAGTTATAGAACTTATTTTCACAAGATACTGTGAAGAGTCAAAACAAAAAAATGGGCTCAACAAGGAACTTCAAGAAACAATCTGTCTGTATTACTGGTGGTAGTCTGCAGTCAGTCTGACTCAAAGAGGTGCTGTGCTGCTGGTCGCTGGGGGAGGAAATAATTTTTACTTGCATTATCTTCAGTGTGTATGAGATATTCTGTCTTGGCTTTCCTGAGGATAGGATTCTGTACTACATGGCCCTTTACTCCGGCTAAGTATTGAAGGGTTTGGGGTTTTTCGTAGTTACTGTTTTCATCTCCTATGTGAAGCTGGCTGAAGAGCAGGGAGGTGGTGTCAGGCCTTTCCTAGCAGTGGAAGAATGTGGGTTAGAGGGCTTGGGTCATCAAACGGTTTTGGATTATCAGTGGGTTGCTTTCATGTTGAGGGCACACAGCTAACTTTCAGGCTGTGTGCATGTTACTCACAGGTGGATCAGAAAGCAGCAAAACAAAGACAGAGTAGTGGTGGCATTGCAGATACATTCTGGATTGATAGAGACCTAAAATAAGTGACTGAAAATTAGTTCTAAATGTCTATAATTTCATACTAAATTAGAAGTCACACAGAATCAGAGAATGGTAGGGGTTGGAAGGGACCTCTGGAGACCATCTTGTCCAACCCCCCTGCTTGAGCAGGCACACCCAGAGCAGGGGGCACAGGAATGCATCCAGGTGGGTTTTCAATGTCTCCAGGGAAGGAGACTCCACAGCCTCCCTGGGCAGCCTGTGCCACTGCTCTGGCACCATCACAGGGAAGAAGTTTTTTCTCATATTGAGGTGGAACTTCCTGTGTTCCAACTTGTGCCCATTGACCCTTGTCCTGTCACTGGGCACTATTGAAAAGAGCCTAGTCCCATCATCCTGACACCCACCCTTTAGATATTTATAGATATTTATGAAATCCCCCCTCAGTCTTCTCTTCTCCTGGCTGAACAAACCCAAGTCTCTCAGCCTTTCCCCATAAGGGAGATGCTCCAGCCCCCTGATCATTTTGGTAGCTCTCTGCTGGACTTGCTCAAGCAGTTCCACATCCTTCTTAAACTGGAGGGCCAAAAACTGTATACAACACTTGAAATGTGGTCTCACTAGGGCAGAGTAGAAGGGGAGGATAACAGCTCTTGATCTTCTGGCCACACTCCTTTTAATGCATCCCAGGATATTGTTGGTGTTCTTGGCCACAAGGGCACAGTGCTGGCTCAGGGTCAGCTTGCTGACCAGCACTCCCAGGTCCTTCTCAACAGAGCTGCTTTCCAGTAGTTCAGCCCCCAGCCTGTACTGGTGCCTGGGGTACTTTCCCAGGTGTTTTACTTCTTTTAACTTCCCTTTCCATAAAGTATCACATTGAATTATTATAAGAATCATTGAGATCAAGCATTTCCACAGCTGACATGGAATGGACCAAAGAGGTGGCTGTAGAGTGTACAAGCTGGTGACAAGGCTTTCCTCAGCCTTCCTACTGTACACACCCTGTGCTGGGAATTGGGACAGACGAGTTCTCAGGAAAGACCAGTAATTGTTGTTTCATTAGTTGTGGTTCAGACTTGATGGTGGCTAATAAGTATGCCTAAAAAGACAGCGTGGGTGTCTTACACTCACTGAAATAATATTTTAAGTATTGTTATAAGAAATTTTAATTCCTATAGGCCAATTACAACACCACTGATTTGTGATAAATGAACTTGTCCTGACAAGCTGAGTCTGTCTACACAATTACAACTACGTAGATGAAAACGTTCAGGAGGTGTGGAGAAGACTGGTGGGATTGTTGGGTGAGGTGTACTATTTTAAGATCTCAGCAGAATGTTTTGTAGTGCTTCTATCAACTGTTAAAGCAAAACTTGTTATGTCATTACCTGGATTACATAAAATACAGAAGATTGGAACATCTGCTTCGAGGGTACTAAGCAAAATTATAGCCCCAAAAATACTGGAATATGCCTACGTGTTAAAGATAAATTGAGCCAAGTAGTATTTTAATGTCTGGCAAAGCAGGAAGAAGGGAGAGTAGAGACTCCTTTTAAATAATTAATATTTGGATCTATTTTTCAAGGGTGATTGTTCAGCATGTAAAATGTATATTTGTTTTTGAGGGTACTTGAGATTGTCCTACAATAAAAACATCATGTTGACAGTAAACCCAGTTGTTTTATTGAGTAGCCTGTCCTCGATGCATTGTAGGAATCTTTTTTTTTTTTTTTTTTGCAGCTGGATTCTGAACTTCCTTATTCTGCAGAAGGGTTGCCTTAGTGGGGAGTCACTCGATTCATAATAAATCGACCATCAGTACTGGATTCAATTCTGCTTGCATTCTTCAAAATGAAATAAAAATGCAGTGGAGCATATGAATGTGGTTGAAGGTAGCAGCGAAAAGGCATAAAGTGATCCTGTTCATGTCAGATATTTTTCTGATAACTGGAAAATATTTTATTTTTCTCTGGGGCAAAGTGGCAAGATACTTGTCCTATTTTTACCATGATTTTAGAGAATTATTTTAAACAGAGTGCTTAGGAAAAATGTACTACACGATACAATTATTTTAGGAATTGCTTGTCAGTGGATTTGTAGACTTCTTTGTCCTATGTTTATATAAGTAGTCTGATCCTCTCTTTAGGTTGTAAACTGATCTCTCTACTTATGAAACAAGAAGCAATGTCTTTCCCCTCAGCCACTGTTAAGTCTGAAAACATTTTCAGGAGGTGAATAATTTAGCTCTTCTCAGAAGCTGACAAAATTTTTTTTTATTTAACATCAGCAATTGACTGGGGATCAAAAGGTTTTTGTATCCATCTTTAAAGCCAGGAGTAAACAAGTAACTTTCCTTCCTTTTTAGAGAATTCGTGTTTCTGTTGTCTGATATTAAAATATGGAAAGTGGAAACTCGGAGCAAGTAATGATTTTGTCTCTCCATTACACTCTGATAATTTAAAAAACAAAAGTAAAGCATTTCTTGTTTAGATCATGTGAACTTGCTGAACACAATAAGCCATTTTGGTCCTTAGAAAGAGCGTGGTAGCGTATTCCAAAAGCACTTACCACCAGGGTGGTACTTAGTTTTACTTCTTTGAAGTTTCTGTTGTGAATTCCCATCCTGTGATGGGAATGGGGACCGCAATAGGATTTCTCCAGGAGGCTCCGCTTCTCTGAGTTCATTGCACAGTTCCATCTGGTGAATTAAAGAGCTTTTGAAATAATAGCATAGAGGTCTGAAATACATGCAGTTTCTTAACATTTTCCTACATGGTGTTTCTTTCGACGTGTAAATCCAGTGTTGCTCCTCCAGGTCATCATTAACTTGTGTTTGTATTTGGATTAACTAACTTGGCAGCCTGCCAGCACCTTACTGCAGATTAATAAAACAGCAAGTTTCACCTTGGCTTTTTTGGTCCTTTCATAACTTTACATGTGACTTTTCTTTTTGCTGATTGTCCATGACTTGTTTTTTCTGATCTGATCTTTTAAAGAAGACGCAGTTTCTTGAAAGTGGGGAGAACGTTGTGTGCTGACACAAATAAGACAGCACATAAACAAACCTGGATATAGATCTTCCTCTCCCTCTGGTGTTAGGCTGATTTATGTGTTTTCTCCTGGAAATACAGGGAAAAAAAATTTGCATTTTCTCCTTTGATTTGGAAAGATTCTCCTCTCTCGTGCAAGGAGAGCTGTGGAGACTGAGGGATGTATAGTAAACAAGTGTTGGAATATCTCTGTGTGGGTGAGAGAAACTTTTACTTTTTATGTTTCAGATTACACCTTTTTTCATTCTTTCTGCTAAGCTAGTTTTGTGTCCATGGCCTGCCAGGTATCAGTGGGCTTAGCAGGCCTTTAGGGATATACAGCAGAGCCGGTAATGCCCCTTTTCCTGCGGTCCAAGTGTAGTGCCCTCTTGCTGCTGGTCTCCATAGCTGGTGGCAAATGACTGCTGCCAGTTACCGTAAGCTCTGGTGGGAAAGACTTGTGCAATGTTTCAGAAAGCTCTGGTTCATTCAGCTAATGAACCCTGTAGATGTTGATGATTTTTCATGATAAAGTATGTATTTTTTGTGTGAAGACTGTGGGGAAACTGTATTTCTTAACAACCACCTTTGGAAGAATAGCACTAAAATTGTTGTCAGGTCTGCTAAAATTGGGCAGTTTTAAGATTTGCACTTATAGCTTAATTTAGTTCTTTTTGGATAAATGTTTTGATGGTCCTACATGAAACAATATGCTCTTTGAACAGATGCCTCAATCTCGGTTATTGTCAAAGTTGTAAGGCTTATAGCTATTGCATAAGATTGTGGGAAAGGGAAGGTCAGGTATTGTTAAGGCAGTGGATAACTGGAATGGAGAATTGCATCATGTTCCTGCCTCTGCAACTAAGTTCTACTGAATTTAATCGCACTTTAAGTAGTGTTTCTAGGTAATTTAAATTGAACTTTTCAAGAGATGCTGCTAAATAGACATACCTGAGTTTGAGTTCCCAGTGTGAGTCTTTGGAAGCTGGCTTGCGAAAGACCTCTCTGTCTGTTCAGCAGGGGTTTAAGTTAAGTCATAATTGTGCTGTTGCCCATATAGGTCTCCATTAAAATGCCCTGAAATATTAGAGCATCTCAAAAAGGACAGTACAGATTAATCAGTAGTTCTGATGTAAGCCCCACCTGTGCCTTCTCTTTAAGCTTGGGTATTAAGTAGAGTGCTCTTGCATGAATATTTTGAAAATGTATGAAAACTATAGAACACCAGTATAGTACAGAGAACTTATTACAAAACAATTTGATTTAATTAACCAGATCTGACAACAATTTATGTAAGAATCTGGAAATTTGTTTTCAAGTAAATTTTAATTTTATTTACCCTGGAATATCGTGACTTTTTCTGAAGACATTTATTCCGGTTAGTTAATGCTAGTTTTTTGCTAACAGGACTATACAATGTACTTCTATAAGTTTCTGTTTAAGCAGTTGGATAGCTTAACATCAGTGTTCTT
Organism: Phalacrocorax aristotelis; assembly: GCF_949628215.1. Taxonomy (NCBI): domain Eukaryota; kingdom Metazoa; phylum Chordata; class Aves; order Suliformes; family Phalacrocoracidae; genus Phalacrocorax; species Phalacrocorax aristotelis. The sequence goes on from NC_134277.1 coordinate 18,034,271, forward strand.
ATGTTTTGTACTTTTACTGCTAAGAATAACAGGAAACTATTAAATTTTTAATATATTAAGACTTCTGTTCTTGATTTCCATGCAAGTAGCCTGTAAGTCATTGCTGACTTGAAAGTATAAAGAAAATAATAATGTTATATATCAATTAAAATTCAGGTATGCAATCTGTAGGAACAGTTATGTAGTATATATGCAAATAGTTTCATTAAGAAAGTGAAATACAAATCTCTATGATAACTTAAAAGTATAAATCCAATTTACTATCTCTTGAGAAAGTAGAACAAGCAGATCTTCCTGTCATGCTTACTTTTAATTTGTATATAGGAAAATGAAAACAAGCCTTGCCATGTTGAAGTTCCTACTTGGTTGCTTGGATTTTAGGCTAGTCACTGCATTGAACTGGCTGAGTAATTCAAAACCAAGAAAATATTCTGTTAGTAATCCAGTATGATACTCCATAAAACTCTGTTCATTTAAGCCTATTTTAATTTATTGTTAGACTTTGAAATTTAGACAATTGTATGAATATTTTTATAGATTTTTACTTTTTGTCAGTTTGGGCCATGACTAGGTACTTGAAATAACAGGTGTTTTGAAATGCATTTATTGTTAGAGTCTCTTTTTTTAAAGTGAGAATTAACTTCTATAATGTTTCAATAGCCTGTGGTATATTGAGCAAGTGCTGTGGAAATGCAGAAGGAAAAGATCATCTGGTCTTCGGAGCAGTGTTTGGAGACTTTATAGCAAATAAGGCAAATATGTCAGACAGTAAGGACAAAGCGAATACTCAGTGAGCGTGGCTTGTCCTGTACAACGAGTGAGATGGAGTATATTTTGGGGAGTGGAAAGGGAGGGAGAATGATTACTTACAACTAAAATACGGGCTTGGATATGGGCTAACAGGGAACATAGGTTGTTTCAAGATGTACTTGCTTGACTTCTATAGCAGGAGCAGCCTCCCACTTCCAAGCTGGAATTTATGGTGAGACTATTGGATACTGCAGGTGTCTTTAGCAAGGTTTGGAAGTAAACTTCATGGCAGATTCACTGATCACGTTGCCTGCATTGTGTTTTTAGGGCTTCCTTTAGATCTCAGTGAGGGCCAGGATAATTTCGCCCCCCATTAGCTTCATACTCTTCTCTTCCCCCTTGCACACATAAAGACTTCATTTTTGCAGATTGCCTTAAACCTGCAGGCAACGGTGGGTTTATTTGGGGTTGAAAGGTAAGACAAAACCAACGAAATCTGTGTAGCTGCTTATCACAGACAGATCTTGCTTATCTTGGCTCAGTGAAGAGGGTGAAGAACTGCCTCTGGCTTTTGGAGTCCTGCTAAGCCACTTTCACAAAGAGGCTGGTTACCTGTAGCAGGGTGGCTGCTTTCTGGTGTTCTCAGGTACAAGAGATGGTGGCTGGGCTGGTCACTGCTGTCATTTGGCTTTGGGAATCAAGCTGACGAGGTCATGCTGGTGGGTTGTCAAACTCCTTGGGTCTCAAAGCAAAGGGAGGAGAGTGGTGGCTAGCTCAAACTCAACCTGCCTTCTCCTCCACCCAGTGTTGAACAGCACGCTTTGGTGGTTTTAATGGTTATGAAGAACTTACTGAGTGCCTAGTTGGTGTGTTTTATTCCTTTATTCAGAGTTAAATTTACAACTAGAAGCTCTGTTACTTCTCAGGCATTTTATTTTCTTTTTTTTTTTTTAAATCCCCCCTCATGCAGCAGCTGTGTATTTTTCAAATAATTGTGCATTTTCACATTGGTGACTATTGCACAAGCACCTGTGATGTCACTAATTACTTAGATTTTTTTACATATTGTAGATTTTATGGCTTTTGCACTAAAAATGATAGTGTTATCACAGAGTGTTTAGTGAGTTAGATATTCTGCAAAGCCTGTTGTTATTCTTGACTTTAATTGTGGGGAGGTTAGAGGCTTGGCCATTCCCAGTGTGGTTACTCAAGCATATCAGTACTAAAGAGGTTTTTTTGAAAATCACCCATGCAAAAACCACAGTGTTGATTGCTTGCTAAGCTAGAACTCCTAGTTCTGTGTTTTTTTTTTTCCAGTAAGTTTGTAGTTCATGAGGGCCTGATGGGGTTTTGCATGTGGTCAGAAGAGGAGGGAGAAGATTAACACCTATTGTTCATCCTCTTTTGTGTCAACATGTATGATACTTACTCAGCACAGGAGTGCACTCTGCCAATCTTCACAATGCACTACTTGATTATTTACATGTACTCACCTGTGCAGTTTGTCTGTGATTAACCCTTGGTTTTTTTGGTTTTTGAATGTGGTTATTATCATTTATCAGTTTGTTTCTGTGTACACTCTCCACTTGAAATAGTGTGATGTGACACTTAAACAAAAAAAGAAGTTATTACTTTAGTAAGCTGGGATTGTGTCTACAAGATGAGAAATCATGAGTCGCTGTTATTTCTACTTGTTTTCACACCAGAAAACTGTGGGAAAAGAATTTTCTTTCTTCTCTCTCTGCTGCCGTACTTTCCCAACTAGGGGCCGGGGAGAGGCAATGGCATTGTAGCAGAGGCTTTGATGACCAGAGGAGCTGACCTTGGAGAAGCACAGCCTTGGGCTTCAAGAATGTCTTGAGTAACAACATACTTAAAACTGAGTTATTTCAAAAGAAAAAAAAAATTTTAACCTATGCTTGACATTTAAATGAAGAGAAATTTCCCTTTGAAAAATTAATTTGAATCCCTAAAGTTTTGGTTAACATTTTAGCTAGTAAAAACCCTACATAAACCTTTTAACTGACCAACGCTAATAAAACTCTTTAGTCCATTTGCCTAACAGCAAAGACTAGATGTGCGTTGTCATTGTATTCTCAGTGTTAGGTTGGTTTTTCCACTGGGCTGTGGGGTGCAAGAATTTAGACTCCATGGAAAAACTCTTCCAAGGGTGCTTATGTGCTTTTGTACTTCCATTTCCTTGCCACTCCCTTGCTGATGAAGGCTATATTATTTTCAGTTGAAAGGTGGTATTTTGTTTTGTTTCAAACTGGTGGGCTGCATAATGATGAAATACCTTCTGGTATCCACTTAATAACTTTTAGGGAATTAACTTCTAGGTCCTAATGTTTGTTTAAACTAGTTTCTAATGTTATGAGTAACAATTACAGTATTTGTGAAAATTCAGTTACATGTCAAAGCCTTCTTAGTATGCTTTAATCACACTGCTATGCCTGAAATGAGCTGTGACAGTGATATTTTGACAAATAATATACCATGAAAAATAGTAATACTGTAATATTTTTTCCACAAATCTGGAGCCTACTGATGAGTGAGGGAAGAGTAGTTATGAAACTGTATGAGATTTAGACTACATAATTATATTGCTATACTCTAAAAGCTGATGGTGATGTGAAATTTGGCAGCAAGTATTACTGCTGCTTTTGCCCTGCTTTTTATGGCTTTTCTTCCTTTCCTCCTTCACCACTCTAGCTGAAGGTCATAGAAGATGTAATGGGAGAATTCTAAGCATCATTTTCTCTCTATCATGAGGCCAAATTCCCAGATTTTGTAGAACAGACTGTTGCAGTTAGACTTTGTCACTGATGAGTAGATTCTGCTGTATGTCAATTCTGTTTTTAAGCACAAAGCATTAGTTCAAGAATATTAAGATCATCAAATTAGGAGTTACACAGACCAGATGGCTAATTGGTTGCTGGAATATGATGATGCTAAGTTTTATATTTCTGATTAAGCTTAGAGTTGTGTGGGAAATGCTAATACAGTCATCAGTAAGGAGCTGAAGAAATTTGCTTAATTTCTTTTGGGAAGAAACTCAGAATGTTGTCACTTTTCCCATGGGAAAATGAAGCCATATATCAAGGTGCAAAGCACTGGCCTGGGAACCTGAAAGGCTGAGAACCTGATCAAAGCAGCAGAAACTGATGTGAGGTGGGAAACTGGAGTGCTTATCTGGAACTCAAACCACTAGAAGATGGAAATATGTAATTTACTGTATTCACCATAAATTGCGTCTTATATACTGGACACCTTTCCTCTTCAAACTGGTATATACTTTCTAGTGAGAAGTCTTCACAGATTAACTTCTTTCAATGGGAACAAATTTATTTGACATTTTTTTACTAGACTGTAACAGATAAAGATAAGGACTGGCTCAATCTTGGACATTTATACTGGTTTTTATTCCACTTCACTGTTAGGAAATTCAGTGGGTTTTCATACCTACTGTGTCATTGTTTATAGATCATGTAATTTTAGTTATTAAACAGCTTGCAGACAATTATTTCAGCTTTATGTTTATGTAATGTGAAAATGATCACTTTTACAAGGAGGGGAAATAAAGCTAATCTTAACTTTTTTTTGTCTCCATCAGTCATGTATAATTAGAGCATTATGTATATAGGTTCTTTCTGTATATTTGCTCTTTAAGCAACTAAATGCAGACCTGTGTGTGGCATGAGATGAGGATTGCTGCTTTATTGCTAAAGACAAGATGAAATCCATGTCGATTTATTTGAAAGTGCAGGAGCTCCCTCTTCTGGCTTAGTGCTTTAAATTGAAAGTTTATAGTAATGTTTTGAACTCATCACATAAAAAATATCTTATCTGGAATATTTACTTGCAGAAATGTTTTTGTGGTATCTTGGCAGTCATGGTAAAATTTGGTTTGGCCCCTCAGATGCCCATTTGGATTCTGTTCCAAATGCAATATCTATGTTTCTATAGCCTTGCTCTGTATGATAGGCAGCAGATTTCTTCTCTGTCAGTGTGGTATTGCTGGTACAGTCACAACATTAATGGTTAGTGTAGGTGTAAGTTGCAATTCTAATATGATCTCTTCATTTAAGTCCCACCTGAGCTTTTCACAACTCTTAACAGTAATGTGAGTCCCTGATGGTCACTTGGTACAAAGCCCTGTAAATAATAATATGTTTAGAAAGTGGGATCTTTTAAGAACATTGAATGGGCTTTACAGTTGAGATATATGTATATATAGTGACCCCTTTTCTCCCCTCCCCTCCTGTCCATCTTAGGGATTGGTAGGAGAGAGGAGGCTTCCTTGCTGTCTTTGTTTATTCAGTCTTTTTTCTTTCATGGCCTCTTCGATGTTGCAGATCCCCAGAGAAATGTTATAATTCTGTAGATCCATAAATTTGATAGGGCAACACCTGAGTCCTTCATGTGACGACATTGCTAAGGGTAGGAATCTGGCTGGAAAAGGTGGCACTGGGGAGGGATTTCTAGCCTTAGCTGTTTTAAAACAAACAAACAAACAAAAAAAACCCACAACACCCCAACCCTCAACCTTCCCCCGCCTCCCCCAGTGAAATTTCTAGTTTTGAGAATGCAGGGTAATAAAAAGTAAGTATTCAACTGACCTCTGTCCGTGTTGTGCCTTTATATCCTCCGTCAAAATAGGAGCCAAGAGTATTAGGTGAGCTCTAGCCACTGTTTGGTTCCTTATCTTACTTTCTCAAAAGTACTAGTGCAAGGAACTTAGATCAATATGTACTTGAAGAGACCAGTTACTTTGCAGTGACTGTAATTTTTGTATAATATATGTGGTTCCTCAAGTAGAATTCAGTTACCTGCCATCCCTCTGTGTTTTGGAATTCCTAGTATTTTAGCTTTTGAATTCAGAGGGAAGATTGAACTGCCTCTGGTTACACCCTCTGGTAGGAGCATAAGGGAGTGTATGACATACAGAACAGTGCACATTCCTGTGTTTACTTCTCCAGTGCTATTAGGGAATCTTCAATGTCACCACCTCAAAGAAACATTAACTGTAGAACATTTTTCATTGCTTCATCAGAACTTCTGTATTCGTGGTATTTTAGTCTACAAAGCATCACGTTTTTTAAATGTTTCTACACTTTCATTTAGCTACACTTGCTGGAGCTGGCATGCTTACCAATTTGTATGGCATCACCTTTGTTATTGCCTAATAAACTGCAAGAAATGTAAGCTGGAGAGGCCACTGTGAATAACAAAAAATGTCAAAGGTTCGCTATCAACCTGCTTAGCTCTGATTTCTACAGTTTCAGACAAAATAAGAAAAAATACTTTGGTATTGGTAGCAAATGGCAAAATAGAATCAATGCAGCATTGTTCACCTAGTTAATATTGTAAAATCCAGGAAATGCAAACATTAAGTTTCCAACAGCAACATTAACTTGGACTCTTTGCATATCCTGTGTTTTTCCGGTATACATTAAGACATAAAATAATGTATTAAGCTGTGAATTGAACAAGAAAAGCAGAAAAAAATTCTACATGCAGGTAACACTGCTAAGTTAAGTTCTGTTACCATTTGTGTTTATTGATCTTTTATAATTCTAAATTATATTCAATCTTTATGAAGAAAATGATTTTTTTGGCCAAATGAAGTGAAATCTGAGAGCTTGTCTTCACTGCAGTTGGACTTGACATACAGTTTACCCCTTGCCTTGAATCTGACTCTTCTTCACCCATCAGTATCTCAGATTTGAATTAAGTGGCTTTTAAACTTGAGAATATAACTTGAGTCTGAGGCTGGCACTCTGACTGCAGAGGGGATGTAACTTAGGCGGTATAGGTTGGCAAGACAGAACTTACAGTTTTTCTAATTGATCTATTTTCTGCTAATTGATTTCGTACATAACTAAAATGTGCAGAGTGACGGTACTCATGGAGTAAATCAATCTTAGTGTTGCTGTAAAGATAAAATCTAACCATATCTATTTTGAATTATAATGTATAACTTCAGAATCTATATCAAATTATTGATTCCAAAAATTTTAAGGGAGTATTCCAATGTTACTGAGTGATTATATGTAACCTGGAATACAGGAAAGCCCGGCTGTGAGGGTGGTTCCAGCCTGGAGATGGTACAGAGCTGCAGGTAGAAAAATCTCCCCATCTGATCGGATCCTCTCTGCGACTGCTTGCATGTGTCATAAACTTAAGGTCTCTTGCCTGTGTGAATAAGACTAATCCATGTTCTAGAAGAAAGGGAAGAGCCTTAAAGGAGGTATTTGGAGAGTAGTAAAGCAAGGACTTGCTGGTGAAAGATATATTTGGGAAGTGAATCTAGGTTTGGAAAGCAATGGTGTGAAAAATAGAGGGGGTCATTAGGGCTGCAGGAGTGGAAATGGAGACAGGAGAAAGTGAAAACTGTAGCAGAAGTAAAAGCAAAGTGTCAGGAGGTGGGAATGTTTGTAAAGAGAGGGGTGAAGGCAGATTTTGTTAGTGGAGGATCATGAATTCATGACAAGGATAGTTGGTACATAATAGCATCACCCAGGGAAAGGGTAAGACAGATACAGATGTGAAACAAGAAACTGCAAGGTGGAATTTGGACAGCAAGGTCTGAGAGGGGGAACTTCTTTCTAGAAAGAGGGATGTGGAGAAAATGAAGATAATTAAAATTAGAAGAAAGTGTGTCCTGGGTGGAAAATCACACAGAGGGCTGGATGCAATGGTGCTTCCAGAGCTTGCTGGGCAGGAAGAGGAGAAGGGGAGGGTGTGAGGCATGAGGAGAGCTTTGCAGTGGCATCTGGGAGTTAGGTGGAGTTGGAGAATTCAGGGATGAAGAATGGCCACAGGGAGCTTACAGGGAGGATCAGAAGATTGCAGAGTGTCGGATGTACTTGATGTACCAGCAGTGCAGAGGCTCTGGAGCATGTCATGGCTGGGTTATTCAGCTTTACCTTTGTTTTCTTCTACAAACTTAGCATCACAGAGAAATTTGGCTTGCAAAGCTTGTAAACTTCTGGAAATCGCACACACATACTTTCTCTGACTAGCTCTCTGTCCATGTGCAGTACTTTGTTTTTACTGTGCACATGTACGGAAGTTTTTTGTTACTTGCACTCAAGATGCAACTAATAAATTACCACTTAATAGGTCAAAACTTCTTCCAAAATTGAGCTAAAGGCATATACTTTTCAGATTGCTCATATGAAATTTTAACTTTGCATTAAAAAGAAAGCAACCTGAAACTGATTAAAATGAAAAATATTGTAGTAAGGTTGGATGGTTGTTTTGATAAAAACATGTTAAGAAAGTGGGGTTTATTCTGCTTTTGCTCTCACAAAAATGTATACCTGTTGTTTGATTATTCATTCATATATTTTTTGACAGAGGAGAGGATGAGTAAAGGGAAAATATGAACTATCACTTTTTGACAGAAGTGGATTATGGAAAGTTATGCTGAGCAAAGGCATTCAGAAGGTTAGTTAATCTGAAAGAGAAGGGGTGGTGAAAGCTTCTGTCTTCTCTAATAAAATATGGAAACATAGTAAAACATCTGTGCCTTATTTGCCTCTAGAGGTGTATAAAATTTTGAGTTTGAAAAATAACATTTTAACATTGTAGGGGATGTTTCTGAGTTTGAAAGAATAGGATTTGGATATTTATATATTTCTAAGGATGAGTTTTGGACATGGCTGTTTAACAGACCTCAGAATTGGTGCTGCATGCATGTTTTGTTGAGCCACAGGGCTATGCAGTAAATTATGCTATTGACACAAATACTTGGCTAAACTGTTTAAATCAATTAAATATTTATCATTTTATTAAGCATGGTCTTAATCCTGGTTCTATTTCTATCAGAGGTTTTCTGTCAGCTTTTGTAGATGTGGGATCAAACTGCATTATAATACTATTAAAATATGCAGTATATTTCCAAAGTTGGAGTGGCAGAGCCCTTTGGTGCAAAGCACGTGTAATTGTTTGTTAGGGAATGTTGAGGTTATTGGATGCCTCATTGCAGCAGGTTTTGCTGAACTTCCTCATTTATGAAAAATGTCTGCTTTTTTCAGTATTTTAGGAGGCTGGTAAGGTTTATAATTTACTTTAGTTACTTACATTTTTCAAACAGACTGTCAAGAAACCATGCCAGAACAAAACTGTTTGTGCAGGTAGTTAATGGACCGGCCGGTACCTGCTGACAGGTATTTTCCAGGAAAAGGAATGGTTTGCAGCTAGGAGAAAAGTGTTAAAAGTGTGCCCAAACCAGTAATTCAAACTGAAAGAGTAACCTTTGAACTGAGGCATAGTTTAGGTCACATTTTAATGAATAGTTTAATAAAACTAGCTTATTAAACTAATATTATTCTCTCAGCTGGTACATTTTATTTGCAGAAAATTGGATCTGTGTAAGTATCTGACATTGACTACAGTGATGCTGTGTTAAATTAAACGGGTAGCTCTAGTGTATGTATTTAACGGAACGTTTTCATGCATTTAAAGGAATGTGCTCAGTTCCAACACTGACATTTAAAAGCTGAGTCTGGACAGAGCTCATGTAGGGATTTTTGTGTTAAAGGCAGGGAAGGTGCAAGTTGCAAACAGTCTTGCCACTGTTGCAATATTACTGCTTATTGAATGTATTTCACTTGTAGCACGGCTATGCTTTAAGGCAGCAAGGATCTGTCTAAAATTTTAATGTAAATGTATTATAATAATATATAAATTAATAACTATTTGCCTACAATATATTTTATATTTTAATATGTTCTATATTTTATTTTTATTTTTGTTCAACGTTAGATTGACTAATTCTTGAAAGAATGTACTTCATAGTTGTATTTAGAGAGGGTTAAGGTGAAGGTGGTATCTAGATAAACAGGTTTTGTGTTATGGTCCCCATCTGGGGGAAGGAATATCATGGGGAAAACAGTCTGGAAGAAAAAAATGGGGATATCTACTTCACTATTACAATTGCAGTGTCTAGGTAAGTAAGATTTTTCCAATTCACACAGGATTAAGCTCTTCAGGAGGAGGAACCTATTTATTGCTGAAGCTGTGAAGGAAGTGAATCTTAAGCTGTGCTCTCCCCTCTCCTGCATGTCTTCTGAGTCCTTTGAACAAATTCACTCAAACATGACAGAAGAGAAAAGATCTCAATATATGAATATCTGGCATATTTCTGGAAATGGGCGCTCAATTACTACCTGAAGTTGTGTGTCTTCTGCTAATGATGCAGTGAGAGAAAGTTCTAGTGGGAGCTCATCCTTGAAGAGGAGGAGAATAAAATTATAAAGGCCCAACCATGTAACCCAGACACCACAGTCAGGAAGGCCATGGGAAATCACCCTTGCTTCCTCCTGGTGTTGGTCAGACTCTTCATTACAGTGAAACGTGAGCACTCTTGGAAATAACTGGGATCCATCTCTAATGTCTTAATGTTTTTCAGCACATGACTTCTTCAATGCTCTTTTTGTTTTAATAGTAGTTGTAGGTTTTATAATTTAGATCATCTGTTAAAGTTTTCCCTTAAGTGGAAACCAGAGAGATCTCTTTTCTGAGGCTTTGGGGCTTCACAGTTAAATTTGAGCCATGAAAGTACAAGGCACACTACAAGTTCAATGGTATGGTTTTTCCAAACTAAATATTTATAAAAGATGTCCCAACAACTGTATAAATTAAAAGTCAAGCAGTTTTACCTTCTCAGTGGATTCTTAAGCAGGTCTGAATTCTCAGCTTATTCTCAAAGCCTTTTAACAAAGCGTGGTTGTTTCTAACATCGCCGTGGTGTAAGCTAAAGTTATACATAAACTAAACAAAATTGAGAACGCTGATAAACATTATACAGAAAAGTATTACTCAGAACCCTTAAATTCTTCTGATGGCTGAAATTTGGTAGGATGACAAGACCAGGAGAAAGTCAAGGCAGCTGTTGTCCTTTTCAGTTTGGGACAGTCCATGTTCTCTAACACCTGGTAGTTGCCATAGGTATTCCTATTTTTCATTGGACTGTGTACCCAGAGTTTTTGCCACTCTGTTTCTATTATACCTACAGCTGAGTGAGTCAGGGGCAGCTTCTTAGTTCTGCAGTGACTTTGAAGTCCCATCACATTGTGCGCCGTGTCCTCTATGCAGTAATTCCAGTTCAAGATTTCAAGGTCGGCTGACCAGCTTTGGAAGCCCATCAGGAGCTGCCAGCAGGTTCCAGTAGCCTGTCGGAAACCCTGTGATTGAGGAGGTGGAAATGTCCTCAGAGATTAAGGATGCAATAGATCTCATTACATGATGACTTCCAAGAGAGTAGGCCACCATTTTCAATTCAGATTTTGTCTACCAAAACAGATTTACTTCTCCCAGTCTAGAAAACCTCCTTTGGCAATTTCCTGTGCTGACTAGGTTTTTGGAGACTTGTATACATGTCCCTAGTCATTCAATTACTTGAGGCCTCATGATGAATGCAAGACTGAATGGCTGTCAAATTTCCTGTCTCCACATGAAATCTCTATCTGGTAGTTCAAATGCCATTTGCAGGCATGCTGGTTTAGTTCTGGAAATGCAGCTTATAGTCTTCATAAGTGTAGCATCCTTTAGAAAAACTGGTTGAGTGTTTCTTGTATCAAACAAAGTGGTTTTATGTTTCCCCCACCCATTTGTGACATCGCTAGGTTCATACTTTTTATGTTTTTACCTGTTTTAAATCAGTCCAAAGTCTTCTGCCTGCTTCTTTAAATGTGAAGAAAATAAATCTATATTCATTAAAGTGCCAAAAATATTAAGGAACTTGTAAAATAACCTTTCAGAAATAAATATTATGCAATTTATTGAGGTTTGGACAGGGACTCCAAGGTAGAACCAAGACTTCATGCACGCTGTCTCCAAATGCACGGTGCTTGCCATAAAGACAAATATGAATCTGTTTTTCTACCTCATTGTTTGTAGAGAAATGAACTGAACTGAAAATATATGCATGACTAATGGAGTCACTTCCATTCAAAAGCAATAGATGATGCTAGAAGGAAGCTACTAAAGCTAAAATTATGTGGAAGGCTGCTCATCTTGGCGCTCTTTGACTGCCCTCCCACTCTTGTTTTATCTGACTGCCTCTGTCCACTGTTACTAGTCCTCCTGCAGTGGCAGCATGGGTGACGGGGAGCAAGATTTATTCCCTCATCCCTTGGCAAGGGGCCTCTCTCAGTTGTGGGATATGCAGAAGAATGGTTCCCTTGGAGAGCTGTAATGCTAGGATTTTGCAGTTTTGGAAGTTGTTCCCAGGAGGCTTCTGCCCCACTCCTGGCTATTTCTAACCAGGGGGGATTTGGCACCCCAATAAGTTACGTCACCTGAACGCACTTGGCGGTGAAGCTAGCTCGAACTGCGCCGGGCTCGAGAGCGTGCTCGCGGAGCGCGCAGGGGTTACTGACCGGCAGGGGCACGTCTCGGCACCTCCTGCAGATACCTAGTCTTAATTTTTTTATTTTAATATAAGTTGTTCAACCAGAAAGCCCTAGAAATAGAAATGTCTTTCTGCCTGTATTTACATGCATAATGAAATAATTAATTACAATTTACTGATAAATTTATTTAGTTTTATATTTACACGATTAAAAGCGAAATGATTGAAGGTCGGTCCGTACCTTTCCGAGGAGCTCCTCCCTGGAGCTCGGGGGGGGGCTGCGGGGGGGTGGGGGGGCTGGACCCCGCCAGCGCGCGGCGGGCCCGCCCCTCGCCCGGCGCCCCTCGTGGCCGCTAGGGGGCAGGCGCCGCGCGCCGCCGCGCGGGGGGCGCGGGCCCGCTGGAAGGCGCGCGGCTTCCACAGTTTCCACGCGGCGGGTGCCAGCAGAACCCGATAGGGTGCGATATATAGAAGCAAGGTACAACTGGAATAATGAAATTTCAAAAATAAGCCCTTTTTAAAGGCTGGTTGTAACAGTCCTGCTGGGTGTTGTAAATGCCTCAGGTGCACTTGATACTGCTGTTACGTTCCTGGCGTTGGCTTCTCGTTTTTATGGAAAGATGGATTGAACTTCAATTTAAGAATATTCGGTAATCCCTCTCAGGACGTACTGTAACAGCTGGTATTTCTGTGTTGCGGCAAATCGATTCCATACAGCGGTCGGCAGTGCCTATGGCCGGGCTCTGACAAAAACTTCCAAAGCATTTTAAATAAGGCGAGCCAAAGAAAATAGCATCATCGCTGCAAAAATGTAGCTTAATTTGCAAGTTAGGGGGGTGGAAAAAAAATCCCCGTTCCATTCCAGCAAAATATTAAGCATTTTACTGGTAAGGATTTCATCAGGTCATTTATTTTTCATTAATAGGTATTTAGGATCTGGGGAGAGTAACTTTATGCCGTATATAAGTTTCTTAAATAATAAGGAGGTTGAATTTTTTTAATATAGAATGATTTACCATGCAATAAAGAAAAATAAAGAAACTGATAGAGTTTAAGTACATGACATGTATGTGGATCAACAAGACTTTCCACATTTCACAAGGAACTTTTTTTAAGGAACCCGAATTTCTGATTGATAATAATGCACCTCTAATGAGAATTCCTTGCATGTTTCTGTTTGGTTTTTTTGTTTTTTTTTAATAGATAAAAGTACTTTAAGCTGCATATAAATCAAAGATGCCCCATTAATAGTAAATCATTTTGTTTTAACCAGTTTCTTACATGTGTGAAAACTAAAAACGCCTCCATCCTTCATATGGCTGTAGCGGTGTGCTCACACTGGGGACTGTGAGCGAGCTTAGAACATGACTCCTCCTTTATGGTACTTGTATGCTTTAAAAAGAAAACAAGCAGAATTAATGCAAAGTGAATATGTTCCTTCTTAATTGGTACAGTGTGTCCTTGGCAATGATGTGGTTTTTTTTTTTTTCTTTTAAACTGCGCCCTGGCTAGCTTTGCGTATAGAATTTTTACAACTTCATCATCATAAGATGAGCTTTCACTCTGAGATACTGAACTTCCTTATCTCTTTTTTAAATTTTACGTTAATGGGCTTTGTGCTGATTTGATGAATGTCAGTATTTTGCCTTTTTTTTTTTTTTCTTTTTTTGGAAGCGGATGCTTTTTCAGTGAAAACTTATTTCTTTTTTTCTTCACCACAAACTTTTATATCTTAAAAAAAAAACCAACCCCAAAACCTAAAACAATCTCAATAGATAGGCTTTTTTTTAAGTTTTATTCAGTCCTTTTGATCACAGAAGTTGTTATCCAGGGCTGTAACTTCTGCTATATTGCCTTCTTAAAAAAAAACAACCCTAGATTCACTAGAGTTTGAAAGCTGACATGTAAAATCCTTAGGTAAATGCTTAAGGGAGGGGGGGGGGGGGGGAAAGAACTTTAAGAAGTTGACAGGCTATTTAAACTCTAGGTTTATGCTTAGGGACAAGTTAACAACTAGCTTATATCTAACAATTGGTTTAAAACTCACTAAAAAAATCTTGTGGATGGCCCTTATATGTTGCAATACTTTTAGCAATGTGCGGATTTTTTTTTTGTGAAAAACAAAATTTTGAACAGCATAGAGTGTTAACAGCACCTGTATATTACTCTTCCACAAGACTGTTGCCAAGTACAAGTGTGTCCAAAATATGCACTCTCAGAGCCAAGATGACATAAAAAGTTATTCTGATTAATATGAATGTTTAAAAATAAGCAAACAAACCACCAAAAAACCCACCCAAACCAACCCCCCCCAATAAACCAGAAATAGCAGCAGCAAAATGCTCTTCCATTTGTTTATTTTCTTATGCTAAAGCAGGACTATGCTGCTTTCTTTCTTCAAGGATTTTTTTTTAAACTGAAATCTGGATAAAACCCTTGTTTTCTGTTAGCTTCTACTTCCTCCTCTCCTTTCCTTCTCACACATCAGTCCCTGCCCTGCTGTTAGTAAACATTTCCAGTCTTAACTCTGAAATTCTTTTCACAAGTTTGTGTTCCAGTTTCATATTTTAACACTGTTGACTTTAAATACATTAACTTATCTTTGAAATTGGTTTTTATTTTTGTTATATTTGCTCTGAATTTTCCTCAAGAACTGGTTAAAAGACAGACCCAAAATTTAGTATTGGTAGGCCTGTGCAATTATTAAAAAATATGTCTTAAAAAAATACTGATTTTGTGGTAATGACTTACAGAAAAATTCCTTACATGGTCTGCATGATAATGGCTCCATCAACTCCACAGATCAAACTGCTATTTACCTTAGAGAAGTGTTTGCCCCAGTCCTCCTTTTTACAACTTCAGTGAAAATTTAGATTATATTTCCAGATTACAAATAAAAATTGCATGTCGTATCTTAAATGAATGGAAAACAATTGCAAGGAGGTTAAGTAGAAACGCTGAATAAACTACCATGCTAGTAAGAATTTTTTTTTTCCTGGGATAAGTAGTAGCAAAATTTGAGTGACTTAAATTATTCGCTGTTTTAATAAAATAACCCTAAACTTTATTTCTAAAATACCTGATGTGCTGGAGTTCAAGAGTATAATTTACATGATAGAGATGTGTTAAATAGTTTTTACAGCAGAATGGGATTATAGGCTAGACTGAAGAAAAAAAAACTTGTTTCACCTGGGGAAAAAAATCTTAACAGTAATAAATAAATGCAAAGTGCTTCGTATTGAGAATCTTAAATCAAAAGCTTTTTTTGTGATAATGATTGGATTTGGTTAACTGCAGTAATTTACAGTTTAACAATGTTCTTAATTGTAAAATTCTGTTTCTGTTCTTTCTAGGAGAAACCAGGAGATAACATAAATCTTCGCAGACAGCTTGGCTGCAAGTATTTAAACTGAAATTAACTTCTGCTTTCTGGCTGCAGAGTGCTAGTCTGACGTTCCTGTGTGATACTCTGCAGACTAAATCATGCCAGCATTATCAACTGGATCTGGAGGTGACACAGGTACGCAAGCCAAGGAGGACTGCATGTTTCCTCCAGATC
Source organism: Phalacrocorax aristotelis (assembly GCF_949628215.1). NCBI lineage: Eukaryota > Metazoa > Chordata > Aves > Suliformes > Phalacrocoracidae > Phalacrocorax > Phalacrocorax aristotelis. Next base: position 18,049,942 of record NC_134277.1, read on the forward strand.
TTATTTGCTAAGTCTACAGTCTGTATTTAAAGAAATCACCAAATAAGGTAGTTAATTGTGGTCTCAACAGATGCTTAATTTAAGACTTTAAATATAACTGTTTCTCCCTGAAGTTAATTTAGATATATGAAATGCCACAAGTAAAATAAATTAATTTTTAAAAGTCCCACCACCATCTTCCCTTCCATTCGCAAACCCCAAAAAAGAACACTACTAAACAGATACTGTGTATGGCTCTGAAGAATTTGGATTCACCTCTGAGCGTGGTTCCTACAATGTTAACTTAGAAAAAAGAGGAAGTGAAAAAAAAGATGATATCATACATGCCTTAATATTTGCAGCAGTCTAGACTATCCCCTCTGTGAGTTACAGTTATCAGTGGAGTTATTTCTGAACACAGACTATTTAGTTTTGACACTTCTTTAACACATTAGGAGAAGAAAAACACTGTCTCAAGTTCTCTTCCTTCCCTTGCCTTCCACGTCAGAGTCCAGTTCCTATCACTGACTGCAGGCAGCAGGAGCGCAGATATATAGCTTTCCGTAGTTTTCACCTTCTCTGTTGCAATATTGGGCTATATTCAAAGGTTAAATATCATCTTGCTGTTACATGTATATTCTCTCTGTCTGACAATATTTTTGTCCCTGTTTTAGGGACAACTAAAGTTAGTATTTTTGCTCGAGGGTGTTTGGTAAATAGATGATCCAGCTGAGGTTATGATACAAAGATGCCTGCTTTCCACCTCTGTGCTTGTTATTTTAGATCACATAGTTTTATGCACAAGAGTAACAGCAGGATTTTGGAAAAAAAAAAAAAAAAAGCGGGAGACTTCAGGTCAGGAATCAAACAACTGTGTGTAATAAGGAACTGCATTTGACTCTTATTTAAAATTAGACTGTACGGTGCAGTGATTCTGGCCCCCCCCACCCCCCACCCCGCCCCATCTCAGGTCCATGTAAAATTTCTTAGAGGGAAAGATTAATAGTTAGAGTTGGGGTGTGTGTGTTTATTTAGCTAGTTATTACCATGGGGAGGGAGGGTTGTGTTTGTTATTTTGCTTTTTTTGTCTCCCTATTCCTGTGCTTCAGGGACTTGACTATTATCTTGCCAAACCCTGCCTCTGCATACCTTTCTTTTCTCCCCATTTCTCTGTGGAAATAAGTGCAGTTGAAGCTGTTTAGTATACTAAAGCTGAATTTTGGAAGGTTTGTTGGGGTCTACTCTGGGCTGACTTTCCGCTCTGGATCCTTTTGCTTTCTTTATCATGCAACCTTTTGTGTCCTTCCAAAACCTGCCTTAATTTTTTTTTTTCCTTAAATTATTACTTGGCCAAACGCTTCCTGACATTTCAGAAGTCTCAAGAACATGTTGAGATGAACAGCAGGGGGATTGTGTGATGACTGGTGCCTGACGCTGACAATTTTGCTTGTTTTATTGTTTAAGGAATGTTAGTATGTCCAAAAGTAATAGTCATGGATGTACTCTCTGAATAAAGAAAGAAAAGGGCTCCAAAAAGTGTGTGGGGGGAAATACCCTGATTTTAAAATTGTGTGTGTTAAAACATCTCTAAAAACATGTTTTACTGTGCTATTTAATGCATGTGATGCTCCAAATACACCTTTAATACTTATGGTGTGTGATAAAGCTTAACTATCTCCATTCTCCCAGGAAATCTATGGGAAAATATGAGGCCCATCATTAATATCTTGCTGTTAAATAATACTGCGTGTTAAATCCAATTTGTTTTCTGCTGCAAGTTGTAAATTGTTTCTTTAAATAAAAATTTGCATTTGGAGGGAAAAGAATTATTTATTCTCTTCCACTTCTTTATAGTGTTTCCTCATGGGGATGGTAGGTATTTAACAGTATTTTGAATTATTACATCGAACTATGCTTTCTGTCCTGGTTATAAGGCAGGTGATTTCTAATCAGAGCCCTGTTTTTCTGCTATTACTCTCTCTTAGATTAAAAAAAGAGAAACATAAGAAAATTTGGATTTTCTTAACTCTGTTGTTCCTTGGTGGGTAGACCGGTATTCCTCTTGCCCTGCTTGCATAAACTGGTGTTGTGACATGCAATGAGTTGAAACTGCTCTGGTCCACGAGAAGAAAATCTGAGATGCTGTGGAGCTAGCAGGTCACTTAGTGGGGACCTAACAAAACTGCATGTTTGGGCTAGGGATACAACTTCGTCTGGTCTGTCTGCTAAGACTGTGTTATTAATGCATTCAGACAAAACCCTGAACTAGCTTATTTTTATCTCTCTCATATCCTGGTGAAGTAAAAGAAAACCTGGATTTAAAAATGAGTGAAAGAATTAATTGAGGAATAGTAAATAGAAATGCATCATCTGTGAATATCGGAAAGTTGCCAAGTCATGGACTATTGGAAACTCGGAGACCAGTATGGAAGCATTGGTGGCATCGGACCACTGTCAAAAGCAGGATAGTGTTCATGATGGGCCATATTTGATCAGACTAAGTGTTGACTTACTCGTGTTAATTTTACATTGCTTTTACTTTGTCAACAGACTTTATTAGGGATGTCAGCATGTCCTTGCAGCTGCTTCCTCCATATACTTATACATGCTTTTGTTATACCACGTTTTAACCTGTATGTTCTTCTGAATGCAGACACACACACCCTTGTTTATAGCATGTGCATGATCCTGCTCCTCCCTTAAGGTTTATAGTCCTGTCAGTGTCAGGTCAATGTTACCTTAAAGCAGCCATCTTGAGCAGAAGTCTGAGCTCCTGCTTGAGGCTGCATCTGAAGCTTTAAGTATTTTCTGTGTTGCAAAAGTCTGATGGGCTTGCACAAAGAGTTCAAGCAAATAGAGTTTGAAGACTGAGCTGGAAGACTTGCGCTTTTGCAGGTAAAGCAAGTCTTAGAGATCTGGTATTCATTTATCAGATATATCTAGGGATATTTAAGTTTGCAGTCCTGGCTTCACAGTAGTTGATGGCAGCTTCGCTGCTGACTTTGGTGGAGCCAGAATTACATCATTATGCTTTAAGTGTTGTTTTAGTGTGAAAAACATCGTAAAATTGTTACAGATTTTTCTCCTTTCAACCCTGTATCAAGCTTGCTCAACTGACAAGTTTAAAAATGCTTTTCTGTTTGTCCTTAAACTAACACATGAATGTGCAAGGCTGACTCTGTGTTGATTCATGTATTGTCAGCGGGAAAATCACATTAATGGGCCAAGTTTGGCCACCAAGTAAAACTGTGTGAGATTGCTTAAATATGATGAAAGTCAGAAGCAGTTCTTGACTTTGAATATTGTAGATTGTAGAAAGAAAAAATGTGCAGGGCTTGCATTAGTTTCTTCTTGAGTACATATAGGAGCTAATGCTGTGCCAGACAGTGGAGTTCTTTCAGTATTACAAGCCTGTAAAACTGAATACATGTTAGTTTTTTAAATTAAAAATACCCAACACATTTGTTACTAACCAAATTATAAATTCACATGGCCTTTAAAATATTCACGGTTTTGGTGTTGTCTTCTCTGTTTTGTAATAATACAAAAAAAAGATAAGAAATTTGTTCTAAATGTTGGATGTTCTTTCAAAGTGCGTTTTTAGTAGCATATTCTGTGATTCTTTAAGAATTATTTCAACCTCTGAAGCTGCATGCTGTTGATGTGGCTGTACTGAATACTGGTAGAAATATTTTGCTAGACTATTATGTTGATATGATAGCTCCATAGTCCATATGGATCCTCCTAGAGAAGTGAGACCACTGCAAGCAATGTGAAGTTCAAAAACAATTTTGCTGTCATCTGAACACCAAAAGATGCTATCCTTGCTTTTACTGTTTTCATATAGATGTCTTCCCTTTATTTACTACTAATGCATTTTAATCAGATTGCCAGTTTTAACAAAATCTTTCCTAAGAATGCTTGATAACGAAAAGGATAAAAAAGGTGGACAGGAAAAAAAGAAACAGTAATAACAGAAATTAAAATCTGAGTAGTTGCTTGAGCTGAGAGGGGAACATCTGAAGCATTTGTAAGGGAAGAAGGACAAATTAAACTGAAGTGGTTAAAGATTTTAGCCTTTTAAACTAGCTTTCAGAATGAAGAGGGAGATAGAAAACAGGGTGTTCTATTTTTACAGCCTGTTTTAAAAAAATACAATAACATAAAATGGTGGCCAAAGATCTGTGCTCATTCTACGAGATTAAGAGAAAGGGAATTTAGGAGTGTGATGAAGGAAAGATTTCTGGGAGTAGCTCTTCCGTTGGAGGCTGCCAGGGTGAAGGCTTGCCGGGCGATTGAATCCCGCTCCAAACTGCCTCTGCTTCGTTGCTGACGTGCTGCAGTGGAAGCGAAGCAGAGGGAAAGCCTTCACTCGCCTGCTTCACACTGTTGCTTATGACTTAGGCATAAGCGTGCCACCACAAGTATAGTATGTGAAAGCCTTTGGCTGCATCACAGTTTCAAGGCTACTTAAATTTCTCACCACCTTGAAATGCACAGATATGGCTAGATTTTCATGAAAACTGATATGCCGGCGGAGGCAAAATTTATACTGAATTAATAAATACAGCCAATATTTTACCATGCATTCTTGAATTCTCCCCATCTCCAGCTGCCAGAGGCATTAAATGGCTTGTAGGCTAATGTTAATATGAAAGATTTGGGAAAATATGAGACGCATGGCAAGCTTTAATCTAATAATATCAGATTTAATTTTTAAAAATATAACTTGCTGTTGGTGTTGGAAAGGGTATTTATTTTGGTATCAACATAGTTATGGTGACTGTTGGAAAACTTGTTCAAGGTAGAATGACATTTCCCTAAACTGTTCTGTTTTTGGTTAATACTTTATATTATGCTAGACTGATTCAGCAGTGTGGAATCAGAAAATGTGTGCAATTATATTTACTGGTGGTAAACTCTAAAACCATCTGGCAGCTGCAACAATTTTTACTTTTTCCCTTCCGCTTCTCTCTCCCTTCCGCTTCTCTCTCCCTTCCGCTTCTCTCTCCCTTCCGCTTCTCTCTCCCTTCCGCTTCTCTCTCCCTTCCGCTTCTCTCTCCCTTCCGCTTCTCTCTCCCTTCCGCTTAGAGCAATGTGTGGTTTTGTGGTAAATTTTAAAGTATGACGCCCTATATTGTTTCTGACCAGAGGCTTAAATGTATAGCTATGTTTGTTGGACCAAAAGCTGTAATTAAACAAATGGTTGATAGTCCCTAGTAATGCCAGATGTCCTTTGCCGAGAGCATGTACTGCTCAAGCGTAGTTGTGCCAGAGTCCAGGTTAGTTAGCAGAGTGTACGTATTGTGTGCATTCACTGACACATAAAATGTTCTGTGACTTCTCAGCCCAACTTCATGTCATGTATTGGCTGTTTTAATAAAACTAAAGCTGTTAATCTGAAGGAAATTTTGTACCACTAATAGGTAGTGAGAAGCTTCCCTGGTTGCTGTTAGTTGCCTACTGTGGAATACAGAGGTTCAAATATGATTTCTGCCTGTAAAATAACACATTGGTTTAAAAATGACCAAAAACTACCTCAGTGAATGAAGCATATTAATCTTAGGCATAAACTATGAAATACCTTAATTATTTCAAAAAGTTTAGTTTTTTAGATAAGATGATGATGCACTTGACTCTTTAAACGTTTGCATATTCCTATATACCTCCATAGGCTTGTATATCTAGAGTACGCATATATGACTGATTGATGTAACAACATAACTTGTCTTGAGTGTTAAACTTTAAACTCAGTCACACAGTGAATCACAACACTGAAATAATATATTGGCATGTTTTTGGGCATCAGTACTGCCTATGATTGTAGGACTTTTCTTCTACTCTCAAGATACAATATGAAAAGTTGAGATACATGGTAATCAAATGGAGTTTCCAGCAGTTTTAGGCACAAATGAGTTGAAAATGATCTTGGCTTCTGTTGTTAGAAGTCTTTATTCAGTCTCTTAGATTCATATCTCTGAGATATTGTGTCTTCCTTTTGCAGATATAAAATGCCACATTTGGTATTCCTTACCACCCCTCCCCAGTCTCTTAACGTTGCAAGTCTCTTAACGTTGCAAACTGTGACTGAAGAGTTAAACAGGGTGAACGTGCCCAGTGACATTCTAGTGCTGCTATGAGTTCTTTCCTGACTGCCTGCCAGGTACTTGCTGTTGCCTTCTCTAGTGTTGATGAAGATCTAGATAGAAATACTGGAGACTCAGCAAGCTGGTGTCTATACAAAGGACCAGTCAATTAGTGAAGGTCATTCAAGGTGTTGTAGTATGCAGGCTTTGTTGGAGGAGACAAGAGTTTTTTTAAAAAAATAGGAACGTCGGATCTTTGTATGAGCTTTCTACAAGCTGCTTATTAATTTGTGCTTGATAGGTCACTCTAAATCAGTTTAATGTATGTGTTATTCTTGCAGATAATAGGAGAGCTTTTGAATACTCATGAAAGTACCTTTTATGAACTTTCAAAGTATTCTTGTTGACATAGTGTCTAGTAACTCATTTGGAAGGGTTTCGATTTTGAAGCAGTTTTGAGCCGTACATGCAAGAACTCTGCAGCAACAGTCTTGCCCTGTATGAATGCAAATAGGGATCAGCTATTTAACTCGCATCAGAATGTAATGGTATGTGGTATGCTAAATCTGAAATACACATGTTGAGACAAATCCTAAAAGACCAATAACTGTTTCAAACAACTGCGGATTCTTTAGGTCTGGGAGCCAAGTTCCAAAACTAAAGACTTTTCCATTTTGAAGGAAATAACATTTTAAAAAGTGGTGGGCTTAAATGATTGCTCACTTTCAACATTTTCTGTCATAACGTTGTTTCAAGGTGGGTTAACAAATAACTGTAGCTTGGAGGAATAAAAATTAGGTACAACTTTTAAGTTAAAAGACTGTGTTACCCTTAGCGAGTATGTAATCTGCTTTGAGGACACTTACAGCAAAATTCTTGTTTTCATTAGGAAAAAATATTGAAATTTCTATTGCTGTGCCATCTGTAAGGATTTTAGCATTTTACTTTTTTTGTGAAGTAGCAAACACACAGAGATACTTTTTTCAAAGGTGCTGATCACTTGCATGTCATGATTATCTAGTTACTCAGTATTCTGTAACTTTGAAAATTAGATTAATCATTTTAAAAATAGTAAACTGCAAAATTAAAAAAGGCATGTGCTGGTATGAGTTAATGACTCTGGTTCTGCAAAGAAAAACTGTTAGTTTTGAACTTTTTGAAGTGTCAGGAAGCCCATATATTTGGTGGAATTACTTAAGAGAACATAAAAAAGAACTATTTGTAGCACATAAAACTGAGCACATAGCGGGCTTTTTACAACTGGAGTCTGATAGGACAGTGCAGTATGTCTATCCTAATGCGTGTGTACTGTTTATGTTTTTATTTGAACCTGTGCATAAATATTGACCTCAAACTTCAGAATGAAATAATTTTCAATATTTGGCGTTAGCATCTGATTTTATTGTGCAGCAGCAAGGATGTCAGAGTGAGTGTTTCTACTGCAATGCTGTTTGCTTTTGTGTAAGGCAAGTGTTGTCTAAGCCTTTATAGAACTGTAAAGTACAGTTCAAATGTGAAAAAATGTCAGCTTGTTATAAATGGCAGCAAATGGTGCTGATTATTTTACCTTTGACAAAGTGGAAAATTTAAAGGTTGGTGTGTCCCCTTTTATTAATATAATAAAATTTTACAGTGTTGTTCTGGGCTTAGATATATATTCTTTAGTGTTTATTATCCCTCAGTTACTGTAAAAATTTTTGATTGGAAGCCTGGCATCATTGTTCAGAATGCTAATTCAGGAGATTAATTAACATGTGACAGCAGATGCACATCCACTTGTCCTCTATTTCTTTCCTTATGCTAACCAAAACAGTTGCTGTTTTGTAATATGCAAGAGTGATGGAACGCAGAGACCATGTTTTTTATCATTTAGCACTAGTTTATAGCTTCCACAGACTTGTCCTAATAATGAAGCTATGAAGGATATGACAAGAATGGTGATATTGAATTTCTCTAGACTAACAGTAAATTTTTCCATTCTGATGTCAAGAATGTAGAGCATCTGGAATCTGCAGTGTGAGTGGTTCGGTACGGGAACACTTTCATCAATTGCTTAGCCATTTATTCTCCTCCTAGGAACAAGCAGTCTTCTACAGAATGTAACACTATGAAGGAAGCAATTTTCTAGAACTGGAAAAATTCTTTGTCCCATTGTTTCTGATTTAAAAGCTTTCCACTGCTGCTTAGTCTTAAATCTTGTTGCATGTGCAAATTTACGCTACACATTTTAAAAATTGGAATTGCCATTATTACACACTGTTCTTCAGTTCAAATAAAACTAAATTGTATCAGTTAAGCTTAGGAAAAGCTGAAGATACTCTGAAGACAGAAACTGCTTAAGTGTGTTAAAAGAACAAACTGAAATTTATCCTTTACTTTTTTAAGCAGGGACAGTGCTAAGTTTTCAAACATAGCTGTATTTTCCCTTGGAATTGTTTCCTTAGTCAAAGCTGGCAGAATGCTACAAGCCTTATTCTGCAGCCATTTTATCTTACTTGCTCTTGCAACAAGTCCAAAATCTTCTGAGTAGTTTCTCTATCCATGACAAGCTGTTGTAAATTTTAGTTTTAGGTTATGTGTGTGTGTTTAGATTATCTATATGTGTATAGTTTATATGGACTACTTCTCTATATAAGGTTAGCTAGTCATTGGTTTTTAATTCCCTGTGTCACTTTTATTGGCTGAACTAAATTTCATGAAAAGTGTATTGTATGCCTGGTATTAATCTATTACCTATAATTTCTTTATCCTTGAATCAGGTAATCATATTTAATAGACTACATAAGCACCTTCAAACTTCCACTCTTATAAGAGTTTTATAGTATTCTTATGTGCTATCCTTGTCTCTTTTTTTTTTTTTAAAAATGTTTCTATGCTATAGGCTTTTACTTAGTTAACATAAGTATTAGATACTGGACCTAATTTATAGCACATGACTATAAATAACAGCATACTAGTATCTAAAACTAGGAGCTCCCTTGTTTTTCTGGGATTGACTCCTATTACTGCCACTCGATGATGTGACCTTGTTTAATCTAGAAAGGGCCCTTTTTCCTCCTCTGTTTCAATGATTTGGGAATGTCCAGGGATGATTACACTGTGATCTGTTTTGATTATTCCTGCCCGCCCCCCCCAAGTTGTAGGCCTGACTGGGTTTACTTTCCTTCTGAAGATTGCAAAGTAGTCTTGCATGTCCCTGTTTAAGCTCATTGTTAATTTATTTTATGTATGACCAGATCTTCTGGGATCTTTGAATAAATGATCTGCTTTTAAAAATTGAAGTAAATAAGGTTTTTCTTGTGTAAGCCATGTTTACTTTACTGTATTTTGACACCTGAAGTGTTTTAATACTAGAAAATCCCAGTGGACATATGATTCCTTTTAAATATAGGACCTGAGTAGAATAGCAATAGTGTATGGAAAAATCAAATGTGTTGGTTTTTTTTTTTTTTTTTTTGCAAGACTCTTTATAGTGTTGCCAACATCAGGTATTAAAAAAAAAAAAACAAAACCAAAAAAGGTTTTTTTCTTCTTCTTTTTGGGATTCTGTTTTTTTAAACACAACTTCTAGATACTTTTAAAAAAGGTGTTTGTGTGTTTATTTGAATTTTGGGCCTCTTTCCAAAAATATATGCAAAATACTTTCTTTTAATAGGAGGTCCATGCATGTCATACAACTCAGGGAGGTCGGACTTTAAGAGAAACATCAAATTGAGACCCAAGAGCATGACTGAGGCCTGGCAGCCACATGCTTACAACAGTAGCATTCAGCTCTGGTGTGCTGAGCTACATCTAATTCCGTGGCTTACACGATGAACATGAGTTTTTAATTTACAAAGCGGTTAATCTGAATATAGGAGGTATACCTCTGATCTTCTTGAAAATTAATTTTTGTTTTCAGGAGTGATCAAAGGTGTTCAGTATAGCATCACTTCAGTCTTTAAAATTGCTACTGAAAAGATTTTAAAAAAACATCTGGTTTCTACTGCTTGTCAGTACTAAAACTAGTGAGATATTTGCGTTTATTTCAGTGGCCTTTGGCTCTGGCTTGCAGAACCATCTGAGATGCTAGTTAGAACTTTTGCAGGAGATTTGAGGTTGGACTGAAGCAGTCTTTGCTGTTAAATTCGGAATACTTCTCTTGCCACATGGCAGCATCTCTGTACAGTGACACCTTACAGGGTTGCAGAGATTTGAGCTACCGCCCTTCAGGTGTTGGAAAGATGGGTATAACAAGTTACCAGATCTGGTAATTTAAATTAGGCTAATGTGTAGCTGCCAATGTAGCGGTTTCAACTTCATTATCAGTTTACGGTAACTTGACACATTATTTTGTACCTATTATTATTTTATTTTAAAAGCACTTTCTTTTAAATCCCATTTGCTAGTAAAGTCACATGCCAGCCAGTTTTCAGTGTTTTTTCACACTTCAATGAATAAGAACAACACACTTTGTGTAACTGAGATACAAATAAAACGTGATGTTTTAGTTGGAGGGGTGTGTGTCTAGAAGAACCACGTACTGTTTTTCTTCATATATAAAAATATGAATGCCCATCTGAAAACTTTGGATTCCGTGGTACTGGGCATCACAAAAGGGACAAGGGAAAATGAGACTCTATAAAGGTAAACCTTTACAGGTGCTAGCACCTTCTGCTGCCATTACCTCTTGTTTGGAAGGAGGCTATAGCTGAATCAGATGATCTGGAGTTATGCAGCTTTAACTTTGGACATACTCTAGGTCTTTGTCTTCTGTTCTTCCCAACTAAATACCCTGAGTCGTCCTCCTGCCTGGTTTTCATTTGTCTCTGTGGTGGAGATTTTTTTCAGTCCTGGCTATATAAGCTGAGTGTCAAGAGGGTTCTGAAGAGCGAAAGCATGGTGTTCTCCAGCATGCTGCCTGGCGTAGTTCTCAGGTTCTGCTGCTGTGGAGAAGGGTGGGATTCTGATTTCCTCCTGGCTGAAAACTATACACACTGCACTGAAGAGCCAAAGAAGAGCAGCACTACAAACATAGCCATGGGATTGTATAAAACCAGTCAGCACTTGTCTGATTTTCTCCGCGTCTCTGGGAGCGTTGCACAGATTGGGTGCATTGCTGTCGAAGCTATCAGTAGCGCACTAGGGACATGGACACCTGTTTTCCTGGAAGGGGAAATTCAGGGCTACATGAACAAGTGAAGCCCACAGATGCTTTTGAGCTGGTTATGGAAACCTTAATGTGTGTAAGCACCTGCAGGGTTAGTCAGTCCTGGAGTGCCGTCCAGCAGGATTTTTCTTGGGGAGCTCTGTGCATAAAACCTAAGCCTTGTTATAGGCAGATTCAGTCTCACCCTGTGTCACTACTGTAATAGTTAATCCAGCAGGAAACATGAACTTTCATTTTATTTCACTGGGGTTTTAATTATCAAAGCTTTGAGGAGCAAGTTACAAGGATAGAACAGTTTTATGGTTGACTGTATGTGAAATTTAAGCAGATCTGATGGATCAAGGAGTAAGCTTACTCTGTTATAGATCTTTTATTTGAAGGGAGTGGCTGAAGTTAATATTTTCTTTCTCCTGAATGGCACACATGAATTGTTCCTAAGCAGTTATGCCACAGTTATGTCAAGCTTATGTTGAACTTTTTATTCCATTTTCTAACAACCTTCAGGTTATTCTGAAGTAAATGTATTTTCAGTAACAAAAGTGTCTATGTGCAGAAATATAAGGCTGGCTGTAAAGTAATTTTTTAATTTGCTAAATGAAAATGTTTTTGAAGCATAAATTGCGTGATTAAAAAAAATATTTTTACTAAGTGCTGAAGTTCTAATAGTCTGGAAAGTTGGAGTTGAGACTCCCATTCAAACCTCTGTTGTCTGGATGTCAGCTCAATCACAGACTGCCTCACTAGGCAAGGCTCAGTGTTCTTTTTCTATCCATGCAAAATTGTAGTGGTTTGAGTTGTATCCTCTATTTCTGAAGCATAAACAAGAGCAGATTTAAATAAAAGCAAGATTCTACGAGAAATGAATGTCAACCACCAAAAACACTTGGACCACAAAAAGAATGTATCTGGAAGGAACTTTTTTTCCACAATATTTTACTGAAAGGCAGTAAAAGACAAAAATGTTAAATAATCTGGTCCCAAAGGTGCTGTAGGTAATTTTGAAAGGGATATATAACGCCTGGAAAGGTTGTGAAATCATGTTTACTAAAAAATATTCTAAATCATAAGTTTTAGGGAGATAATAGGCATAATAACAACAGGTAACCTCTAACTTCCAACAATGTTCTTTACCAGTAGAATATCTTGTAAATCTGTCCTTATGATGAACAGCAGCACTTACTCAGACTAAAAATAATAGCAGAACCGTGTATCTTGGATCCCAGGAGACTATCGGTGTTTTTGTAGACAGCAGACAGGAGAAAAAGGCATTTTGTCCTTTTTACCCCAAGTAATCCCAGTGGAAAATTAAACATGTGCTACGAATTGATATCAACTCACGCCAGGTTACCTCCCTAAAGAGGGCTGCTGCAAACACTGTTGCTACATTTCTTGGACAGCAGTTTGATGGCCTGTGTGCATGATGGATATTTTATGCTGTATGCTACTGTGGAACAGTGTGCTACTGTCTGCCCCTCGGAGACTGCTGGTGAGGTGTGCCACAAATAACCAGCAACAGCAATTGCTTTAACCCTACGGAGAATCTCAAATACCTGCAAATAAAAAATGTAACTGAAATATTTCTGTGTGCATGTGCATCTGGGAAAACTGCTGCGTTTGGTTTTTAAGGTTTAATCCTGCAAAACAGAGCGCAGTTCCTTTTGTCTTGCTGTGGATTCCTACTGAACACGGGATAAAAAAAATATGAAGCAATATATTAGCAAGAAATATTTAGAGAAACCACGAACCTTTTTTTAATGGACCACCCTATCCAGTTTCTGTTCTTTTAAGGAAGTTTTTCCTATTCATGACTCATTTCACTCTTTGGCTAACATCAAGGGAAATGGAATAACGATTAAGCAAAGGAATGTATGTTTTTTTTTCTGGTTTTGTCCTTTTTTCAAAACCTTTATGAATTTTCTGCATAATCTTGTGTAAATATATGTGGATGTAGAAGCTTGACAACTGTGACAAGGTAAAAAGTACGCTGCTAATACTTGCTTCTTAGTAATTTTAAAAAAATTATCCTCTTGGTTCTACAAGTTAATGTTATGCTGGATACTCCAGACTCCCTATTCAGTGAAAATGACATGCTCCAGGCAGCCAATTACACAGAACTGTTAAGTGAAATTAATGAGATCACCCCCAGATTACACTTTGTGTTTTATTTTCATTTTATAGGTCTGTACGAGCTGCTGGCTGCATTGCCAGCCCAGCTGCAGCCACATGTGGACAGCCAGGAAGACCTGACCTTCCTCTGGGATATGTTTGGTGAAAAAAGCCTTCATTCACTGGTGAAGGTAAACCACATTTAAGTCAGATTCTCTTTGAGAAGAGCATATGGAAAAATGTTTTGAGCGCCATCTAGTAAACCAGTGATCAAACTGTTGCTCACTGAAAACAAAACAGCCTTGTTTTAACTCTGTTTCTGTCAGGGGTGGAAGTTGTTAAATAAGATTCTACCAAAAATACATAGATGATTTCATTTAAGAGTGATGTTTTGGCAGTGTAATGCTAATGCAGCAAACATATGTTGTTTGCCCTTGTTTAGAAAAAAAGAGTACGAAATAGTAGCAGGAAATCTGAGACTTCTTTATGGTCAACATTCAAGACCTGGAGTTTAGCTTAAATAAATAAATGTTCACAGCAAAAATTAGAAGGAATATATTTTCTGAGGTCAAGTATGGCAACAGTTCAGTAGCCACATTAATTTAAAATAATTTCCTTTAACAAAGTCAACTGAAATTCTAGTAAGCTGTTTCTTTCATTGGCTTGCCTCCATTCAAAATTGTGTTTTGCACATAAATATTTTGGACTAAAGTACAACCTAAAATAAGTTTGGAAGAATACTTGAGTAAAGCGTCCTGCTATGAAAATGATCAGCAACAAGAAACTAGAGCATGCCATGGGAGTGTGCAGAGCTACCCCGATAATGTTAAAATTGCTTCTAGCAGAAAAATGGGACCAATCAGCTGGTTAGAAATGTTCCACTCCTACAAAATGGTGAGTATGTCTTCAGTTTCCAGTACCGAGCTAGTTCAAGCTGGAAAAAAATTCTGAGGCTTCAAATGAGTCAGTAGGTGGTAGTAACCTGTGCCGCGAATATATCCAGGCTCACACATAATTGAGCAGAATTTGTTACACTTGTCAGTCATTGATCTAGGAGAAGCTTAACATTGGGATTATTTCACTGTATGTTTTGAGAGTCACGTTTTCCCATTTCTTTCAGCTATCTCATTCTGGCAAAAGATGTAACAAGGTTGATACTTGGCCAAAATTATTTTCAAATTGGCTGAGAATTTACATATAAAATAAACACAAGTACTCTGTGGTAGCTGATACACAAAAGCAACAAACAGAGGAACAGCGCTTAGCAATACTTGCTTGCCTAAAGAATTTCATCAACATTTCTGAAATGCAGTGATTTCCAGACTCTCTACTGCTTTGCTGCAGCTGTCTCCTCAGGTGGCTCAGATGATCACTGAAAGGGAAACACTGGTTTTGATCCTAAATTAGGCTGACAGTGGTGTGCATCTAAGCAAAATGTTAGGTCAGTAGCTAAATCAGTCTTCTTCCTGGATTTGGAATTAAAGAACGCTGGCTTGAAAATGAGTGCTGATCTGCAAAACATTGACATTTCAACGTTTGCTCTAATTTTCTATTGAGGCAAAACCTAAACCATTTCAAACTTATTCACTTGCTCCCTTTTGCCCCTTCCCCCAAAAGAAAACAAAGCTCGCACGACAACGACTAGTTTACTCACCTTTCAGTTTGGAAAAGTTGGTTCTCCTAACTGTGTGCCCTAGCTACCTCATCGTTTGTTATGGCCGGGTGGATTGGTCTTTCCGATTTTAACAAAGAAGAATTAATGAGAGATTTCTTGAGACAGATAGAAGGTTTTGGGGATCACTGAATGGTCACTTTATTGCAGTTACAACAGGAAGGTGTTGAAGTATTCCAAGCATCTTTATTATTTATCTTGTTGGTTTTAGGTCCAAGTATTAAATGTATGTGTAATTATGGCCGTGTGAATGGTTCTTTCAATGTCCTGTTAAGTCTCACGCTACCTTAAAATAGACTTCATTCTTGAAACTGCATCTTTAGTGTTCACTGGTTGCACTTCCTTAATATGCCATACTAATATAATTCAAAAGACAAAGTTTTTAAATTATACGAATTGAAACTATTAAGAGAGGGTCTGACTCAGAGCATATCACAGGCTATTGAACCTCACCTTTTGATTTCTGTGGTGTTCGGTTATAGAAAGCAGGGCATGAAGAGCTTTCAAAAGGTTATCTAGTTATATCCCTGCCCCAAGATGGGCTTAGCTGTATCTGAAACTCATGGTATTTGTTTGACCTTTAACACATTTTTTAGAAGGATTATTCAGTATCCTATCAAGTTTCAGAGAAGGCAGTCCATAGCCTTTTTGGAAGAAAGCTGTAAGAGCAGAAGAATGAACGCCATCTGCCATAGTTTTTCCCTGTTACAAGGCTTCAGAAGTGCCAAATCTTTCTTTCTGGGTTCTGGGGTCCTATTTGAAGGACTGTTTTTACTAGCAATAACTTCTTAAATTCAACCGTACTTGCAAAGACAAATGTTTTTAATTCCCCAGGCAGAGAATGATGACAGATATTTTGAAATTAAAAAAAAAAAAAAAAAGGCACTAGCTTAGAGCCAAGGATGTTGTGATCCTGGTATGTCGGTTTTGGAGGATAATAAGCGTGGGTATACTACTCATTAGGCACTAACATTTCTCTATTTCAGATAGACACACTGCTTAGTAAAAATTTCTACACTGATCTGCTCACCTTACTGTTTAATCATTTCACATATTAGAAAAGAGCTTTTTTCCTAAGTTATAAAATGGATAAAATGCTCCAAATTACTTGAAAGGTTTAAGTATAAAATAAACTTTCCACTTCTTCTACAGATATTCTACACTTTATGGGTATTTAATTATCATAGTGTTTTCTGTGTGGTTGTACACGATGGCATACGGTTTGCTATTCTGGCTCTCTTAATAGTGAAAAGACAGGGGTGGGGGGGGAAGCCCCAAACCTTGTCTTGGAGTTCTCTTCATTCAGTATTGTTGGACAGAAATCTCTTTGTGAACTTGGATCACGCTGAGCTGTTCTAAGAAGTCAGAAATGGAAAAGTTGTATTAGATCATCCAGTCCATTCCCCTGCAAATACTGGATTGTTCCCTATGGTACATTCCTATTGTAGTAAGTAAAACCAGCAAAAACTGATGCAACGGTTTTTGCTGTCCTTTTTCTCAATAAAGGAATCTGTTGATTAGATTTTAGTTTGCGAAGTATAGAGAAGAGGGAACCCACAACCATTGTTGACAGTTTGGAAGAGAAAACTGGCTGTGGATAGTGAATGTTTAAATTTGGTCTCTGCTTCCCTCAATTTGTTACTTCCTTGTCTTATTACACAACTCTCTTAAGTTCTACCAAAAATCTTCAGCCATGTCATTACTTTTTATATAGCAGAGATCCCAATAATTCTGTAGAAATTTATAGAAAAGAAACATGAAGAGATGATCCTTCAGGGTAACTTCATGAGCACCAACATAGCTGAAACCTGAAATAGTATATGTGCTCTGCTTGGATTTTTTTTTTTTAGAGGAACAGAAGGGATAAATAAAGATCTGTTCTGACTACTCTTTTAGCTTATTTTTAGAGGAGCTGCAAGAATTTCCATGTGTGTTTGCTTGCTGTTAGCGCACCAGACGCGTTTTACTATTTGTCTGTTTAGCTCAAAGATGAAGCTTCTACTTGCACTGTCGCCTTAAACAGTTCTTGTTGTGGATGTAATGCTCAAGAATTGAGTAAGCTTATCTGTTGGGCTGTTACAGAAGTATTTCTTAACCAATTGCATTTTACTGATTGGTTTCGGCCAGCTCAGAGCATGCACAGTTCTTGAGCCAGTACTGTACATTGCATCTCGAAAAAGAAGCTGCAGCAAGTGGTGTTGCTGTTCCCTTGATCGGGAAGAGTTTGTACATCCAAAAAGCAGTATGTGGCACTGGAAAAGAAAATAACTACTGTAGAAATAAGGAATATTTGGTGAATCTAGTCTGATTTTTTTATAAACACATAGTATTTTGGTAGCTGGCCCTGCAAGACCTTAATTTGTGCTAATTTGCTATTAGTTTCACCTGCGTATGGCTTGGCTTGAAGTTCTGAAAAATTATTTTGTATGTGCTAATGTTTGTCCATGTCGATGGCTTACAGCTTTTTCTAAGTAATCTAATCTCTAAAAATAAAACAGCAGAGTGTATTCTATGTAATTTCTTTGGCATGTAAATTGAATCATATGATTACATAGCCCGAATTTTACAATCATTGTGGTGTACTGGAAATTTTCAGTGTGAAGACTCAGATTTTTTCAATATGTAAGTGTAGATGCTTTCAGCCTGCTGTGGCTCCTTTGTTGGTAATGAGAAAAATAAAGATAACATTAAAAAAATGAGCTGACTAGGGCAAAGCAAAAGGGATTGATTTGACACATGCTTACAGTGATAAAATCAACAATCTGCAGATGATGTGCTAAATCTTCAGGCTGGACTGGTACAAGCCTAGCTCATAGGCAGTTTACATACAGTTCAGTTTTTACCCAGAACTTTACACACAAACTCCATTTAAAAAAAGCTGTTAAACTGTAGGATGAATGAATTTACATCTACAGTACAGAATCAAAGAATCTCATTAAGGTTTCATGGCTTGTTTTATGTTAGAGGGTAGATTAACTCTTAACTGTCCAGCCTTTCACCCAGGAAGAGCTATGCAGGTGGTTCTGGCACTCATGGAGGGGTCATATGGTGCAGCTGCCCCTACCCTGTGGTGTCTCAGACATTCTGCAGCCAACATCCAGATCATGCACGTTCACCACCTGGTGACTGCTTCTGCCTGGGCATGTGCCCAATCATCCCAACATTTTGGGAAGAAGATCCAAAGAACACAGAGGAAATGGACTTCAGATTATATGAGTTGTTCTGATGAGTTGTATGTGACAACTAATTGTCCTGAACTTACTGTTCTGAACATTTGATGGGGATGACCCTGTCACAGTTTAACCCCAGCCAGCAACTAAGCCCCACGCAGCCCCTCACTCACTCCCCCTCAGTGGGATGGGGGAGAGAATTGGAAGAGTAAAAGTGAGAAAACTCTTGGGTTGAGATAAAGTCAGTTTAACAGGTAAAGCAAAAGCTACGTGCTCAAGCAGAACAAACCAAGGAATTCATTCACTCCTTCCCATGGGCAGGCAGGTGTTCAGCCATCTCCAGGACAGCAGGGCTCCATCATGTGTAACTGTTACTTGGGAAGACAAACGCCATCACTCTGAATGTGTGTCATGTTCCGTTCCCTTCCTCCACCCCCTTCTTCCCACCCCCCAGATTTATATGCAGAGCATGACATCATATGGTGTGGGATATCCCTTGGGCCCGTTGGGGTCAGCTGTCCTGGCTGTGTCCCCTCCCAACTTCTTGTGCGCCTGGCAGGGCATGGGAAGCTGAAAAAGTACTTGACTAGTGTAAGCACTACTTAGCAACACCTAAAACATCTCCACATTATCAACGCTGTTTTCAGCACAAATCCAAAACATAGCCCCATGCTAGCTACAGTGAATAGAATTAAATCTACCACAGCTGAAACCAGCACAGACCCATAGATGGAGAGGATGGTATCTGTATCTGTGTATATGTCAAAGGACCAGGAGGGGGGTGGTGGCTGAGGAGGATGTATTAGATAGTTTAAGACCTGAGTATGACACAAATGATATGGAATGAAGGTTGGAGATTGTGCTGAGATAGAGTTGGCTTTCTTCATGGCAGCCTGATAATGCTGACAGCTTCTGCACTTCAAGTTTGAAGTGGATATTGAAATATTTTTCACTGAACATATGAAAGTTATTTACTTTATTATTTTGTTCTTCATGTACACTTTCTCTAGAACTAATCTTTATACAATCTTCATAATTTATTGTTGGAACTGTCTGTTTATGCAGGTCACAAGAACTCTTTTTTTCTGTTAACTATTCTGTTATACAGAAGATGGATGGAGCAGGGTATGTTTGTGAGAGGATTTTGATGGCTAGTATGTTTGCACCTGTTACGAGAATGGTGAGAGGGGTTTCTGATTTCAGGGCAGACAAAATCAGTTACTTCAGAAGGAGCTCAGAGGAGCTGCGTTACCCAAGAGCAGCAAGCCTGGAAAAGCACTAGAAGAGAAAGAGTGGTCAGTAAGTGGGACTGGGGAGTGGTAGACCATAGGTGGCACCTACCCTCAAACCCAACGGAGTGGGTGGGTTGTGGTTTCAGGGGAAAGCGTTGGAGAGGTGTATGGACCACCTCAGAGTGGGTGGAATTGCTGAAACTGATAGCTCATTCACCAGAATGTTGCTTTGATACTTGAAGTCCTTAAGGTTCTTTACTGCTGGATTCCCAACCATATTTATTTTAAAAAAAGCTGTGCCTTGCCAGTGAATGGAATAGGCTGCAGTTCTATAAATTCGTGTGGAGGTCTGAAGTGCTGTTTGCTTTGTAGGTGGGAAAAAATGAAGGAAAAGGTGGTGTGAGTAAGCATTTACCACCTGGCCATCTGGAGGAGGAGGTGTGAGTGTGGTGGTTGGCAGCTGGTAACAATTCATGGCCAATGAAAAATAATTGTTCTTCATGCTCTAGAGGAGAATCAGGCAAGGTTGCTTATGTATAGTTTACATCTTTCAGTCATAGAAAGCATGCAAAACCTACTGATGGCAAGAGTAAAGCAATCACTCTTGTAATGCAGACTGTCCAGAAAAGGCACAGATGTGGTCCGTTGTGCCAGCTTGAAAACTTTTTCTGGCAAGGGGAGAAGGAATTTACTATAGCTGAATTAATTAATATTGAGGTACTAGGTAATAGGTGGTGGTTATTTGCCATTCTTTAAATCCAGATCATCAGAGATCTAGGAAATTTTAATTTTTGTAAGGATGTCCTCATTTAAAGAGGCGCATGGTGCAGTCTTGCCTCACATCCTTTTGGCAAAACACGCGATACACAATTTTTTCAGCCCTAGAGAGGTATCTAGCAGTAAGGTATATATAGACAGTACTAGGATACCGAATCTGCAAAGAAATATTAAAGCTGTGTGGGGAAAATGTAAGGCTTTTTTTTTCTTTTTGTCATTGTCTGGAGAGAAACTTTGATCTCCAGTTAATTTTTGAAGCTTCCTGCTTGAGCTGTGTGTACAGAATATATATGAAGGAGTGCTAGAATTTCAGTAATCATCTCATCCAAAGTATTTGTAGGTAATTGTCTAATTCATATACTGAAATATAGATTTGCCACATGCCTTCTGCTCACCTAAGAATGAAAATTATTGAAAAAATAATACTCTGTAAGAAAGCCTCTTGATGACTGACAATAGTTTGCATTTGTACTTGGAGTAATTACCACTGAAGCAATGAGACGTTTTGCTTCCATCAAAATTATTGCATTCAAAAAAGGAGTAATGCAAGGTGTTATTCCATATGAAATACCACATAAATTTAAAGCGTTACTTTTGAAGCCAAACTGATTTTTTTGAGGCTTGCTCAGTAGCCAGCAACTGAAATCTGTAAGTGAAGAGATCACTCTTAGCTGGAGGCAATCAGCTGCCTTTAAACTTAATTTCCATGGGAACAGTGATCAGATTAATCAAAATAAGGTAATTGAAATTTTATAGAAAATAGTACAGGATCTTTACTTTATTCAGGCTGATATTGTTTCCATGGAAACATTAGGGAAAAGGTAGCCAGCAGCCAGGCATTAAGTAAATGCTTGCTTCTGTTGTTGAGGTTGGGGGGTTCTGGTTGATGTGTGTATGTTGAACCCTTTACCTTGTTCGTGCTCTTATTGTGTAAAATTGCAATACATGAGGTAACAACTGGGCAAAAATAAGCAAAATAAAAATTTATTCCTCTTTGAAAACATAGCTAACCTCCCCCTGCAACTTTCCACATATTATAATATGTAACAGGTTTACTGTTTCTTTCCTGAGTAAAGCAAAGTTGTTTTGCCAAGCGTGTTCACATACATGCCTGTGCTTATCTGTGCCCGTAATAAAGTGAAAAAATGCACCTTCAATTTATTGAAAAAGTGGTCAGGCATAGCTCTGGGTGGTGTAACCTTGTTTGTAAGAAAATGCATGTCAAGTTAGTGCCAAATGGATGGGTAATGCAGTTGTGTTAAAATACGGACCCTATGTGATGGTTCAACTAAAAGTACTTGTTACAATTGTAGCTAGTAGATAATTTACTAGGAAACAGACAGCTAGCGGACATAAATAGTAATTTTGTCCTGAAGTCCACTGAAAGGGTTCTCCTATGGTAAATACTTTATTTTTTAATATGTTTTTATTTTGTACTTTTTTGGTAGAAGTTTAACTGGATATATAGTGTTAACTTTGTCAGAAGTTTGGTCTCTCCAGCATCTTGCAGTTTCTACATCAGAGTTGCTAATGTGTTTAGTAATAGACACTTGCAATTTTCCATCTAGATTTTTATAAGGAAGTCCTGTTCTTGTCATCAACTCCTCCTTTAATCCCACTTTGTTAAAAATAATAATAAGAAAACAACTTCATTTCCAAAGTATCAATTAAATTGTCTTGTTGAAAGTTTAGTCTCATAAAAGCTGTAGAATTTGGGTTGATATCAGAAGTCCTACAGGTATCAACAAACTTTTGAAATGAAAAATAAAGCAGATAAGCTTATTAAATCAGAGGTGTGAAATGTTGGTCTATGACTATTACTTGAAACTTGTGAATAAATCAGTACTTTGGAATGTGAAAAAGCTTTGGTTTAGGTTAAAATCCAGACGGAGGCATTTTTTTGGATGAGTGGTAATTGATTTAAAGTTTCTGCTGGGAAATCTCCAAAGAGTAGCAGAAATCAAGCCAAAATGTACTGGCCATAAAAGAAGCAAATCAATCCTTCTAAGGCAAATAGTTTGTAATTTCATTGTTACCGAGGGGGCAGTGTACCAGCCTGGTGACAAAACTGGTGCAGCAGATTGAAGAGAAGTTTTAGAACCCAAATCTATGCTGATATCCAGGTTTTTCTTGTCTTATGAAGCCTGTACAGTATTTATTTAACCAAAGCGATACTTTTTTTTTTTTGCCTATGATACTGAGGCCAATCAAAGGTCTCATAAGCTGCTCAGTAACAGTACTCTGATAAATCCAAGACATCCAAGTATAATGTAATTTTAAACTGTTTTCCTACAATGTTCTTTTCCCTTGGACCAGAAGTTCTGTGGCAGAACATGTGAGGGAGGGAGTGTTTAAAACAACTTTTTTTCGTTACTGTCTTGGACTATTTTCCTTTTAAGAACAGAAAGCCATAACTACCCAATCAAGCCTCTGCAATGCAAAACATTGTAACAGTCAGGAAGGATGGGATGTGATACTTAAAATTTTCCTGAAACAGAGAAGCTGATACAATAAGATTTAACAAAAATCTTAAAAATAGGTTATAGTAAAAATGACTGCCTGTGTTTCCTACCAGCAGGTTTTGTAACTGCTTACATTAACTTCCCTTTTTTGGGAAATATTCGTTCTGTCCATTCTCCAGCTAATCCTTGTGAAGTTATTTTGTAGTGTTCTGCACTGTATTTCATACAAAGAAATAGTGAGGATGTATGCAATATTACACATATTTCATACAAAGAGATAGTGAGGATGTATGCAATATTACACATATTGCATACATCCTCACTATCTCTTTGTATGAAATACAGGCATACACACAGATTTTACTTTTCTTTTCTTTTTCCGTTCCCCATTACTTTTTTTCCTTCTGTGCCACCTTAAGCAATTTTTTAAAAAACTTTTTTCAGTTATCTTTATTATAACTCCCTTTTCCTTTTTAAAGCATGGAAAGAAGAGACCAACATAGTATGCTCCATGTGCACTATTCCTTTAGGCTTACAGATAGCACTGTTTGTATAGCAATGTTCTTTTAACCACAGGTTGTTTCTCTAATAACCGTTTCTGTGTATCTTTGTAGAATCCAGTGCTCGCTTTGCAGGCATGATGATGTCAATGGAAGTTCACTTCAAACATGGTTAACATTAAGTAGAGAAATGCAGCATGTAAGCACTTAACATACAGGTGCTATCCCTGTGGTGCACAGTCACTGCAGAGTAACCAGTAAGGTGCTGAGGAAATAAGATTTGAAAACACATAAAACATAAGTCTTACTTGCCTGTGCAAATCAAGGATGCATAATTTATAATGAGCAATTGCTGTAACTTAACTATGCCTTCGGTGTAATAGCAAAACATAAATGTACAGATTGACTTTGACGTAGCGTCTTCAGTAGACATAGTGAGATGTCCATAGACTATGGTGACATAGTCCATTTCCTTGCCACAGAGAGAAGGTTTCACGCCTGCTTGCTCCAGCTGAACCACTCTGAGGTACCCATGGTGTAAAAATCTTTCCTATTTCTGTAGTGACAGTTTTAAAAACATTAAATAGTCTAAAGTTAGAGCTGTCTTGGATTTGTTTTCAAAAAACACTGGTGCCTCTGTGGGCCATCTGGTGTTGCACAGTCATGTATTTTGCAGCTGTCTTCCCTGCCGCCATTTTTCTTACTAAGACCCAGTTTTTCCCTCAGTGTGTCCTCCCATGTATGTCTGCAGGCTTCTATTTCTCATCTACTAAATAAGGATTGGATTAATTTCTGGTCTCTTAGGGAAATTTAAGACAGCAAGTGTATAAAGATGGAATATTTGTATGCCATGTTAATGTGGCCATATAAATTCCTAGGGAAAATGTTACTCTCAGCTAGTTTGCATGTATTTGCAAAGTTACGCTATTTCATTACATGCAAACTAGAGGAGATGTTTAATCTTTTATACTCTGTCAGTGCTGGAGTTTGAAGGTGTTGCAAGAGTTGCCAAGTGTAGCAGACCCCAGGATGAGAGGACTCTTCTGTCTTGTCTGCAGAAGTCCAGCCTGGTGCACTGAGAGGTGGATGCAGCCGCTGCTGCTCTCATTTGCAGGTACAAGCAGCAGCGAGGCTGAGGGCCTATGCCACTAGCCCAGCTGGCCGGAAAGGCTACCACAGGCAGAGTAGTGCCTTTACCCATGTAAGCACCAATGGCGCTCGTATAAACAAAAAAGCAGACAGCCTGGTCCCATTTCTCTTCTCCAGCTGATCAGGGCTAAAGTTCACCACTGAAAACATACCTGCCAAGGAGGTACTTTGTGCTCTCCCATTCAATTTTAGATTGTTTTTCCTGATTTTCATGTCCTTCACCCTGTTTCATAGACCTCTGACATGAAGTCATTGCTCCCAAGAGGAGGAGATTTTAAGCTTTGGAGCCTGTGACCCTTTTCTGCCCCAGTGGCTCAGGTACTGTGTGACCCTTCTTCATGAAGAACTTATTTACTGAGTGGTGGGGTTGGTAAACAGTCTTATTTTGTCCGTTGGAAAGTAAATCTGTGTCATATCCCTGTCTCTTCCTCACTTCTCTTGTTGACTTTTACTAGAAGTCACAACCTGTGCAAGGTAAATGCCAGTGGTGTCAGTTATTCACAAACATGACTTTGCCTCACTTACATTGACATTTAAGAGTTAAAAAAATGAAAACATGCCAGCTATAAATGCTAGTGATTATGTATGGGATAGCTTCAGTACTGCTTTACATTTAGTATGGATATCATCTTCATAAAGTATCTTGAATTTTAATGTGCTTTACAGATTGGGTTTCATGGAAAAGAGCGGTTTTTGTTGAGATTTAGTGATTAAATAATCCAGTAATGACACTACAGACATACACAACTTTAATCAGGATCAAACCATAAATCAGGGTGCAATTTTGAATTTCCAAGTTTCAAACATTCTAGGAAAAAAGTAACCTATGATTGTAATCATGTTAATCGGCATCTGAAATACTAAGCTGGTCACGTTGAAGTTTGGTATGTCATTAAAGGCTAACTACAAATCATACCATAGCACTTGCCAAGCAACAAAATATTTGTAGTTGTGTGCCCATGCTCTTTCATCTTGAGACATCCACTTTCTACTAATTTCTAACTAATTCTAACTAATAATCTGACCAAGTTTTACTACTGTCTTCTCCCAAAGGGGAAACAATGTTTTCCTCTTGTTCCATATTGGGTAACCACTGAGTAAGACCTATGGCTTGATCGTATCTTCTGTCCTGCTTCTGCTCTGTCTCTGTGTTTTCCGAGTATGTATATTGGTCTTTTAACTTGTTAGAACTGGATTATTTTCTCTTTATTCCTCTACTGCTGAATTTTTTAAATGTACGAGACCTTTAATTCCCTTTGTGTTATGTGCATTTATTCTTCTTTTGTTATTCCTATTAACACTTTCATAACCATTCTTTCATGGCTTCTCTGTGGGAATATTGTGCAGGTTTATACTTATTTCAGCTTTTCCACTGATTTTCCAAACCTTTAAGAATGTAGGTAAGACTGACCTCTCATACGCTGAGGCTGATCATCCGAAGATGGATACAGCTAGAGAGTACTTTGGTGTATTTCAGTGGAGCTGGGGGAACTCAGCTGAGTTAAGCTGGATCAATATTTGTAATTTCTTGTTCTGTCAGGTATAAATTGACATTTTTGCATGATATAAAAGGACATGTGTTGCCTTTTGGTTTTGTTAATGTTATATCTCATCTATGGCACAAAAATGTAAAAAAAAAGATTCCCTGGTTAATGATACTTCTTCCAGATATTATTTAAATTTTTGCTAATTTCATATTCAAAGGCAGTGTAATCAGGCTAGGTTATGCTGGCTAAAGCTTTGGTTGCATCCTACTTGAAAAAAGGGGGCTGGGGGACAGTTCCTGGTTGGAAACTCTCAGGAAATCTCTTGGCATCCCACTGGTTGATACTTTTGTATCACTGGTCTGTGTTTTCATAGATCCTTATTTCTTGAAGAATGAAATTGCTGAAGTTATCACTGTATTCTTTTTTCATAATAGTAGGAGTGACAAGGAGCTCCCTTATCTTTGTTACTGCCGTCTCCTCTGTCATTAGGCAATTCCTGCTGTTTTCTACCAGCTTTCAAAAATTTAAAAATCTGGCATGGCTGTAATTTTGTACACCTGTACAAATACATTTGTGTTACTCCTTCCCATATAAAAAGAAATGAATATGTTTGCTTTGATTTGAAGCTTCCTCTAAAATGGGTTTGCATGTTTGGATGATTTAGTGCAAAAGCCTGAAGTGCAGTGATCTGAAAAGGTACAGGGAAATGGCAGTAAATCTCTCCTAAATTACTGCAATTTTTTCCCCAATATTTTGGCATTATTTTTCATACTCCTCTTTATCCTACAATACACATTCCACTTCAGTGTTGGTGTTTCTCCATCCTGTGCAGGGAAGTTTGAGAATTAGTTGTATCCATTAACTCTATTGTAATTATCTGGTCGTACTTACTTGGGACATTTTACTCCTCAAACATCTCTTTATCCTTTTAAATAAAATTCAGATGCTGTCTTCATATTTTTTAAATTAAAATTCTTGTTTGTTAGTATTAATTTGTTAGAGTCTCTTTGGTTTGATTTCCATTTTGTTTAAGTTGCAGCCTGGTACCTGGCTGTACTTGCAGGCCTCAGCATCTTCTGTTATTATGTTCTGTGACTTCTGAAGTACTCACTGCAAGTCCTCCACTGCTGGTTTTTATTGATCTTAATTCCCCCCCCATATCTACATATTTTCTCCACATTTCTCTATTTTTCTGAATTTTCACCTACTTTTGCCATCATTCCCAGAGACAAAAGTAAAACTTGACTTTCACCCAGTGCCAGGTGTAGTAGGGAAGAACAAAAGATCAGCCTTTATTAACCACCATAAAGTGCTTTTAAATTTTGCTATCTATTTTTAAGATTTTACAACTTTGTATTTTAATATTAACTTTAGGTCTGGGATTTCGCCAGATACTTGTCTGTCCCTCATTGTCCAAGTTCCACTTGATTTGTTGTGATCTGTTTGGAAAGTTGTGCTGTCAGTCACCTTTTTTAGAAACAAGGGAAGACCTGAATGTGAAGCTTGCCTTCTGAGGTGTTCTTTCATGGCCATGACTTCATTAAAAAGCATTAAAGCAAATGCTCAATTTCACACTTGCAACTTGTCCTAATACTCTTAAGCATGTATTTAATTTTAGTGATTCATTGTTTTCTGGTTTGTTTTGCTTTGGTTTTTAACCTGGACTGTAAGCAGGCAGAGGGAGAAGGGAACAGTAATGTTTTTAGCCTGCTTGCCTGTTGGCAGAGGCTGGTAAGAGATTTTTGCCTGTTGCCTTTAAGCACCCTCATGTGCTGCTGCTTTTTATTTGTGACTTCTTCTTGCAGTCGATGTATGGGAGGTCTATTACTGTTAGCTTTTGCATTTGAAATTCTTCAGCATTATTTATTTGCACAACTTAAGTCCCTACAGTTTTTAATGTAAAACTGACTAAAAATAAATTTCTAGATTTCATATTTGACAATAGCGTAAATGAGTAAGGTTAGTTCTTAAGATCTGTTTTTAGTGTAGGTGGCCTCATTTAAATTAATTAATTTGAAAATGTCAAAAGTATTTAATCTGCTATTTTATTAGCATTTTGGGTTGTGATCCAGTGTTTGTGGCACTTTGATCTGGTTTTAGCAAAAGCTGTGTACACAGCAGAATTCTGATCTGGTGATGGAGGACTTAAATAAAGGGGGTTTTTCATTGCATGCTTCAGAGTAGCTTCTTTTAGAGTGGTAGATTTTTCTTCTGGTGTGTGATAGGGGAACAGAAGAGTAAAAATAGAAAGTAGTGATGAAATTGTAATTGTGTTTTGTGTGTGTATGAATGCCTAAAAGGTGGGTGTTTTTTTTCTTCTTATCAATAAATTTTCATACGTATGTACATGCCACTTTCAGTGTCAGTATTTTTCTTAAAATGTAATTTATAGTTGAATAACATAGTGTTACAAATTAAAATGAGTTTGGTTTTTTTTTCACATCTGAATTTTATTCATTACTTGACCTGTGCCATATCCTAACATCTTGCACAGGATATAGAAAAACCTGAACATATTTCTAATATCCCATAAATTGTACTGACCCCACTAGATGGTGCTAATTGATAAATGTATGCCTCTCTGTGTGTATGTGTGTATATATATTTTTATTTAATTCTAACTCAAAGCATAGATGTCCCTGTCTGTGATTAAAGTTTGGGTTTTGAATGGGTTAATTCTGTATCATGGAGCTGTACAGAAATGATCTCTTCAATATTATTAGGAACTCAAGGAAACTAATAGAATTGGATCTTGGACTAACTTACATTGAGTAGATACTGTAAGGATGGTGTTTACTGTACCAAGCAGGAATAAACCAAACTCTTCATGATTTAAATTTAGCAGTCTCTGCCTGAATAGTGAAAGTTAAAAAGTACAAGTCTCTGCCAAGGTTTCTCAGTCTATACACAGTGGATCCTAGTTTTTGGCCGTTTCCTTTAATGCTTGACTGGCATTTCGGTAAAATCTTAGTTATGCAGAGAATGGAGTTGGGAGTGGGGGTGGGGGGGAAGCCTGTCTGACAACCAGAAGAGCAGTTTAGCTTTTGTTCATGTTAGAAATCTGTTTACTTGGTGAGCAGGATTAAAAAAGTATTCCTTTGGATTTATATTGTTAACAGAACAGTGGAAATCACTTGCTTTTGGAAAAATATCTGGAAATCAGGTTCTATATAATGACATAAAAGTAAAGACCTTGATTCAAATTTGTAATGAGTGCTTAGAAACAGTAGTATCAGGAGAAATGAAGTCACAAAGCAAATTGTTTACAAGTAACAGTACTTGTGGGCAAATGAGAACCATCTAAAATTTTTGTAAGTTTTTGTGTTTTCTGAAGGAATGGACAAGGCATTTATTGAGAGAAGCATTAAATCTAGGCACATACATGTTTTGTTTCTAGCATCTGAGTGAAATCTTGAACTTGGGCTTCAGGGAAGTCTGTCTGCAGTGAATTTGAGACTACCTGCTCTTACTGTGCAGTGCTTTTTCCCTCCTTAGCAGATTTCCAAAGACAACTCTCATCTTTCAGTTCTGTCTCATTTTAAAGCTGCTTCTTCAGCTGTATTTATTTGACAAAGCAGGACCGTATGGTTGTTCATTTAAAACACATCCTGATAGCTTTTTTAGTTGGATTCTTCTTTTAATTTAGAACTTAATAAAGTTCTTCAATTTTTTTTTTAAAAGCGCTAACTCCATATTCTTAAAAAGTTACCTCTTCAGTCCTGTAATTTGAACTCTGGGAATAATTGAACATGAATGGGTATTAGTATTGGCACGGAAAGTATTGTAAATTTATGTACGAATTCACTTTATGGCTCTTTCTTTGCTAATCAACATACCAGCATAAAGCAGTGGGAAATAATGGAATATTGGTGGGTTTTTTAAATTGCAAAAATAGATAATCAAGTTTAATCGCAAGTCATGAAATGTTCAGGATTGCAGTTTTCCTAGATGTCTCTCAGCAATAAGACGACAGTTGTTGTTGGTTTATTTCATGCTTAGAAGGACATCAGATAATGATAGATTCCAAAACCCAGTTAGTCAGCTGCTGACATGATCTTTGTTCTTTATATTTTAGCTGCATCCAGGCTGTTTCTTTCCTTTTTCAGTTCATGTTTGTAATATAATTATTTTTACCTCTTTTATCTAAATTTTTTTTCATTGAAATATTCAAATCAGATACTCAAGAGCAAGAACAGTTATACTTTTCTGTATACAGAAAACTGACTTTTCTAAGAAAAAATCCTCCTTTCAAATTCATTAAGATCTTTAAAGTACCAAACCCCAAATGGAGAAACACTTTTGCTATATAAAACAGTAATATTATACATGTGCTACTTTAAAAAGGTTTATCATAAAACTAAAGAAACTTCTACATTTCTTAAAATCTGACAAACAGCAAGGCTTGAAGGTTTTAATTTTTGATGTTTTAGATCAATTCTTTGGCTTGTTACACATAATAATAACTCAAATTAGCCAGGCATATATTTTGCTAGGCTTTGTTGCATTACTTAGAGTCAGGTGATACCTAAAAAGGAAGTATCAACAGAGTATTTAAGTGGGGAAAAATTGAAGAGTTCCTTAAAGAAAAAAGAAACAAGTTCATTTTTACATGTTTATATATATTTTTTTTTTTCTGATCTAAGTTCATTAGTGTCTTGAATGAAATAAGTTTTTCCTCAAGTTTTGTTTTGGAACCATTGTAAAAACATCAGCTGTTTTGATCATTGCAGTAAGGATTATTTCCATCTGTATTTAATTACAATTGTGCAGCTTTACTGAGTGCTGTTTCTCAAAACTGAAGGGCTTCAGTGGGAGTTGCAATTCCTTTCTTCCTTACATGAAGTATTCTTTAAGTAAAAGTATATTTTAAAAGTTATTTAGAAAGACATGTTGTTTATATGATGATTATATCAGGAAAATATTACAATTGTTATCGGTATCGCACTATCAGTATTTGGAAGACCAAAAAATTTAAGGTGTTAGTTTTTTTTTTTTTTTTCTGATTAGAAGTCATTTTAGTAGTACTGGTTTGAAAATTAAGTACATTTTGGGTCTATGATTAGTCCTTGTCTTCCTTTTAGTGATAAGGAAATTGATGCTTAGTTCCTTTGGTAATGTGCTCTGAAATCTTTGGATAAAAAATGGTGTCATAATCCTGAGTATTGTTACCGTTTTAAACTGTACTCTTTATATGAGACTTTGAAAGCTTTGTTGTATGTGTGATCAATTTGCTTTCTCCGCAGTACTGCACGGAGGTATTTCTTCAGGTAACTTATAAAGCATGAACATAGAAACTTAAATTATGACGAGAAAGAGAGATTAAATTTGTCTTTAATAAAAGATTAGGTCTGTTGTGTTGTGAATGATGAATCCTTATTGTTTTGATGAAAGGAAGAGAGAGAAATAAAGACCCCAAATTCTCTTTTTCATTTAAATCTGAATGCTTTGTTCAACAACTGGTGTTTGTTGAGATAATACGGGGGATGGGCAGGCAAAGATTACTACTGAGTGGGAGTATACAGACAGAAGTGTGAGGAGCCTTAAACTGAAAAGAGCAGTTTGTTATCAGGAATCCTGAGTTCAGTATTGCTCACCTGAAATTTTTCCTCAAACATTTACCAAATTTAAGATACAGAATCATAGATTGGTTTAGGTTGGAAGGGACCTTTAGGGGTCATCTAGTCCAACCCACCTGCAGTGAGCAGGGACATCCTCAGCTAGGTCAGGTTGCTCAGAGCCCTGTCCTACCTGACCTGGAATGTTTCTAGAGATGGGGTCTGCACAACCTCTCTGGGCAACCTGTGCCAGTGTTTCACCACCCTCATGGTAAAAAATTGTTTCCTTATATCCAGTCTAAATCTACCCTCCTTTAGTTTAAAACCATTTCCCCTTGTCCTGTCACAACAGGCCTTGCTAAAGAGGTTGCCCCCATCCCTCCTGTAGTCCTGCTTTAAGAACTGGAAGGCTGCAATAAGGTCTCCCCGCAGCCTTCTCTTCTCCAGGCTGAGTAACCCCAACTCTCCTTGCAGGAGAGGTGCTCCAGCCTCGGATCATTTTTGTGGCCCTCCTGTGGACCCTTTCCAACAGGTCCATGTCCGTTCTGTGTTGGGGGCTGCAGAGCTGGACACAGCGCTCCAGGTGGGCTCCCACCGGAGCAGAGCAGAGGGGCAGAGTCACCTCCCTTGACCCGCTGGCCACGCTGCTTTTGATGCAGCCCAGGATATGGTTGGCCTTCTAGGCTGCAAGCGCACTTTGTTGGCTCATGTCCAGCTTTTTGTCCACCGGTACCCGCAAGTCCTCAGAAGAGGTGTTTTTATATAGGTCACTGGATGCTTTGGGAGAAAAGAATTGCTATACTTTTATTTTAGCAAATTCAGGCTGGTACAATTCAGACTGAGGGTTGATGGGTTTACAGCTCAGATTTTGTTTTACTTGAAAATGCATTTGTGAAGGGTAGTGCATTAAATTGTAGGGATCTTTAAGCATCCAGGGACTCCAGTTTGAAGACTGCTTGTTTCAAAGGAGAAAAAGTTTGATGTTCTGTTCTTTCTGTTCAAGGACTTCATGTCCTTAGCTCACACAAGAGAGTGGCTTTATTCAAATTTGGAATTGTTCTGATGCTCCTTCCTTTGGAAATGGGGTTAAAAGTACAGGAAAACAATGCTGAAAATACTGTATACAGTAGCCATGTAGGCTGTTTGGCTCTAAAGGGGCAGGGAAATTTATTTTGGAGCAAGTGCAACTTGTTTGGCTTCGGTCTGAACTTCCTCTGTCTACCTAGGGACCCTCTTCCTATAAGCAAAGTCATCAAAACCTTTCCTTATTACTGACAAAAAAAAGCACATTTGAATGAAGTCTGTGAAATCTCATATAATGGAAGCTTTATTTTATTGTATAAGGAACAATGAATTCAAAGTGAAAAGTGTTTCTTACAGAAAAATAAACATTTTAAGAAACTCTGCAAGGGATAACTGGGGTTGTAGCCAGTATTTAATCTGTTTTGCTTAACATTGCAAAAATAAAATAGCTAATACATTAGTCTTATTACCATATGCTTTTATATTCATTCAGACCAAAATTTTCTTGTTCTTGAGTTCTTTCTCTTTGTGATATAGATTAAATAAAATAAACCTCTGAGGTATCAAAATATAACTTAAAAAAAGATTTGAAAAGTGAAGGAAGATAAAGGGCAGCATCTCACAAGGTGTAAGCTATAAAGGAGTTAAAATCACAAACAAGCATGTTAGAGTACTCTGCAAATGGGAATGAATAAGGAAATTAACATTTCATTAATTGCTCTTTTAATCTTATGGTAGTTTAAGGATCCTACTTGAATAATAATTATCAACTGTATGAAAGCTAGATGGCATGCTGTGGATTATCAGTAGTTAAGGAAAAATGTATTGATCATAGGCAGATGGCAGGTAAGGCCACTAATTAAGTAGACTGTAGAAATTGCAGAGGAGAGCAGTTAGAACAATGAGAGGGCTGCAAGACGTGATCCATGGGGGAAGATTGAAAGAGTTTGGGTTTAGGTTAAAAGTGACTGCAGAAGTATCTAAGTTTTCATGTTGAAGAGGCCATCACAAAGACAAAGCAAATAATTTAATCTCCAGGATCAGATGAGAAGTCAGGAAATCAACTTACAGCAAAACGCAAGTCCAGTGCAAGGCTTCTGCTCGCTCCTATGGCTGTAGGATCTCAAGAAGGGCTGGAAGCCAGGTTAGAAGGTGCTGCCTTGCAGGCGCTCGGCGAGACTGTTGGTCTGTACAGCAGTGGTTTGATTCTGCATGTTGCAGGGACACTTGGCTCATGCTGTGTTGAGGTGCCCTGCCGGTTCTGTGCATGGTACTTTCTCTGCTCACACCCCTAAGGAGCTGCCACAAAGAACTGTTGATGGAATACAGTTTCATTAGCAAGCCTTACCTGGAGCATTTTGTATCATTAGAAATCTACAGAAGTTATCTCTGGTTACTCGGCTATGGGCAGAAGGGGTTGGATGGGGTGTTGCCATTGTGTGTACGGCCTCTGTAATTTTCTCAAAATGTTCCCTTCAGTTTCTATAAGTGCATATAGAGAGGTTGTGTTCATCATGTTTCCACATTAACCAAAACCTTCAGGATACATCTGTTCCTTTCTTCCTGATGAAAGTGTCTGGTCTTCATCAACTACCCCAGCAAGTTCCACAGCACCCAAATGAATTTAAATATGTGGCACACTATTTTCAAGATACTTACCTGGTCTTGCATTTAACCCCACGTTAAGCAAGGAAATATTACTTTTCCATTTTACAAATAGAGAATGGATGGACTTTCATTCAGGAAGGTGGTGGTGAAGCAGGAAATTGGTTGCTCACTACGTTATAACAGGCTCATACCTCAGAACCTTTGTTTTAAAATTACTACAACTGGACTAAATTTTACTGCTGAACTTCTGTGCCACTAATCCCACAACACTTAACTGCACTCACAACTTTCCTTTCCTATCTGTTCCTGTCTCTTCTCAAAATGGATAATAAAACCAACCTCACCAGTCCTCCCTGTCAAGTGTATTTTTTCTGCATTTAAATTTTATTGACAAGTGAACAACCGCTTGCTTACAATGTGCTCTCCAGATTAGAAACATCGATTCTCTGGTGCTATAGCTGTTGCTCTAAAATGTTCCCAGTGAATTTAATTTGTATTAATTTGATTTTAATGTCTCTCATCTCTTTGCTTTTGAGCTAAGGAGAAGGTATGGTATATGAGCATAATGGATGCATTTAGTAGTTCTCTTTCATATGCTTCAGTGACACTAGAATGAAAACAGGGAATTCTGAAATTAGAAATATTATAAGATGTAGATCTAAGGCATGCCCCACTGGTCATGAAGGATGTATTTGTTAAAAGTGTCAATAGCAAGGTACTTAACAGGTAATGAAGTGCTTTTTCCAATAAAATAGTAATGTGATGGGGAGGTGCATGTAGAAATACATATAATTTAAGTACACAGGGACACTGTATATGGCACAGAGAAGCAAGAGCAGGATCACCAGAATAATCAATGGCTTGCTTAACGTCTGTCTTGATTTTCTCAATAAAAAAAGAGTGGAAGAGATGCGTTTTCATTTTACAATAAAAATCAAGAGGTGCGTCCTTACAGGCCTGAGACTTTGATTAGATCTCTTTAAGACAAAATCAAATCTGGCAGTGCCCTTCTGACCTTGTCAGACTAGTCTCGGAAGTGCTTCATCTGTAAGACTGCCTCACGTAAACCCTGGAGTGCAGGTGTTCTTCCTGCCTCATCCTGAAGCGTTGCATTTTCTCTGTTGTGATCATCTTCCTCAGATGTGCCCTGCTGATCAAGGTTGATCAAGGGTGAGGGACAGATGAATGAGGTAACGAGGCACAGCGTTAAATGGTTGAGGAGGAAACTCAAACCACAGGTTAACTAAAAAAAACCAAACAACATGGAGAATAGGATTTTACCATACAAGTTACTACAGTGTGCACAGGCATTTTTTTTCTGTCTTGCAATTTCTGGCTAGACAATAAAAACTAGTTATTTGGTTGGAATGGCTAATAACTAACATGATCTGAAATTTTGGCAAGGCTCTTTTTTGTCCTTAACAAAATTAATATACCATTTGATTTTGCCAGTTGAGAAAAGCTGCCTTCTTTCCCCACAAGCTTGCTTTCTTTCATTTCTAGTATGCTGTGCTTCTTTTATTGGCTTTAACAATCTAATTCATAATAATCACATGATACTTGCCATTACTGTTAACTGGGAATTTCTGCTGTAACAACTCTGTCACACTTATAAGCACTCCATAATCCAAGTTCTTGCTGAATCAAAGTTCAAGCAGCAAGTGCTCGTTGAGAGTGTAAGTTGAAGCTGTGGCCCCTCCAGGCAGTGCTGCTGATTTGCATTGATAGCATCTGATTTAAAATAATGTCCAAAAATTTTGTAGATCTGCAGGTAACACACCATTGTATAATTTTTACAAAATGTAACCTGACAAGAAAAATGTCTTTAAATATGATCTAATATAACTCTATTACCACATTTTATAACTTAGAAAATTACTGTAATAGTGCATACAGTTCTGAAAATTTATTTTTGAAATTGCAATGCAATTAGAAAATTCTGAAGGAGTTCTGTTTTGAATATAGGTCCTTCTGAACCTTGGGTAAAGGACACTTTAAAAGTGAATTCAGCAGAATCTTGGAATCTTAGCAACCTTATCTTTAAGGGCTGAACAGATGCTAGCATAGACTTAGATTTAACATGAGGAAGAAATTTTTTACAATGGGGGTTGTGAGACACTGGCACAGGTTGCCCAGAGAAGTTGTGGATGCCCCATCATTGGAAGTGTTCAATGTCAGGTTGGATGGGACTTTGAGCAACCTGCTGTAGTGAATGATATCTCTGTCCATGGCAGGGGGGTTGGACTAGGTGATCTTTAAAGGTCCCTTCCAACCCAAACCATGCTATGATTCTATGCTTGGAGCCTGGTTTGTGTTCTTTTAACACAACTTCAAAGTTTTTTATAATCTCAGAGCACTTTGGTCTCAATATGCATGTTTATTTCATGGCTCTTTTCAAATAATGGACTTCAGGCTCCTTTCCTGTGATACCTGGAATGTTCCCTGCAGTATTGACATGAGTGGGTTTAATCTTCAATGGACATAATGTTTTAAGATGACAGGAATTAACAAAATCCCATCAAGTTTGCTCTTGGGCCTAATTTCATTTCTATGAATGAGCTTTTTACTTACAGGAGTGCTAAATGAACTAGTTACCAAGTTTTATCAGGGCTAGAAACACCTCCTTTCTCAAAGTATTTCAACTGTATGAATGTTTACAGTTATAACTCTCTTCCTTGCCCCCAGAAAGAAAACACCCTTTAGCAGCAGATGGGATAAGACTCAAGCTGAGGAGTCTGTGGTTTTGGTTTTCCATTAAAAAATTTAGACTTCTTGTTGGTTATTCCCTTCTAGCTGTTTACAGGGGGTGGCAACAAGTGATGCAAAAGCAATCACTCACCACCAGCCAACTGATGGCCATCCAGTCCTCAAGCAATTGCTGCTTTGGAAAAGCATGATGTTATATGGTATGGAATATCTCTTTGGTCAGTTGGGGTCAGCTGTCCCAGCTGTGTCCCTTCCCAGACTCTTGGCCACCTTCAGGCTGGTTGCTGGGGATGCAAAGCGAGAACAGAGAAACCCTTGATGATGTACAAGCACTGCTCAGCAATAGCTGAAGCAGTGGTGTATCATCAACACTGTTTTGGTTAAAGATCTACAGCACAGCACCATAGGGGCTGCTCTGAAGACAATGAGCTCCCTCCCAGCCAAGCCCGATGCAACAGTTTATATCAGACAATCTGTAGGCTTTCTGATTTTTTTTAAAGATGATTTCATGCTATAGTAATAAAGAAGCTTATGATTCTTTTATTATAGTGCAAGTTTTTAGTTCTTTTGTTAAGGTTGTCTAATGTTGTTCTGAATGACTTTTGACTACTGACGCTTAACTGTTTAGGCAGAAATATTTCCATGCCATTAGCCTGCTTTTGAATTCTTATGAACTTAATGCTTCTGCTCCTCGGAACAAGGTCTTAAAAGAGAGAATTGCTCATTTGTTATGATAAAACTTTTTGCTGTGGAAAATTGGGCCAGAATCGAGGTATCTGAATATCTGTTTTTATGTCTTTAGAGGCTTGCTTTGATAATTGTAACATTCTCTTAAAAGCTTTTCTGCACTGTGCAATCACTTAATTTATATTTGAGGCAATTTAATATCACTTTCTAGAATGAAATTATCTTTGTGAACTTTGAGTATGATTTATGCATTTTTATTTTGTTTGTCTTTTCTAAAATACATAATGCTAAATTCTTAGCAATATTCCATGCCCCTAACTGCAATTCAAGTCAATTGGCCTGAATAGAATGTGATTTAAAGGCTGTACATGTTCTAAGAAAGTCAGTTTTCAAGATGTTGCACTGGGTACTTGAAATGACTTGGCATTTGATTTGCTGCTCAGTTTTCCTCCACCTCATGTGTTCATTATGGTATATTATTGCAGAGTTGTTCATATATTTAAGTTCATTAGCATGCCAAAGCTGCAATGGTAAGTACTATAGGAGGGTTTGGCAACAAAAGACTAGTTTTGCATTCAGTCCATGTATTTGTGCTGTGTAAATAGCCTTACAGACACCCGCTAATTGATGAAAATAAAGCAAAAAATTGGCTAATTATTTTGATTCCTTTCATCTGATACAGCAGGGTTCTGGGAGGAGAAAAGGAGGGAATTAATCTTTTAATTAGAACTCTATATCAAGCAAAATATGCATACTTTTTGAGCAGAGATTATGGTATGCAATTATAGTTTGTGAAGGCTTTTATCATTATTTTAATTTGTTTCACTGTAGCCCATTGTTTCTTTTTTCCTTCTAAGTACTTTGTTTTACCTAGACTCAAAGTTGTTGGACAATTTAGGGAGTGAACACTGTCGAAATCCCAGAGTTAAGGTAGTACCATTAGTTTTCATTTGAAGACCCTAATTCTCATCTTGAAATCTCACTGTTTAAATGTTGGGACTATTCATAAATGTGTCCTTTGCAGTCATGAGTGCCTTGGAATGATTTCTCTTGCTCCAGATATTACAGATGCAGGACACTCTTCATCTGTTTTGGCTTCTTAATGTAAACATGGTCCTCTTTGTAGTAGCATCTCCCCAGTTTGTGGTGCCAGTAGTGGAATGAAAGACTTTTTTGCAAATGGTGCTTGAACCTGAAACCTTGATGGGCAGTTAACAGGTTGTCCTTATAAAGAGGGTCTTCTGTTATGCATCTGTGTAAGTGTATAAGCCAATATATACAGAAGCTGCATGGCTTTTCAGTGCTTTGATTTCAGACACACTTGTTGATACGTTATGAAGAATATAATGAAAAGAGCAGGGGAGATGTTCTGTCTACTGTTACGGACTTTCTACAACATACTCAATGCCTGTCTTCTAGGCATGTCTTGGTGCTTTGTATGTGTATTTATATTGGCATTCTAGTTCAGATAAGGAATGCATTTTTTTAAAAGCAATTTCCCATCTTCTCAACTTGTGCTGCTTTGGTTTGCATCAGCAAGCATCAGCAGTCCAGTACATGAGATGGATTCCTTTCTGCTGAAACTAAACAAGGAGATCAGCTGCTAATGGGTATTTAGCAGAGGAGGCTAGGCTAGGCTAGTCCAGAGTAAAACCCCAGAAATGTATATGGTGTGGTGATTAGGTCCTCGGTGCCAATTGTTCTGTTGTATTAAACTAAGATGGTGCTGCATGTTTTCATGCATGCATGTAGTTAGCCAAATTTTGCAGGTACCTTATCTCCATACTGAGAGTTATCTCATCCAGTAAAATCATACCCACACCAGGTAGGTCCCTTCCAACTGAAACAGTCTCTTCTATCATCTTATGATGAAAATAGTCCATTTTGGAGTTACGTCTTAAATTTTCCAGAAACGTTATAGGTGGAGAACTTTCTAAAATATTGCTAACAAATCGACTGTAATACTGATAAAACCTACCCTTTCTGAAGCCAGGTATGTAGCGTGTAGTGTTGTTCTGTAGAGCCTTTCAGAAAAGTCCTGCTTGCACAACTGTACCAGAGTCCACTAAACTCTAATAAAGTTATTCTTGTATTAAGGGGATGCCTCCTCAGAAGGAGCTGGGCTGTTGGAAACTGGTGGTATTATTCTGTGTATGTGCTTATCCCCTTCCCCTGTGTAGTTTCCAGCCATATGAGATCATATGTACCTGGAAATTAAGAAAGCTAAAAGGAGAAATTACACTTATTTTGTAGGATTCTTTGCTTAAGATATTTGTTTTTTCTGACTCAGAAAGCTCCCTGTAGGTTTTGAAATAGTCCAGGCTGGGGACACTGCAGAAAATGTATTTCTGCTGCACTTTGTTATAGAAAGCTTAATTCAGTCTCTCTGGGAAAATCCAGAAACAATTTCCCCTGCCTACAAATGTGCCAAAAATTGTATAAATTTGCAAATGATTATTTTTCCCTCTTGGGGCATATCGTCACAGTAGATTGTCAGTTTTTGCAGAACCTCATAAGTCTGCCCAAAGTACCCTACAGTGAAAAGGATAAATAGTCATCAAAAAATAAAATTAAAAAAAGCAAAAAACAAAACCCCAGCAACTTAGTCATTTGTTCAGCAGAACAGCTTTATATGTTTTATTTAAGGTACATAACTCTTGCTTTAGGAGACTCAGTCTCATCTTTGAAAAGATTTTCAGGGTTCAAACTTTACACTTAAATGTCAGAAGAAATTAAAACAGACGTACTGTATTTTCTATTTTTTAATGATGATACAGTCCACAATTTTCCATATATTCCACAGGTTTTTACGAGAGAGAAGGCAATAGTATTAAAGTTGCTGGACACTGGGTATAACCACAGAATACAAGATAAATTTGCCATTTGTATTAAATAGAATTCTTAAATGGGGCTCAAACAAATGGTTGCAAATATTAAATGTTTTACCTTCAATAGGTAAACACTCTCTTCTATTTTAAATGCACTTTCATACTTCTCTCAAAGTGTTACAGGGTATTCTTAATTTCTGATACAGCTTAATTTAATTGAATGAGATTTGTAAAGGGGGAAAGTACTTGCACCACGTTGTCCTGTTTTGCTTTTCAATTCTGTGTTTGACTAGCTTACACTGTCTTTATTTTCATCAATGTGGTCACTTAATCTAGATATTTCCATTTCAGATTCTGCTTGTCTAAGAACTGAATTTTGGAAATATAATGCTAGTTGTGCATGTATTAGCATGATTTACGAATATCAGATTCGGGAAAACAGCTGAAAGACAGCATGTGGAGAAGTTGCCAAAACTTTTGGCTCTGTACATGGTAGTTTTTTCTAAAGGCGGTAGTCAAATGCAGTCATTCATCACCCTGAAGTCTGGGAAATTCAGAGACCATCAGGTGAGTTTGCAAGTGTACTCTGTCATCTTTAAAAGGCAACAGAGATGACCTGACCCAGGCCCCAGGGACTAGGGAAAGACAAGTGCTGTACCCATCTTCAAAAAAGGCCAAAAATACAATGTGGGGAACTAGCGGTCAGTCAGCCTTACTGTGATCTGTGGGAAAAATTACAGACCAGAACATCTTGGAACACCTTTTTAGATGCATGGAGAGCAGTTCCCTGAAAATGCATTTTTGCCTCATTGAAATGTTTACTTTGTCAGTTGAATTGCACCAAATCTTACTGCATTCAGGAAGCCATTTTATATGTGCTGCATACATTATCAATACATTAGTTATCCAGAAGTTAGAGATAGGCAGTATCCATAGGAGAGCAGTAGGAAGTAGCATTTTTATGATACGTATGATAGTTTTACGCTGATATGAAAGGTAATCCTTGTATTTTGCATGTTTTGCAGCTTTGTGCAGACAAGTGCTTTTTGAATTTTCTCAGGTGACTCCTTTAAATTACAAAGAGATGGAAGACAGATATTGCTGTGTAAAGATATGATAAAAAAACCCCTAGATTCATTTAGCAAACAAGGCAAAATACTCCCTATTAAATCAGATCAGATGCTTTTTGAAAAAAAGAAAACACAAACCAAACCAGCCAACACCATCTGTATTGCATCTCGAATGGAAGCATGCTGAGGTTGCAGTGTCTGTTACTGTAGAACATGTAATGTTTACCCCTGGAGTCACTCATAGTGCCAGTACAGTAAATCAATAAAACTTCTAACCTCATGTAGCAAAATCTGATATCTAGAACTGTCTGGTAATAATAGTTAAATTTTCCTCCTTACTTGACTAGCTCCTGTTGTTTGCTCCAGATTTATGTGTCAGTTATTCTCTAGAACTCCTCTGTCGTCAAATAAAACCTTAATGACTTTCCTTGAAAATGCTTAGCTGAATTCCAATATCCACTGTTTGGAAAATAAAAATTTGGTTTCAGCCTGTTGCTGGTTATAGGCAGAGCCAATAAGTTGTTGAAGTTTTGCAGTACCTCCTCTTAAAGCTCTGTTCTTTTGTTATATGAATTTACAATTTTATAACACTTTTTTAAAGATGAGTTGCACAAGAATGTCTTAGCAATTTTTTTGTTTGTCGGCGGGGGTGAGGTGTCCCCTCTGTTTTTTTTTTTTATTTCACTGGGAAAGATACCTGCAGGTTGTCTGCGGTAAAAACAGCTTCAGCAGCTCTTCTACTTCTTTGAGAAAGTAGAAGGTAGCATAGGTGACTGCTTTTAACCTCAGAGTTAACAGAAGCCCAGCCTGGATAGATGTTGACAGAAGCAATCAAAAAAATAATGGATTTGAGACTTTTTGATTTATTATGCATTTTAGTTATTCAAGTTCACAGTCTAATTAAATCACAAATTCCTGCTAAACTCCAGGAGCTGAAGCTCCTTGTTTTGTTTAGTTTCAGTACTTTGTGAGCTGGAAATATGAAGTTTTCAAGTCACTTACACTTTTGGTGACATCCAGTGTGGATTAGTCTTACTTGGCTGAGTAAGCAGTGTCTACATAGGCTATGTAAAATTCAGACTCGTGTTCTGGAGATAATAGTGCTTTGCATTTAGTTTCCATGTGAGGTAGAAATACTTGCTGTTCAGAACAAATCATTTTACAACTTAGCAACTGAGCAACTGTGTTGTCTTCAAGCTTCACCTTGATGTTTCAGAACTTTGGTATCCTTTAACAGCCATGTACAGAAATAATCTTACTAAGGTTACAGAAGTGATGAAGAAATTGACCTTAGATCTTGCTAGGCCATGTTACATTAGCAAAGTGTCATGTGGCCTTTATGCCAAAGAACTTGTGGTCTTAATGAGTAAAACCAGATGTGCACATAGAAAGTGTTATGAGGCACAGCAGGAGGCAGGAAAATTTCAAGCACAAGTGTCATTGGCATGGCATTATCTTGTTATGGGTGTGGTTATTAGGAGTTCAGATCAAATTCAAAAGAAAGGGATGGGGAGAAGGCTGAGGGAGTCCTGGGCAGTGAGAGGAGTGAGTACTGCCAGGGGTAAAAGTAAGCGGAGAAGAGCAAATGTGGAAGAGGAGGGAAGGCTGGAGGAAACAGTTGGTGCACAACAGATACGACTGAGTCAACCCCAGATGTTTTCAATGTCCAAAGACCACTGGTTTTGCTGCTCATTACAGCTGTCCTTGCTGCCTGGTGTCCATCCAGTTCCTCCCCAGCAGTGTGCTGGGGAGGGGTAGGGTATCATTGGGGTTCCCGTACCCCAGGGTTGTGAGGGGCTCCCCAGCCAAGTCCTGAGCCCTGCAGCCTCTGCCAGACCTTGTGTTCTCCTGCTTGCCAAGCACAGAAGTCCCAGATTTAGCTCCTTCTGCAACTCCTCCAACAA
Organism: Phalacrocorax aristotelis; assembly: GCF_949628215.1. NCBI lineage: Eukaryota > Metazoa > Chordata > Aves > Suliformes > Phalacrocoracidae > Phalacrocorax > Phalacrocorax aristotelis. The sequence continues at coordinate 18,093,092 of NC_134277.1, forward strand.
TCTGGAGTCCATGCCTCCTTGAGAGCAGCGGGGAAAAAAGTAGTTGTTTTGCATCAGTTCAGACTACTGTTGTCTTCTTTTTTTAAATTTTAATTAATATTTGTACATCTGTGTATTTTCAGGAAAATAATGTAAATAAAATTGAATGTTCAATGTATTATTTTATGCCCTTCTGAAATAACTTTAAAAAAACTTGTTAGAAGCTTTAAAATATTTTGGCTCTTAAGCTTTCACACTGGAAAAATCTAAATCTTGAAATGCATGACTTGTGGAGGAGGGAGGAGGCTGGATATTTAAATGATGGTGTATCCTTTCCCCTTTTGGAAGAACTAAAGCACACTGCATTTTTCATGTTGATAACTCCCCATTAAAAACTTTAAATGCTCCTAAATGACTTTAACTTGCTGAAGGGGCTGCCTTTTTCTTTCAGATGTGTTGGAATTCATATTAGCACTACTTTGCCCTTGTTTCTGAATTATTTTAATGACGGCAGCCGCTCCACCAAGCTGTCCGTCAAGATGTGGGTGGCAGGCTATTATTTCACTTCATAAATCATAATTTACAGGGTTTTTTATATCCATCTTGGGGATAAACACTTTATGCTTTGTGTTTTCAGCAGCAATATAAAATGTAATTGATACTTAAAGCAATATGTTAGAAATATGGACACAGAACGTGAGGAGAGAAAAATCACAAATGTTTAGTTTTTCTGTGGGTTGGTCTACATGCTGAGCATTTTTTCCATCTGATTTCATATTCTTAGCACTTCAACAGAGGATGATGATGAATTACATTTACACGATCGCTGCCTGTAGGTTACTGTAAGGATGTTTCTTTAGTTACAGACACTCAACAGATCAGTTAGCTCAACAGGGTCATTTTGTACCATTTCTCGTGCTGCTAAATATACAAATCGTTTTGTGCTATTGTCTTTCAGATTCATGAAAAACTGCATTATTATGAAAAACAGAACCCGGTGCCCATACTCCATGGTGCAGCAGCCTTGGCAGATGATGTAAGTGTCCCCTGCTGAGATCACTGGTACCTAGTCTCCCAAAAAACTGTCTGCAAGCAGAACTCCTTGTAGTGCAAACATATGAATGTAATCCTCTGAGCTGAAATCATAAGAAGCTGCAAATGTTTCCAAAGGTGCTGTCATCACCGGGCTCATTGCTGATATTACTTTGATTTTTATTCACTTGCCTGTTACAAAAACATTGCATCTAGATAGCCTCTTGTTCTGCTTTGCTAACTACGTAATAGAAATTACAGGTTGGAACTGCACTGGGAGGAGAAAAGCTGTCAACTGTTAGTGTTTTTAGAAAGTCACAGGCAAGAGGAATGCTTTGGAAAAATAAAGACAAATGAGATAGCAGCACTGCTGACAGAACATGAAAAATGACAGATAATACTACAGAAATGAAGCATATGAAATGCCTAGGGAGGAGGCTTGTTAAAAAAAAATCAAAAACTATTTAAGAAAAAGTACAGCAGTGATTTATTGATATTGGAGCTTTCCAAATTACCTTCATAACCAAAAAATAAATTGTAAAAGTGGTCAGCATTGATGGAGTAGTTAATTTCCTGTTACTATAATTTTTATTTTAAAGAAAAAACCCAAGCTGCCATTTCTTGCTATTTGGTTAATTCTAGGATTCAGATGAATTGTGCACACACCTGTATAAACTATGACTGAACCTGGGGTAGGCCAGGATAGAGAAATGTTTAATAAACTGTGGTTTAGGTGAAATCCAGAAATCGTTGTTGCAATTGATGATCTCAGGTTGTTTTTTGGAAAAGGCAATATATATTAGGATCTGTTTCAAATACAGTATGTTTGAAACTTCACATACTTTATAGATGTTTTAAAATCTTAACTATCTTTTTATGTAAGGAATACCTTTTGATTTTTAAATTTTACAAATGGTTAGATGTTGTGAATTGAGAATGGTAATGTTTTAATGAAAAACTAAATAAAATATATTTGAAGTCTATCGAAAAAAGGATTTAGTGTAATTTAATCATGTTTCAGTAGGAGGAGAGCTATATCCTGTAACATACCAAATATAATAATGCATTAGCTTTGACATCAGGCATATATTAGTAATATTTTTTTAACCTTCAAGTAGCTTTGAATAATGTTGATAGTAATTTTGAAAATTAGAAAGCTGGTTGAAATACTCTTCATTAAGTTCTTGGTGACATATTAATAATCCTTGTTAACATTTGTGTTATGGATCTCTGGGCTAAAATTCTTAATAAGAATCATTTCTTATTTTTGGATGCAAAACTTAGTTCTTGATATTTTCAGAAATGCTGAGCAATCTCATTCTTTGTTCAGCCCCATTTAAAATGTATACTTTTGGAAATCCCCAAATTAAAGTACTCTGTCACTCCTCAGTTGAGAGAGGTCAGGGTTTTTAACCCTATGAAGGTATTATTATGTATATATGGTAGTATTTTTAAAATGTACATATGTTGGAACATGAGTGCCTCTAGACATCTGCCTACTTTTTAAGCACAGCTTCTTTTTAAAGATCCTCTTGCTGGTTCTTAATTTTTGCTCATGTGTAGCTGAACAGCTGGTTTTATGGTCACCATCCCATAGAGTCAGGATGTCCTTTGGCAGCTGAAGTCAGGCTAGCACACTGCAGATTTTCTGTGTTTCAATAGTTATCAGCAAACTTTGAGGAAGTTAATTTACATGCAGTGGGTTTTGTAACTCCAAAACTCAAGGAGTTGCAGGATTAAAGTGCTATTCAATTTTTGGCACGTTTGTCTGACTAGTTGTCAGCTTCAGGGATGTAAGAGCACGTTGGCGATGTGAAACACGCTTCTATTTCAATAGGCTTTAAATTAATGTTTTGTTTTCCTAGTGATAGTAACTGTTCTATCGTTAAACAAAGAAGGAAGTATTCTTATTAGTAAGCAAGTGCTTCCTTCTTTGATTTAAAACGTAACTAAAAACTGTTTAAGGAGCATGTTTTTATTCTTGTGTTATTTTTTAAAGCAATTTTAGAGGTAAAAGTTGTGTCAAGGCTTCTTTTCTAAACATTTTTATATCCCTAGCTGCCCTACCTTCTCTCTCCTCACCCCCAGTGAATTTAGGCTGAAGTTCCTATTGGAGATTCTGTTTGCCTCTTATTTTGGAGCAGCAGTGTCTGACATAGGGCACTTGATTTCATGCAAATGTTCTAAACATTGCAGGCAGTCTAGGTATATAAGGCAAATAGGGCCTCTAGGTTATTAGAAAGACCGTCTGGCAAAAGAAGTTTCAGAACTTTCTCCAGAAGCTCTGAACCCCCAGGCCCTGCTGCTCCTCATCTCGCCAGCCTCACTCCACATCTGCCCTTCTCCCTTGCTTTGTTTTCCCCCTCTCTAGTGGCAGCTCATAAAGAGCTTGGTGAAATGTTATGGTTCCCTCAACAGAGTGTCACAGAAGAGATTCTCTGACAGCTTTTCCTGCAGTCTTTGGCATAGGAGGTGATTGGCACGGTATCAGTGTGCCCAAAGTATTCCATGTAGTTTGTACTGTTGGTAGCTGTCACAAATCTCAGCACTTCAACAACAACAAACAAAAATCCAGTCCAGACCTGCTAGAAGCAAAACAAGCAGCTCTGGTGATATCTGTTTGCTAATCTGGAAACATGGCTTTGTCTTCCTCCTTCTCTGTCAATCTTTGCCTTCCTTCTCCTCTTCTGTCATGAGGTGTTAACATGTGCTTTTAAGACTATGGAAATATTTGGAAAATTCTTGTAAATTATATGAGTAAAACCAAATCTTTATTTCATCTCTATTTTCTAAATTATTAAATTAAAAAAAGTCTGTTAAAGCAGTAACAAAATATTCTTTGTTCCTCACTATTCTAAACCTTACGTGCCTGCATTTGTGTTTGCACCACCAAAGCAAACACCAGTTCTGCTGAATTTAATAGATGCCTGTACAAAATTCATCTGAGAGAGAAGTGCTGAAGCAGTCGTTCTTTCTCAGGGATTACTAGTCTTCATCAATGAAACACAAATGAATAGATTTTATTGTCTAGTGATGAGTACTACAAGCTAAAGAATGAAAAGAGAACCAAGGGGAACCTGTATCATATACCTGCAGTCATTCCTATCGCGATTTATTTTCTGTCTTGCAGAGCTTTTCCATAGAACATGCAGACTAGATTGCAGTCACATTACCTCAATACTTGGCTTTAGGCGCCTAAAATATTTCATTCTGACCTTTCCTCTGAGACTGTTTTCTAATCTTTCGGTATTAAGACACAGATATTGTTAAGATTAGCACTGATGTATTTGATGGACATTTTAATTGATGAATTATAGTTAAAAGGCTGCGGGACTGCAGGTGATGAATTTTTGTTTCGGTCCTGTTGACCATGTATTGAAGGTTTAAGAAAAAAGTATTTGAACCATGTCTGATGTCAATAATTGCTTCTAGAATTGTCTATTATATATATTGTGCAAAATATACTTCTATCCATTTATCTTGAAAATTTATAGAAAGTACAAATTTAAAATTAGGCTAGATGAATAAAATTACTTGCTGCAAATAACCAATCTTTCTCTAAGACATTTTTATGATACTGATTTAATGCAAAGAAAATAAGTGATTATCTGAAATCACGTTTTGGATTATAAGCGATGTAGCTTCAGAATTTTAAACTAAAGTTCAGTGTTGTAAAATATGTTTTAGCTTTTCCTTCTTCTGGAAAAATAGCTCAAGTCTGAAATCCTGCAGTAAAATATGCCTCTTGAGTCCAAATTAGTTGAGAATGTCGTGATAAGAAAAACTCAAGACATGAGCCAAATAGCCATGGGATTAAAAGTTAGACTGCTGCTCTATTGTTCACCAAACCACAATTTTGTAGTATAACCAAACATAAATTACTGATCTTGTTGTTAGGGCACAGTTTGTGCATTTTAGGAGCTTGAATTGCTGATGACCTGTTATAAACTATATTATGATTAACCCGCTTCACATTTAACAAGCTCCTTCCAGTGTATGTGTAAACATAATAAAAGGTTCAGATTGCTTGCACTGTAGGGGCACTTTGCTTTCTTATTCCAGTCCTAAACAGCACAGCTACTGTGGGTTTTTGGAAGCAGTGTGGATTTCACCACCTCATTCGAAACTGTTTTTTATAGACAGTGTCAAAGTTTGATCCAGTCATTTTTACAAGCAGTCCTTTGTCTGCACGCAAAGGACCATTCACTTAAATGAAGTGCTGGGATTTGCCTCCATCACTATAAATCAGAATGTGATCTGGCTGCACCCTTGCCAGAAATGATTACTTGTGTTAAACAGAGCCAAAAGGCCTGGCTTAAATCTGGTCCACCGAGGGCCAGAAAAAGAAGCGCAGTGATTGATGGTGTTTTTCTTCATGCTGGCTTCTGTTTGAACACGCTGGAAAGTAATAACCTTGAACAAGATAGATACTGGGTTGTCGCTGATGCACCGGATTAAAAAAACGCTTTGCTAATGGTCTTTATGTCGATTCCATCTCCCACCCAGCTGGCTGAGGAACTGCAGAGCAAGCCACTGAGCAGTGAGATCAGAGAACTGTTGAAACTCCTTTCAAAACCCAATCTCAAGGTGAGGATGTGTTGCACCTGCAAAGTGCTTTCTGCATGGGTGTCTGCATCTGCTTCCTTGGGCTGCATGGGGGTTTGTCTGCTCTAACGAATATGTGTGCTTTTAAGAAGGAACGCAATGTTCATTAGAAATACTTGTTATGAAGAAACACATTGAATGTTGCCCCTAAATTATTATGCTGTTACTGATATTTATAAAAGGAATTAAGTGAAAAGCTATTGTTTATTTTGAATGGGTATTCCAAAAAGCTGATACTTGATTTTTTTTTGTCTTTTGCTAACTTTTATTTAATGTGCTTCATAAATTTATTCAAAATGCATTTTTACTAAAAAGTTTGCAGTCATAACACTCATTTAATTGCACTGTGTGGAGTAACACAACCTGGTACTTGGAACAAAGTTCCTGATGGGTATTATTTATATACCCATATATATATAAATATATATATTTCATATTTATATATGAAAAAAATCTAATTCTGAAAACTCCTGAGGTTCTCTGTCATGCTTTTGGGGAACTGGGTACCTTTTATCTGACAGTAGGCTATAGAACTATTGCATCGCTCAGGTTGGAAGGAGGTTGTCTAGTCCAACATGCTGCTCCAACCAGCGTCAACTGAGTTCAGGTTGCTCAGGGCTTTCTCCCATCAGGTCTTGCAGGTGTGTGGGAACAAATGCCCTGTGCAGCCTTTTCCAATTCCTAATTATCCTCCTAGTAAAAACTGTTTCCTTATATCTAGTCAGAACCTCCCGTGTGTATCATTGTTAATGCACACTGTCACAATATTTTTCTACTCTAAAGAGAAGGAAGACCATAGTGCTTTAGGTGCATATTGTAATGCTAATGAAATGCAGCAATTGATAAGTTTAGAGGAAAACTGTAGAGTGGAAAGGAACCCTTTTTAAGACAGTTGTTTCTTTATACTCCCTGTAAAACACTGATTTCAAAACTTGGGACATTATGGTATCTTTGAAGTGCTACAAAATTTTAAAGATCAATTATGCCTCCTTTTTAAAGATTTTTGCACTGTTGGCTATTCCATAGCTTCCAAAGTGACCAGCTGCTTTTCTTTGAAGGGGTAAGCAATGCTAATGGTTTATTACAAGAGGAACTGTTGGTGCATCAAATTGCAGAGATCCCAAGCTTCACTGTGTAGGTATTTCCTTAGTGACTGTCCACGTGTGTTTCATTCTTCTGAAGCTTTAGTGGATTCCGTCTGAGGACAGCTTGTTTGCCACAACTGCATCTCTCCCTCACCCTTTTTTGCTTTCCCTTTCTCTCTCCGCCTCCCTCCCTCCCTTTCTCTCTCATTCACTCGCTCTTGCTGTCCGTTCCTTGGAAGTGGTTAAATGCTATGTGATAATCTTAGTGGGATTTCAGGAAAAGAAGTGCATTATCCTCAGAGTGGTTAATACGATTGAACTGCAGTAACTCAGCAAATGCCTTTCTTGGCTGCAGGAAGAGATGGCGAGCTGCAGGGTACCAAGCCCTTTGCATGGCCTGACTGCCTAACCATGCGCAGGACATGCATGCTTCCCTGCCCTGCATAGCTTGCAGGTGTTTGTGTGGCTTAGGGGAAGGAACTGACAGTATGCCTGATATTTTTGCTTATTCGTTATCTTCTCCATCCCCGTTCTCATGGCAAACATGGCTGGGAGAGGTGGTAGATAGATATCACCGCTCCCTCCTCCATCGTGTTGACCAGACAACATGGGACTTGGTATTTCCAGTTCCTCCCCAGAGATGCCCTCGAGTCTGTTCAGCTGTATCTAAGCTTATGCCATACAGCATGTAACATTTTCTAGCCCTTCACTATTAGGTTGATGGCTGGAGTGGATTTCTTTGCTGCTTTCCTTCTAGATTCCTGGGGCAAATCTATGTCTAGAACAGCTCTTTTCCACACATCCAAAATTACTTGGGATAACTGATACACCTTTTCCAGTTAGGTTGCATAGGTTTTATGTAAAAACTTGCATATGGTTTAATTCGGGATTGACTTAACCTGGCTCTACGTTATTCTGTAGGGGAAACTTTCGTCTCCTGGCCTGGCTTATAACTGCAGTGTGTTAGCTGGAGCCAGCAGGAGAGCATCCACTTTCCTACAGCTCTGCTCTAATGTTCATGGTATGATTAAGGATGATTAGGATTAGTTTACTGTACTACATGACTGCTTCTACAAGTTTGGTGGTGTAAAGGGACAGGTCAGGGGAGATGACTGTAACTTCACAGGTTTGGTTAACAAAAAAGGCTGGGAGAGGTTTCCAGCAATTGTCTGATTAGATTAATATTTCTGTATTTTCATTCTGTGTTACAAAACTGTTTTGTTGAGTTTATTTCTGAATGTTTGCTTCTGATGAGTAAAGCTTTGACAAGTTTGTGGTGTTCATGGTTTTCATCCACAGAGAAATGTTTTAAACAAGAAAATGATTTCTCTGAGACAGTTACATTTATCACACCTGAGATTTTCACGGTGTCCTAGAAGTTATTCCAAGGTTTTGTCAGGTGCATTTTCTTTCAGGAAAAAATTAATTGGGCATTGCTGGTCTTTTTAAAAATGGATACAATGCCCAGTTACATTGGGTGGATTTTTTTTCTGCTCTAACATGTGGCATCCTTTACCATAATTAAATGAACTAATAATGGTTGTGATTTATTTCATCTGATTAAAACAGAACTCTGGAAGTAGAACAGAGCACTTAGCTCTGGGAATTCAAGTGGTTTTTTTTGTCTATGTGTGAGATACTGCATTTGCATTCTAGATTTAAAATGTAATTGCAGAGTCCCATGGACTCAGGTCAGCAGCATGTATTGGTTTTGATTTCCAGTGTTGAGTAAAGACTTACAATTTACATTCTGTAATCTTGCTGTACCTTGTTAAAGATATCAGCAAGTAGAACAGTATTTCCATACCTTAGAATCCGAATCCAGTTGAATGTGGTATTCCATTTTTAAGCAGCCCAGAAATTAACTCTTTGAAGTGTATCTTACCTCTCCTTCGGCAAGCCGAAGTACAGTAATGGATGTCTTCAGTTCTTTTCCATGATAACCACAAGTGTGCAATCAAATGCTTGCAATTGATTGACGAAGATATATAATATCTGTTAATAAATTTTTACACTTCCAGCATATACATATCTAAGTTTAAAAGGTCTGCTGAGTTGGTTGTTAAAAAACAGCTTAAAAGAGTTTAGCATGTCAAAGCTTAGAATAATGGTAAATAACCAGAACAAGATGTACTGAATCACATTGCTGTGCTTGTGTTTCTTAAAGCTGTGAGGTATGTGGGGATTGCTGGGATTTTCTTTGGTAATTTTTTTTTTTTCAGTTGCAATTAAATATATACCTTAAAGATACCTTAAGGTATAAAATAGAAAGGTATATAAATTCAGGGTCAGGCTGAGCCAGCCTGCAGGCAGTGTTGCGTGGGTCCAGTGTGAATGGTGTTTGGACATCAGCGGGGGATGCTTGGGTGATTTGAAATGTCAGCAGATCAGGCTTGGATCTGCCCGCTGTAGTTCTCTGTAAACATATTTTAGATTTCTGAAAGCGAAATTTCGGTCTTCCAATGCTGTCTGTGATTCCTGGGCATTGCAGCAGCAGCAGCACTCACTGACCGTTTCTGCATTGCAGTGGGACAGGCTGTGGAAAGCCTGTCTGCTGGCAGCATCTCCAGCTCTTCCCCTCTCCTGCTCAGGTCTCACAAGGCAGACAAGAACTTGATGCACCTACGCAAAACTTGCTGAGCACGGAACCTGCCTGCTGGCCTTTCTTCTGATGGATGTTTAGACTATTTTGTAATCCTTTCCATTTGTTCAGCATAGAAACTGGTGCTTTAAGTGAATTGCACATGAATCTGTGTAGCGCTACCACTGTTTCCATTATAAGCATTAGGTAGTGCAGTGTGTCTGTTAGAACCTCATAGGAACGAGGAATGGAGGGAGGACTGTGTTGTTGTATGGAAGATTTTATTCTGTATTATTCAGGCTAATGGGCTGCATTTGAAGGTCATAATTCCTGGCCTGTGTGGAGTAGATATTACACCCGCTCCTTGGATTTTTCCTCAGTTCCTGGAGGGACTTCTGTAATTCCTGAGGTGTGACCATGAATTAGTTTGGTGTTTTTTTTTTTTTTTTAACCCTGTTTCAAGCTTATGTTGTTTATTTTATGAAGGGAGCATTTAAAAGATGGTTTGTGTTTTCAAGATTTGGAGCGTACATTCCAATTTTGTTGAAGGATAGGGCATTTAAATTGAAGTTATATGATTTTATACATATTTGAGTGAGACACAAAGAGGAATTTCCATACTCTTTTCCATGTGTAAAAGAAAGGAACTAATGTCCCTTAGCTTCCTTCTCTAATGACAACAATAAAGTTAGTGTGCTGTAAATACACAACATATGAAGCTTGACATAACACTGAAAATATCTCTTACAGTAGGCTTTTTTCCTTAGTATTTTCAATAACATGATTATATAGTGAGGATATACCTGAGGAAAGGATGTTTCTGATTTAAGGGAAGACAATTCTATGTCGTCTGTAAAAAATATGAGTTATTGGATAAAGAAGTAAATATTCTCAGCTTTAATGTTTTGTAATTTGGAGAAGTTGAAGGAACTTACATGACAGCAAACAGAATGTATGTGAAGACGGGAGTTGTACAGGATTTTGAAAGTAATGACAAATTTTAAAAATGATGATGTATCAGGTAGGCACCAGTACAATTGAGAGAGATGTCTTTATAGATTAATTTGGCTTTTTTATGAGTCTGAAAGTATTGCTATTGTCTGAGAGCACTCTACTTTTTTTTTTTAAATTAGCTGCGTTATCTAGAGACAAAGTAATGCATTGTAATGCAATTCTATAAATTGGAATATATAATTGGAAGACTAGGATTCAAGATGTTAACACAAAGTGTATCTAAAAGGGAATTTAAGTCTGGATTTTTAATGGACTTGTCACAATCAAGTTAGCAAAATGGTCTTATCTGTCAGTAGGGACAAAAATGGGAATAGAGATGGACACTAGAGTTACTCTGTCAGTCACGGGGCAGAACCCCAGTGACAGACACTGTAACAAAGGAGATGTAGTAGCTACGACAGATGATTAAACTGACAGAGACTTTAAAGATTTCAAATTATCTTCCACTTTTAATTAAAAAGCTTTCTTGAAAGTAGCTCTCAGTTCCTTTTCTAATAAGCTGGGAAAAGATGTGTTCTTTTTGGGACGGTGCTGTAACACAAGAGCATAATTGTTACTTATTTTTACAGTCATTTGAAATCCAAAAAACTAAAACAATTAACTCTAGGAATTAATATTTTAGGCACTTATTTTGTTGGCGTAGCTGTAAAAAAAAAGGTAATAAAAAGAATGGACCACCTTTTAGTCCATGGAACAATTTTATCCCAATTATACTAACTTTGAGACAGGCTCGGGCTATATTATTGGGATATCACTTTCTCTTAATGTTGTGTTTATAACAGCAGTTACATTCCTGATCATTACACATTGAAATGAGCAATTTACCTTCTGAAGTTAATCCCTATTAGGGTAAATTTAGTATGTTTTAAATTCATATAAAATATGTCCTTTGTGGTTGTCAGTGTAATGGGCAGAACAATAATTATTTTAAAAGCTTATGCCACTGTGCTAAAACTATTCTGAAGGATGTTTATACCGCTTATGACCCAGAGGAAATTAAGCCTTTTTTTTAAACTTCTAAGAATGCCAGTGGTGGTTCTCCCGGTTTCAGTGGGGTTTATCTTCTGTTTATGTGCACTGAAAGGTTTGCCAGCTGCTGGTCTGAAACGTAAACCAGGTACCTAAGCAAGGGCACAAGGCAGGACTGTGAATTACCTCAGTGCATTATGGTACACGAGCATGTACAGTATTTGGATCGCTTTGGGTGCTGTACCTGTAGCCATAGAGGAAACAAGCGGTGGACAACCCTGAAGTATTTTTCTTGGCTTCTCTTTCATTACTGTAGAATGAATAGAATTTTGGAAGTAATTTTAAGATAACCTGCAGAGTGAAGGGAAAACCACTCCCGTATGACTGGGAATGTTTTTAGATTAACTTATCCATGGAAAACTTCAATGTGCTGTTTAGAGCAAATAAAGATTCTTTAAGTTGTTTTCATTTTTTTCTAATTGCTTTCAAATGGCAAAGATGCATACACCAGAAAATTGTAAATAGGATTTACTCTTGCTGTTTTATTTGCAATTCATCTGAGTTGTACTTGACTTTCAGTTTCACAAAGCATAAACAATTTACATTTGTAAACATTTCCATCTAATAAGTACCTCCTTGGCTTTACTTCAGAATAGAACTGTGACTTAAACAAAACTAAAACTGCAGAAAATGACTCAGAGCGCTTTGTTCTTCATATAAATGTTTCCTATATTTGTTTAGGTTTCTTTAAAAAAAGAAATAGTGCTTCTTTTAGCTTGCAGCATACCTTTTCTATTGTCCTATTCGGTTCTGGTTTTCTTCTATTTACTGGGTAGTTCGTAAATTCTAGCCTTTATTTGATGAACAGCTGCTGATACCATAATCCGTGCCATCTACTAGATTTGCACAGTGGCCTAATAGACTGTTCTGATCAAAGTGCTACTTGTTATATTAAAAACCCAAACATTTTAAGCCTTTATCAGCAGAGCCTTATAAAGCTGCCTTGCAGTCACTGGCAAAAATTGCCAATATAATTTATGGTCCAGGAAACAGCACGCATTTCTCTACAAGAACTTTAACATACAAAGCACGCAAAGGAAATATTGGGCTGTAATAATATAAAACAAAAGCTGTTTTTGCTTTGAAAAGTTCATGAAGCATTTATTGTAATATGTAATTAAAAAAATCTTAATCTAAACTTTGTCCTTTTTCCAACATTTCCCTTGTAATTAGACTTGCTGAGGATTTTCCATCAGGGCCTTTTCAATAAAATATGCGGTTTCTGCAAAGTCAGCATTTTCCACTGGAAATTATTGGGATTTGCCTACAACTGTTCAGGTTTTGCATCTGGAAAACCCAATACAAATTTCAGGTCAGTTAACATCTGAGCTACATTTGGGCTGTTACTGTATCTCAAGCTCTTGGAGGACCTTTGGCCCTGTCTTTGTCTTCTCCAGTGCACCCGTGTCTTCTATTTTTGCTCATGTCCTGGGAGACTATTCTCCTCTTTATGAAATATTCATGCTCACACATGGTAACACAGACTGCAATATCAGTTCAAGAAGCATCATTTCCCATGCTTTACAACTGCTTACTTATCAGTGGTCTTTGACTTTTGCTGGTAGGACCGGTTGCAGGAGTTGTGCTCTTCTATTAAGTTATTTTGCTGTACAAACTAGTTCAACTTCATTAGTAGAGTAAGCTGGAGTACATTGTACTTCATAAGTCAACTGAGAAGTTACCTACCTAATCCTCCTATGTAAAATCAGGTGCCCTTAATTTGTAAATCTGCAAGAGCCTGCTTGATTTTGAATGGTATGCTGTGAAGTGTCGCAGGGAGAGAAATATATCTATTTTTCACCTAAGTAATATATACAAATTGTCACAACAAGAAACAAGGACCCCAGCACTGATGGTTTGATAATTAACATTGGTTAATGGATGACCCATAGATGTTCTGAGCATACCAGCCATGAAGCTGGGGGACAGGGGACAGTGCTGGGAAGACTTTTGTTGGCAAGTGAATGAGAACCTTCTGCCCATCATTTCCTGCCTTTAAACTGTTTGCCACTTTGGGAAGCCCTCCATCACACATTTTGGCAACCTTGTTAAAGGAAAAATAGGCTTTATTCTTAACGTTTTTCAGCTTCAGACCTTGACTTCCTTTTTCCATTTCCACTTGCACCCATAATTCAAAGGAGTTTTTTATAGAAAACTTTTCTGGGTGGGGAGCACTGGGAGAATATGTTGCTGCCTTTATTTTTGGAATGTTCATGTTACTGGAATGGAATAAGTAAAACAGAAATGTAATAGCAAAATAGTCCTTTTAAAAACAGCAAGAAAAGCCTTGATTTTTCACATCTGACAGGCAGAGAAAATCAGAAAGCAGTTGTGGCACACTCTTAATGTGCTAGGAGCTGACAGAGCATACATATAACAATATACAATAATCATAAGCATAGATGTAAAATGATATAAAGGAGATGAAAGAATACTGCACTAATATATTTAAGTAGAACCATCATGTTACTCTGGAAATTCTCTCAGGTCCATCTCATGTGATAACTCAGCTGATGTCCAACACACAGCTTGTCTGTCAACCTTCTTAGACGTATGGATATGAGAACGCTTGCCAGCAGCTTACATATAATAAACAAAGTGATAGATGTAATAAACAAAAGCAAAACCAGGCAGGTTGGCAGCAGAAAATAAAAGATTGGAAAAGTAAATCAAATAGATTCTTTGGTTATATATACAGACTTTCCCACATGAAGGAGCCAACCCTAACTCATGTAAGAATGTTGAGTTGCATACATGTAACTATGACATTCACATACAGTGCTTAAAAGTTGGTAACATCAGTAAAGCTGGTAATTCAGGAGGAAGAAAAAATCAGTATGGATAAAATGACATGTCATTCATGTAGCAATTCTATTCAGCTAGTGAAAATGGAGAAACTGAACAATAAGAAGCAAATGGTCCATTTTTTAGTTGTCATCTTTTTAGGCTGCTTTTTACTTCAGTGGTGCTTTTCCCTTGCCTTTTCCAGACTATATTCTATTTGAACTCTCCATTCACTTATTCAACAGTCCTCTCTTTTCTAGTTCATGGATGAATCTTCCATAGTGGTCCAGTATGGTCTCGCAATCATTTTTTCCCCCTTTCTGCTTATTCCTGGGTTTCTAGTCAGTGGCAAGGCTCTCTTCCCATGATTAGGTAATTTGTAAATCTATAAGTACCTTTATCACAAGTATTTTTGAAAATTGTAAGCTTTTTTCTTAGACTTGATTTTTTGCTGGCCTTTTAAAAAGAATATTACTACTTAAGAGGCAGGATTTATTGTATTGCACCACATCTATTTTAATATTTCATAATTCTTTAGTTACAACTTTATTAAGTACTTATAGAGATTTGCTTATATATAGTGGTGAAGATAATACTCACTGCAGCTGTTCAGTTCCCCAGAATAATACCTGAATTTAGTGCAATTGATACATGGAAATACTACTAGTGTTCAATATGGGAAAAGGCCCAAGCAAGCAAAAATAATTACCTTAAAAACTAAACTAGTTCAATATTTTCAGTTAGATGTAGTTTGAGTACTCTGTAGTTGAATTTAAGACCTCCATATCATAAATAAATATGTTATTATTTTCAGGAGGAATTAAGTATATCCAGATTCTTTTAACCTCATGGATGAGTAGATGTTTTTCTTTTATTTTTAAGACATTAGACATCATGGTGTTGTCAAATAAAGGCTGGGTCATTTATAAAAGACGCTTTCTGAGAAAGGGCAACTGCAATCTCGGCTTTTACTTTTCTTCAATTTATATTTTCACTTGATTTCCTTGGGCCAGGGCGGGTATGACAGATGTGTCTTCAGGTGGTTTTCAACCACAAAAAGATGCATGCTACCACTGCAGTCACTTAATAAAGTCAGGATGCTGCTGCTTCTTCAAAAAGATAATTGATCAAGGATTGCCAAGATATTGGAGGGGTCCTGCTGTCTCAGGGTTTTCCACTCTGAAAACCATCTATTTGTGCTCTTGGAACTTAAATAGGGCTTAAATCTTCAATAACACTTTAGCACGAATCATGTTGCGAATGTGGAAGAGACTTTGTTCAGATTCTTCACTATTGAGTTAACATCAGGGCTTATCCTGTCATTATCCACAACTGAGGAAAAACATAGGGCTGTCATCTGGAAGAATATTAACACCTTTACCAGATGACATGGATGGGCTGCATGTGTCTGTGAACAGTTGAACTTCAGAAGTGTCTCCAGGGACTGCAAACAATGAGCCAGAGGAAGCAGGAGTCTGAAGATGCAGAAGGTTCACTTTTCTGTTGGCTGTTGCTGTCTGACTACCAGCTGCAGGTAAACCCATCAGTTCAGATTAGTGAATCTGAAATCAAGAAACTACGTTTTTCAGGCAAGGAAATTACCCGTTTGTGAAAGGAAGTTCGTATAGTAATGAATAAAGTCTGCCATAGTAAAGAGCAAGAAGTAGTATATGCTGAATAGTGATCCAACTGAGATGTTGCTATGCTAAGAACATTAATATATGGTAGGTACTAAGAACACAAAACTACACATGTACAATATGTGTTTTCAATATTTTGAATCACTACTGTGACCCAAACTGCATCAAAGTCGAATTAAAAGAGAAACAGTTTTAACTGCCAGCTGAACAAGCTTGAACTGGAAGGCAGTTCTGGTTTGAGTACAGATGAGATAGTTGCAAGCATGGAATGTTTTTTTCTCTTTTGTACGTACCTAGCGGCTATCTTCTCACACAATGTATAATTTCTAGGGAATGTATAGAGAATATAAAGGAAAACTACAATATCTGAAGGATGGAAAGAAGTAAATAAACCTTAATTTTTTTTTTTTCATGAATTAGTGCACCCATTAGTTTCCCAATTACAAACTGAAAAACATGCTTAATTTAAAGGGCCATGTTTCATTTTTCTCACCATCCCTGTTAAAGGATTTTGCTTATGTTGAATGAATAATGTAAGTGATTTTCATTAGCAAAAGTAAAATGTGTTCAGACGTTTGGAAGTTAAGTGATTTCTTTAACATGTGCTGTACGTATTTAACTTGGGAATTCTGTTCAGATCAGGTTTCTGCAGGAAAGTGATTAGCTTATTGCACCTTCAGAAGGAATAATGTTACTTTTCTACCTGATAAGTGGTTACTGTAGCTTGAGTACTCACTAGTTCTACTGCTAAGAAAAAGAAGTCAGTTTACTGTCATCCCAGCCATCCTCTGGTTGCATCAGCAGCACTACCGAGTTTCTCCTATATCTAGTTTTATTGCTTGCTTCTGTTTATAGGCGGTGCTTCATGCATTAGCCAAGCTGGAGAATTCAGCTAATGTGGTTGTTCATATCTGTTAGCTGAGATGCCTGTCCTCACCTGCCCTCTTGTTACCTTATTAACCTTTATGTTGCATGCGGATTAGGGTTGCACATACTCCCTTAGCAGGCAGTGTTGGTGGTTAAGAGACTGCCATATGCTGCTGTTTTGTGATGACTGTTTACCACCCCATTTCCTGGAGAGCAGATTTAGTGGGATGGAATATAAAATTTAGTTTTATATACTCAAGACAGTAAGTTTAAAGACTAATTTTCCTGTAGAAGAAGAAAGGTTGCTCTCCCTCCCCACCCTTATCTAAATTCTTATCCTCCTTTTCCCTTGTTAACTTTGTGCTGCTTACCAGTTGTTCTAAAATGTACAGCTTGATTCTGGATACCTTATATTTTTATTCCTTTCTTCTCCAAACTGTTCGCAAGTCAAATTGCTCTTCTGTGCCTAGAGCCTGTATGCCATCACCATTATGCTACAGCTTTCTGCTGGTTCTATTCTCCTGCTTTCTAAGTTCTTGCACATGTTTGGCTGTTACGTCTCTTACACTTCTACTTCCATTTTGATGCTCTGATGGTCTTTCCTTCAGTGGGTTCAGTCTCCTCTCAGATCTTTCAGCTTTTCTTCTTCGATATCTGTCACTAGATGACTTCACTCACTTGATTTTAACTTCATGCAAGTTACTCATAAATCAGTCTTTCCAGTCTTGAATAATTTTCTCCACCAACATTGTTAGCTTGTCTTTGTATTTCTTTTGTAACCCTATCACAAAGGAGAACACAATATGGCTAGAGCTCTCTGGAGGACGAGCTCTGCCAGGCGAGGTCAGGGGCATGTTGCTGTGGTTGCTGATGAAGTTACTTTTTTCCTTCTCTGTGGCAGCCTCAGTGGAAGTTACTGTTACCATAGCAAAGAAAAGAGGTGGGAAAATGTCTCTGTCTCACCTGATTTGTCTCACCTGATCGAGTTCAACTTGAACTGCCAGAGAAAGTGGCTGGTGCTAATGATCCAAGCTATGGACTGGAACAGCAAAGTCATAGGCCATTTTGTTCCATTTTGCTGACTCTGCTGCCAGGGCAGTAATCTACCCCATAGGCAAGGTGTCTAGCAGCTGGGTTGGCAGTGTCACCATCTGCTGCAGCTGTTGGCTTTCATAAGGGTTGGTCTGAGGCCCTACAAATGTTATGGTGATAGTCTTGACTATTAATTATTTAATTTTCTAATCTTGGGGTTTTTTTTCAAGTACCGTATAGAAAAAGGCTTTCGTTTCTTTCTCTATTCTGTCTTACTTCTTTAACTCACTGTTTTCTAAAACGTTTTTCTTGACTAGTAAATGCAAAATATTTCTGAAAAGTAAGGCTTAAATTGTGTGTTTTGGTTTTTGTTAAAATAATGAGAATTTAAAAACATAAGGAAGTGTGTTCAGGAGTCAGGGCCTTCTTGGAGTATTTCTGCTCTTACACATCTCAAAATAGAAGCAAAAAAAAAAAAAATTTGTAATTGTTTTAGAGGAGCAAAAATGTAGTCAGTGTAGTTAAATGATACATACTTTTCAAAATACAGAACTGTTTTCATTAATAACATTCTCAATTTAAATAAACATTTAAACTTTCAGAACAGTTTTAGAAAAAGAACTTTGAATGTTTCCAATGTCAGATTTTCTTTGTGTAAGTTGATAGTGTAAAATTTCAATTTATAAACTGTGAAATGATCAGTGATAGCTTTAATATGAAATATACAGCACTAGTTATTAGATGTTTCAGAGGTCTGATGAAAGTATTCATTTCCAGCTAGATCATGTCTAAGAATTTAGCTGAACATCAATATTTATATTTAGGTAGTGCAGGAGTTTCAGTCATACCTTCTTTCAAGTTCTAAATATGGACCATGTTTACATTAGTGTATCATAAGCATAGAACTTAGAGCTGAAATAAAATCTTTTTCTCCAGAGGTGCTTAAATGTACATGACCCTAATCTTGGGTGATACGTGCATAGTTCTGAAGAGTTGTGTGTTTGAAAACAAAAACAAAACATTAAAAAAAAATTAAAATGTCATCTGCACTTCCTGCTGTTTCTTGCGATAGGTAAAAATTAGTATCATGGAGTATAAAACTGCGGCGAATAAATTGATCACTGCTTATGTACTGAAGGAAAACATTGCTACCTTTGTATTGCTTTGTGCATTTCCTGCACAATTAGTCTGTGCAAATGTTGTTCGTGATAGGATCCAGGTTTTATTTCTTTGCACTTGTAATTTATTTGTTCTTTAAAAAGACCCAAATTTTTCTATGAAAGTCTAGTCTGATAGATAGTTTTTCGGACTAAGCATACATTATATTAAATGTACAGTACAAAGAAGCTGCTGAAGAAATGTCCCTTTGTGAATGTGGTAATTTTTTTGTGTGTCCAGGGTATACGGAAGTTCTCTTAAGTATAGGCTCTGATCACCTCTGGTTGAAGTGAAATCAAAATAGCTTTGTAAGTTTTGTTTGCAGATTAATTATTGCCCGATGTCTATGCTGCTGACGATTTCAAGAGCAACTACAGTGGACAGAGTGTAGCGTGTTAGAAGAAGCAACGAAGGGAGACAAGCAAGAAAGAAATCTTAGTATGTTCAGTGTACAGCATAAACAAGTTTGCGATGACAAGGTCTTCTGGAAACTAGACCAAGAAAAGACACATCATTTCTGGCATTTGTACTCTTACCAAAAACATGCATCTCTGCACCAAGATAAAATAATACCAGAGTCTGGGTAAAAGATCTTACATTGAAAACTGTAGTGCATTGTGGTTTAATAGGTTTTTTGGGAGGAGGAGGGAAGGGCTTGATAAGTTGCAGTTGGTGTGAGTGAAGAAAAACATCATAAATACCAGACATTGATTTGCATTGGTTTATAATACTTGGGCTGCATTGTTCTTTTGCGCAGTGTCCAGGAGCCTGATCTGGCATTTGGAGCAGGGAAGTATCTTTTTAACACTGGTGGCATAATTCAGTGTGGTAGTGGACAGAATCTGTTTGCAAGTTTCATTTTCAAGGGTAGGTTCTTTTGAACACATTTTAAGTTGCTACCTTTTACTCTGGAAGTGGTGCTTTAGATTATTTTCATCTGTTTTCTCTATCTGCCTGATTGTTTTTGAACTGCAATATAGAACCTCATTAAATTCAACCAGTCCATGAGTATGCCCTAGCTTTATGTGGAAAAACGTAATTGCAGAAGACTAGTTTTAGAAGTCTTAACTGTAAGTAGCCTGAAGTAAAAGCAAGAACTACTTTTGTTTTAGTAGATCTTTGATATTTCACGTACATCTGTAGAGGACTGCATGTGATTGCATGGCTTTTATGTATGCAATGTTTCATAATACATATTTCCAGGAGGAACCATAATTGCTAGCCTGAGGTTTTTAGCTCAGATCTAAAGTAAAACTGATCTTTGGTGTGAGGGAGCTGGTAATTTCCGATGGTAGATAATACAAATTCATAACAGTGCCTTGGAAGAAAACCAGAAATAATTAGTTAGACTGTGTTGAAATGTTTTTATCAATTTGTACAATATGCATAGAGTTTAGTAAAACAATAGCAAATTCTCATGAAGCAGGCATGATCTTCCTCTGTGTTTATTTTGTTGAAGAACTACAGATTTAAACTTAAGAATTTCAAGATTACCATACACCATCTCCCTTCTGCTTTTGACATGATAGATTGCAGCATTGCCTGGAAATTGTTTTCTGTTGTTACAGTCTCCTCCATTCAGGAAAAAAACCCTGGAATAGCATAATTGAAGTGTCATGGTTTTTTAAAACATTTCCATTATCCTTGAGAACATACAGTTTCTGGTCATTTGTGTACTCAGTCTAATACCATCGGCCTTTTACAGTAATTGTTATAATAGATTAATTACTATAGTCATTGATATGATACCTTCTGATATCATTCATGTCAACAACATTGATGTGTTCTGCTTTATCCTAAACGCCTCAACATTTCCCAAAATGCTTTAATTTTATTGTCAGGAAGGTTATAAATTTGCAAATTGTTTTTACTATTCAGACTAGAACTTTTGTAATATTGACTTTTTGAGAAAAAAAATAATGTCAAAATGTAAAATATTTAAGTATTTAGGAGCAACTACTTGAAAACAGAAGCAACTGATAGCAGTAGATGGAATTATATCATAGAATCATAGATTGGTTTAGGTTGGAAGGGACCTTTAGGGGTCATCTAGTCCAACCCACCTGCAGTGAGCAGGGACATCCTCAGCTAGGTCAGGTTGCTCAGAGCCCTGTCCTACCTGACCTGGAATGTTTCTAGAGATGGGGTCTGCACAACCTCTCTGGGCAACCTGTGCCAGTGTTTCACCACCCTCATGGTAAAAAATTGTTTCCTTATATCCAGTCTAAATCTACCCTCCTTTAGTTTAAAACCATTTCCCCTTGTCCTGTCACAACAGGCCTTGCTAAAGAGGTTGCCCCCATCCCTCCTGTAGTCCTGCTTTAAGAACTGGAAGGCTGCAATAAGGTCTCCCCGCAGCCTTCTCTTCTCCAGGCTGAGTAACCCCAACTCTCCTTGCAGGAGAGGTGCTCCAGCCCTCGGATCATTTTTGTGGCCCTCCTGTGGACCATTTCCAACAGGTCCATGTCCGTTCTGTGTTGGGGGCTGCAGAGCTGGACACAGCGCTCCAGGTGGGCTCCCACCGGAGCAGAGCAGAGGGGCAGAGTCACCTCCCTTGACCCGCTGGCCACGCTGCTTTTGATGCAGCCCAGGATATGGTTGGCCTTCTAGGCTGCAAGTGCACTTTGTTGGCTCATGTCCAGCTTTTTGTCCACCGGTACCCCCAAATCCTTCTCCGCAGGGCTGCTCTCAATCCCTTCATCCCCCAGCCTGTATTGATACATTGGGTTGCCCTGATCCAGGTGCAGGACCTTGCACTTGGCCTTGTTGAACCTCATGACGTTCTCACAGACCCATCTCTCCAGCTTGTCCAGGTGCCTCTGGATGACATCCCATCCCTCAGGCGTGTCAACTGCACTGCTCAGCTTGGTGTCATCTGCATATTTGCTGAGGGTGCACTTGATCCCACTGTCTGGGTCATTGATGAAGATATTAAATAGTACCAATCCCAGTATGGACCCCTGAGGGACACCACTCATCACTGGGCTCCATCTGGACATCAAGCCATTGACCACTACCCTCTGGATGGGATCATCCAGCCAGTTCCTTATCCATCAAACAGTCCACCCATCAAATCTGTATCTCTCCAGTTAAGAGAGAAGGATGCTATGGGGGGCCGTGTCAAAGGCCTTACAGAAGTCTAGATAGATGACATCTGTAGCTCTTCCCTTGATCTCTGATGTAGTCACTCCATCATAGAAGGCCACTAGGTTGGTCAGGCAGGACTTGACCTTGGTGAAGCCATGCTGGCTGCCTTGGATCACCTCCCTGTCTTCCATGTGCCTTAGCATAGCTTCTAGGAGGTTCTGTTCCATGATCTTCCAAGGCACAGAGGTGAGGCTGACAGGACAGTAGTTCCCTGTGTCTTCCTTTCCACTGTTTTTAAAGATGGGCACAATGTTTCCCTTCTTCCACTCCCCAGGGACTTCACCTGACTGCCACAACTTTTCAAATATCGTGGAGAGTGGCTTAGCAACTACATCAGCCAATTCTCTCAGGACTCTGGGATGCATCTCATCAGGTCCCATAGACTTGTATATATCCAGGTTCCTCAGGTGGTCACGAACCTGATATTCCCTTACAGTGTGAGGGGCTTTATCCCCCTGGTCTCCATCCTGCGGTCCATCAGCTTGGGAGGGGTGAGGAGAGAGTTTACCAATGAAGACTGAGGCAAAAAAGTTGTTAAGTACCTCGGCCTTCTCCTCATTTATTGATACTAGGCTTCCATTCTTGTTCATTGGTGGGTACGCTTTGTTTGGCTTTCCTTTTCTGGTTGACATACCTGTAGAAGCCTTTCTTGTTATCCTTTGCATCCCCTGCCAAATTCAGCTCCAGCCGCGCCTTGGCCCTCCGGACCCCCTCCCTAACACAACCGGGCAGTGTCCCTATGCTCTTCCCAGGACACCTGTCCCTGCTTCCACTGCCTGTGCAATTCCCTCTTGCTCTTCAGTTTGACCAACATGCCTCGACTCAGCCATGCTGGTCTCTTCCCTTCCTTGCCTGATTTCTTACACCTGGGAACTGAGAGCTCTTATGCTGTATGGAACGCGTCCTTAAAGATCTGCCCAGCTCTCTTCTGTTCCCGCGTCCCTGAGGACTGTTACCCAGGGGGTCCTGCTGACTAACTCCTTGAAGAGCTGGAAGTCTACTTTCCTAAAATTTAGGGTCCTGACTATACTCCTAGTTTTTCCCATATCCCTCAAGAGTGTGAACTCCACCAATGCGTGATCGCTGCAGCCCAGGCTGCCTCCAGTCTTGATATCACCAATGAGCACACTTGCATTGGTGACCATCAGGTCTAGTATTGCATTGCCTTGGGTAGGGCTGTCTGTTACCTGGCTCAAGAAGTTATTCTCAACACATTCTAGGAATCTCCTGGATTGCCTACAGCTCTCTGTGCTACTTTTCCAGCAGATGTTGGGGTGGTTGAAGTCCCCCAGTAGGACAAAAGCCTGCAAGTGGAAAGCCTCCTTGAGTTGGAGGAAGAAG
This sequence comes from Phalacrocorax aristotelis, assembly GCF_949628215.1. Taxonomy (NCBI): domain Eukaryota; kingdom Metazoa; phylum Chordata; class Aves; order Suliformes; family Phalacrocoracidae; genus Phalacrocorax; species Phalacrocorax aristotelis. The sequence goes on from NC_134277.1 coordinate 18,116,386, forward strand.
GCTTCATCCATAGGCTCCCCTTGATCAGGCGGCCTGCAGTAGACACCAACCACAAGGTTCCCTTTATTGCCTCTGTCTCTGATTCTTACCCATAAGCTTTCAACCTGCTTGTGGCTATTCTTCAGGGACAGCTCTTCACACTGTATTGATTTCTTGATGTAGAGCAACGCCTCCACCCCTCCTTCCTTGCCTGTCCCTTCTGAACAGCCTGTAGCCATCGATAGCCACATTCCAGTCATGGGATTCGTCCCACCAAGTTTCAGTAGCAGCAATCAGGTCATATGTATGGCTGTTGCTGTTATTCCTGCTATAATGCATAGTTTTCACTACAAAACTAAAAGCATTACTTACCTTTTAAACTGGTGAAAAGTGGTTATTACAAATAATTAAGACTTTCCAAAGTAAAAAAGAACTTTGAGTTCTGTATCTAGAAGAAGCTATGAACTTTAGATTATAGCTGAGATTTTTTAGAGCCTTAGGAGAATAAGCTTTCTAACTTTCTTCGACTTTCAAGATTTTTTAATTTATGCAAGTTCATAAATTATTTTATTTTTGAGATTGAACCTTTTGTCAGGCTTTGTTAGGCTTTTCTTTGAAAAAAATCTATTGTTCAAGCTATGCATGAACTGAAGAAGCAATAAAGAAAGGAGGCAAGGCTTGCGACAGGTGGTTGATAAGCACCTGCCTGAACCAAATCGTTTCAGCAATATGTTCCTCAATCTCAATCATGAATTCCACAATAAATTAAAAATTCCTAAGATAATTTGGAGTTCGTATGAAAGGGAGCTAGTATGAAAGACATCCAGTAACAAGGTAAGCTTCCAGAGCTCCTCTGAAGGGAATTGTTGGGCAACAGCTTAATGTTGTTCATCTTGTGCTTGAACAGAAGTACTGGAAGATGCTTATTTTGCTTATCTGTTTTATAGGACTGCTTACTGTATCAAAGAAACTTTTTATCTAGGATAATTAGAATGATGTTCTTATTTCAGGAGACTTGAGTTTTCTCCTGATCATAATTTTTGTAATTTCAAGCTAACGTGCAAAGCACTCGATATTTTCATGTGTATGAAGACACTGTTCTGTATCCACAAGTTACTAGATGCATACATTGTGTATATGAAAACATATAATTTATGGAGTTCTTTCATCAGTTTGATGTGTGTTAAAATTGTATAGAAGAATTATATTCAATCTACGTTCATCACAGTAGTAGAGTTAGGCTATAAATAATATCCTCTGCTTTGTCTTTCATGAACTTTTCAGATGCCAGATATAATATACTAACTATTAATGTTTCCAGGCTTTGCTCTCTGTACATGACACTGTTGCTCAGAAGAACTACGATCCTGTCTTGCCCCCCATGCCTGATGATATTGATGAGGAAGAAGATTCAGTTAAAATAATCAGGCTCGTCAAAAACAGGGAACCATTGGTAAGTAACCCTCTCTTTTGGGTTTTTATACTTGTGCACATGGTGGGGAGTGTTCAGATTATGAATATGAATGGGTGACATTAACTTGAAATGTGGCTAGACAGACATTACACATGTTTATTCATAACATTCAATAATACACTTGTGACTTCCATTTGCAGTCATTATTAGTAAAGCACACGAAATGAATAATAAGAATTTGTTCATTCATGCTGTTTGAGCATTATATACGTGGGCCAGTCTGAGCATTTAGATCAATAATATATTAATCTTTTATCTTGAATTCAAATCATGAACTTGTTTTAAAATGAGAGAGGGAGAATGAATCCCCAAAGAAATCTTGACCTTTGCTGTGAACTGTGCCTGTTAGCACTCATGTAAAAAAATGTGACCTTTCAATACACTGAAAAGAAAGCATAAAAACATATTTTAAAATACTTGAATTGAAATCTGGGCAAATTTAAGATGTCTGTTGTTGTACTTTGGATTATGACTACTAGAAAGTTAATATCTTCATGGGGATATCTGGAAAAATGAAAGGACTAAACCTAGGTTGTATTACAAGAATATTAAAGTGCTTTACTGATTTGGTTATTTTTATTTGCTGTAGAGTAGGAATCATCTTGTGTAAAATTTAACTATATTCTTTTCCTCCTGTAAACCAGTAAGAGCTTTGTTTTATGTTGTACTGGATATTTATTTTAATGGATAGCAATCCTGAAGAAATATCTGCAAAGTTACTTTGAGAAAGCTGTGATTCTGTACTTGAGATGATAGAGGGAGAGCGATGCCTCTCTTAGACGTACAGGGGTACCTTGTCGCACAGTAGGTATCTTACTATTACTCTTATTCTTGATGGATTTCTGGCATCAATAAGGAAGAAATAAGTTTTGGTATTGACTGCCTGTAGGTGTTTTAACATATTAAACATTTTTTTCCCCAAAAAATATTTAAATCACAGCTTTAAGCTTTCTGTTTTTTTTTAAAATCAAATAAATTCCTTGAGGAAGAAAACAAACTTGGTTTAGGATTGTGTCTGAGAGAGTATTAATTCTGAAAGGTGTGAAGAAATTTGAACATACAGTATAAAATGACTTCTAATTGAGCAGCTTTTTTTTTAGTATTAATGAAAACACCCTTATTGTTTTTTCTTGAATTTACGTTAGAAAAATCTCAAAATCTTAATTTATATAGTTTCCAACATGATTTGCTTCTAAAACTTTTGTGAGTTAAATACTCTAAGTTAATAGTATCCCAAAGTGACCTGGATAAACAGCAACTTTGAAAACAAAACTGAGAGGTTTTTCTAAAAACTTATGTTATACACTGTATATTGACTTTTGAGATTTTGAGCCCTCTGGTAGGGACAAATAGAGTTGCCTAAGCCAAAGGTTGTCCCTGGGCTGTTCCTCAGATTCCACTCTTGCCCATTTATTCCAGTGGGATACTGAACTCTTCAAGGTACCTGTGTTTCTGTTGTGGTTTAACCTCAGTAGGCAGCTCAGCCTCACACAGCCGCTCAGTCACTTTCCCCAGTAGGATGTGGGTGAGAATCGGAAAGATAAAAGTGAGAAAACTTGTGGATTGAGATAAAGACAGTTTAATATGTAAAGCAAAAGCTGCATGCAAGCAAAGCAAAATGAGGAATTAATTTACTACTTCCCATTGGCAGGCAGGTGTTCAGGTATCCCCAGGAAAGCAGGGCTCCAACATGCTTCATCATGGTGACTTGGGAAGACAACACACCATAACTCCAAACATCCCCCTCTTCTCCTTCTCCCAGCTTTTATTGCTGAGCATGACATCATATGGTGTGGGATATCCCTTTGGTCAGTTGGGGTCAGCTGTCCTGGCTGTGTCCCCTCCCAGCTTCCTGAGCACCCCCAGCCTGCTCGCTGTTGGAGTGGGGTGAGAAGCAGAAAAGGCTTGACTCTGTGTAAGCACTGCTCAGCGGTATGAAAACATCCCTGTATTATCAACACTGTTTTCATCACAAATCCAAAACACAGTACCATACAAGCTGCCATGAGAAAATGAACTCTATCACAGCCATAGCCAGTACAGTCTCTGAAAAGGTGCATCCAACTTAGTACAACTGTTGTGCTAAGGAGGTAACAAATAGTCTTATTAGAACTTTCTTTTACTAGGCTGAACGCAGCCATGGAAAATATAAAAGAAAAGTGAGAGAACTCAGTCTTCCATTTGTCAAGATTGTTTAGTGAAATTATCAAGGCAAAAATAGCCTTATAATGGAATCTGTGATAGATCTATTGCTAGGAAGAGGCAAAGAGCAGGAACTAATTGCATCCTACAACTGCTTGAGAGTGGGGAGCTCACAAGAACAGTGGAGTCAAACTTCTCAGCAGTGAAAGATGCTAAAACACATGGCAATGACCATAAGTTGCAGCCCTGGGAAGTTTAGACCGAGAATTAAGAAAAGTATTTCATTCAGTGGGATGTACAACACTGGAACAGACTGGAGATGTGGAATCTGCAACCTATTCCATAAGGCAATGGCTGACCTGATCTGGTCTGACAATAGTCCTGCTCTGAGCAGGAGATTGGCGTAAATGACTTCCAAAAGCTGCCCTTCAACCAATATTTCAAACATTATCTGGTTAGGTTATCTGTAGGCAAAAAGGACTATTTATGGTCTCACCAAATCCCCAGCCTTTCTTGATGTTTTATTTTTGTTGGAGAAGAGCTTATGGTGAGTTCTGTTTTGCATGTTACTTGTTTTCCAGGAAGGCTTACTGTATGGTGTCCTCTTGCTTTTCCATAATCCACCTTCAATCCATTTTAACATTATTAATGTTAATGTCAAACATTCTTTCTGGCAGACTGATAGGCAATTTTTCTTATGACACCACCACCACAATACATAATAAACCTGTTGTTTGTGTCTCTGCTTTCCACAGATTAATTATTTATTCTTAGGTAGGGGTGAGAAGAAACATGGATAGTAATTTAGATAATGTCTTACCAGAATATGGCACAGCAGAATAAAGATGCTAGGCATGTTAGATCTACTGCTTCTATGCTTCTTGAAGCTGTTTTACTAAAGTAAGCATATGCCATGATCTATATTTACTAATATTTACTAAACTATTTAAATTTTCATTTTCTATTTATTTCCATGTCTTTTTAATGGCTTTTCCTTTGAAGCTTCTTCTAAAGTCTTAGATATTCTTAGCTGAGTACAGATCAGAGAGTCTCTACTTATTGTCTAACCACTATTCTGCAGTCATAAAGTCTGACTTCCACTTGTATAGTTGTATCAGGATTCTTGCTGCTGAATTCAAGTTTGGAGGTACCATACAATAATTTTCTGGGGTGGAGATGGTCTGGTTTCTTGACTTGAAGATACTGAGCTCTCTGAACTTTTCTTTCACCTCAGATGCATTCTCATTCTCCATTTGTACGCAAACAGTAGAGACTGTTTTTCTGCAAAATAGTAAGCTTTCCAGGGTGTGCAGCTGATGTAAATTCTTGAACTGGATATCTCCTTTGGATGACTTTCAATGGTACTCTCTGTGAAGAAAATTAGGCACTCTCTTAACTATGGAATGTACGGTTGGACTCAATGATCTTCAAGGTCTTTTCCAACCTAAATGATTCTATGATTCTATTCTATATCTAGTGACCATTTTTATATAAAACTGTACCACATTTCCTCTTGTACTTGTTCATGCTTTTCTCCAAGTTAAGTACCCCACCAATGTTCTGAGCCTGTGTTAATCACATACTAATGAAGCCTGAGTTCCCAGGAGTAATCACCTCAAAGGAGAGGGAAGCACATGGTTTGTGGGAGGGCCTTCTGTTTGCCAGATTTTATCAGTTCAGAAGTGAGTGCTGAACATTCGTCCAGTTTTTTGGAAGAGGTGATTTAAACCTTTTGTTAATCCTCCCACAGGTTTTGGTTGGTTTGTTGGGTTTTTTTCCCCCCTAAATGCTCTGTTAGCAAATGCCATTCTAGCAGTGTCTCGCTCAAGCAAGGTGAAATTGTGTTAGGAGGTTTTATCTGAACAAAGTAATTCAGAACATCTCTGAACCTTACATGAAGTACAAACATCTCTTTTCAGAGCCAGTCCAAAGTTCACCTGGCTATGATTAGGCTTTTTATCAGTTGGTTTGGAGGGTTCTTACATATGCCTGCCTCTCCAGGGTTTTTTCAGGCACTGCCATGTTCCTGGTTAGCATTCCTGATAGCCAAGATGTACAACTATTCTACCAGGAGATCAGTTCCTGGCCTCTCACTACTTCCAGCTCCCACATGATATTTTTCCAGGTTTGTTACATTTGTCTTGCAGTTATTCTGAATAAGATGCTTCTTCACATAAAGATGGTTGCTTCTTTGTAACACAGATTAATTTCACATAAATTTAGCTATTTGAAAACTGATCTCTATGCTGTGTCTATAGTAAAGAGAAAAATAGGCAGCTCCAGAGAATGAACCGTGCCATCTATTTAAGATGCCTGCCTTAATGAAAGGATGATTCGTTCTCTGGAGCTGCCTATTTCTTTTCATTAGCTATAGGAGGAGCTAAGACACGTAGCTTGAACTAGATTCCTGATTTCCATAGCTGAACTTGGGCAAAATGAATTGTGGTGATTTAAAAGAGTCATTTACCTGTTCTGCCCGTGCAGGTTCTACAGCTCTTGCTTGCCTTTCACTCTGAGTCCCTGTAACTTGGTTCTTATTAGCAAATAAACCCAACTACTTTATAGGTGGGATTAATTTGGGTGTAGGGACAGCTTTAGTATGCATAGTCTACATGTATGCGGGCATCAACTTTTAAATAACTCTTCACTGTAAGGTAGGTAACTGGTATTTGTATTTGCATTTTCAGTAGAGAATGAATTAAAATAAGGCTGAAGTACTTATTTGCATTCAACATCTGCATGTGCTTTTGCTTAACAGAAAGGTATGCAAAGCTGCTGCTGATGTTTCGAACTCTTATTAGTAATTTATTTTACAGGCTAGTCTTTTTTTAAAAAATAAAGGCTTATAATGTTTATATTATGGAACCAGCAGATAAATGAACCAAGGAAGCTCACATCTGTGAAACCCTGAGTGATGCTCACCAATCAGCATTACTACATTAATACTGAAAAAACACCAAACAATAAAAAACAAAAAACAGTGGAAGAGCCTTGCTGAAGGAGCTTGTATTATTTTTAGTGCTTTTGCATGGTATACCTTTAAACATTTTCTCAGTCTGATCACCATATGGCTCCCAAACTCCTTATTTTTCCCTTTAAAAGTATTTTAAACTGAGCTATGCTATTACATCTGTATATGTCTCATTTAGGGTAACTTACACTTTTGGCTAGCAACACTAAAAATATTTTCCAGCTCTCAAGGTCCAGTCTAACCTTCTTCCATTTTTAAAACTCTAAATGAGGAGCTGCACTGCACATGTAACTGAAAGTACTGGAGCTGAACATCTCATAAGGAGAAATTCTTGCCAGATTATATATACCTCATAGTTTAAGCAGGGCTGGCAGCAGTACAAGAGAAGCTGCTTTTTCAGAAAATCAACTGTTCAGGTTTTCAAAACGAAATCCACTTGTGTTTGACAATTTCTTTTTAGCTATTCCAAATTGAGAGGGAAGGGGAATTTAAGGAACCCCCTGTTTTCTTTGTGTATTCTAGGTACAGCAAAACCACATAAACTCAAATAGTGCTTTTCATGGGTCTGCCCATTCACTTTGAGTTTGCCGTAAATGAGTTACTGACAGTGAGATAACTTGGGTTAAATAATTTCCCTGTAAATTCAAACTTGATTTTCTGCTGATAATTCCAGGTAATTCCAAATTACCTGATACCTTTATGGGGCCTTCTTTCAAAGTGGCTAATCTGTGCTAGGAATTAATTTTGTGCCGGCACATCGGTAGTGATAGTCACATAAAGCATAAAGCAACCGTTCCATTTGGACAAGAGCCTTATCGTTACTTCCAGATGCTGGCTGGCTCAATAATGTGCTCTTCAATCCCACACAAGTTTTTTTCTAGGGTCTGCCTTAAAAACAAGGTGAAGTGAAGTACTCATTTTTAGACGTCAGCGTTAGGGCCTGGGGTAGCTGGATGATCACAGTGGAAGGCTGTCAGTCATTGCCTGCCTTTTGCATTTGGTGGCATTTGATAGTGTTGACTTCTAGGTGAAAGGCATAAAGCCTTTCCATTCAAGGCTTTGTCCCTGATTAATTAGGAGAGCCTCTGTTTTCCGTGGACAATACAGTGGAAATGTCCTGTATTTATATTTGACTCTAGCATCCTAATGCTGCTTCCCCTTCCCGTCCCACCCCCCAATATATCCATCAAAAAGGTGCTTTGTACATTTAAACAGATGTAACTTCCCAGGTATGAATAATAAACTTCAAATTAATAGCTGTTGCTTCAAGGTCAGAACTTAATATTGAGATCTAGGCTAGAGCAGTTAATGCTTTGTTTAATATTCCTAATGGTATGCAATTCTTTTTGCACAGAAGTCTAATAATGAGTTTTTAATGTGAGATTAGATGCAGCTAAATCTTTACCTTTTCGAAACTCTCAGACTCATTTGAAACTGTAATACAAACAAATGCTTACCAATATAATTACATTATAAACAACACAAAAATAAGGCTGGCAAATTGCAGAATTACTTTGCTTAGGGATAGAATGTCATACTAATAAATTTAAGGTGTAAAATAAAATGTGCAAACACAGCACATCAATTTTGCTGTAGAGTGCTGGCTACTGTTAATGTTTCAGCCAAAGAGAATATTGTGCGGTGACTGTTTTTATTTTTTCTCTACTTGCAATAAATGCAGCTTGCGTATAATAAATTAATCTCCCATTTTTGTCTTGTGCTATATCTCCTACTTAGAGGCAGAGGGAAGGGGAAACAAGTTTATTATTTACAGTCAGTAAAACCGTTAACTGCAGTAAAATGTCACCCCCATTATTTACTTGTTCATATTTCAGCTTCACATCCCTGAAACACTTAAAAATTGAAGTAGTAATAAACATATTTATGTTTAATCTAAACAAATACAGAAAGCTATCTAAAAAGGCAATTTAATTATTCAAGGAACTTTATAATGTACTTATGTACCTTACTTCAAGCACAACACTTCTCCGATGGAAGGAAATTCTAACGGCTGTCTTGTACTCAGAGGTGAAGTAATACTGTTTGATCACTAATCAGAAATATGGAAATGTTCAGAAAATTCACTTACCTGCCAGAGTCCTAAACACCTCTGTTGATTAACAAAGCTAGAGCTATCGCAGGTAACTAACTACATTGCCATGGCAAAGTAATCGTGTGCAGATAAAAAGCTGTTGGCCAGGAGGTGCTTTTTTGTGGTGTTTTTTAAAAATACTGGATCAAATAACCTTTTTGGAGGTAATTATACAGTACAACGTAGCTTGCTAAAATCCCCCTTGTTATTCTGTGGATTCTGCCTTCCAGAGCAGGGCCAGCATTTCCCCCCTCAGTCCTCCCCATCTGCCTGAAAGGACTGGCACAGCAGCTTAGGCAGCAGCTCCGTGCCTCCGTTTCCCTTCCCTTCTTGCTTGTCCCTGCTGCTGCCTGCTGCTTCCCCATCACCTTGTGCCTCTTTTCAGCGCACCCTCACGGTTCTAGTTACAAAGGCATTTTTCTCATCTAGACAGCTGTTCACTGGCAATTTAACTACGTGATGTCATTTTACCTAAATGCCTTGCACTGTGTGTGTGTTATGTATGAAACCAGTCATGACTAACTCAGGAAATGTTCCCCTCCTCTGCATTTCTGTCCCGCGGGTGTTCCAGGTGAGCCCTGATGTGCAGGGACATTTCTCAAATTTGTGTTTATTTACTGATAACATCATAAAGCAAAACTATGGTTAGTGGGTGCACAGGCAGTTCTGAGCGTAAAGTGCAACTATTATGAACACAGTCAAACTTTTTGTACCTTTAGTGTTTAACGTGGCCTGTTACATACATGCAGGAAAAACAATTTATCAGTTCTTAGTAATAGTTTAGTACAGTTTTAGCAACAGACTCAAGTAAGGTACGCTGCAGTTAACATTAAGTAAAAAAGTAAACTACTTGTATCATGTGTCCAAACTGCATAAGTCAGTCCTGAATGGAAAAAAAGTCTAATTTTAATAGGATGGTACTAGAGCAACATATTTTGTATATTCTTTCCATGAGCAAATATCATTTCTGGCTTATTCACACGTTGGTCTGATGTGAACTTTTTGCACTTTTACATAGCAAAAGTTTTTTTAGTCTAGTGAATTCAAATTATGGTAAAATTAACCAAATACCTTTTTTTTTTTTTTTTTTTTTTTAAGGGGGCTACAATTAAAAGGGATGAACATACTGGTGCAATTGTGGTGGCCAGGATAATGCGTGGAGGAGCTGCAGATAGAAGTGGTAAGGTGTTGCTGTTTTCCGCTAGCCATTCCAGTTCTGTAACTCAGAAAACTATGAAATGGGAGCATTTTGTACACACGAAATACATCACTATCACAAACAAAAATATTTGGGGTTTGGACAACTTCCCAAAGTGATAATTCAATACTGTATGCATGCTGCATTTTTTCCCCAATTCACTTGCAACCAGGTATCTTTGAGTCAGCAGATGCAGGGTTTTTTTAATATGTGTCGTGGTTTATTTCCAGTTGAAGGCATCCACTTAGAAATGATAGGATATGCTAAGATTACAACCTGTTGATGGAGGAACTCAGGATGGCTGAATTATTTTATATTAGTACATCCATTTGGAGTTTCAGCTGGTAATTCAATTTCAAAATACTAGCACATCCTTGACTGCCATTGTTTAGTTTGGGATGCTCCAAGTCTGAAAGAACTCCAGCAAGAGGTCCTGACTTATACTCTAAAGGGCCTCTTTTCATTGAAGAGAATCTAGGACAGCTGTGTTTCACACTTAGATGGGGTAATGGAGTAAATCTAGATACATATTGTTAAATTAGGAAGCATTTGTGCCACAAATTAGCACTCTCAGCCTAAGTGTTCTTTGCAGTACTTGCAGCTGTGTAGCAATAAGAAAGTAGTATGAGTAGAAAAAGAATTGGCACATGTATTTTTCAAACATCTGCATAAAGGTCTGGAAAAATCATAGAGAAATGGTACTAATTTTCAGGAGGAAGGAAGGCAGGTGAGCAAACCAACCATCTCAAACTTATCTGTGAGGACAGTGGCTGTTGTGTTCACCATATATTTCTGCTTTTAAGTGAGAGCTTAAAGTGGGTGAGCAAGGGAGAAAAAAGCTGTTAATGGCATTTTTTGTATAACATGTAGCTGCCATTTAACAACTCCTCTTTGCCTTCTGTAGGTCTTATTCATGTTGGTGATGAACTGAGGGAAGTCAATGGGATTCCTGTAGATGATAAAAAACCTGAAGAAATAATACACATTTTGGTAAATACCAAGCATTTTAAAATTAATTTAGGGGAGTCAAGAAAAAGTAATTAGACGTATGATTTCTGGTGTATTTCTTAGAAAAAAGTATATTCTGCAATAATGCCTTTTCTTCCAGTGCCATCATTTACAAACCTCTATTTCCTTAAAGAATGATTTTCCACATATTACATATATATGCAATTACAGATTACCTGTAAAGAGTTAATGATGGTAATATGGCTGTAAATATGTTGCAGAATGTTGCAGACCTCAGTGTATAATCTACAGTTTTTAAGGCACACCACGATGGGTTGAATTCAAACTATTTTAAATGTATTCATTACTAATGCGTTAACTCCATGTGAAATACATGTACTTGATAGAATAAACTGTTACATTAAGATTATATTTTATATTGATTTGCACTATATAGCTATATATGGGATTATGTTTGCACTCCTCTGAACTACACAATATCTAAAGCCACCTAATTACTCACTTATGGAGCACTGTTGCAAATTAAGTAATTTTGACTTTTTCAGAAATATTTAATATTTTTACAGCAAAGAAACTGATGAGAGTCATGGCAGGTCTTTATGTTCATGGTGTAGGCATTTCTATATACATAAATACCTTGCTGTCCTGCTGAATTGAGTGGCTGTCTCACAGTTTTGATTCAATAACCAAGATGATTCATTTCAAATGTTAGCCTGCTGATATTCATACTTGCTTTAGGGTTTTGCATTCCCTACAGAAACATATTTTTCTGCAGAAATTAATATTTAAAAATCTCTAGAAACACAATAGCACTAGAAAAGGTGTGAACAATTTCCCCATTTACCTCCTCGTGGTACAATATAAACATCAAAAGCTAGTTAGAGCTTGTTTCAAAAGTAACAGAATTATTGATTCCAGTCCTACGGCTGGTGAAATAAGAACTTGGCTGCTGCTTGTCAAACAGTGAGCTCTTGGATCGCAGACATGCAGGCAGAAGTATGTCTCGCTTGGTAGTGGACAGGCCTGTTTCCATTTTGCTTAAATCGTTGGCTGTCTGTTGCACTCTGCTAGTTTTATGAAACTTGTCGGCTGCATGCAATAGTAGCAGAGGCTCCAACTGATTAGCACTTCCTTCAACAGCAAAATGTCACTAAGGCAGTGGGAATATATTGTGGTTAATAAGTAAAATGCAGCCAGACACACTTTAAGTGGGATATAGGGAAAGATGAATGGATGAGGTGGTTGATGATGGCTAACTTGTTTTAAGATTTATAGTGGAGGGGGTTTTTTTCCATTTAGTACACGTAGTCTATTCAAAAATGTTTTTCTTTTCTAGTTTCTGTAAGTTGCCAAAAGAATAAATTCCCCCCAATAGTTTTATATGATAAATATGGCACAAGCCTGTTTGAATTTTTCTATCAGGTGGGTTGTTTTTTTTTTTAAAAAAATGAAATGTTAGTTGGATTTTTCCAGGGATGTCCAAACTGTGCCAGGAGTCCAGCAATTGCTTTTAATATGCATACATTTTAGGTGCATTTGCTGCTGCTTTCAGTGCAGAAGTGGGACCTCTGAAACATGCAGGTCCCAGTTTTCAACAGTCCATCTCTGCCCACCCGTGAAGCAAATAAAACCAAGCATTTAAACTGGGTATCTTAATATTTGCAATGCAAAGTTTGGCATGGTGAAGCTGTCGAAGTCCAAGGGAGAGGATAGATTCATCATATTTGAGTATTTTTAAATTAATTTGAATTTCTTTTCATTTTAAGATTTCTTTGAAATGTACAGCTTAATTCTCAGTGCATTTTCCTTTCAAATGTTCACCAGGCTCAGTCTCAAGGAGCAATTACATTTAAAATTATACCTAGTGTGAAGGAAGAAATGCCAGTGAAGGAAGGCAAGGTAGGCAAGACTATTTCAGAAGCTATTGCAATGGCTGTTATGCTGAGGATATATATTGTTTGCTTGGATGCCAGAACCAAGAATGTGATATATGCCTCTGGACTCTGTTTTTCTAAAATGACAATGTGTAGCTCAATGTACGCTTCAGTAGTCACATGCTGGATTTATAAGTGGGTGTAACATGGTTCTTAAGCCCTAACTCTACAGCCCTTAAGTTGACATAGCTAATATTCAGTCTTCTGCAAAGACCTGGCTTGCTTCCAAGTACTCCTTTTCTTCCATCATACACTGGGTAGAAGACACTTGATACCACCTTGGTTCAAAAGTATCTTCTCTTCTGTTCCCCACATGGACACACTGTTCACCTGCAAAGTCCTATTTGCCTTGGGTCATAGAGCCTTTACTACATTGGGATTGTGGTTGCAGAAACAATGAATTTAACATTCCCATATGAACTCCTAATGTTAGATGTCTGTAAGGATGTTTTACAGCAGTGTTTATTGCTTTGCATTATTTAGTTCAATGGTTTTGAACAGTAAAAGCAAAAAAGGGAGATACCTTTGCATTACATTTAATATTTTGATTCTAAAGATAAAACACGGTTTGTTTCAGATGTTTATCAGAGCCCTATTTGACTATGATCCTAATGAGGATAAAGCAATTCCTTGTAAAGAAGCTGGACTTGCTTTCAGAAAAGGAGATATCCTTCAGATCATGAGCCAGGATGATGCAACCTGGTGGCAGGCCAAACATGAAGGTGATGCCAATCCCAGAGCAGGCTTGATTCCTTCAAAGCATTTCCAGGAGAGGTGAGAATACTGAGAAGCCTAGTTTCATTATTTTTTGTAGTAAGAGAAGATGCTTATTTGCCGAGCTGTTAAGTTAGCAGAGTTGTCATATGTAATGCTCATAGATTACATGGGTATGATAAACCTGCATGTGCAGCAAGACAAGTGAACTTGGAGACCTGTGTGCTGAAATACTTTGGTTTTCCTTATTTGTCTGGCTAGAATTAATAATTACAAAAACTGATAGGATAACACTGATCCAGACTGAAAGAAAAAACATATGGAAAATAGCACATCAGTATCTGTACTCACGCTGATGTACTATGCAGGAATAAGAACTGCAGCAGGTTTTGGAGAGCTTACAAAAATTCGAGGCTGAGGATTTAAATTTTTAGATTGCTAATAGATTGCATTGTTTTAAGTTAATTTCTTATAAAATCTTCTGGATATTTTGCAATACTCTCATGATGTTAAGTGTTTATTAATCCCAAACTTGCAGTGAAAACTGAGGAGTTTGTGTCTTTCCCTACCACCTCCCATTTTATAGGAGATTTGCACTAAGAAGACCAGAAGTGCAGATTCAGCCACTGAAAATTTCCAACAGAAAATCATGTAAGTCTGTTAACCTGGGATAGAAATCATACTCCTGGTGTCTAACCTTATAAAATAGCAGTTTGTTTCAGCCCTGTGACTACAGGATGCATATCTCCTGCGCACAACAGCTTCTTGATCACATTGTGTCAGTAGGAAAATAAATAAAAGCTGAAATTAAAAGCTTTAAAAGCAGCTAACAATTTTTCCCAACCCTCTCACTTTGTTTTTGAAGCACTGAGTCCAATTAATGTTTTGATATACAATATTTCAAAGGTCGAAGTGTTCTTTTCCTGTTGAAATAGTACAGAATTGGCTCAATGGTTTATATAATTTGGATTGCATCAATACAGTGAAATTTATATTGAAAGTGAGATAAAAGGTCGGATAGTGTCCCCTTCTGTCCCCCATATAGTTGGTGACTGTTTTGTGTCCTGTGAAGCAGCACAAATTTTTAAACATCAGGACATTCAGTTCTCTGACAGGCTTTCACAGAACCACTTTTTACTGTTTTTTAAACAAATTCATTCTTCATACTCTCTGCTTTTAAATACAGTAGTGGCACAATATAAGAAAAAAAGAGCTCTAAGAAAGCACATACATCGAAACAAATATTTTCTTTCCACTGGAATTTACATCAACATCTGTTTTAAGTATCATTGCATATTTTACTTGACCTGTTATTTCTTTCAGTTGTACAGGCTCATAACAAAGTGAGTACAATGTAAGAAACTATCACGCTTTAATAGGATCTAAATCTTAAATACAAACATGTTTGTGAGTTCCACTACAGCTATTCAGAAAGTGGTCTAAAATTTCCAACCATCTTTCATTCTCTAACATAAAAACAAAAAGTATGGATACTATGGCAAACATCGGATGCTGGCACACTAAGCGTGAAATTAAATGCTTTTAACTTTAAAACTTCTCACCGAGGTTTCTGTTGCAATTTTCCTAACTCCTTGCTATGGCTTTTGTGTTCTGAAGTTTGACAATTATTGTTAGTTTCCTAATAATCTTCATTTTCTATCTTTCATTCCATTTCACTCTTTCATTGTGTGCCCTAATGCTGCTAACTCCAAAGCCCTTGATTAGCTTTGTGACAATATGACTGCAGTATAGCTTTTCCAGTTTACACAGATCTTAGAAACAAAGTGGTGCTCCTCCAACTTGTAGTAAACCTGTTGTTCTTTGAGGTTCTAGATCAAGTTGCACTGCCCCAGTTTTGGAAAACTGTCTCATCTCAGGGTATAGCTATTTCTATCTGTAAACTGTTCTTGAATCTGGAGAATAGCCTCAACAAGAGCCTTCAATTAATGCGGCACTGGTGCAGCAAACTGCATGATTCCTTTTGTAATGGACTGGATCTTTTTAGTAATTTTCAACTGAAAGGTATTACAAGATGAACCTCACCATTCCAAATAGGCAGCCTGAACTTGATTGGTAATTGCCAAAATTACAACCCAAAGAAGACCTACAGTATGATGACTACTATTGTTGTCTCTGCTGTCTCCACTGACTTTGCCTTAACTAGCTTAAACAAGGGAGAAGAGTTCCTCTTTTCTTCCCCTTTCCTTTGAAATGTGACAGAGCCTTAGGATCAAGCAGTGTGCCTATTATTAAGACTTTCTTTAAACAAAGCAAGGTCCAGCTCAATACCATCTAGAAGGCAATGGTGCATCTTGAAGGAGAAAAGACTGCAGAGTAACGCAGGTTTGTAATTTTCTCTCTTCCCCATTTCTTAGGACAGTCAGCTGCTACATCTGCCAGATTTCCAGGGGAAGAGGGGAGGTGCTGTTCTGAGTAGAGGTCCATCCCTTCATTCAAAGACTAAACATGGTTTTAGTGCTGGGAGGGAATTCAGATCCTTCATAGGAGGCATTTTAAGGACCAGAATTCAGCTATAGAAAAAATGTTGCGACTAGGATGTTGCTCAAGTTGCTCACAGGAAAATCTTCCACTTGCTTGGCTTCTCAAGAAGATTCCACGTAAGCTGGGAAACTCTGCGCCTTTGTGATCTTTCTAAAGTTAGGCAGCTTTTTCATGTTACCGAGTGTAGCAGTGAGGCTGTGAGATGTGGAGGCAATGTCTTTAGTTGTGCAGAGCAATCACCTTGCCCAAACTGGGAGATGCTGGAAAATCATGCATTGCTCAACTGAAAGAAAAGCATACTGCCAGTTTTGGAAACATGTAAGGAAGGTGACACAGAGAACAGAAAACTGGAAAGGACTGCTGGGTCTGAGGTTTTTTTTATTTTTTTTTTAATAGCCCTTTTCTGTGTTGTGGGGTATGGCCCACTGATTCTTGTCCTCTAAAGTTTTATTTAACTATTTCCTGTGTAAGGAGGTGCGAAATTTGTAATGCTTGGTTTTTGTCTGATTTTTTTTAATCCTGTACTACAGGCCTTCAGCTTGATATAGGGTTCTCCAATGTTTTGAAGGGTAATTGTGTGGGGAAACCAATGTTTGGTAGATCTTCCTGAACTAGCTGTGTATTGAGAGGTCGCATCCTATTGCAGTTGATCCCATCCAATTTTATGACCTGAATTTCCTTAGCAGTTTAGCGGGAAAGGGCAATTTGCCAGCTGATATGTCAGACAAACCCTGTTGACTTCAGCAGAGCTGCTAATAAAAGTCCCTTTCCTGACAGGACTGGGAGTTGCACTAGGAAGCTTTCTTGAGATGTGGTAAGTAGCACTGGATGTTGGCCTCCTCTGTTCAGTCAACTCATTCCACAGATCCCATGTTTTGTAACAAGGAAGAAACCTGGTACATGCCTTTGTTTTTAATAGGGAGAATCAAGGAGAAATATTCTGTTTTCTTGGATACCAAGAAAATGTGAGTCAGCTCTGGTTTCTTAGGTGGGCTTCCAGGGTAGTAGTGTCCTTCTACTTTAAAATTTATCTAAAAATTAGTCAAGTTCATATAATGTACAAGAAGTATCCTACAACTTCTCTTTCCTCTCAAGCCCATTCTGGGACTGGAAAGGACTATTGTATTTGTCTAGAAACAGAGCTCTCTGAAACATAGTCAATTACTGTATTCACAGTAACATGTAACATCCATCGGGATTTGCTTTGATAATTAAGTATGTTTCAAAACCTGTGACGAGCTAGATTGAGTTACTTTTGGGAAGCCTTCTTTCTATTTCTAGTTTTGAATTTTTTATACTTTTCAGCATAGTAATGCATGTTGTGTAAAGTTGTTCATCTGTACACATAAATTTGGAAGCAAGAAAATGGGGTTTTTTGGTGATGCTGACCATGCCTGTACGTATACCTGTCAAGGAAAGGGAGTAGAGGATACTTTCCAAGGAACTTTTTTAGAAATAATTATTTGCACTGAAAATAACAGAAACCCAACCTCATGCTAAACCGTTAAAAGGATCAGTCTATAATAGAAATGCCACTTCTTAGTTTCACTTCAACAGCCAAGTCAACTTGGTTCATTGTGTCTACATTTAAAGTGAATATAAATAAAAGTAAATATATTAGCTTTGTGGAAGATACATACGTATACCTCCCCCAGAATTTAGCTATTCTCTTGAAAGAGATAAGAGAATCTGTCTCACATTGTACCAGTCAAAGTGAAAAACCCCTATGGAGGGGACAAAACAATGTATATCCCACACTGAAAGGTAAGTGAAATCACACGAACATTTGAAAATGCAGAGGGTACAAAATTTGATGGTATCTGTGTGTAAAGTGGCAGGAAATTGATAATATAGATGAACCCTTCGCTGACAAGAGATGAGTTTTACATTGAAAGGAAGACCCAGAAAAAGTAGAATTAAAGAAATAAAGGGAAAAGCAGGGAACTGAAATTTTGTATTGAGTATGAAGAAAAGGAGAAAGTATTGCAACAAAGGGCAATGGAAGAACAGGTGGACAAAAGCTGCCCATAAACCCCATTAGGCAAAACCCCACAGAGGATGGGCTTTGAAATTATTAAATTAGTGCGATTAGCAGTATTACGCAAGAGAATTACTCTAGTTAGTATTTGCACTATACTTCAGTTATTTCTTGATTCTGTTTAAATCAAACAATAACATATTTGTTTTGTTAAAGATTTTAAAATGGTGAATGCAAAAATTATCAATATAAACTCTGTCCTGTTTTGGTTTTTTATTATTGGTAGAAAACATCAGTAAGTTTAACATTAATATTTGATAAGTTTTAAAAGCATGAGATAAGCCGCAGTTAGATGCACTGACATCCTGACAAGGTTGATAGTGTTACTTTCCAGGCTCTGAGTTAGTGCAGAAATGATGGAGGGACACCAAACCTCTCAAGCGTTTTCAGCATTTTTCTCAATGCTTAACAGCAATGACATTTCAGCCAAAAGGAGTATTGCTTGTGCATTAATACTATGGAAAAATTATACTGGGGAAAAAATATAAGAAAAAGCAGCATCGAAAAGAAAATAGGAAAATGGAATGAAAGTAAAGGAATAGATACGCACGAGATCGTGTGAGTAGGACTAGGCCTCCGCATGCTGGGACAGTGAACGTGCAGTGTACTTGATGTGGGGTGTGAAGGAGCTCTGTGGGATGCGGAGGGAGGTAGACTACCTGTGCCTGGCTGCATGCAATCTGCTTTGGTGTGTGTCTAAGCTTGTGAGCCATGGCTGATGCCAGCTCTGCAGAAACCTGCTTACCTGGTATTCCTCAATAATACTTAGGAGTGTTCCTGGCTTTAGGAGCCCATCTTATCTTGGGCGCAACTTTGTAGCCAGAGTTGACTCTGTGAGTTCTCCTGTTGCCGCATCCTGGCTAATTAGGAGTGATGTGAGACTCAGTACGGGGGAGAATTAATTTGTTTGATAGTTCCCAGTCTGTTAGCTTGAATACAAGGACTACTCATGCTCTGACCGTAACAGTTACTGCCAATGAACATGGTCATTCTTGCATTTGTAGCTTACTTTAATTTGTAGATAAAACACTGATCACTTTTTTTTTTTTTTTTGGGGGGTGGGGGTGGGGGTGGGGGGTACATTTCTTTGAATAATAACCAAATAACTTACTGTTCTGCAGTTATTATAAACTACAGTAATCAGCCAAGACATTATATTCCTTCAACATAATTTTGCTTTCAAAGCGGTTACTGTGTTTATTCTTCTGCTATATATGTGTTGTCTCTGGTATGAAAATTACTGGTAACTTTATATTTTATACGAGTGTAGCCTGTAACTTCTGTTAACTTGTGCAGCGTGTGCATATGTGTATGTGTATATCCATGCCCTATGTGTATCATTAAATATTAATATGTATGTGTATGTAGCATATATGACAGAGCTGCTCAGATACGTCTTTCCTTGAAAATACATTTGTTCTGTGTATTTAATGCTAAATGTAAATACTTACTGTGGCAAAGTCATCATCATATAGTTTTTCTAGGTCTTAAAACCCATTTTACTTTCAATTTTGATTTACCATATGTGATTGGCATTGTATGAGCAAGAGGAAATATTTAACTGCAGCCAAATGCTGTTCATTCAAACAAGATGTAACCCAGTTTATCCATAGATGAGTGTCTTGTGAATTGAAGATTGTGTTCTGCCAACAAAAGAATTTAAACAGGCTAAAAGAATGAATGCTTTGTACCATTTGTATTTGAAGACCAAGCATTTAGGATAAATATATAGTAGGACTCTTTTGCTTGTTACAGTTGCTGCACAGTCTTAACTCTGCCTTTCTTCTCAGTATTTTTCTGTGTTCATATTTGGAACTCTATTGCAGTTTTTGCATATTTTTACTCATAACACCTGCAGGTAGTTATACAGGTAGTTATGAGTAAAAACAAAAAAGAAACCAGACCTACAGAGTTAAATAGCACATTAGCATCTTTGTTCAGAAGCTTCCTGTCCTTACAAATATTAACATCCTGCTACCACAGAGAAATTAAGGAAACCTGAAGCTGGATGGCATTTGAGTCAGAAGTGGAAATGGATCTCAAATTCTGTCCCTCACCGCAAGACTATCCTTCTTCATTTTCCAAATCTTGGTAGAGATACTGTTAGTCTGATGATGTGCTAAGAGAGGATTAAATTAGATCACCTTAAATTTCCTGTAACATGAATGTGTATGTATCATTTGATCTATGAAATCCTATAGGATAAAAAAATCTACAAAACAGTATAAATGTCAATTGCTATGTGGGGCTGTTAATCACTAAAAATTCAGGAGTGTTTAGTATATTCACTGTAATGCAGATCATTGTACGTCACAATTTCTTGCTTACTAGAGTGAAGTAGAATTTAAGGGATAATGTAACTTGCTTATGATAAGAAGCTAGAACAGAGCTGTTGGATCTAATTTTAGACTGAGATTCTTTGAAGGAAACATTGTTGAAAGTAAGTCAGCAAAAGTGAAAAATTTTAATCCGGTGCTGGACTGTTGCAAAAACTTGAGGAAGTTGCTGGAGTGGCACTGGTTTTCAGCTTCATCAATAATATAATTTAGGTGAGGTCCCCCAGATCAAATCTAAATATATTTAAGTTAAAATACATACAAAAATAAAGTTTATGTGGTACTATTTTGTGTTGTTATAGTTTAGCGTATTGGCTACGCTGAAATATTTCTAAAATGAATAAACACCTACTTCCTAAGCTTCCATTGCGCTTGTGTTTCCTATTTCTTTTTCACATTTATGTCTTGGTACTGCTTTGTTGTTGTTTCATGAGCCTGTTCCATGACTATTTGTAAATTCCTCTCCCTTCTTATCACACTATGTTTATTTGATCGTATTTCTTTTTTTCTCAGTGTTTTATTTGTTCCATGTTGCCGTATGTTTTTTTCATTTTGTCACTGCTTTTATTTTCCTGCTTCCCATTAGATTTCCTCCTCTTTACTCACTGTCCTTTTTTAGTCTCATTTGTTCTTTTCAGATAAACACTTGTATTTCCTTTCTCACCCTGCTTTTAGTAAAACTGTATTGACCTGAGAAGATCTACCACCATTTTCCATGCCTCTAAAGTTTGAAACTTCAGGCATGTATCTGCACATATCTGCTGCATGCGTACAACTGCTTCAGACACACAGAGCTGTATTAGTTATCACAGTACAAAGCTTCCTGGCAAATAACCTCTGGCTTTACTAGGGACAGGCAATAGCCCTGGTAAAACTCCTGGTAAAATTCAAACTGGGACCTACATGTTGATGAAGCATGAAGCTATGAAGACCCACTGACTTTCCACATCTTTTCATTATAGACTGTTATATTCAACCTTAGCAGGAGCCCAAGAAAGCCAAAAGCAGTATTAAGATGGAAGATTTTTAACAAAACACAAAAAAAATTCAAAACTCCTTCACTTATCTCAGCATTAAATCTCAGCTTGTAGACATTTTAGCTTGTGTTCTCTGGCTTCAGCTAGCTCACTTGGGAATCCTAATGTCTTTAATTTATAGCATGAATGGATAAGACCATTCCCTTTGCTAGCAGGGGTAGCCCAGAAGCCTCCATTCCTTTCAGCTGTTGTCAGCCGTGCAGCTGCAGCTCCACCATCTCCCATACTTGCAGATCTCCTCCAAAGGTCTGCAGTGGTCACAGCTGAATGAGCATATACCTGTGTGTAACCTACAGACCTCTTCTCGTGGTCCAGTCTTTCATGCTCATGAATGAGGTCTTGTCTGTTTCCAATAATAAAATACTAAACAGAATACTTTAAAATGCAGGGCCGCTACTTAAGTCAAGTAACTTTGCTGAATTCAGGAGACTTTTCAGATGTATTGACATGAACTGGTTTTGAGCATTAGAGACTTTTTTTTCAGGAGATACATTTGCAGCCTCTTGAAAATCATGGAAATGGAAATAGAGAAAAAACTTGTCATATGTATCAGGAAGTGTAAAGAGGTCTCTGATCACAGAGAAGGAGAAAGAAATATTGCCTGGAAGCCACCTGTCATCCTCGGTTCAGCTTTAGGGTGTTTGTCACTTCAAGAATTGGGAGCTCTTAAGGTCAGGAAAGGAAAAAGGATCCAATGCTTTCACTCTCAACTCACAAAACGGTCAGCACTCTTTTAAGGTACCAGATGTGGTCAACCAAGCAGTGCTTACCTTAGAGGACTTTCCAGCCTACTGAAACCATATGGTCACCCAAAGTGTAGAAATAAACTTTAAATAGGATTCAAACAAGTCTTCCAAATTAATATTTTAAAAAGTCCTCAGGAAGGAAAGCATAAAGAAATGATTCTGCAAAACAGTATTCTTCCCCTGGCAGACAGGACTCTTGTATCCATTACATAACATGAAATGGGAAAAGCTCTTCTATGTAATCAGATAGGCAGGACAGTTTCAACCTCACCTTTGCTTGATACATCAGTTGCACATGAAATATTTTTAAATACCTTTTGAATAATTTCTTCACATTGTGAGGAAAGTCATGCTTCATGGAAACACTTTGAAACATTTATATTTTTAGGCATATTTATCCAGATTCCAAGTGGAATCTGAATGAGATGTAGATTGTAAAATCTCTGTATAAATCTAGACCTTAGTATGTAATTCTTTGTGAACAGAAGTTCATTATATGTATGTTGCTTTTCTGTACAAGCCCAAAGATGATTGTAAAAATGTATGTTTTCAACTATCAAGGAGGAAAAATTTATTGTCTTACTATAGGTAAGCAGAAAGTCTTAAGTAGATCTATTAGGATAGCATTAAGACAGAAAATAACAGAGTATGTAAATTCCTTCAGCATTTTTTCAGCTACAACTATGATGTTAAAAAAAAATGCAAAAAACCTCTCAAAACCCCAGCCCCTAGGGCAGTAGCAGTTGTTACTGTAAACGCAGAAAAATACTGAGATCGTGTTCATGGTAGTAATTCTTAGAAATTCTAGGTTAAGACTGATCAAGTGGAATTAACAAACTTTGCATTTAATATCAGAGAGATCTTCCATGACAACTGGGTAAGGTCATTGCTACCAAATGAATAGTGGGAGAATCTCATATAAGAAATTTAAAGTGCACGTAATATTTCAGTGTCTTTTTAGCTCCTTTTCTAACTCAGTGTAGTTAAACACGTAAGTTAAACTTAGTGCCCATATCTTGGTATATGCCTCAATATAATAGGTGCTATCAAGAGGATTTTAGAGTAGCTTACATAGCTAAATTTTTTCCTATTTATGAAGTATTAAACAATAATACTTTGTTTTTCTGGCTGTTCTAAGATGAGGAAGCGGTTGAGTGTGGTAGGTGCATTTTTCTTCTTCAATTTAACTTTTCTTTCTTAAGTTATGTTTTCACTCCATTTAATGATTTCCTTTCCTATTTTTCCTTTGTGCTTCTCAGAGGAAATTGAAGGTACATGTACAAAAGTTTCCCTGCATAGCCCAATAATTTTATTTAAAGAACATGTGTTTAGAATTAAATTGAATATAGTCCAGTTCTAAGAGATATTATACATGTAATACTTTCATATTGCCACCAAATACATTGAATCATTTTTTAAAGTAGACAAAAATACCAGAATATTTCTAGTTGCTTCATGTAAAGATCAGTAATTTGGATTATTGTTTTAAACTGCTTTCTCTCTCTCTCTCTCTCTCTCTCTCTCTCTCTTTTGAACTTTTGGAATATATGTATAGAAAAGTGTTATTATAAAATAATATTAGCAAAACTTGGGTGGGCTGGGTTGGAAGGAGATTGTTCCAACTTAATTACACGGCCATGAGAGGTCTTGCGTTTCTAATTAATACTGATGAAGTATTTCTCTGAGATGGCAGAAAGTTCATCCATGTAGTATCATCTTTACTGTTTTCCCTCTGAGTGTAGCCAGTCACTGTTATGCTTGCAGCATATGTTAAAGTAATAGCAGCTGATCTCGTGTATTTTTTTTTCCTTAAGAGGCCTTTGTTTATAAAGGCATTAGAAATTGTAGCTCATATTTTTGATCAAAGGGCCTCTGGCATGTAAAAATATACATTATAGCTATTTTATATCAAATGAGAGGATGTGTTTTTGATCAAAAACCTTTCTGTCTAATCCAGTGAGCCAAAACTTAAAGCTAAAGTCTGATAATGTATAATTTATGAAAAAAGCTTGATTTACATCAAATACGTTTTGCTTTCTTTTAAGTGGCATCATATTTTCTATTAACTGATAAAGTGTGAATAATACGTTAGACTTCTTTTTAGAATGTTTGCTGTCATCACAATTTTTGCTTGAAAAGATAAAAAGATCAGTGTGCATGCTGCAAAATTCCAGAATATCTCCAGCTAAAATATAAAACAATAAATGTTTTATGTTTTTAAGAAAATGGCCTACTGAAGGCTTTTTAATGCTATGCTTTGTACAGTTGTCATTTTTTAAGACTTTCTTCTGTATTTTTTGCTGGGCTTCTAACTATTCTGCTTTATTTCTTGGCTCTTATTCTGTATGCTTTTACCCTTCGTCCAGAAGATGCTGAATGTGCTGGTCACAACAGTGGATCCTATCTAGGTGAGCAATTGGTTACAAAAGACAAATTTTTCCTTTCTTTCAGCTTCTTTTCCCTGGAACTACTGTGTCCACTTTGCTTTTGGGGGTAATCTGCTTATAAACGTCCTTACTCTGCATGAGAAATGCATGAATATTAAGGTTTTAAAAATGGCTCATTGGATTTGACATAAAGGATTTATGTAGTGTATGCCTTTATCTGGTTAAACATAAGCTACTAAAATACTGGTTTGATTTTTAAGTCAAAATTAAAAAGACACATAAATTTGGCAAAAATATTGACTTTAAAGTACAGTAAGCAGTGGGTTTAATGAAACAAAAAGGTTACTCTATTGTGAAAAGTTTGAGTAAGTCTTTAAAGACACACTTTCAAGGTTTTGTCTAAGTTTTGCTTACACTTTCTTTGTACATGTCTGTCTAACAGTTTTGGTAGGATTCAGAGAGAGTACAGAGCAAATTTGCAGGCACTGGTTCTTTCTCCACATTACAAAATAAAATTAGTCATAATAACTCAATAGCTTAAATTTACCATTAGAGCTAGTCTGAGCTCAATGTATCATTGTGGGGAGGGGGAAGAGCAGGGGAAGGACTCCTTTGGCTTTAGCTTCAAGGTTCCAAATTCCAAACAAAAGTAACATTTAAAAAAGGTGAATGTTCCATGGTATGATTCAACTTTTTAATTTGTGCCATTTTAAAAGCTATGTAAAAATATTTTAGTTGAAACTGTCCAGAATTCCTGCCAGTTGAAGGCTGGCTGGAGCGGATTTTGTGGCAACCAGCCCTTTCCCAAGGCTTTCATCCTCCTACTACAAGAGGAACGGGAAGAAACTTGTCAAAGTGCTTTAGTACATCCAAGCCACTGAAACACCCTAGACCAGTACTGTAAATTAGAGATGATTTTCATATTGCACTATACTTTTTAAAAATGTGTATAAACTACATCAGGAACACACAAACTATATGATTGAAAGAACTTTGACCTCTTTCCAAAACCTTAGTGTGGTATAATTTCATCATGTATTTGTGGAACCAATGGTCATCTGATCATGCTGGAAATAAACTTCTTACCTTGATTAGTTAATCAACTAAAACGTTGAATTGTAATTGTATTGAGAGATTGAAGTACACTTGGAAAATGATACTTTGGATGTGATTCCAGATGAACTGAGTTTTCCTCATCAAATCTTCTCTTTGAAAAAGACCTTCTCCCCCCTGCCCCGTTCCATCTTTTCTTTCTGTCCGAAAATACAGATTGCATGAATTCTCAAGATCAGAATGTTGTGGTTTTGCAATCAGATCTTAGTAGGCTGATGCTTTATTTGAGAATGAAGGTGGCAAAACAGAATCTACCTTTTCTTGGTGCTGTAGTCATTTCAGTGAAACATTTTAGTCTGCAGTTACCAAAAAGGCTCAATCATCTAGGAAGGAGATGTCTTGTGGAAGAAGCTACTGTTGTCCCAGGTGCAACGAGCAAAAAAAAAAAATTAAAATGGAAAGTAGTTTACCTAGGCAAAACTACAAAAAATTATTGGAGACCTGCTGTCCAGCACAGCCTATGGTTTGTCTGTTGAGAGTTTCCACGTGGTGGAGTGCAGCCACCAGTCCTGAGATGGTACCTTCAGCCTTCTCATGCTGGCTCTCTTCTGTTGGAAGTGAGGTGTTGGTGGGGAGAATACAGAAGGCACAACAACAGGGAGAAAAAAAATATTTGTATATGGTTAGGACCAATTCTGGGTAAGGGCACAGGTATATTCACTGGTTGTGAATAGCTAGCTATTTGGTTTAGGAATCAGAGGTTCTTTGGAGCTCCTCACTAAGAATCGTTCATTAAAAATTATCCTCTCAGGATCAACCATGTAGGCTTTTGAAAGCTGATATTATTCTTTTGCACACTGGTAACAGGACACAGTGATCTGTAATTCAAACTGTCTCATGCATTCTAGTGTATCCTTGTTTCACAAAACATTAGGACCCCAATCCTATTCAGGCATATTTAGGTTTGCTTTTCCTCTAAATTATTTTTCAGTTGTATTTTCTCAGGGAACAAACTCCTGTGGAATAACTTTCTGGGCTGGACAAATGCCATTGCCTAATGTGTAATAATTTGAACAAAACTTGCTGACCAGCTGTAGGGAGGACACAAAACTTCTACCTATGTGCTGTGCAAGATACAAAACTCAGATAGTCTAGAAGGTAAATAAGTCCTAGGCAAAGACACTTTATAAACCCTCTGTTACATACATGAGAGCTAATGCCATATCTAACTGCTGCAGTCCATCTTCCTGCTTAGGAGGGGCCCCTTTCTTTTTCCTCTGGTCTGAGTATATATTCCTTCAGTCCCAAGGGCAGTGAAGGTCTTCAAAGACACTTTTTTTCCCTGCCTGTTGCTTTTTTGGAAAGTGGGAAAAAATATGCCTGATTTTTGAAAACAGCTTATTCTGAATGTCCACTGTGTTTTGCAGTACTGTTCTTCTGTCCCAAGCATCTCAATCTTTCTGAATGTATATGTTCTTGAAAGATGATAGATGTCCATGCCACTCCTTGATCACTAGGTAAGAATTTTTAGGCAACTCTCTTCATTATAATAACACAAAGTCTTGATTAAACATACTACACTGGAAACAAAACCTAAAACATTGTCACTGAAGGGCTTGGGTCACACTGACAAGTTCAGGGAGTTTTAATAACACCCAATTAAATGCCTGTCTATATGTTGTAACCCGTTAAAAGAGCAAGGGAGTCTGAATTAGCTTAATGGTTGATGAAGGAGTTGACCTGCATTTACAGCAGGTTATATTCACACATACGAGCAGTCAGTATAAGGTAAGTTAAAGTATGGTAAATTGTTCATGTGTCTAAATTCTGGAAACAGTTTTCAAAGGATGGATACACTGGTTATTTCCTAAAATCAAAATGACTAAGGCATGTTTCATGCTGCTTTTGATATGTAATCACATCAACGGAGCTGCAACAATTCTAATATAAATTCATTAATTTTCAGTCAATTTTATGGCTCGTTATGGCTTTAGGGCTCTGTATTTGTTGGCATTTCAATCAGTGAACCAGGATATTCTGTGAACATCTGACACTCTCTGAAAGCATATCTACTTTAGACACCCATGAGGTGGTCATGAAGAGCAATGGAAGAGACAGCTTTCAGAAAGGAGAATGTCTACCACCTGGGGTCAGATCTTTTATGTCCAAGGTTATGCTGCTATTAATTTGAACCCTCCTCTCCAAAGTGACTCAGATAAATTTCATTATTTTTTACCAAATTCTAATACTTAAGTCACAGTATAGTATTGTATGTTTCTGCAGTAATTTCCTGAGGAACTGCTGGGGAGAATGTTAGGAGTTTGCCTTTGCCAAGCTTAAATTCTAGTTACATTACTTGAACCTTTATGAACATACAGTAAATATAGATGAATATCATCTGTTTACTATTCTCAATTTTGTCTTAAAAATCCAGACATAATCTAAATTTTTATTAACCCTGTCTAAATGTGCAAGCTGGGAATCCGTCCAGAAGTAAGTAGAGTAAGAAGTCTGCTCTGTGTTTGTGCAGTTCCTGTGTAACAATAGAAATACTCAGTATACGAGCCAGTATAAAAAAAAAAACGCAATATTGGGAGAGAAAAAAAAATCCAGAAATATCTAGTAAAAATATTGTATTCATACAAACCTAGATAATGACCATGGTACCAAACTTACTTTTGACAGTATTATGAATACAAAAAGTACTTGTAAATACATCTACTATTAAACAACATTTGTTCACCTGGAATTATATAAGATTAGACTAAATTCAGTGAAGAATATACATAATTTAAACACATCCTTATGCACTTGTTTTAGTGAATGAAAATGAACAAAAGCATGTCTAAGTGCTTTATAGCATTCTGGAACCTTACTGGTGAATTTATGAAGCGTAGGTGAATTTAAATGGTAATATTTCCTGTTGCTGTAATTTCTCTGAATTTGAGAAATTTTCTTCATCAATGAACATATTTAGATTTAAATTCACACAACGTAATTGCAATCTTTTATTCACTTCTTCAGAATTATATTACTAAATCTAAATAAGCACAGCTTTTTACATCAGCATCCTTTTAAAATATTTTAGGGGAGACGGGCTTATGCATTGCGTGTTTTCAGTTTGAATTTCTGTGTGAGGTCCCAGTGGATTTCTCTATGTAAATGAAAATACGTTGTTCTGAGATGGCCAAATGTATATTGCTAGTGGTTAAAAGAGTAGCCACACTTTTATTCTAGGTTTTCTTTCATTTTTTTTCTTAGAGATGTAAGTAGGTTCTCTTGGATTGTCGTTGGGCCTTAATGAAGTTTATTAGTAGCAGCTTATGATTTTTGTTTCATATTGAGAAGTGTTACAGGTTTGGAGACATTTGTAGTTTGAGAACATTTGTTCTTCATATTTTCTTCCCAGAGGCTGTTCTTATTTCACGAAACTGTTACATTCCAGCAGCAGTTTATGGGTTTGCATGTTCAGTAGGCTTCTGGTCATGTAGCTGAAACCAGTGAGCTGGTGCAAGCTTCTGAATGTTCAGAATTTTATGTTGCTTTAGTGACAGAATTTTCCCCTTTTATTTTATAGTCTGCATACTTGGCAACTAAGGTTAATCTCTGCTGATATCCATATTCCTCAGACAGTATAGCCTGCAGCTCCTTTCCTATTTATTGAGATTTATATTATCAAATATTCTGGGCAAGGAATCCTTTTTTCCCTTTGTTCTTTATAGGAACTTACTTTTAAGCTTAATAATTTTATAGAAACTTTTTTTTCTATTGCATATCAGTATTGATTGTGTTTTTTCATAGTGATTTTCAGTATATTTTTAATAATGCTCTATTGTTAATTTATATTAAGTTTTTTTTTTCTTTCCTAAACTGTAAAATATGCTAACATTAGCAGATTTTTTTTGGTTGTTCAGAAATGTTTTTATTCCTTGCAAGTATGATGTTGTTGCAGTTCAGCTTAATCTTTTTGCACAGTCATAGCTGCCCAACATATAATGCAATTATAAATGCAGAGTTCAACAGAAAATATTTATTACCTGTTCTTTATAAAATAGCTTCTGAAGGTCATAGTAAAGTTGAGCCACATATGTAAGGATATAGAATGGCTGATGTGAGAGAGAATCATGTTGATAGGAATGCAGTAGCAGTATTATAAAAATGTTGGATATATTTGAAACAGCCTCATCCTTTCACTCTGTACTGTACGTTTTCCTTGGTTTTGAAAGCTGCTTAAAGCAAGCTTTCTTGAGTTTCTCTCTAGGGCTATTCAGATGTGCTTTGACGAACAGTTAAAACAACTTTCAAATTGACAATAGCCTAAGTGGCAAAGCAATCTGTGTATCACAGGTTTTTAATATTCAGTAGTTTTTCAGAGCGTCTTCACCAGCACACTGCAGAGAAATCAGCCATACTGGAAATCTGCTTCATTATCTCTGGCTCATGTGTGGTTTTGTTCTTTTTAAATAATATCATAGCTTTTCTATAATGTCTAAGTCCTAGCTGAACGTGTTGAACCTTCTTAATATACAGGACAACATTACTATTTTCATTTTACCAGTAAGTTTCAGTCACAGAAATATCAAATGTTTTAGTCAAGGAAACTCATGTAAGCAGTAGAACTGTGTCACCCAAGTCTTTGTGATGCTTTATATGCAGCCTGTAAAAGTGACAAGGGACAAATCAGCCTGAAGACAGCACTGACAGATTTTCTCCTTTTTGATACAAAAAACCCCAACCAACCAAACCCCAAACCCACCACCACCACCAGCAACAGCAACAAAATACACGAAAAAAATAAACCCAACTGGTTTTTTTCCTCTTTTAAGAGAAGAAGGAATGAAAATTTCTAAATAACCCACCACCTGGTAGTTTGGTAGTGAAATCTGAATAAAGTGCATGGAGAAAAGAGGAACAAGCTACAAATGGTCTTACTAAAACCTAACAGCAGAGATTGAGTTGATAGGAAGATTTTGCAGGAAGGATAATTTTCCTTAAGATTCTGCAGTTCAAAATGTAAGCCGAGGTTAAGAAGCTGTTGGTAATGGCACTCTGAGACAGCTACACAGATCACATTGTTCTGCTATTTGTAAGGTTGATACCGAACTGGAACAGAGATGGTTGGTTTAACTTCATTTGATCACTATCCTTACTTTTCACCTTTTCCGGATATGTGGATTCTGGTTTTTGTGACAAAGCTCTTTATTCTGTAAACCATTTAGTAGCAACTGGTGAAAAATTATTCCTCCTTTTCCTTTTCCTTTTCCTTTTCCTTTTCCTTTTCCTTTTCCTTTTCCTTTTCCTTTTCCTTTTCCTTTTCCTTTTCCTTTTCCTTTTCCTTCCCTTCCCCTCTTTTCTATAAAAAGATTATACAGAAGAAAATGCAGAACAATTTTCAGCTTGCTTTGGGGCAACTAATATTTTCTTTTTTAATCTGGAGCCTTTTAGATGAGGCCTCAGGAAACTTGTAACTCACTTCTTGTGTCTGTATTGGTAATGTTACTTTTAACCTTAGTTATGTAGCAACAAAACATCGCGTGTCATGATAGACTTCACCCTAGGGCAGACAAGATCTCCCCGGCCCTGGCTTGGGTGTGTTTGCTCAAAACTGTCAGCACTCCAACAGGGCTTTCCTGACTCTAGTTACTTCAGTGTTAGTGTTCTTCTTTAAATAATTAACATAAGTCGGTTTATTTCATTATGTTTTCATATCTCATATTTTGGTCCCTTTTCTATCTCAGTCCATGTCCTTCTCAGTCTAGACAATACTGTAGCTCTTAAAAATGTCATCATCCTTTTCTGTGGATGCTATTTCTTCTCCTTTTGCCTTGATTTTCATTTTACTTATTCATATTTTGAATATGAATAGGTTGACATCACTGTATTCTCAGAGACATTTTTCTTCCTCTTTTGTGTGTATGCATGTGTTGTAGATCCCCATAGGTATAGGGGCTCACATCAATAAAACAGCTTGGTTAACATCCTCTGTGATCCAGCTTCTGCAAAGATTTATGCTAATTGGAACTGTGTGTGCAAAATGCTAAGCCTGTAACTAAGCCTGGTAGGATTTTGCCTCAGATCTGGTTCTAAATATTTGCAGAACTGAGTCTTGAATGTGCCAGATACTACCTTTGAAGAAAAAATTGTAATATGATTACTTCTCAAACACCTAAACCTAAGTGCTTTTACAAGTTTATGAAAACGTATTGCTGAAAAATCTGGGGTCACTAAAAGTTTACATATGTTTACTGTCCTATGAAATGTTCTGGGCAAAAAAAAAAAAAAGGGGGGTGAGGAATTTTTCCAGTATTTAAAGTGTAGTTTGTGTTTTACTTTATTACCCCCAAATAATGAAATCAGCTTTGCGGTTGTTCTTCACAGTTGTTCCTGTAGTTCCTTCCAGAACAAAAGTGGTACCATAAAGATACCAGTAAAATGTAATGTAGTGAAATGTAAAGTACTTATTTGGAAAACTGTGAGATAATCATTATCAGAGGAGTAAATTAGACTTTAGCATAAAATGTAGAAGGTTTTTTTGTACTGTTCTGCTTGAAAATGCCTACAACTACCTGAATTGAGAGTATATGAAATGTCTAGTCTTCTAGATAGGCACCATAGATGTCACACTGATGACGCAATTGTAAATACAAATTTAATAGAAATATTAACTTTTAATTTCATGCTAACATATCCGTAATATGGGTTCTGTATTGTCTAAGATGTTTTCTAGTGTTTTGGAATTTAACTACCAGTGTTTGGTTTTACTTTTAACCATCTTTGGCAAAGGTTTTGTGCGCTTTTTTTATGCTAGCGGTATAGAGCTATACACAAAATATTGTTCAAGGAGTTAATTCTCATTAATCCCTTCAACCTCCAGATGTGTTTCTACCGTATGTTGTATTTGATGTCTGTGTGCCATGGTGATTTAACGGAAATGCATTAGGTGTGGTATGAGAATCCGGATTGCATGAATGTTTTCCTTGTGTACATATACTAATGTATAAAATATTCAGATTACCTAAATACTCTAGAAACTTACTGTAATTATATTTTACAGCATTTTGTTGCAACTGCTAAGATTTTATTGGTAATCTTAATTTTGCAGTTTAAATAGGCACCTGATACAGTTTTAAACTGTGGGAAAACATCATTCTGATGACCTGGCTTATTAAACATATGTTTCTTTTTTTTTATTCCATGCACCAATCCTCAAATGTTTGGAAGAAACTCTTTTCAAATATTTTGAGAAGGCTTATTTTCTTACTTTGAAAAAATCCTGTTCTTATTCCAGCTGGTTTTAGAAGAAGCTTTCGTCTTAGCAGAAAAGATAAAAAAACAAACAAATCTATGTATGAGTGCAAGAAGAGTGATCAGTATGATACAGCAGATATCCCAACATATGAAGAAGTTGCAAAATATAGACGACAACCTAATGACAAATACAGGCTTGTAATTTTGGTTGGTAAGTTGTTTTCTTTATTTTTGACCTGGTAAAACAGAGGACTGCTGATTAGTGCAGTGCTTACCACAAAATCATTTTGACTGGGAGGGATCTCAGGAGGTCACCTGGTCCAGCCTCCCACTCAGGAGGATTAATACTGAATTCAGAGCAGGTTGGTGATGACAACAACTTTGGGAACCTGTCTTCCCACCATGTCTTCTCTTGTCTTCCCACCACACACCTCAGTAAAGAAGTGGCCCCCATCTTCTCAGTGGGTATCAGAAGGGTGCTGGTGGGTCCCCTTGAGGACATCTCTTCCCCAAGCTAGACAAGCCCTATTCCCTCAGATTCTCCTCACAGGTCATGTGCTTCAGCTCCCAACCATCTTGGAGGTCCTCCGCTGGCTTTGCTCCAGTTTATCAATGTCTTCCTTCTAGTGTAGGGCCCATTGTGGACAGAGTATTCCTTACAGGGTCTAACAAGTGCTGAGTAAAAGGGAAGAATCATTTCCCTCTATCTACAGGCTAGGCTGTTGCTGATGCTTCTCAGTCTTCTGTTAGCCTTCATTGCTGCCAGTGTGTGCTGTGGACTCCTGCTTAGCTCACTGCTCACCAGGACCCCTGGTCCTTTTTGTCCAGGCTGCTTCCCAGCCAGTCAGTTCCCAGCCTCTACTGCTGTGGGGCTTAGTCTATCCCAGATGCAGAACTTTGTATTTGTCCTCACCAAATTTCACACAGTTCTGCCAGCCCCATACCTGTAGCATATCAAGGTCCCTCTGAATGGAAACCCTGCCCTTGAGCAAGTCATTTACATCACCCATTTTGGCATCTGCAAACTTGATGAGGGCCCATTCTGTGTCCTCCTCCAGGTTGTTGATATAGATCTGAAACAGAGTGTGTCCTAGGGTAGACCCCTGAGGAACTCCACTTGTAATGAGTCCCCCAGTTGAGTACAGATGACTAACCCCTTCCCTTTGAACATGATCATCCATCCAGTTTTTCATCCTATCTAGACAGGATGTCCCAACTTGCTTATAAGGATGCTCTAGGAGACCATGTTTAAAGCCTTGCTTTAAAAGGGGATGATATTAAAATATAGCTACCATGGTTACTAGTCTGCACCCGGCAGTCAAGCTGTACTAAACCTCAAAAGGATTAGGTCAGTGTTCTGCTCTTGGAGATCAATCAATACATCTGTGTAGAAAAAAGAACAGAATAAATACCTGTGGTCAGCCAAGACAGAATACATAAGTGGAAACAAACAAAACCATCTACTGTGTTAGAATAAGCAAATAGACAAGTAGAGAGAAAGGTGGATGAGAGGTGGACTTCTGTAGGCCAAGAACAGATGTAAACATAGCCACAGAAGACTCAAGATGTCATCCGTAGTCACCTTTCTGGTCTTCTGTTATCTGTCACTGCCATGGATTCCCAACAGTATTTGTTATCGAACCAAAATACATTGCTTCAGTCTCCTAAAAAAAGAGAATGTACACGATCTTAAATTTTTCAAAGGTAACCATCAGCATACCAATGAGTAATGTCTCATTTCTCATTCCTTATCATTTCTTTTGCAGTAGCACATAGGTTGATGCTTCATTAGTAAAGTTTCCTCCATTCTGAAAGCAGTAGAACAGAGGAAAATGAACTCCTATCAGGGACTGTTATGAACTGTTGAGTAGCTGTGTTTTTACATTGCTCATATCCCAGGGAACATTAAATTTAGTTTTTAATAAACAGTTTTGTCACTCTCCAGCACTAAAATTCAGCCACCTACTAGTGTGATCACTGTGAGATCGTGGGCTATATACAACAAGTAATAACATGGTTGAGTTGATTTTACACTTACATCAACAGAGTGCAGTGCAAAAGTGTGATAAGTAGACTTTTTATAACAAATTGCATATGTCTGATCTAAGGAATACCTAGAGATTTCATTTGACTTTTATTGTAATAAATCAAATGAAGAAAGTGTGCTTTTTCAGTAACAAAAGCAGTTCAGAAATTTATTGCAGACTTCAGTAATTCTGATGTTTTTCTCTGGATATTAAGAGCAGCTTAAGTCTGGCCAATACCATAAAAATGTCTTGGGCAAAATGTGGAAAAACTAGCAGAGCTAAGCAATGCAAGTGTAGTAGAAGCGAACACATTTAAAAAGCTTTTTGTGTGCCAGTAGCAGCATTCAATATAATCCATCAAATATAATTTGGATATTAGTACCAGGAAACAAAGGGGCAGATAATTAATTTATAGCTGTAATTGGTGGGGCCATTAAAGGTCTGTTGTGTTTTGCTAGGCCTAAATGTATAATTTACTGTTGGAAAGGGTTTTTTAGGTTTTGTTTTGCTCTTTTTTAGGGGGAGGGAGTTTGAAAACTTTGAAGTGGAAATTTATTTTGGCTTCATTTTAAATTGGTCTAGCCTAATTTACAGAATGCAAATTGCACACACAGTAATTTTTAGTGCCCTGTAGTGTGATATATATGTCTCAGGCTCAGCTAGAAGTATTAGTTTGTCAAGATTTTACCTTGTCTGCAAATGTAGGTTCATGAATAAAGTCCTGCATATCCTTGGCACTAAAATAACGGTTCAGCTGAAGCAGTAATGGTACAGATGCTTCTGCTGTGCTCTTACTTGTTATGAATATGATGAGTCTGCTAAAACCAAAATTACCCAATATCATGTCACCAGTCATCCTCTGGTAACTTACTGTTCCCAGGCTGCCAACAAATCCCTGAAGTCTTCCTTCAGAAATATTGCCTGCATCCTAAGCATGATACCTTGCAGCCCTATCAGGCAAAGGTAGACTATTTTAATATAAAATCTATTATTTGGACATTAGAATATTTATTTACATTAATGAGGAAAAAATGCCACTCACAAAGGCTTCTGCTTCAGTAACTGTGATGCTAGCACAAATTTTACTTCCTAAGAGTGAGAATGGATGTGCTGCATACTATAACTGCATGGCATAGTATCAGCTAAGTCAGAGCTTTCCAAAGGGGCAGTGCTAGGATAAAGCAAGGTCAGCAGCAACAAACTGCGAATGTGTTTCCCAGAACGCATGCAGTTATGTGCATGCAGAGTTATCACCAGAGGCATGCTGAGCATTTCAGGTGCTGTGGTCACCCATGGGAATGCATGTGTCCTAAGTTGGCAGTGGTGGAAGCAAGGACCAGAGGTGTGTAACCACAAAGGAGCAGTTGTTATTGGTGTGTGATACAATGAGAAAAGGCTTTCTGTGAATTAGGCTGCCAATATTCCCCACAACGGTGTCCTTCTGGACACCACTAGAAAGAAAAGGAATCTGGGACTGGAAAAGTTCTCTATTGTTATATTGCTTACATTTTTTTTTAAAATCCATCCCCTCTGGTTTTATCATGAATGAGCTATGCGGAGGCCAGGTCTGACTCAGAGCAGATGAGGATGAAATGGAAGTGGCTCCTAGCTTTCTACATCTCCTGACTTAACCTTTAACAGGTGTTCAGTAGTGGCTTGCAGAGACAATAGTTCTACAGCAGTAGTGCAGGAAAATGGCCTACCGTGGCCATACTACTTCAAATAAACCATCCAGACAATGACAAAAGAGCCCTAGAATTGCGATCTTCATTAAACCTTCCTGGTTGAAGGCATGGGTAGGTCAGTGTGGCTCGGGAATGAATACACAGGATGCAACATATTGGCTAGCCTTGCCCATGAGAACAGCAGTACAAAATCACTGATCCTGCTTGAGTGAACAGCAAGTCTAGAAGTACACTCCCACTGCTAGTTGTAACTTCCTGTAACACAAAAGAACGAGGTTCTGCTTTCTGACTGCACATCTCATTGTGCTATAGTTGGACCTGCGTGTGTAGTCATTGCATTATAGTGATCAGTTGTACTAGAGAAGGAATAATTGAGCCACAAAACCTCTGTCAAGGCATGTTTTCTACAGGATCTTGATGATCCCAGCAGGGATGTTGTCACCAAAGCCCCAAAACCTTTTCTGAAAGATCACTTTTTTTTTTTCTTTCAAATAGACTTCTAGGAGGTCAGTGTGTATCTGTGGGTGCAGAATGGCTGGTTGGGTTAACCCACCTGAGACCTGAGCTTACATCAAACAATTGTTTCGGTTTTCTTCTAGACATGTCTGAATGGTACAAAATTTAATGCAAATTTTAATGATTGGTGGTTTAATTCTGCGAGTGTCAGTGTCCCTCAATAAAGTGAGGTAGGTGCTACAGCCCATTTGTGCAGGATTTGACCATGACTTAGCTTACGTGACTCAATGTGCAACAGCAAGCAACATAAATGTTCCTTTAAAAAAATAAACTAAGTATCTCTCAATCTGCTGCCATAACTCTAAGTATTGTTGCCTGGGGTGATTTACAGTAAAACCAAAACTATGCTACAGCCATGGATCCCACATGCGTGACATTTTACTATAACAATCTGGGTTGTCCTTTACAATCCTGATGCTTTATTCTCTTCTGGAGTTTAAATCATGTTCAGATTCATAATTATTAGAAACTGGTATCTTTGTCCATTGCATCAAAATGAAAAGAACGTCCAGAATAGAAGTGTACGTTAGACTTGGGAGACACAGTGTAAAAATCAGCATAATGGATGGCCTTCGGCATCCATATGCCACAGTTAGGAGAATTCTGCAAAGACAGCACTGAAAACGGAGAATCTACACCTTCCAGCAGTTAAATTCAAAGATGATTTTTAAATGGTGATCTGGAAGAGGAGACAGAGTTATAGAGAGGTTCTGGTCTGGAAACAGGTTTGATTTAAGTTTCCAGAGCATCTGTTGCAGGAAGCAAAGCCTGGATTCTTTATATGTAAATAGAGCTAAAAGCATACTGTTGATTTGACAGCGTGTAGAAAGAGGAAATAATATTTGTGTAGACTTGATGGGGAAAATCTTCTGCCTGAAAGGAATATGGTGATTTTTTTAATTATTATTTGAATTCCACTTGTTTCATTCTACTTTGCTAGGATATATTGAGAATTTTAACTCTTCTTCCTATAAAAATCCATATTTGCCTCAAATAGCTATACTATTAAAAAAGGAAAAATGTTTTTTTAAAAAATAAGAACAAAAGTAATGCCATTATCTACATGACATTGCTTTCCTCTGCAGACATGCACCAGTAGAGGCTGCTGTACACCATATTAAATAAACATTTATACATACTGATAGATTAATTTACAGGCAGGTCAGAGATGGAACTGGAAATATAGTTGTATGTTTAACTTATGTAAACATATAAAAATTATAGATGCAGAAACCCTAAGGTTTTACAGAGACCATAGTCTGGGAATAGTAGCAAAGTAGCAAGCATTTGCTTTTCATCGTTGTGTGTTTCTAACTTCAGACAGGGTGGATAGTCTCTTTTACAAATAGGCACTTGAAGGTGCTGAAGCATCTTTGCTTTTTGATACCAGACTCTCACTAGTAATTAACCAAAATATCACTATTTCATTAAAATGTTTATTAGGTTTTGCCTTTCTCATGTCTAAAATGTCTCTGTTAAAAAGCACTCCATGCATAAATGTATCACTTTTACTAGAAGAGTAGGAATTTTCCTTAAAACCACATGTATTATCCTTGTATTATTTGGGATATGGTTCCAATGACTCACTCTCCTCTGTGTTCTGCTGTTGACCTGGCTTTGCAGAAATGAAGCCGCTGCACTGTCAGAAACGCATGAGCACGCAGAGCTGAGCTCCCTCCACACCCACGCAACACCATGGCCCCACCATCAAGGGGGCCAGGCAGGCTGGAGCCCCACGCGAAGGGCTCCTGGGGGCAAGCAGTGATTACCTGTGGAGCCTTTGAGACCTCTCAGGACACAGTGCCCTCACTGAGACCTAGAGCACCACTGGCAAATGGCTGAGAGCTAGGGACAACCTGCAAAACTAGAGGAATGCCTGCTCACTAGCTTCTACGATAGCAGTATTCAAATAGAGGTGGAGGAGACGGGTCAAAAAAATTCCGTGCAGTCTTTGTTTCTTCCTGCCCTCCTCTTTCCAAGAGTGGTCTCCCTTTGGCAGCTGCGTGAATAAGGAAACATTTGCTTTGGACCAGTTCAGACAGCAGGCAGGAGACAAGCATAGTTTGAAAGAAAATCACCAACAAAGAAAGAAACCCAAACATCCTAAACAGGTTGTAACACGGGGGTTGCTGCCCATCCTTCCTCTCCCTGTGCAATGCCACCCTGGCCTGGTCAAAAGGTGGATGTTGAGAGCTGCAGCCAGCCAGCGGCCGAGCGGTATTCCTGCCTGGAGCTGGGGCTGGGAGGAACAGCGCTCCCAGGGCGTGGGGAGAAGGTGGGAGCAGTGCTGCTCAGGGCAGTCTGGTGCAGGCATGGGATACAGCAGCTGGAGGGTGTGAGGAAAAGGCCACGATGACACATGGAGTAGAGGGGCTTTGGGGGCACTTTGTGCGTGTGAGCTGGGGCCCTCTGGTCTGCGAGTTGGAGATATTCTAGCAAAATGAATAGCCAAACCAGTTTTTGTGCAGGAAAGCTGCAGGTTAGGGTGCAGGGGTCTGTAGTAGGGCTGAGGGTGGAGATGGGTGCATATTGTGGGTCGTTGCTGTAGAAAAGAAAGTTAGCTTTGCTGTCAACTTTTTCACTGATTTTTTGTCAGTGGTAAAGTCAGAGCAGAGTAACTGCCAACGACATCCCCTGAAATTTTGCAGCACTGTGTATTCTGAGAGAGGCTAAATCCATGGGCGTTTCCAAATGACTCTGATTAAAAGCCAATATATATTATAGCTATTTGCTACATAGTCTTACCTTGGAGAGTACTTATACCTGAAGACTAGAGAGAACTGGCTGTTGGGAAATAGCACAATTTTTTTCTTTCAGGTCCTGTGGGGGTTGGACTGAATGAACTTAAACGGAAATTGCTGATCAGTGACACCCAGCATTACGGGGTAACAGTGCCACGTAAGTAAAAATACACTTCTATTCTACTAATGCTGTACTTCCATTATTATCCTTTATTATTGCATTACGTTAAGGCGCTTTCAAATTTGGGTCTCTAAATGCACGCTTGGCATCCAAATTACTTTTCTAATTTTTAAAAGTGCTCCTGCAGTTGTATTTTAAATAGCATTGTTTAAACCAATAGGACATTTTGGCTCACAGGCATTGCAGTAGACTTTTAGTACAAGTTTAATATGATTGATGCCAGCGAGGTTTAGCAAATGAAACTCAGCTGAAGAACACCCTGGATTTGGCTGTAAAGCAGTGAAACGTAGTCTGTTACCAATGTTTGCCGGCAGCAAAATAGCCTTTATATATCAGACAGACTGAAAAATTAAGACCAATGGTAAGTGGTTTAATCCTGTGAATAAATTAAT
Organism: Phalacrocorax aristotelis; assembly: GCF_949628215.1. Classification (NCBI taxonomy): domain Eukaryota; kingdom Metazoa; phylum Chordata; class Aves; order Suliformes; family Phalacrocoracidae; genus Phalacrocorax; species Phalacrocorax aristotelis. The sequence goes on from NC_134277.1 coordinate 18,156,748, forward strand.
TAAATCCCTTTGATTACCTTTAGAAAAGTTGATTTGGGGATTTTCTACCTCTTTCCCTCTATCTGACCAAGTAGTGTAATTTGTATAGCATTGAATAACATTGTTCTATATTAACGTCTATGATACTTTGTTGGGTTTTCTTTAATGTGGAGGACTTGACAGTTTTAGTTAGACTCTCATTCCTTGGTTTGCTTTCTACTTGTATCTGTGCCTCCTATTGGAATCATTAAAAAAATATGGGCCCAACATTCTGAATGTGGGAGATGTCACAAGGTTTTTGTAAGCACAGATATTCTATGAAGTAGATATATATGAATGAATTTGCTAGGTAGAAAAATGAATGCATTTGGTTTTGGCAAGTCATTTCATTTGCACATATTTGCTTCAGCTGGGTATTGAAAACAACAACAAAAAAAAAGCCAGATGTTCCCAAATATTTAATGCGTTGAAGCATATGCAATCATTTGCCAAAAAAATATTTCTCTAAAAATTGCCAGTATTCATCAAGCTGCCTTCTCTCTTTCCTCTTCCAAATTTGTGGTTATAATTTAAAACAAACACATAATGAAATCCCTCTCCCTGAAATTCAGTAAGTCAGGACTTGGAGGGAGAACTGGGGTTCTTGTCTTGGAAATGCTTCTCTTCGTGTGAACCTAAGAAGAGCACAATATCAAATGCCATTCAGGACTGTGTTCCTGCAAGCAGGTTGTGTACGTTCCTACGTGACAGAGAATGCACGATGCTGTAACATACAACTTCTGTTAAATAGGACTTCCAAATGGGTTCGTTATTCATAAGTGGCAACCCCACAAATAACTTCCATTTATAAGCAAAACCTTTATACGTAGTACTTGAAAGTAAGAAGTGCAACTACTATAACTACTATAAGGCTACTGAAAGAAAAAGGAATTCTGTTTTGATCACCAGAAAAAGAAAAGCACTAAAACATAAAATTCACACCCCATTTTTTTATTACATACCGTAGCTACAAGTGTTGTTAATGAACGTAACATTTTATAAATCAGGTTGGTGAGCTTTGTTTCCCTTTATGGTCTTGTATGCTAATAAGTTTAACAAGTGGCAAGGCTGGGGTAATTGTTATGGACTGCTGCTCCTTTTATTATTCAGCTGTCCTCATTTTATTGGATTTTTCCACTAGTTAACAAAAATGATAATCTGATACTTATCCAGCAAGTTTCTTTCCTGCATGCTTTTAAACTCAATCCTGTCATGTGCTTGAATGCCGCCTACCAGATCCAGAGCAGCCTTATGTCTGTCAGAAGTGAGGGAACCGCTACGCCTAGTATTGCACAAGGATTGTGTGCTTTTCAGTGTTGCCTGAACCGGTTTGTATTATACTGTTTTGTGCATCTTTTGTTTGTTGGTTTTGTTTTTTTTCATTTAATGAAACTGCAGACACTACCCGACCAAGGAGAAGCCAAGAAAGTGATGGTGTCGAATACATTTTCATTTCCAAGCACTTGTTTGAGACAGATGTACAGAATAACAAGTATGTTGAAGAGTTTTTAACTAGAATCACAGTTAAAACAATGGCTTTATTTTAAAACGGGGCTGGTTGCAATTTTAGATAATAAGTCAAAGTGGGTATGAGTTGCAGTGATTTGAAGATGTGCTAAAATTACATTTTGATATATAAGCAGTTCAAAGCAGCCGGCAAAAACACAGAGCAAAAAAGCAGGATGTGCAAACACAAATGTTTTTAAGCTTCCAAGTAGTTTCAGTAGTTAAGCTCATCAAGAAGACACTGAAATTGTAGGTGTTCAGGATGGGGGGCACTCCTTTAACAGGGCATCATCTGTCATTGCAATAAAGCATTGCAGCTCTAGGAGTGGGGGGCCTGGAAGTGCTGCAAACGTGCCTGAGTCAATGTTTGCGTAGTTCTGCTCTCTTTCAGGCCAGGCACTTCCTCTGCTTTTGAATTTGGAGATCTACAGTGAATCTCCTGCCTGTAAACCTGCCAGAAATTAAACTAAAATGAAGACAATGGTAGCATCGTGCTCTCCAGCAGCCTGTAAAATATCATAGCTTGAAATTCTGCCCCAGTTTTTCAGAGGGCAAAAGTGTATTAGACACAAAGCTGTGGGCTTTACTGAAACTTCAAACTGTGCTTTGTTTTTTTGGCAAATAGCGCTTGTACTTTTATAGCACATAACCAGCCGCCTTGGTTCCATTAGCACCATTGTCGCTCCTCCTCCTCTTCTGAGACAGAGAATTTGGATATTCTGTAGTGTGCAATGAAATTTCAGTAGTTTCTATTGTTTAGCTTATCCACTGTTTTATTGCATTGCATTAGTTCAGAAAAAGAGGTGATGGAAAACATTAGTGGGCTGTTGGACTACAGTACTTTTTTCTCTTTAACTGTAATACAAGCAGGTGTTACTGATTTGAAAGTGGTGAAGTAGAAGATTTCTTAAAATTGACATGCTGAAGTACTTGACAGCATTTCCTTTATAAAACATGGTAAAACTCTCATGTAAAGTAAAATATTTTTGCTCCTGAATTAGATCTTATAAATCAAACTGATAAGCTTTTTTTTTTCTGGAGAAAATGGAAATTACTCCAGTTGTTTTCACTTTCTGCCACAGGTTTATCGAGTATGGCGAGTATAAGAACAACTACTATGGTACAAGTTTAGATTCTGTTCGATCCGTTCTAGCCAAAAACAAAGTTTGTTTGTTGGATGTGCAGCCTCATGTAAGTAAGCACGTCTTTTGGACCCTTGTAGTTCCCCACATTGTGTGCTGGGATTCCAGGAAAAATATTGTTTCTCAAAAGGTATATTTTATTGCATGCTGAATGACTATTGAGTGGGCTTGCTGGGTACCTTTATCACAGCAAGATTCTCTGAAAGGAGGAGAGGAAGAAAGCTTCAACACATATTGGCAAGTATTCAGCTCAGGAATTAACTGAATTGAAAGCCTGCAGCACAATACCAAAGATTTAATTACAAAATGCTCCTGTATTTTCATTCATCTTTCTGCTGGTTTGGGTTAGAGGTTCTCTCTGGAACATTATTTTCAGAATGGCTTTGAGCTACCACCAGTCCAGCAGCTCTCTCTCACATGTTCAGCCAGACCGTTTGTGCAAAGGGTTTCCATGCAGGGTGGACAAGAGTCAAGGAACGCACTAAATGTGATGTTGGCTGGATAATGGTTAAGAACATTCCTCTCTGAACCATTTGTTCTTGCACTGACCTTGTCTTTCAACCCCGCTGAACAGCTCCACTGGGAATTTTTATGCTACTAATAACCACAGTGCTTCCAGGAGCTGGACTAGTTTGTTTAAATCCAGCCAAAGTATTTCTTCGCCGAGGGTGGCCAGCCTATGACTTCTGAGCCCCGGCAGCTTGTGAACAGATCCCGGGGCAGTTTCAGATGCAGGGCTGTGCCACGGGAGCAGGGCAGGGGGGCAGTGCTGGCAGAGGAACGTTCAGGGAAGCCAGACCCTACACCAGGAGAGGAGGCGGGCTGGGCAGAGGCTCCTGAAGCTGATATTGCCAGGCTGCTCTGCAAGACCGTTCCATGCCCAGCATGGCCCTGTTTTCCAGTGAATCACTAAATTTTTCCAGAGACCCAGGCTTGTGAACTGTTCTGGGTTTCCATTCTCCAGCACAGCACTTTCCTGTAGGCCCTGGCAGTGTGAAGAGGACAGAAAGCTGCTGGCTCTCCCATCCCTGCTTCGCCCTGTGCGCCATCTGAATGGTAGACCTATCCCTAGACCCATACGTACCATGGCTCCACTTGCTCAGGAAGAGTGAATGGTTATGTGGCAGACACGCAGCACTGGAGAGAACAAATCGTTGCCCTGTTGTGACTGAGTGTCACAGATATCTTTTCCCACTACCTTTCATGGGTACAGAAAGTATTATTCCTGCTAAAATGTGTTGAACTTTTCCTCCTTTCCTCCTGCTGTGCACTGCAGCGCACAGCCCAGCCTTTGCCGGGCTGAGGGGGGTTACCAGCAGCCCCTGTGGAAATGGAGACTTTTCTTACCATTCACATGAAAATTCTCCTTACACGTATTGATGCCGGTCATTGGGGCAGGATGGCAGTAAATGAAAAATAGCCTTCTAGAAGTGCTTTATGGGTTTGTTTTGGTTAGTGGAGAGTTTCTTCTATTATGGTAAGTTCCATTGTATGAAATAAACTAATTAATTAAAACCTTTCCACTTCCCAGACAGTGAAACACTTACGGACATACGAATTTAAACCATTTGTTATATTTATAAAGCCTCCGTCACTTGACCGTTTGAGAGAGACCAGAAAAAACGCCAAGATTATTTCAAGTAAAGATGATAAGGGAACTGCAAAACCCTTTACAGTAAGTGTATTTAGATGTGGTAAAAACATGACAACTTATTAAGAGTTTTGTTGTAGTGGTTCACCTTGAAAATAAAGGTGATCACTGGCTCTCAGCAGCAGTACTTGTCACGGCTTACACATAATATCTTGTTTCCCAGACTCTCTCACACAAACAGATTTACTGTGGTGTTTTCATTGTTTGATATGCTCGTGGGTATTTACATTTCTGTGGTCTTCTGAGTTTATGTCATTGAAGAACCCCCACAGTGCAAGTATATTTTTGTGAGAAATAATTCTGTAGATTTCCTTTAAAAAATTTGCATCTGGGCTTAGATGTTTCTATTAAAGTATAAGAATTTCCTTGTTTTATCAAGTGTAGTATTGAGTCTAAATTTGGATGAAAGCTCAAATATAAAGCATCAATTAAAAAAGTAAATGCTACTTTAATAAACAGCCCATAATTGTGGCTAAGAAATTTTTTTAAAATGTTATAGGGAAATGAATACTGTAAGAAAGGAGAAAAATCTAAGCAAGTAACAAATGCTGCTTTTCACCAATAATCAGAAAAAAGTATTAGTAAGATTACCCAAAAGTACCTTATTTACTTCCTTGAAATATAATGAAATCATATTTTAATTGAAGCTAAAGCAAAGCTGATCACTGTTAGACTTTTTATCTACATTTACAGTGTGTATCATTTTCCCTCAATCAGATGTTATTTACAATTCTTTAGATTTTGTTTCAAACTGAGTCACAGGTATAGTCACAGACTATCTGTGTTGAATATGCATTTGAAATAGTTTGGAAATAAGGTACTGTGAGAATATGTTCTATGGTATACAAAATGTAAGAGGAGTTCATTCTTAAGAGCAGCTTTTAGGACATTGCTTAGTTAGGATGGGTTTAATCTCTCAGAGTTATGTAAGGGATTAAATTCCTAAGATTCGTCCCTCCCCAAACGTGAAGAGAAGTTCACTGAGCCAGGTCAAACCAGGCATAGGAAGACAGCTCCTACCGAGCCCTTAAAAGAATAAAGGCTGCGCTGTAATACACTGCACGCTAATAGCAAGCTGAGACTTAAGTAATGAAACCTTAAATGTTTCATCAAAATAAACAGCTAGAAACATTTTCCACCAGTACTGCTAACAGAAAATACCTCTGTAATTACCACGCAGTGACTAACTGTGTCACTGCAAGGGGAGAGATTAAAGAATTGCCTGTTGAGCAAAGTCTACTCGTGAGAATGCTCTCTGAGATCACCTGTAATGGTAATTTCTAAATTTTTTTATTATTATTGAAAGTACAGTCTCCATCTCCCGATGAGATGAGAAATAAGCAAGTAGCTTTTCAAGTACCACCGAGTGAGTTTATGTGTTGTTGCTGAGGACTGACCATGCCATGCTCTTATCTTACCAGGAAGAAGATTTTCAAGAAATGATTAAATCTGCCCATGTGATGGAGAGCCAGTACGGCCACCTTTTCGATAAGGTGATAGTCAACGATGACCTCGCTACGGCTTACAGTGAGCTTAAAACAACTTTTGACAGGTTGGAAACAGAGACCTTCTGGGTTCCCGTCAGCTGGCTACATTCATAATAATGTTTTAAATGGACAGAACATCTGTTGTCTCAGCATCTAAATATGGGGCATGGTTAGGCATTACTTGATGGCCATTTTCGTGGTAGGAGGGCTTTCTAACTCTACCTGAGCAGCAGGTAAACTCTTCATGCACTTGGAACTGGTCTTGTTTTCCTGTGTCTTCAATCTTCCTGCCCACAATTTTGGGGCAGACCAGTCAGATTAAACCGAAGTCTTACTACGCTCCATAAAGTGAGCTACTGCTAGTGTAACAAAACTGCCAAACACCTCTATATCATCACCTGTGTATTTCCAAGGTAAGCTTTTTTAACGGAGAGTTTGCAGAAGATACTAATTAATTCTGGAGATCAGCACTTTGATGGTTTTAAGTACAAGTGCTCCTATAAAGAGCACATCAGCACTTGGAAGTTACTACCCCTTAAGTGCTTGAAAGAACTGAAACAGGCAAAAGTGACCAACAATTTTATGAGGAAGACATCGTAGTTTTAATTACATATCAAGATGAGTGTTTTTACTTTTCTAGATGTGAACCTTGTCTTATATGTACAGAGTAATTTTAGTATTCCTTTGCACTTACATAGTCATGGGAAGAAAGATGTATTCAGTGGCTTAATTGTGAAATACTCTGCTGTGAGTACGCAGGGATTGAAAATATTTTCCCGCACGCTTTGTGGCACAACAAAGGAAATTCACGGGAATATTTATTTAAATAGGGAAAAATGTGAGTTACTGTGTATATAACTTCAAAGTCTTTGGGATTAATATTCTGTAAAATCAGTGGCAAAGTGATATGAATAGCAACAAAGTAGAGAGTAACTTTTTTTTTTTCCTTTAAATTGATTTCAAACATTTTTGACATCCTTTAGAACAATTTTCCCATCCGAAATTTTCAAACAATTAGTGAGGAAACCTTGGAGATCTGGGAAGCAGTTGCAAGCAATTAATTCTTTTTATTGTAGTGATACTTTTCAGTAGTGTAACAGATATTTTGTCTCCACTCAAAAAAAACTTAATGTTGTAGCTTCGCTGTAAAAAAGTATCCTTGTCAGTGGTCAGAGGCAGTTCGAAACCTCATTTTACTATTTGATGTGGCAGTGTAGGCACATGTATATTAGATGATGTATTTTTAATATAGATAATTTGGTATTTTTCTTTATTTACTACTGATATGCAGGAAATCAGTCCAGCTGTAAAGACCAAGTAACACCTGTGTGTTGTGTTGTGAATATGTCTTGTAAGTACCGAATGTGTATAGGAACTTGCTGACTTCAGATCATCACATCTGTGGCATTCAAACAGGAAACCGTTATTTCATGTTAATCTGTAAAGAGAATATAGCTGTCTTGTTTAAAGAAAAAGGAATTTAGTGAAACTTTATATATTTATGAAAGGGTTGAAAAGGGATGTTAAGTTTTTAAATTTCTTGTCAATGTGATCATTTACTAAAGAGATTACTAAGTCTGTAATTTGAAACGCTGTCTCTGTAAATGGAGCTCAACATTCCATGTAAATATTTTATTTCAGTTCATACGCGGATAAAGCCATCAGACTTTGCAGTTTCATTCTAAATGCGTATTTAATGTGTGGGTCATTGCATTTGGCTTAGAGTCGTACAAAATAAATGAAATGCAAGCAACAACAGCAAAATCCCTAGCAGTCTGGAAATGTTTATGCAGGAGTTACAGATGTACTGAATCCCAGAACGGATACACGCTCTGTCTGAATAGCTATAATGTACTTTTGTCAAATTTCACTGTTTTCCTGGTGGACTTAAACTTTTTTGTAACATAAATAGAAATCTGTTGATTAAATTAATTGCATGGAAATTATGTGAGTTGAGAAAACTTTTTCTATTTTTTTAATTACTGGAATTGAGCAGGTCTGTTTGCCTTTGCCTGCCAGGCGCCGAGTGCCCTAGCCATCTCTTGCAATCAACCCAAAGTGAGAGGGCACTCGTCATCTCTCACGATCTGGCCGCTTCCAACAAGATGGGCTTTAGTCCCTACTGAAACACTCTTAACACTGCTTCTAACCTGGGATATCTCAGAACATTAGTGTACAATAACGCTCACATAAGGGACCTGCTTTTCTCTTTAAGAAATAGATGCTAGAATAATCTGCAAACTCCCTGTTAGAAACAATTCTGGCTGTCCTGCAGGCTGTTTTTCTTGTATTTTTGAAATCAATTTGATTCCCATTCCTGGGTCCGTGTGGTCTGTGAGGACCTTCCACAACAGGTTGGCTGTGCCGGGCAGCATTAAGCAGCGCGGCGCTTTGCTGCGTTTACAGAGACACTGACCCTCTGATCCTCGGCACAGCCCTGGCAGGAGTTTCCTAGACGGATGGCTGCCTGCCCCGTCTCCGAGCCAGGAGCTAATTCCTGAATTGTAACACCTGCAAAAAAAAGGGAATCATAAAAACATAAGTCCAACCAACAGAGTAAATTGTGCACAGAGTCTTTCAGGAGTGAGAAACAGTTTTAATTAAATTACTAGATTGCTCTTGAAAATCAACATTATTGCAGTGTTAGCTTCCAAAAAAAAACCAGAAAAACCAAACCTGAGGCGACTGGCCACCATGAGGCAGGCAGAGATGGTAGTAGGTCAAGGTAGAAATCATGTCTTAGCCCAACAGTTTCACCAGGAGAGGAGCCTGCTTATCGTGATGGACGCTGAGCCCATGTGCTGAATTGTTCTGGGACACCAAGGGGTGGGGGGGGTGGGTATCGTTCCTTTGACTCCAAAGAATTTGGGAACGAAGACAACTAAACATGTTTCCAATATTCCACATATTCAAGTTGTGCTGTGTGGGTTTTTAGAGAACTGTATGTTTTGACAGTCAAGTCCAGATGTTTTTATTGTGTTTTAGCTGTTTGCCATAGTCAAACAAATGGTAGTCTTTTCTAATATTGTACCAAGCTCTATACTTGAATTTGCCATCAGGTCCTTGGTTGATGTCACACCTGAAATCTGATCTTACCTTCTTATGCAAAACAATAAATTATTGATCTATCACTGAAGGTGTTCTTTTCTTCACTGTAAATTGCACCACAACCTACAGGCTTAATGACTTTAAAAGGTAAAATGCCTAAATACTTAGTTACTCCATAGGTCTCTCTATTAATTGTAATGTTCCGATTATCATTAAATGTAAAAATAAAGCAACACAGAGAAAGGACTAAAGAAGTTCTTAATTTTTCATTTTTCTCCTTTCATTTTTAAAATTTTCCTTCAAATTAGATGTTTACTCTTTCCTGCAGCCCACCCCAAAATAAACCATTCTTTCTGAGGGGGAAGGCTTAAGTCCGTGGGTCAAACTGAGACATTAGCTCACCTGGGCTTGCAGAGTGCTTGGAGCATTATCCGAGTCATCAGCTCGGAGTGTTTCATCGGTCACATATGCTCCTAGGCCGCTCTCAAGCCCCATGGGAGGTTGTGTTCATTTGTAGGACTCAAAGAAGGTAATGCTTAAACTAAGTTACTTTTTGCATTGTGTTATGTCTTTTCCAGAAAAAAAGCCTAACACGTACCAGGATTAGAGAGAAGACTTTTAAGCCCCTTCTGTTTTGTTTCAGTGCAGTATTCTGCATTTCCCACATGTACTTAGGTTCAGGTTTCTCCTGTGTATGGAGAATTTTTTCCTCAGTAAAGCTCATATTTACTTTTTGTGAGATTGTTTCAAAGGATGAACAGTTTCTTCAGAGATTACAGTTAAAGTTATAACCTGCGTCTATTTTTGCTACTGCAGTCATCTACAGTCATTTCCCCACAGGATTAAGAGTTGTCTGTGTATCGATGCTTAAAATCATTTGTACTTGCAATTTGCTCAAGATCCTTTTGTTTTGAAAGTCATTAGGTATTTCTCATGTATTACCATGATTAATGTACGATACCAAGCGTTCAACAGAAAAATGTCTGAACGCAAAATTAAAAGAACACAGTGGGTGTATTTTTTGTTTAGAAAATTCTGGTGCTAGATAATGGTTAAAGGTTTCAGCAGAAACATACACAAAAACATTTGGAAACAGTTAAAGTCTGGTCTTAAATTTTGTCTTATGTTAAATGACAGTACAAATGAGAGAATTTGGAGTTCTAGACAGCTGGAGACTTTTTCCCTCTTGGTATCTGTGTCTGAAATACAAGTTGGATATTTGGAAGACTGTATGGAATGATTTTACATCTCTATAATAAAATAGTATGGTATTTTGTGTAGCTGACATCCAACATTTTAACAAAGAGGGTAAATCCTTGTGATTATTGAGACTTTGTTTTGCTTCTATTTTAGTTGTACACATATGTCTGTTTAAACAAATTTTTGAAGACTTAAGTGGCACAAAGCTGCCAGCTACACATTTCAATATATGAATGGAGAAAAATATCCTCGGGATTTCCAAAAGGGCTACAAGAGCACAAACAGTATTTGAAAACTTCATTATAAGAAATAAATAGACAAAATTAGGTCACAATTTCTTCTGTAACTAAGTCTATTTCTTTTTAGTAGATGTATTAATATTCACAACTTGAATATGCTAAAAAACCAGAAGGCCTGCTATAATTTTCCTCAAGTGAAATTTCAATTTGTGGTTTAACAAAGATGTTACAAGCTTTCTATAGGATTATACACAGGCTCATGGGAACTTAGTTTTAAGGGATTCAGTGCATGTTTTAAAGGCAGAAGGTCTGTAGGTACAGCAGAGAGGTACTGAGAATGTTACAAATGCGAGTACTGCCCTGGAAATGCATCTTTGTTTTTCTAAGTCTCTGAACAAGGAGGTTAGCAAGTTGGTTGCAAATGTTCTGTGGTTTCTGTTCCCTCCTTGGTAAATATAAATAAGGGCCAGTAAATCTTTATTGGTAAGCAAAGCGAAAATTGTTGGAATTATGGAGATCTGAAATGTAGTGCCCAGAAGGAGTACTCGGGTCCTGGTGACGTTGGCAAAGCTGTTGCTTTACTTTCTCCTGATTTCATTAACTTTTACAGCAAGAGGTCAGAGATCACAGCTTTAACGCAAACTTACCAAACTGGGTTAAATAACTGGCAATTTCATTCTTTTTTTCCTCTTGGCCCTTGTACTGCTTTAGTTTAGTAAATCTCAGTCATACAAGGAGGGGGAAAAGGATAATTGACTCATCTAGAAAAATACTGAGACACCAGAAATCTGACACAAAGATATCTTTGACTTCCCTCGCAACGGATGCTAGAGGCAGTGTGTTTCTGAAACAAGGGCTGAAGAGCCAGCGTCTGATCCAGATGGAGAAGCACCTGAACAGTGTTTTGTCCCATGAAAACAAAATAGCTCTGAGGTCCCTGTGGCCGGTTGATACGAGGGCAGCATGTGGTAAAAAAGGCCAGGACCAATTTTAATTTTTATGCAGCCAGTGTTGGCTTCAGGGCTTCTTGTTTGAGAAAATGGCAGTTGGTGCCAGTTCTGCTTGTTTTGTGTGTGACCTTGGGACATTTCACAGTGTGTGTCCCCTTTCCTAGATATGCATTATGGGCTTATTCTTAAGAAATGACGGTCCCCTGAAACTGGGCTAGACTTCAAGTGGTGGGAGTAGTCACCATGTTTCATGATCAAGGCACACATGTATGACATGGAAACTGCACACATGGAAGCACGGGGTTGGGGTGACTCCAGAGTGCATGTAGGCCCTCGCATATTTTACTCCCTCTGAGAGTTTCACATACTGTGTATGGGTTATGCTTCTCCGCTAAGCCTACTTTGACATAGCTTCTGCGGCCCTACTCCCAAACGCCGACTGCCCTGTGTTAGGCACTGTATGAACATGGAACAAAAAAGTAGCCCCAAGTTCAAAGCAGCTCACTAAAAAAGTCAGAGAGATGGCAGAGCAGTGCAGACCAGCAAGAAGGTGCAAAGAGATCCAGTGAGCACAACTCTTCTTACTAACTGGCACTAGCTAGTACTAGTAAGTATTAACTTACTTACTAAGAGGCTGTGCTGGCATAATGGGGCAGTCATATCTGGGATTCAGCACCCCACAGGAGGATCAGGTGGTTGGGGGGCTTCCTGGCAGCGCTTCAGCCCATGCTGGGGAGTGCCCGGGCACAGCTGAGGGGTAGCAGAAGGTTGGACCCAGCAGCCATGAGGCCAGCTTGTCTGGAGGAGAGAATTTAGCTGTGTGCTGTGCCTCTTCCCTTGAGAGCCAGAGCAACAGGTCTTGGCCCATTTTCCTGACTGGTGCAGATGGAGGCAGTGTGTTTGAAGTCCTGTTTGCAGTCCTGGCTACTATTGATCATAAGGCACAAAAGGGATCTTTTTGTTTGGTTGGGGGTTTTTGTTGTTGAAGCCTGGCCCGAAAGCTTTGTTATTATTGGTGCTATCTGGATAGTATGAAAGAACAGCCTCAGTTATTGGCCCTGCTGGGGTATTATTCCAGATGTTTTTCTTTACACAGCTGTTAAGCAGGAAGTAGAACCAAAACCAAAGATTGACTTGAACCATTGTTTTGTCAAAAACCAGAACTCAACCTGAATTATTGTCTTCTTTCGACTTCAGTGAATTCAGATCATCACTGGCCACAGCTGGATCCAACCCCAGCTCAAACCAAACTGAAAAAAGCACAGACTCTGACCACGGTTTTGAATAGGTGAGACTTTGAAAGCCAAGAGTCTGCATCTTGTAATGAATGCAGCTGATGTTACCTTTATGCCAACAGCAACTTTATTTTATTGTGCATGTGTGCATGTGTATGTATGCGTTCATACTTACCAAGTGCTGTAGTGTATACCAATCTATTTTAATGAAAAAAATAGGCTTGCAAAAACACTGTTTACTGCTTAATTGGAATATTAATGATATAATGCCAAAGCTTTAGCAAACAGATGCATAGTTTTACTCAGGCAGGACTCACACACATCTCAGGAAGCTTAGGGTTTTACATCTCAAACCTACTGGTTTGCCCCTATTTTGTGGAAGTCAGAAGAGCTTTATTGAATGCAGACTACAAGCTTGTTCACTACAAACCTAGTTAAACATGAAATCTTGCTGGGATTAGCTTAATTGTTCCCTAAATGAAAAGGCTGCTTTGTACATAGACTATAATTTTATGCTTGCCAGATAAAGAAATGTGAACCTGTCAGGAGACACAGGAATTTGTCTGTGTAGAAGTGTCACTGGGCCAACTGTCTTGCCTTTTATGTGATACTGTGGTGTAAAACACCACTCTACTGGTCTCATTTTACAGAAAATAGTCTCTGTGGTGGTATCCTCTGGGAACTGAAGTATCAAGTTCTATTTTCCCTTCAAAAGTCCAACTACATATGTACCCCGCTTCTGAAACTGCGCTCTCCATGACTGTCAGCCAGCCGCTTGGGCTGGGGGGATGCTGTGGCATGGCAGGGGAGATACAGGGAAGCTGTTCCAAGCAAAGCAGGAGGTGCTGCTCTTTGCCATGGCAGAGGCGCCACAGGTAATACCACACTGTTTGAAGTGAGAGACACTTTCTGTGATAAGGTTATACCACAACGTAGTAAAGAGGAAAATACTTTATTACTCCATTTTTAATTTGTGATGCTTCTGATTATCAGACACTATTACTCTGACTGCAAACTCTTCTATTTTTCTTTTGGCTTCCCTACTGCCTGCTTGAAAGCAAGAGTTGCTGTAATTAAAGCCTCTATTCTTTATATAAATGTAACCATAAAAGATGTGGAGTTCCTATCTTCCAAAGCTACCAGACCAAACAAATAAAGACAAAATTTCTGCAACTGTTCTCAAGTGACTTATTCTGTTTAATCTCGTTTCCCTTCTTCCTAACCAGTCTTCTCAAAAGGCCTCTCCATGTCAGGGACCGATAGTTTAACAAGGGCAATGTGGAGCAGAAAGGAGAGGCTGGCCAGAACTGCTGGAAGGGAGAAGCTGGGGCGCTGCTGGGCTCTGAACCACTGAGAAGTCTGCAAGCCTGGCACAAAACTGAGCAATCTATGGGTGAAAACAGCATGGGAAAATGATTTAAGCAGCAAGGTGTTGCTTCCTCCCTCCTAACTATGAGAAGGAGCAGTCCCTGTGCTTTTCACCGAGAAGCATTTAGCAGGGAGCAGTTCACTTACCCTCTGTGCCAGCTAAAGCACTCCCAATAAGCAGTTCTTAACTTCACGGTGGCAGACTCTGCACACACTTTCCCTTCACAGTGTCCCGGTCTGAACGTAGCTCTTGACTTTGTGGCTCCACAAGTCATCTTCTTTAAAGTGGTATTAAAACCTGCCTACTCTTAGAGTCTGTTCAAGTCCTGCAAGTCCTGAGACGTGCGTGGCTGAAGTGTCTGTGTATCACTGACAAGGTGGGTGCATTCTTAATCCTAAGCCTTCTTCACATTCACCTGCTTTGTACCAGAGGGATGGTGGTGGCTGTTATTAACTCTGCTACCACTGGCAAAATGTGATGCATCGATACACTTGGTGTTTGTTATTGTCCTTGCAGCTGCATCTAAGCACTTCCAGTGACACACTCACGCTCAGATTTTCTGCAGGAACTCCTGCGTTGCTCCCAGCTACAGTAACTTGTGTGTCACACAACCTAAGTGGAAAATACAAGAGGCCTGGGTCGCTCTGACTCTGAGCGCGCATTGCAGGGAGGTGGTGCTACTATGCTGCTCCCCTCACAGCTCTGCTTAGAGCAGCGGTTACTTGGCTTGGGCTCACTAGCATCATGTAAAATCCTTATGGATCCTTATGGTTCCAGTGTTCAGGATTGATGATTCTTCCTTCTCTTTTAGCATCTTGTGAATAACTTAGAATTTTTTCATGCTAATGCAACTCCCTCTCTTCCTGGTAAATTGCCTCATTTTGTGCTATTGGAAAGTGCTTAGTCTGGATTGCTTTACTATTAGTACCTAACGGCTGCTGCTGCTTTCTGTATTATGTGTATGGGACAAGCATGAAGTATCAGCAGATAGCTGACACCACTTCAACCCCGCAACGAGTGATAGCAGGAACTCTTCCGATAGCTACCCTCAAATGACTTGCATCAGTACCACTTAAAAACACGGGATTGGTCATGCAGTTAAACAGTGTGGCACAGATGAGATGGCAGTGGATAAAAATGCGGTGCTAGTGAAGTTAGAAAAGTTCCGTTTTTATTTTACAATATCAGTTTTACCTCTTGTCTTTCTGTGCCTGGGAAATCAGGAATGCCTTTGCTCTGAAGACTTTTTAATCTAATGCCAGGTCTTGCTGACTTTTACTGTTGAGCTTTAGTGCCTCGTTTCATGTGTGGTCCCTTTGACTTCAATAACGCTCCTCACAATGGGGCTGGCAGCTCTTACCCCGGAACCAAGTTGATGACTTCTCTGGGCTCAGGGTCTGGCTTTGAGATAAAATGCAATCAGCAAAGATGATAAATATTTTGGTGAGTAACCAAACATGCAAGAGCAGTCTGGCTGTTATCTTTGGATTAATACCTGAGATTAGTATCTGGGAGTGACTTCCAATGCAAATGCATCTAAGTCCTGTCAAGCACATGATGGTAAGTATGTGTTGCTGATAAATCTTGACTCTTTGTCTAAATTATGTAACACAAATTGTAGGGTTGTGTTAGACTGGCATGCCTTTTGCTGCTTAGCTGTTCATCCAGAGTTTCATTTCTTTTACACCTACAATGTGGTCCCAATAAATCTCATACACTTTTAAGTAATTTCCCAAGTGCTCTCAAAATGGAGGCAGCAATCCATCTCTGTCACTTCAGGCAATTATTACTGAAATCTCTGAAACAGTGCTCCAGAATAATTACCCTTAATTAACCTCAAGCCTTAAAAGTTTCTAGTGTTGATCAGCACGCCCGTAAGCTGCCAGTCATACATTTGTAAACTTGGAGCTGTCAAGCAGTTAGTAAACCCCTGTAAAGCGTGCTCTGTCTGCTTTACTGATTTCAGCTCAAGCAAAGGCACAGCACTATATATTTCAACTTGTAAACTGCGTATCCTGTTTTTTCGTTATTATATTTCTGTGCAATACTTTCCAAACTCTATTTTATTGTATTCCACAGTTAAAAAGCCACCTGGATATTCCTTTTCTACTATTTTTTTTTAAACCATCTCTAAGCCCTTTCGCATGTTTTTGTAATGTCTAAGACAGACTCAGACAACAGAGTTTTCAGAAGACTTGTGCAGCTGGTAGCTTTTTGATGATTTCATTTCACAATTCTTTTGGAATAAATGTGGGTACTAAAGAGAACAATGAGTAAAATGTCAGTTGTACTAAATATAAGTGATCTGTTTTAGAAAAATATTAACACTTTTGTCGGTTCAATTACACCTGTGCATCATTCAACTATAGCAGAGTAAAGAAATGGAGTCTAACAGATGTATGGTAAGTACACAAACGGGGTCAACCACAGAAAGATCATAAATCCTTTATACCAGAACATTTTGGGAATGTTTTAAGGACTAGCAGATGACAACACGCCCAGGTGTTCTTTGAACCTTGCGAGGTGATTAAAGTGAACAGTAAGAAGCCGAAGTGACAGTACTGAACTACATGAAGATACGTGCACGCGGTCGGGGTCTGCACAAAAGGAACAGCTAGTCCATGGGAACGGCAGGCTGCCGTGCCCGGGAAATAGGGGAGAAGAGTATTTACAACTTTCTCCAAGAGGGAAAACTGATTGTGGGGAAGCTCTGTAACTATCTTCTTACACAGAAAGTAAAATTTTATTTATCTGAAGTAAAACATTCACTGCTCTGCTGAAAGAAAAATGAGAGACATGATGAGTAGAAAGAGTACAGCCAGTTATGAGCAACATCTAGGGTCTTGAAACAGTGAAATACTGAGTGCTAGAAGAGGAGATTCAGTTTTATGCATTTTTAAATTAATACGAAATGCTACTCTCCCACTTTTGCTGTACAGCCTGGGTTTTAGAATGTCAAGAAAGTATTTGACATTTACAAGAGACTGCAGGCACTAACACAAATCATTTTTATCCATTTATCCATTTTAACCACCACGCTGAGTGAATTGTTGGCTTTGTGCAATTAGTCTCCGTGCTTCTTGACAATATAACCACAGATTATCATGAATTCCATTAATAATGCAAGGTGGAAGCTCTGTTCTCCAAGTCTGTTATTTTACTTCTAGACAAACATCTAATTTCTTACAAACCCAATATAAATAGGCCAGCTGACAAGCATCCCAAAAGAACAGAATATGCTCAGAATAGCGAGATTTGAACTGACATATTTTTGGCAAAAAAAAATTTATACAGGCTGTATCTGTCTGAAGGTTTAAAAATAGGCGCCTTTGTCATATATGGCAGGAGAAGCCTGGCTGAGTCATGATTGATGTCACTTGAAAGAACACTTTAAGCTTAGAAAATGACATCAGAATCATCAGAATTTAGTGAGATTTAGAGCGGTCCCTGAAGCCAGGGTGCTGGGGATTCTGGAAGATACTTTGTGGATGATACACAGCATGCTGCCAGACATCATCTGAGTGGAAGCCAGGAGCAACGGTACTTTTAGATTACATTTATAATTGATGGGTATAATTTTTTTAACAATATTCATTTTCAGTTAAATGCATGTTTCAAACTGGTTTCAGTTTTTCAGATTTGGGGCAACCCACCGCTGCAGGCTGGAAGAGCAGCCTGTCACTGCCTGACCTCTCCCCTTGCTCACTTACATGACAAGTTTCCAAGAGCAGTCAGGAGCGCTTTCCTTACTACCACGAGTCTGCGACTACAGCAGGGTCTCTTTCCATTAACTCTTCTCCAGTTTTAGTGCTCAATTCCTGCTGACTTTACTATGGAGCATTTATAAGTCAGACTGTAACCATACACATGTAGGTTAGAAGTATTTCTTTTAGCTCCCAAGCTAAAACTAAACTTGTCTGCTACTGCTAGCGTTGAAATGGAAGTAACAAAACAGAAAAGGTGCTTGGAGTTCGCTTTATTAAAGATAACCAATAAATCGTGCAGAGCTGGCTGCGGTCTAGGTCATGGAGAGGCTGTGCAGAGCTTTTGCTGTGCAAAGAAGCAAATCTCTTTGGAATAGTTTCTTACATTTCTCCTTTATTTCCCACATGTAGCAATTCTTTGCTCTTTAAAGCAAGTTTTGTGTGAAAATGAATTATTTACTGTAAGTGCACAATGTTCTTTTGATAGTTAGATCTGTTTTGCTTTTAAATAGCTTTTAAG
Organism: Phalacrocorax aristotelis; assembly: GCF_949628215.1. Taxonomy (NCBI): domain Eukaryota; kingdom Metazoa; phylum Chordata; class Aves; order Suliformes; family Phalacrocoracidae; genus Phalacrocorax; species Phalacrocorax aristotelis. The sequence goes on from NC_134277.1 coordinate 18,174,817, forward strand.
TGTAAAGAGAACCTAAACTGTGAATCACATTTCCAAGAAGTAGGTATGCACTTATTGCAGCTAGCAGCAGCCTCTTCTGTTCCTAAAAGTGATAGATATTAGTGAAAGTGGAGTTGTACGGTTGCTTGGCTACATGCCTTTGACAATACTTTATGCATAATCAGTTTTCATACTGAAATGGGTTCATTCCAGGAAAAGAAAAAGTTCATCACGCAAGCAGCTCCGCCAGTAAAGCATGCTTGTTAGCTCATAGCTGCTGTTACCTGCTCTTTAGATTTGCACATTGTGCTCACTCCTGTTCTGTTTGAAAAGCCAAGTGGTGGATGAATCATTCTCGATATTCCTGATTTTTACTTCAAGCCAATAAACACCTGTGTGCGACTAGCCTGCCGGAGCCATTCCATGAAACATCTGGGCATGCTCCAGCCCTGGGGCTACTGGCGTTCAAATCGGTCTTCCCTGATCCTACCGCTCATTGCTGCAGCAATCTGGGGCCTCATTAAGCACAGGAATCGGATCAGGAATCCCATCAGTCCTGTGTACCCAACTCTCTCGGTCGCAGAAGAGACAGACAAAGGGACAAGGACTCTGTCGGATTCTGTGAGTGGTGAGGGAGAGGGAACTGCATGTGATTCCTTTGAGAGCAGAGTTTTCTGTGGGTCTTCTGTGTCATGTAGCACATAGAAAAGACCTGCGCTGGAGGATGAATCATTGCGTAGTAAAAGCGAGTGTGCTCTGTGGAACTTGTACTTTCTTTGGTGCAGCGTTGGAAATCCGTAGTGAATGAAGCGGACAACTGTAGAGAAGAGAACATGTTTTCATGATTAAGGCATGAGTGCAGCCCTGGGGAACGGAGTCCTATCCCTGCCTTTGCCACAGATTTCCTGTGTGATGCTAGTCACTTTGCACATGTGGTTGTTAATTGTGTTTTTCTTGGTGCTTGTTACAGTGGAGTGTAATTTGTGGAAGTGCTGAGCACTTGCAACTGCAAGCTGCAGGCAGCGGGAGCTGTGCTGTGACTGTAAGCACTGCTGTGCAATGAATACTGAGAAATCAGGCACCATGCATCTCAATGAGGCAGTCCAGAAAAGCAGAGGCAGGGATTACAAAGATTAGTCTTCATCAGTTCAATTTATATGGCTGGAGAACAGCTTGAAGGGGCTTGTCCCTCCTCAACTTGTCCTTCCTCGTACCTAAAACAAGTACAGCAAATTTCAAGCTAAATATAAATGCAACATTTGTGAACAATTGCTGAGTTTAAGATAATTCTGCTAATCCAAGAATTAGTAAAGTTACTGTTTAGCACTTGTCAGTCCTCCTTCTGTCTTGCCTTTTAATCTTTCTAAATGGAGCTATTTTTGTATCACTGAGCAAACAGCCACTGAAGAACCTGCTAATAAAGCAATATTGTGAGCACATGTATGTTTTTACTGACTACATGCAAAGCAATTGCTAGGGATTCAATAGCCTCTCTGTATTTTCGCATAGTCTTCACACTGTACAGCAAAAAGAGAACACTTTTAAAAATACTACACACTTCTGGTGTTAAGAGGTAAAATGGACACATAAGACACTTTATGGGAAGATACTTCTTGAAGTGACTAGCTACTGTTCTGCCTAGTCTCAAAATAAAACATGATGGTTTATGTAATGTTGCGTACCTCATATCACAAATGATAAGAAAAAATGTATAGCATATAAACACATAGCTATCCTTATATCAAGGTAGACAAAGCAAAAAATAAGTAGCTTTCATATGAGAAATGGAACAATGAGAACAGGAAAGCACACAACTTCACAGATTTCTGTAGTATAAATAGATCTGTCAGCTTAAATATACTTTGTCACTCCTTGATGCTGTAATCCAATGCCAAGGAGAACTATAATTTTTTTTCAAAAGTGCCATTTATTTAGCATGTTTACCATATTAGAAAACGCTTCTATTCCCCCATTAGTTAATCACAGCTTTATAAAACATTATATTTGGAAGCGTCTGTCTTGTGTAACTAGACGAGGTACACTCAGTTCCACCAGAGGTGTTAGTTACATAGGTGCCTAGAAAATTACAAGCATTTTTTTTACTTTAGTAATCACAAACACATACTAAAATGAAAAACAAATTATCCTCTAAATTTTGTTTATTTGAGACATAGCCTATATTTTTGTTGGAACACAGAGCCATACACTCAGGATGCACACAAGGCACCAAAAGTGGAGTTCAGGCAATCCACATCCACAAAAGCGATTCAGAAAACCTCTGCTACACTGACTGTAAAATCTGAATTCACTTGGCTGCGTTGTTTTGGTCCTCTCAGTCTCCTAAGTGCCAAAGCTTTGGTTTCTGTGAGTACACTGAGCTTTGAACTTCTAGCTACAGCTTCTTTTCACCCTACTAAAAGGCAAGTCTGCACTCGGTTCCCCGAGGAGTTCACTTCAATCCAGGTGCCCTGAGCACACCTACCACTTACTGACAGCACTGGCTGCTTCGAGGACTGATCCCGCTCATGTCCTGGGCTTGCAGCTACTTGGTAATTGCTTGTGAACTTGTGGGTTTGTCTAGTGAAGTGGTGAGTTACGGAGGACTCAGGTTCCTCTGTGCTTCAGAGTCACTGCCTTACCATTTAAACTTCAGCCTGTTTTATAGAAGAGAATCCCACTGGGCCAGGACTGTGGCTCCATGTGGTGCCCTGGGAGAGCACCTCAGAGCCCTGCACCCACACAGTCACCCTGTGGCTCCCAAGAGGACTGCAGGGGTTCAGAAACACCCCTTCACTCATCATTCCTGTTTGGCAGACTGACAAGGCGAGCACAGCATGTCTGTGTGCATCGAGGTGTGCTCACATAATCAGAAAGCAGTAGAATGTTTTGAGATTCATTTGAATATGGTCTGCTCTTGGTCTCCAGTGCAGCACATATAATTATCACCAGAAGTGGAGATGAAAAAAAATCACCAGATCATCCTTCACTGTTATCAGTATGGCAGACAACACCAAGTATTTTTAGTCACTGTATCCTACTTCTTCACAGAATAAAATTAAGCTGAATTTAATTGTAAAGTCTCAATACAGTGAGATTGCAAACAATATCCCCCCCGAAGATTCTACTCAATCCTTTACCACGTGGAGTATTTAATTCCAGTTTTGCTTACTTTAAACTGAATGGAATTTTTGTACCAAATTAGGACAGCTAAGTCCTTCCACGCAGAAAACTACTGAGCTCACTGGATATTTTTCTGTCGTGGTGCCAAACCATACAGCAATCATGCTGAGGATATGCATGGAAGAAAGGTTGCTCTGTACAGTAATTCCATATAGGAATCACTATTGATTACAGAGAGGATACTTTATGGGTAGTGGTAAATTATGAGGTTTCTCTTGTAAGTGAGAACATTGATTTACATGAGTAATGCAAAGGCTGACACGTAAACTGAACTCAAACTTTAACTGTCAGCCGTAACACATCTATTTATACCACAGATCTGTGCTTAGCCACTTATATTTAATTATAATCAGTTGCGGTGCCTCCATTTTCTATGTTTACTCAATCACATTTCTGAGGTCAAATCCAATGACAGTTATACTGTACTTACTTGAAGACATGCTTAGTTGTACATTCTGCATGTATCCGAGGACAGAATTTCTGGAGAAGAAAGGATGGGTACGATTCGTCAGTCCTTCCTTACATGAATAAAATTTCACACACATCAATTTTAGTCAGGGCATGTCTGTGCTGCACAACGCAGTGCTGTAGAGAGATAGCCAAAGCAGCTCAAAAAAATACCAGCTTGGGTAACTGGAAGCAGTTTAACCACATTGCTTAATGCTGCACACTGTCTAATTTACCCTGTTTTTTAGCAAAGTAAATTAGCTTTGGCAAAGCGTTGCACAAATAGGCTAGCCTGCTTCCAGTCCATGAGCCAGCTTTGGCACCAATTTCTACATCATACTGTGCGGTATAGCATATCTACTAGGAGACGCAAAGGATTGCCTGCATAAAAATTTTCAGATTCAGATCCTCAAACTTTATTCTGCACTTAGTCATTTTAATGCCACAAAACTTTATTAACTCTTAAATATCACTGCTTCAAATTTAGTGGCGTTACTGAACCAAAATATCAAAAGAATTAAATAAGATTATAAATTAATCACTAAAGCGCATCATTTTGGGCTTACCATGCTTAAATATGCTTGTATTTACTTGACAGCAGTAGCAAACTGCTAATTGGTAGTAGATTTCTTCAGAATCTTAAGCCTAATTGCTTCTGACCCCGGCATAAAAAGACCATCCTTATTTCCAGTGTAAAAGGCTTTACCAAAATCAGAATAAATCACAAGCCTTTTACATTGAAATCTCAGCAGAAAAATGTCATTAATATAACTAAACTATGTTTTAGAATGTCTCAGGTAAGAAATTTTTTGAAAGAGTCTAGTAAAATGAAGTTTAACTGTCTGCTGTCTTGACAGTATTGTTGATCAACTTTTTCCTCCCATGAAATTGATTACAGAAATCTGTTGATGACAACTGGAGCAGATATTAAAGTCTTGCCACAAATGATTTTCCAGCAGGGACAGAATCCCCTTCCATCTCTGAGAAATTATTTCAAACTACCCAGTAATACCAAATACCAAAGCACTAGATGCTAACTTGATATTCCACGGAAAATTACGTTCAAGCTATTCAGTGTTATTCTTCCCAAATCTAAACAGAGCACATGTGCATGCATTTTGAAAAAGTGGCCTGCTTCATCCCCCAAATTTTACATCCAGAGTTGAAGGCTTGCTGGAAATCAGTAGCTCTTGTAATAAACTGAAATATCCATTTATGTATAAATCAGATGCAAAAAGAATAAAGGGTTTTTAAAACCAGATAGTTCTAAGCTCCATCTCCGCTTGAGCTAAAAAATAAATGAAGATGTAACAGTCAGATGCAACCCTTTCTACAATAAAATAACTACCGAAATGTGGGAGAGCTTCAGATCCTCCAGAACAACCTTACCAATTCTAAATTTCAACTAAAATGCTTGATTTTATACAGTTATTACCAGAAGAAGAAATGGAAAAATCGGAGGAAAAATGTACCCATATGGAGGACTCTAATATGCATGGCACAGATCTTGAGAATAATACCAGAAAATTGGCTGAATTAACTGTATCAGAATGTACACTATGCAAGAAGACACGTATACGTAACACACAGTTCTGCTTCTCAATCAAAATAATTTTGATAAAAAGGCAACTTTCCTCCCAGTTTGAAGTTTACTGCAAATGCATTTGGAATGGAGCTATAATCCCCATTCTCATCCACGCAGGACTTATTCTTCAGCCAAGTTGAATGAAGATGTCGGTATCATCAAATATATTCTATGGACTAGAAGGAGAGTAGGGTTTTTATTTTGTTTTGTTTATTAGCTGACACAGTACAATCACTATGAAACAGAAATTTAGGTAAGTAAAGTATTTTTCTCCCGGGCACTGGATTAATGCTCAACCTTGCAACATCCAACTGTTGCTCCATATTAATTTTACAGCCCGTTGCTGCTCAGTCCCTGTAGCGATTTGGCTTTATTCTGATCTCCACTCCTCTCACAATTTCACATTTTCCCCTATAATATTACCATACCACCATAAATGATAGAAGCAGTCTCTTCAAAACCAGTGATTACTCCAAGGTGCTTGAATTTCTGCCTTAAAATGACCTACAAAGAAGAGAAAACGCCCTGATGTCAAACTTGGCTTGCTTTCTGATTATATAACGGGGGAAAAACTATTTGGGTTTTTTTTTTTAATTTTTATGTTACTTTTTATAAAAACTATGCAGGGAATTACTCAGAATTACTATTGGTGATTGCCTAAGTAGTGAAATGCAGCTAGCACAGTAATAACTGGAAGCTGAATACCTGAAAAGAAAAGGATTTTAAAGTCTCTAACTATGTAGTATCTTTTGCATGTTTGTATTAGCACCTAGTGTGAGAATCCGGTTTTCATGAAACAGCCAAACTCTTTTTCCTGATTAATATCACCTAGTTACAGTCCAAAATACTTTCCACCAATACCTCTCATTTTTCCTCTTGGAAAAGAAATCCATAAATGGAGACTACTTATGACATTCTATTTCTAATTTTTAAACAATCTCCCTTCCACACTCCCACCCCAAAACAAACAGCCAAATCCTTCCTCCTTTTTTCCCTTTGAAAAAGGAGGCAATATTTAGAAACCACTAGAAAAGCAAATGGTATTTGGGCATGTCAGTAGCATGCACTTGGAAAGGGTTTATGTTTGAAAGCTAGAAGCACTCTCTTCAATCACAGTGCAAAACACACTGGTTTGCACTTTTAATGTCAAGCTATTTCAAATGTCTAGCACCACAGGCTAAACATATAACTAAGAAGTGTAGCTGGCACTTTTCTTCCTACATATTCAAATAAGTCTCCATTTTTTGTTTTATTAGCCAGAAAGTAAAAACCTTTTCTAAATCGCAAAGGTGAAAAGCGGTTCTGGATACCTCTGACTTAGAGTGAGGTGCTCTAATTTGCAGGGTTACCACTTTGTCCGTTCCACTTGGCACATGCTGGTTTAGACAAATATTGTTGGTTTGGTTTATTTAGTTTTAATTGAATCTCTACTACATTGGAGAAAAATATCACTGTTGAAGTTCCACTGATTTTTATAATATAAATTAGAATGCCTGATTTACATTGAAGCCTTAGACAGCTTCTGTACCTTTCTGATAGCTGTACAGAAACTGTATTAACTTGGTAGTTCTAATCCACTCATAAAACTAACTCAACTAACCAACAAGCAAGTTTTAAAAGACCTTATATAGCTTCTGTGAATACTGAAGTGCTATACTACTGAGGTCAGAATAAGTAACTAGTTCTAGAAAAAGCATTTTATGTAAACATCAAAATGCATAGTATTCTTTCTCCGTGGAAAAATGTAAGCAAAATATGTTTTATGCAGGGAAGAATCAATCAGAAACATAAGGAGAATCAGCCATTAATTCTTTCTGTCTTGAGAGGTTGTACCAGTACATGAACAAATTAAGGTGGCTAATGGAGTCAATACTTAGGTGACTCCTCCTGTAAAAGTCAGCATTTTAAAACAATTAAATATTTATTAATATACTTAAATAACTTTACTCCAGAAGATCTTTCTCTGAAGCTTTCTCTTTCAGTGTTACTAAGTACATGTACTTTAAGAGCAAAAATTTCAAGACAAAATATTACATGAAGAGGGAATTGAGGCTGAAGATGCAGAAACATAATGTAAGAATTAAAAAGAAAAATCCTTGAATGTAATTATCGCCCCCTACAGTATTACAAATCAAGGAAAAACAGCCTAAGTTTCACTGAAAAGATACCCCTCCATGTTAAGGCCCCTGATAACTTGACCTATATATTGTCCTAATGCTACAAAGAAAGCATATGAATAATTTAGCACATATTTAAAAATCACAGTCTTCTAACCTGGTACTCCAAATATTATTATGACATAGTCACAGTCATCTGGTTATTACTCCATACTGATTATTTCTTCCAAATTATACTCAGAAATACTCAAAAGACCTGGGCAGTAGTAAACAGAAATAAACAAAAGGGCATAAACAACCAACTACAAATAGAGGGAAAGCACAGTTTAGTAACACAGTTCCTATTCTGAAATATTATATGCTTTACTGATAAAAACCTATGAAATCACATTCAATCTTGGACTGTAAACCATGATTCCCATCTGGAAGCCATTTCTTAAAAAAGAACAGCAGAATTTCTGTTATTGTCATTGTTCAGAAAATAACTGTCCAGATATTGCCAATCTACAACTTACTAACCAAAATATTGTCCTGCTTTATTTTCCTTGAAGATTTTGAGGTAACCGCCTTTTTGCCAGACACCCATGCACAATACTGCGCACCTCTATGTCCCTTGCATTGAGTTCCATTTGAAAAATGGTCTTTTCTATTTTTTAATTTCTATGGCCAAGACAGCATATTGCACAATGTCCAATCTTTGAAAAAACCCTCATTTCAGATCATTTGGCATTTTTTGAAGCACATAACTACTCAGAAAACAAGAGGTAAGTAGGAGATCACAACACAGAAATCAGAGACACAGTGAAAAATGGGTAGTCATTTGCTTTCTAAGGATTAGGTTTTGAATGTCTTTTTCCATAAAATTATGCTTGAAGAAAAGACATCAACAGATTCATCATGTCCTCTCCCTCTTTTTACATTCTCATGTAGGTCAACTCTTGAACTGAAACCACGCCGTTCCACAAAACATTACCCCCTAATTAAAAGAAAACAAACCAAAAAAACCAACAATGGATTACAAGAATTTAAGATGCATTAAAATGTTCATTAACAACTCTAGGCACACAAATATTGCATTTGTATGATACAAAATTAAATAAATGCAGCCCAACTAGATTTTTTAATTTCTCTAGCTAAGCCCTTTTCATCAAAACAGGACTTTTGTGAATGCCAAACGTACTTAAATTTTGCAACAAAAGCAAGCTAATGAACAATAAAAGGAAATCAACAAATATTATTTATTTTTCTCCTGATTTTCAGCTTCTCTGACAAACTGCCCATCAGGCTGATCAGCTAAACTGCTATTTATCAGAAGGAATAGCTGGTTATTTTTTACCTTGAATGGCTGTTTTATTTTATGTAAGCCTCTAGAACATTTTTACAACTTGTATGACTGTTCTACTTTCACAGTAATAATCTACACCCTCTTGTACAATAACGTGAGGAAAAATATACAAGAAAAATTGCTTACCCATTCTGGCTGCAACTTTGAGATTGTAAAAATATTTCCAATTGCCCTTCTCGCCATGTTAACTAATTCTTCATATTCCCCATTTCATTGTGCCAGTAGCAAATGATCTCATCTTTGACTACACTCAGGCAAACATTTCACTGTTTCATAAAATATCTTTTACATGGAGCAAATGCCATCTCTGGGCAGACCCAGCTCCTGAGTAAGCTGCTTTTGAGAATATGTTACGACTTCATTGCCTGGAAGTTTCTGCACGCTGATTTTGAGACACGAAGAGAATACTTTCATAATTCTTGAAGTGATTACTTAACACCTTAGCTTTCAGACGAAATTGTCTAAGATATCCATTCATCCTCTTGTGCTAGGGAGTATTAATAGTATTGATCAATCAATCTGGTATTAAATATCCTTCAGTCTGGCTAAATGCGGGAGTTCCTGAGTCCTTATTTTATAGCGATAGCTAATATAAGACAAGCCTGAATGCAACCAAGGAAATCACCCAGAGCTTAACTACCGATGCAGTACCTGCAGCAATGACTTGATACAGCCAATATGTGTCTGAAAACATGCAGAAGACTATAGAGCACTGAGACTGAGCAGACAGCAGGAACAGAAATAGTTCATATCACGTAAGGGAATGAATGAAGAGTTTCAGTACTGAAGAATGCAGTTCCCAGAACCCAGCAAAGTGTAGGGCAGGCATGGCAGAGTACTTGCATGTGAACACACATCACCTGGAATTCCCTGCACCCATAAACTCTGCCCTAGGCTTCCTAACCTTCTAATATGACTTGGAGGTCAGGGAAAGAGTTCATGAGCTGCAAATGTAATGAGATCTGTTTTCTTATGGAGTTATGTGCTTTGTCCCTTAACCTTCTACTGTCCACCTTCACCATAAAATACCCACTGGGCAAAGCTGAGGTTACTTATGTTCTAATTAGTCAGCATGATATGAATGAAACACTTGGCTGGCTGGGTGCTGCAGAACGTGATCTGCAGTTCATATGCCCACCTTCACCTCAGCAAGGGCATTAATTTTGCTTTCCTCTCCATTTAACTACCTCAAGTTTTACAAAACTTGGAGGAGCTTAATTATTTCCAAGACCACAACCTTCTGTGAAATATGGTCCAAATTTTCTATAAGGTTCAAAAATTACTTCAGAAAGAGGAAGAGGTTGGGGACCAAAAGATAGAGACTGTGTGGTATAAATATTTTCTTTCTTTAGAAATGGAATTTGGTTTTAAAAGGCAAACTGCAATACTATATGCTTAAATCCTGCAGAAAGCGACAAACTCATCAGCTAAAAATAAAAGTAATGGATTAAAAATTGGTTTTATTATTCAATTGCAAGGTGACAACAATCTGGAAAACAAATGCAATCCTAGAATGAAGTTGTTGACAAACTTCTGAAAGAGATGAAGACTGTTAATGCCATTGTAAAAGGTCCTGGTGAAATGTCCATAGAAAAAGTGCCAAATCTATTTAAGAAAAGCAAGCTCAGACTGGAACACAGGCAAATAATGGATACTAAGACGGTAAGAGAAATTAATAACTTGCAGACTGAGATTAGAAGAAATAAACTTGTTGAGCCCAGCAAAGTGAAGTCTAAGACAAAGTATTCTAGCTCAGAAACTGGGTGTAAAATCTAAGGAAGAAAAGTAACCATTGAAAATAAGGTAAAGGACCACTGTCAGTGCAGGAACACATAGACAGAAACTAGTAATACAGATTGAGGTTAGAAATTAAATCAGATTATTTCTAGTCTTCAGAAGAGTTAGAGCAATCTTCTTACGCATACAGCAGAGCTACTAACTTCGTATTTGCCCACTGGAAAAGGGAAAAGCACCTCCAACCTCTAGACCATCCATAACCCTTTAGCTTCTCATACCAAATGCCAGCAGCATTCCTCACTGCTGGCTTGCAGGATGTGTTCTCCTTTTTCATTTTTTGATTTACCTGTCCCTACGGGAAGTTCCACTGGTAACTAAGCCCAAGCTAGTTAGTGAAGCTCCTTTTATGGCCAGTGGAGATGCATACTCTTTGAGGGCAAATCATCCTATTAATTTTAGCCACTGAAATATCTTCTTTCTTGCTGTTCAGTGGAACAGAGTGATCTCATTTAGGAATTCTATTTCTTACTCCACCGACTTCTTGCTTAAAATACTCAGCTCTGTGTGAAAACTCACTGTCTTCACTCCTCACCACCAACAGTAGATCATACTTTACTCCCTTTCACATTTTGCTGTTTGCACCTTCTGCCCATCAATTTCAACTTTTCATGGTCTTATTTCAATAAAAGAAGAGATTTAATACTTTCTGGAAATGCCTTCACACATAGTATTCCATAAAGAAATGAAACTGCACTAAGTCTTCACCCAGAGTTTTTACTAAAAATGCTCTCTCATCTTCACCTAATCAAATGATTCATTTTCTACCTTCTCAAAGTTATGCAGTGAAACAAGAAAAGCCAATGCTATTCTTAAGTCATTATTGTGCAGACTGCATGTACTCATCCGTAATTACTGCTTGAAAGTTTCAGTAAGTAAAATGTATATGGACAATCATCTCCATGAAAAAAATGGATTAATCTCACACTGTTATTCTTTGAGATATATCCCACATACATTCCATGACCTTCCTCATTATTAGAGGTTTCTTACCCAGCTGAGCTCTGAGTAGGTAAAATAACTCTTGGCTACATTAACTCTACATTGTTAGGACAGCTCATTACTTCTGTTGGACTGTCCTTGAAAGATTATTTTCCTAAGCCTTTGGAAGGACACAGGTACTGGAAAGCTGAACATAGCTCCCTAACTTGAGCCATTCCTTCCTAGGCCAAATCTAAGCCCAATTTTATCATCTGATAGGTATTTTGGCAGACCCAGATAATGAAACTGGGGGTGGGTGGGGTGTGTGTGACACACAACTTAGCGGTGAGAAGTCAGGGAAAACAGTTCTTACCTGCCCAGCAGTACAAAAGAGGAAACAGGCAGATGGGAACTCATTCACATTATGGATCAAGAATATGACTGGGGAAATAATACTAATTTCCATGTTGTGTTTGGAGTGCTTTATTTGCATGTTTATAGTGTTGTGTTGCCCTCAATATATGAAAGGACTTTATACACTGGCACTGTCCACATATATTTCCTTTATATCTTCCAAGGAACACTGATTTCACATTACATTTTCTTTAACGAAAAGCATTTCATGCATAACATGTCATGCTGCCTCAAGAACTAGAAGTGGTCAATGTTAACCTTATTAATTAAAGCTGTTTTCTTGTAATGACTGAAAGCTAGTGATACATTTAAGCTACACTGGCTAAAATTCAAGCTAATTCAGGTATTGAGCAGTCTTCATTTAAACTCTGATGTAAATTAACTCTAATCACTACCTTATTTAATTCCACACCAACACCATCTAGCCCGTTATATTAAATGTAGCTCCTCTTAGCTGCTAAGGAGACATGCCCCACGCCTTCAGCCTCAGCTTCTCCCGCCCCACCACCCCTCTCAAGCCTCCTGAGCAGCACCAATTGCTACAAGTCTGACCCCTCTGTTGGCTCCCAGCCCCCTTTCTCAAGTTAGAAACGCGCGTTTTCCACCGTGCCAGCCCTACTAGGGTGCCCCCGCCCCAGCACCACCGGGTTTTGAGGGTCACTGACGGGTAATGGGGTGCCGCCGCAGCAGCCGCCACCCATCGCACTCATCCACCTGCTCTCCGGGGCTCAACGCCGCCGGCCTTCCATCAGGGTATCGCCCCCGGGGCGCACCTCCGTGCCTGCACCCGCAGGAGCGCAGCTCCGACGGAGCGGCAGCCCGGGCTCAGCGGCCCTTCCCCGCCGCCACCGGTGTTGACCTGCTTCCCCCGGTAACGGCTGCGGCCGGGCCCCGTCCCCATAGCAACGCCGCAGCCCGAGCGGCGATGGCGGGCTACGGCGCGGCTCACCCAGGGCAAGGTACGAGGGCGAGCGACGTCCATCCGCCGGGCTCCCGGCGTCCCTGGGGGGATCCAGACAGTCCTCCCGCCTCCTGGAGCGGCCCTGGCCCCAGCCTCCGCCCCGGGCACGGCGGCGGGGCCGGGCCCATGGCGGGCGCCCCGGGCTCTACTCAGGAGCGAGGCCTCCCAGCTCCCGTCTCGCTTCGGCGGTTTGGCCCCGCCGGACGGGTCTGGCACCCTAATTTTTCCTCCATTTAAAGAAAATGCCTGGGGATTGTCATTGTTGGGGGCTGTATGTGCCTGCCCCCCTGCCCATACGGGTTTTATCAGTGTCATCAACTTTACAAGGAGAACCTGAGAGCCTTTTGTTACAGCCGTCACAGAGACCTACTGCTGTCAGCTCCCTAAGTTTCTAATAGCACCAGGAATTACTTAACCAAGATGAAAAAACCCTGCGTTTTCACCAGATTTCCCTATTTCTTTAAAAATATTTGAGAGTTCTATTCCCCCTTTCTGACTTAGGGGATTTAAACAAGTTAAATGAATCTAATCATTCATAGATATGTTTATTTCAAATTATAGCATCCACAGTGTATTACATTCATCATTTGAGTCACTCTCTCACTGTGTTTCTTTGCTAAGGTGTACATCTTTGATGCTAGTTGAGACCATGGGAGCAGCACTGGCAAGAGCAGCTCAGTGGACTGCTGCCGGTTCTGGAACTGGCAAACTCGAAATCACCCCTTTGAATGAATCTCTTTTAAATCAGATTATTAAGTTTGCAGAGGACTTCAGCACTAGGCATCCTCGGGAAGCAGCGTTTGTCTTCAGAGAGCCCCTCGAGTGGAAAACACAATTGGGCTGTTCAGTATTTGGAGAGGGTTATGAGATCAAGTAAGTCTCAATTGCAGTGTGTTTTGAAGCAAAACCATGAGCAGTTTTCTGTGCAAAAACAAAAATTTGTGCTTATTTAGCATAAACAAAGCCTTAGTGTATTTGAGAGTCTGAAATGGGGGGGGGGGGGGGGTTTACTGATATGTATTGAAAATTTTGAGTTAAAATTTGCAGGGTTTTTTGAGAGTTTGAGGCTATTCATCTTGTGATATAGACCTGTTCAGTTAGTGATACATGCAACTTGCATGTCTATTCCTAAGACTTTTTCCAACATGCATCTAACAGTGATTAACCATGCGATTTCTATTAGTGGTAGGAGTGGCTCCTGTGTGGGGAGTTGACCCTGGCTGAGTGCCAGGTGCCCACCAAGCTGCCCTTATTACTCCCCTCCTCAGCTGTACAGGGAAGAGAAAATATAATGAAAGGCTTATGGATCAAGATAAGGACAGGGAGAGATCACTCACCAGTTACCATCATGGGCAAAACAGATGCAACTTGGGGAAATTAATTTATTACCAAGCAAATCAGAGTAGGGTAATGAGAAATAAACCAAATCTTAAAACATCTTCCCCCTACCCTGTGCTTCTTCCCAAGCTCAGCTTCACTCCTGATTTCCTCTACCTCCTTCCCCACAAGCAGTGCAGGGTGATGGGGAGTGGGGGTTGCAGTCAGTTCATCACACATTGTCTCTGATGCTCCCTTCTCACTCTTCCCCTGCTCCAGCGTGGGGTCCCACCCACAGGAGACAGTCCTCCACGAACTTCTCCAACATGGGTCCTTCCTACAGGCTGCAGTTCTTGACAAACTGCTCCAGCATGGGTCCCCTCCACGGGGTGCAGTCCTTCAGGAACAGACTGCTCCAGTTTGGGTCCCCCACGGGGTCACAAGTCCTGCCAGCAAACCTGCTCCAGCATGGGCTCCTTTCTCCATGGGTCCACAGGTCCTGCCCAGAGCCTGCTCCAGCGTGTGCTTCCTAGGGCATCGCAGCCTCCTTTGGGTGTATCTACCTGCTCTGGCGTGGGGTCCTGCACGGGCTGCGGGTGGATATCTGCTCCACCGTGGACCTCCCTGGGCTGCAGGGGTCAGCCTGCCTCACCATGGTCTTCACCACGGGCTGCAGGGAAATCTGCTCCGGGGCCTGGTCCACCTCTTCCTCCTTTTTCTTCACTGCCCATGGTGTCTGCAGGGTTGTTTCTGTACATATTCTCACTCTTATGGCTGCTGTTGTCCTGCAGGGTTTTTTTTTCCCCCTCTTCTTAAATATGTTATCTCAGAGGCGCTGCCACCGTCACTGATGGGCTTGGCCTTGGCCTTGGCCTTGGCCTTGGCCAGCAGCGGGTCTGTCTGGAGCCAGCTGGCAGTGGCTCTGTTGGACGTGGGGGAAGCCTTTGCCAGCTTCTCACAAAAGCCACCCCTGTAGCCCCCACCAACCAAAACCTTGCCACACAAACCTGGTACACTCCTGATTAAGCATAGATGTTCTACTGCTGTTATCGAGGCGGATTAACAAGCAGTCTTGCGTTACAGCTTCTTTGTGAATGGTGGTCTCCAAGTTCTTTCTAAGTAGGCAGTTTTAATATATCAACACGGTTTCAGTCTTAATCAAAATAGCTGTTATAGTGCTGTAGCTTACTTATCAAATATTCTAACAGTTCTTTTAGAATTGAAAATTAGTGCTGAAAAAATGATAACCAAGAGGTTTAAGGTCCTTTTTAATCTGGTGCTGACTCATTTTGCAATGATACCTAAGACTTATGTGACAGTAACTCTATTTAATATTTGTGATTCTTTCAACAATGACATAGCAAGGGGCCATGGATGCACAAAATCATTTTTATTGGCTAAATCAGAAAAATACTGCAGAATTTTCAGGTTTCCTTGACAAGTTGTCAAAATCAGGTTCTGTTTAGACAGCACTGTAGAAATACCCTAATTCTGAGAAAATATTCCCCTCCACCAGAGAATTCTTTCCAAATTGAAATATACATTTATCTCATTTTAAGTCAGTTGTCATTTGTGAACCTAATAGCCAGAAAATCACTCAGCAGTCATGTAGAAGGAACGTGCAGAATACCGGGGAATATTTTGTGCGGCCAAACAGCAGGAGTGACCAGTCCTATAAGAGTATTTTTTTCACAATGCAGCCTGCCAGGTAAAGCAAATGAATTACAGATGTCTGATTTGCAGTGAATAAATTGTTTTTCCTTAGAAGTTTTCTGAAATACGATTTAAAGAAATTGTATATGCTTTATCATGTGAAGCTTGAATAACATTTAAGACTTTTCTCTAAAATTCGCGGTATAGTAAAGTTCCTATTTTAAAAAGATAAAATTTAATTTTTCTAGTGGAGCAACTGTTCAGTCTGAAGCCAAAGGTAAAGATGGCCAACCATTGCTTCTCCTTGCGGCACCAACTCTCAGAGTTCGCAGTTTTGACCAGCTGTCCTGCTTGCTACAGGTTGCTGTGGAAAAAAAGTTAAAGGAAGCACAGGCATGCCTTGAAGGTTTCCTTTCTTCTTTTGGTTTTTGGTTTTTTTTTTTGACTTTCCTCTCTCTTAAAAAGTGTGTCTTCTCCTTCAATTTGTGTTTATGATATGTGAAGAAAGAAAGGCATGCCTTCGTTTTAAGTATATAAGAAGGTGTTGATTCATGAAGGTGGATAAAGGTGTCAATCCAGAACTTAGTGAAGTTTCTATTTCTTTTATTTTAACAGAAATCAATAACAGAAATCTGGAATAAAGTTAAAATAAAGCTGTTGAATCTCATATACAAATTAATGTATACTGGGTAATACCGCAGCTATTGCAACAGCCAGTAGGTTTGAATTTCTGAAAGAGAATGTCTTATTGGAGGCTAATAGCAATTTTTTCCTATGTTTGTGGTTTAATTCTCTTTTAAAATGTTACATCCTTAAAAAATAGCCAAAGGAAAACTTAAATGCTTAAGGTATTCTTACCTGCACAAGGTTCACAGTGAGCACTTCCAGCTCCTTCTCACTATGGTTTTTAAAATATAGACACAAGTTCTTTTCCTGTGTCATATTCAAGTCTTAGATTTTCAAACTGACAAGACGACCCTTGATATGCTAAACTGGATATCTTCCTCTCATGGAGGTAGATGAGATCAGTGATACTCCTTGGTAATAGTAGAAATGGCATCTGCAATACTAAAATATAAAAGCTCATACTGGATCAAACTTCAGATCCATCTAATCCAGGGTCCCATCACTGACAGTGATCAGCCATGAATAATAGGGAGGAATAATATGGACTGTGTATCATGCAGAGGCATGCACAGATGCATGGGACTTCATTTGCAGGAACAGAGCAAAATGGTTTTGTAAAAACCATTGACATGCAGTTATGTCACTGTTTACCTAAAAGAACAGCTGTCATAGCTGAGGAGGTAATGGGGCCATTGGAATGCTGCATAAAAATTTAAAGATATTTTTCAACACTAAATCATATTTCAAAAATGATCAATTTTTGATGAGCTAAACCCATTGATTTCCTGTTTTGGTGATCAGTCAGACATATTTTCTGGAAAGGGGGCTGTTGGTAAAGGGAAGTATTTAATATTCACCTCTTGGTTGAATCAATCTTAATCTTTGTTGTGAAAAGCAATTTTGTTTGTTATGAAAAAGTTCTTTTTGTTCCTAATGTTTTCATATTTTTAAAAGTCCGTTTCAAATTACAAGAAGGATATGAAAGACTATATCATACAGTAAAATTTGATTAATAACTATGCACATTATTATAATTCTTACTGTAAATTAATAGTATCAAACTTAGCAATTGAGATAAAAAGTGTTTGTCTTGCCTAATTATTTTTAACATAGTATCATGTTATAGGACACTGTTATACGTTTACAGCTAACAGAGATCCTATCGTGAAAATTCTTGGCCCTGAATATGGAACTGTGGAAGGAGAAGATATGTCCATGTTGCATTTACTTGACAAAGTGAAAAAAGATGATGACCCTGAAACAGAGATGAAAATGAAAATCTTTCTTCTTCTTCATCATCTGGATTTGCAACTGCTTAATAGTTCTTTGAAACACATTTCACAGTAAGTGCATTTCAAATGGAAACTAAGCATGTCAACCAGTGCATTGTTTTGTTTTATTGTTAAATCAAATTGGTTTCAACCCACAAAATGTGCTTTTGGTGTGACATAAAGAAATCTGTTGAAATAACCTTTACTGTTCACTGTGTTATTGAAAAACCATTTTTTTCCTGAAGATTTTGCTGTAGGTGTGGGTATGCAAGTGTGTGCCTGCGGGTGTGGGGTTTTTATTGCATATGTTTTATGTTTTGGTAGCAAATTGAAGTCATTTGTACAAACAACAAAGTTACAGTTAAATATTTTCAAGGAAATGTTTATTTCTTCATGGAAGCATATTAAGTATTACATTGAGTCTGTTTTGCAGTTACAAGGACTTTCGTATTAGCTATGGAACTAAAATTTCACTGAACTAAGAGATAAAATTAAGAAAAGCAATGGGAGTTGACCCATTTCCAGATTTTTGTTGTTACTATTAAGACCGAATGCAAAATAAAAAGATAATAAAATATCCTCTTTTCATTTCTCTGAGTACATCCTTTGATTAATACATTTTAGACCATTTTCTATTAATTGCAGAGATGTAAGACTAAATCCAGCTGCTGTAAATAATGAAGTGAATCTTCTCAAGAATTTCTCTGGGAAAGGAGAAGATACAGTATTGGAATCACTGGAATACACATCAGGTCCAAATCTGATCATATCTCACGTTTGTGTATACCTTTATGAAAGTACTTGCCTTCTGTGTGAAATTTGCTAAATTCATTTCAGTAATAAATTTAAAATGTTTATTTCTACTTTAAAGTTACAAAATAATAAAAAAAGTGTTTTCAAGTATGGCATGCAAGCCTTTAGTCATAGAAATAATCTCCAATCATATGAATTTCTTCAGTGGCAGTAGAGGAAGTGAGCTGAGTCCCTGATCCTGAAAAGTGCTAAGCACAGTTGTAGTTCTTAGTTGGATCAGGCCCTGGGCCACAGAGCTTTGCAGGATTAATTCCTGACAGCATGAATTCCTAAGAGTAAGGTATTGTTCTGGAAATTTTATTTGTATATATGTTATATTTATCATCAAGCATAATTGTTAAAAATACTTTTAAACTGGAGAAAACCACTAATGCTAATTGATTACAGATTACACATTCTCGAACGGATGCCGAGCTCCTCCCTGGAGACAAGTGCATGGAGAAATTTGTTACTTAGTCATCAAACCACATGACACTGATCCTTTGTGTATCACTTGCAGCACAGCAGGAGTGTTTTTAAATGGAGTAAGTAATAATAAAGGATACCATGGAGTAATGAACATTTTTATGTGCTAAAATCAAAAATCCATCAGGTTTAGGGTAGTGGTGTTGAGGCTGTAAGACCTGCAGAGTTAGTTTATTGGTACAGAAGGAGAAGACACAGTAATAAATGTATGCTAGTTTTCCCAAATGTTTTGAGTGCTTTTTCTGTAAGTTTTGTACTAGGAGTGTATTCTGCACTTTTTGCTAGCAGAGTTTGCTTAGTCTTTAAACAGGCTCTAACAGTTCTTCACACTATTCCTATTTAAAAGTACTGTGGGGCTGGACGCCTCTCTAGTGCGCCATTGCTCTTGATCTGAGGAGTAATATTATTGTGTGGCTAATATAGCTTGCTTTTGTCTTTTTACAAATGATAAGCACTTCTTCCTCCTTTCAGTGGAAGATTTTTAAACATTATTTATCTCTTCTACTTTTCATTTTCATTTAGACATAATAGTCCCTTTTGTATTTGAAGCATTGATCAGAGCTCGTACATACATTCTGAAGAGAGACTGATGTCCGTCACGTGTAGCTCCACAAATTGACTTCCTAAGAGTTAAAAAATCCAAGGAAATGTTGACTTTATGACTTAGCTCATAAAGCTTAGGCTCAGTCAGGTCACATTGTTTTCTGAACCTTTTAGGCATCTGCCATACTGCACTGGAAGCTCATATTTACTTGATTGTTTGCCATAAGCCATAAATTCTTTTCAGTGGAAATACCCACAGTACAATTAACTGATAGTAATTACTTGCAGAATTCTATGTAAGATCTTGATTATCTGTTGGGATCCATGGAGATGATCCATGCATCTATACAAAGTATTATTGAAGTCTGATGGACTCTGTGCTGAGCATGAGATGTCTGTACAGAATTCATTACAGTGTGACCTCTGTGCTCTTTAGCAGTGCTTTGTGATGCCGATTGAATTACCTGTGTAAGGCAATAATATTAACAATTTTAAATCTGTTCTTTTTTTTTTAAGGGTGAGCTAAAGGGTGAAAATGCCATTGACTATGAAAGAAAAAGTGATGTATATAAAGATATTGTCACACTTTTAAGGGAGAGATCACCTAGATTTGTAGAAAATATTGGTAAACAGGTATGTATTTACTGATACTGGGTGCATATTCTACTTTGTACAAAAGTACATTGGTAAGAATTACATTATGAACCTGGCTGAACGTTTATATTCTTTATCAAAGACAAATCTGTGATTAAATGAAGAATTTTAAAGACTCTGATATGCATTTATTATTTTTCTTTGGATTTGTTTCAGTTTCTACTAAATACATTCCTTTCGTAAACAGCAAATAACACACTATTTCACATATCATTCTATCACACCTGATTATGAGGTTTGATCCAATATGTGAGGTCATCTTCTAATTTTGCTAAGTTTTGCTCGTCTTTTGGTGTTATTCTTCATGGACCACTGGAAATGTTAAAGCAGGAAAATATTATATCCTTACGGAAAAGGTCAACTTTTTATGACAATGTTTTTCTGTGATAAAAAACACTTAAATTTTTTTCTTCATTCTTTATAACCCAAATACAAATAATAGCCTGACTTTTTTATGAGAACTGCCTGATTTAAATATCAGGGCTGAGAGTTAAGCATCCTGCTTACACAGTATGTGTTGCTTCAGCCAGTGTAAAATGCAAGTGCTTTGGCTTTTATTTTCAGCTCTATATTAGCTAGAATCACATAGTGCCACTACAATTTTAGTTGTTTCATCATTCCTGACAAAAACGTCTTTTTTCAGATTTCTAGTGTGATTATAACAGATTAATAACTTGGTGGTAAAATTCATCACAGGCTAAAAACTGTCAAAAGTTTTATTGTGGTTATTTATATGTAATTTTAGTTATTGCAAGAAAGAAGTCATTAACAGGGAAATTTTCTTATCCTTTAGTTCTGATTTTCTGAGAGGTAGGGCTGATATTTTCTTTGAGATATAGATATTTGACAGTTCTGAAAGAACAGAACATTTCAAGTTGTACACATCAATACAGTAGCATATGTCAGCAATAATGGGATTAAATTTGTAAGTTGTTCTGTTTGAAAGTGCGGTAAGTTCCAGTATGTGTCTTATTTATCCCATAGGCAAGTACTTTTTAATGTTATATCTACATAGTGGGTTACATTTCATAAATATGACAATATTTGAATGTTTGTAGACATAATTACTGGTTTAATGTATTTTCAAAGTGATTTGGCTTCATTTGATGGTCATGAAAGGTTAAAAATGGTAGTATTTTAATAATTTTTTATGGTTCTAATGCTAAATGTTAATATAGATAAATGTTAATATCAACAATAGTGACAATATACCTTTCTTTACTGGTTTTCTGCTCTTATAAAGATACTGTAGCTATTCAAGAAATGTGTACACTTAATAAATAAGAGTAAATAAATAGGATTTATCCTATTTTCCTTCAGTTTTCATTTAAATCACTTAGTATTCCCTGACTGTGTAAATACATTTATGCTGAAGAGTACAACTTATACCATTTTAATGGTTTAGAAATATCATATTGCATTGCTTTGCTGAAGAGCTGGTTTAGTGCATTCTGCATTCTAAAACTAGAATTTAAACAAATTAACACTGTAGAGCTGCAGAGCATTTATCTTTGAAGGAAAATCTTCTCTACTTAGAACTCTGAAAAGCAGAGGAAAGCTGTATTTCCAAGGTTGCCTACATGAAATAAATTATGACTGGAAATAGTTTTGTTTATTTTCTGAGGAGAGGAGAGCTTCAAAAAGCTAATTATGTACACATATATTGCAAACCCAGTTAACTCTTATAATATCTTCTTGGCCTTGTTTAAGCTAACATTTAGAATTGCTGTTTTGGCATATAGTGCTGTAGGAAACATACTTTCTAACATATTCTTAGCTGGTCAGGCTACAGCATCAATTCCCCTGTGATTTGTCTAGTTTATCATGTGTTAAATTGTCTTGTCTAGGGTACATTTTCAGAATGAGAGAACTAGCATCAGTTAGTTTATGATTAGACAGTTGGGTCAGTAAGCCTGGAACAGCCGATTCACATCAGGGACTAGTTGAAAACAGACCATACTGTGACAGTCTCCTTAAAACTGCCTTGAATCAAATACATAAAGGAATGTCTTCACCTATCTGGTAGTGACAGCTGCAATAATAATAATAAGTAATGATCGTATGCTGTCTTTCCTGTAAAAATTGAATATGTTCCAATAGAGAATAAGAGTTGACAAGAGTCCTTTCTGTTGTGGATATTTTTGATCAGCCATGGTACCAGACACAGACAGCTGAAGGATTGGTAGGTGCCACTCATATCCATTCTTATATATGACTTGTTCAACAGTGTTTTGTCCTGAGAGACAGAAGATGAAAAATTTGAAATGGAATGTGTTTATATTAATCCTAAACTATATCAAATTAAATTATTTGGAACTGAAGTCTAGCAGTTTATCATAGCCTGTTTTCAGTTTTATGTTAATTGGTTTTTTATGGGAATTTTTTGTAAATCCTTTATGCAGGGAAATAGTTTTTATATAAATGATTCATTGAAAGCAGAATGTATGACTTTGCAATTCTAGATCTTAAAACTTACTTGGAATTATGTTCTATAAGAGTGCTTGTGTCAGATTATTTTATTTAACATACTAGAAATTGAACAACACACAACATTCAAATATGTTCAGGAAGTTCCAAATTGAGCTAATTCATTTATTTCAAAAACTTTGATTTGCACACAGTAACAGCTACTTTCCAGATTAATGTTTCATTCTTTTCAAGGCCTGATTTTATCCTTGTAATCTAATTCTACATTTAATACGTACAATTTTTAAGCACAGCATCCTGGAGTTTTGCTTACAACTTATTGTTTTAATACGCATTATTCATATAGCAATATGTCTGACAAACCTTGTCTCCTTCTTTTATTAGGAATATAATTTTTTTAAAGAACCAACATATGATGAAAATTATCAGCGTATGGAAGCAGTTGATGCTAAGGTCTCTGGCCAATCCCAGAACCTTTATGATTTGACACAAAAGAATGTATGTGAGAAAGTGAAAAGTTCTGCAGCAAGGAGATCCATTGACAAGAAGAAATTAGAACCATTTATGAGGTGGAAGAAAACTGGGCTTTCTGCTTCCCACAGATAAGTAGTTATCTTTATAATTGAATTTTCCTATGGATCTCTCTAAACTGTATTAATGATTGGACTGCATGTTATAGGTTTTCATTATTATCTTAAGTTAGAAGCAAACAAAATTCAAAATTTACTATGTGTTAATTTCTAAGAAAAAAGTATGGACTACCAAAGAGATTTCTCAGTTTTCTTCTGTCATCTAACAACTTTGATGATGGTATGTCATTTCCACAGCAAGGCAGAGAAATATCTTGCAATGCTCTGCAGTGCTGGTCCTCCAGGACTGTGATCTTCTCATATTTTTAGTGTAAAATGCCCTTTAAGGCAAGACAGAGTAGGCAATCTAATCTAAACCACACTTTCTGAGGGAGGCAAAAGAGATCCAGGATGGAAAATCAGGATGACTTATACTACCAATTTTTAGTTATTTCATATTATATGAATGACTTTTCTAGCTCTGCTTAGCAACAGCCTTCACTAATAAGATTATCTCAAAGTTTGGACACCCAAAAATAGAGTATACATATATTGGATATTGTTGGATTTGTCTTCTGAGTTCTGATTTCATGTTTCCTGATTTTGTGTTAATGGAGGAAGAGGAATATCTGAAGGAAAGGCTTTGCCATCCTACAAAAAAAAAAAAGTCAGTATCTTCTCAAGTCTGTCAATTTGATGTGTTGTAAGAAACATTTTAAGAGATTTTGGATTTGACCTACAGTCATCAGTTAAAAAATGTGGTTTTACAGAAACAAGAGCCTATCTTTTTCCACAGTCATTGTTAGAGTCTAGATGTAATGAGGTTAGCTGTAATTATGAGTAGTATTCTCTTTTATTGTGACTGTGGTAGTATGACCAGCCCAGGCTCGAAAGAACATTTTGTTTTCACAACATTGTAAATTAGGAACAAAAAAGCACCAGAGACTGTGCCCAGCTAGGCCTAGGACTCTTCTTGGAATATAAGGAAAGCAAGATATACTGTGTTCAGCATGTTCAACGCTGTATAACAGCTCAGTGTATGGAAGAACTATGCAGACCAGAACTCTTCTGCCTGGAAAAAAGACGACTGGGAGACAATAAGACAGACACAAAAAAACATGACTGGAGATGGTAAATAGGGAACAGATAGTCACTGTCTGTTCTAATACAAGAATAAATGGCATCAGATGAGAATGAGCCAGTGAGACCAGTTCAGAACAAAGGGAGAGACTTCATACAACACATGCCTAAGCTCTAAAATTCTTTGCCACAGAATTGTAGAGGCCATTTGTTGATGTGAGTTCAGAAAGCAACAAGACACATTCATGGAAGAAAAATCCATCCAAAACTGCTAATGCAAAGATCATCAGGAGTTCCCTGAATCACCATTTTCTGAAGAATATTCTGGAAAAAATAATTTCTGTGTTCTTCCATTGCTCTTCTACTGTTACCTAGCTAGCTGCTCTTGGTCATGGTTGGAGATGGTAGCCTAGGATGAATGCACCTATGGTCTGTCAGCATATACTCATTCTTTATTCTTTTATCACATACAGGTCAGCGTAATAAAATTTTACTAATATTCCACTATTTTATTAAAGCGAAATTAGTCACTTAAGACACAGCATACTTTCTGTTTAATGAAGCTTATTGTGTAGGTTCATAAGCTCATATGTACTGACATAATGTGTCCAACCATAGCTTTTTGGTTCTATATATATATGTAATCTTTTTTTTTAAATAAAACCAAATATTTTAGTGACAAGGCCGCAAAAAAAGATACTGGAGAAGAAGGGAGAAGTAGTACTGTGTCTCTGAAAATCAAAAAGAAAGCCAGTGGCATTTCTTCTGAATCTGTTAAAATACAACCAGCTTCAAAATGGTATGGGTTACTTATTTTTCTTCCTTCAATTTTTTAATTTTTATTTTCCCTATCTACAGTAATTATCACCATACTTAGTATTTGGTAATGTGAGTTACACTTTTCTAATTCTGTTATTAGGCAATGTTGTCATACCTGTTTAAAATGTACTTGTTTGTATTAGTTCACAGCTGTTCAAAATGGGTGATGCCGTTTATTTATTTTTAGTAAAACATCAGGCAGGTTTGAAGTCGTTAGTGAAAGTTCCTCAGCGACTGAGGAGGATGAAGAACAGCCTGTACGTCATCAGGAAGGAAACACTGATTTGCCATCAGAATACTGGGGAATTCAGAAACTTGCAAAATATTTAAAGGTAAATAAGCGTTGATAAATTTTATATAAAAAAAAAAAGCTACTCTTTGCCTTGTATATCTGAGGACACTAGACTAGCTCCTCATCCGTTTCACCATCATATATTTTATGTATGTAATATATTCTATAATATCTATGTAGTATATTCAAATCCTGGAACTGTGGACTTTCCTATCACACACCAGTTTCTCCTGCATTTTTTTAATCTGCTATTTTTGGCTTATATAGACCCTTAGATTAAACCATCTGTTCTGTGTTATTTAAGATGGTATAATTTCTTTATTAATTATGGGGTTTCTGTTTTGCTTTTTGGGTGAAACTTTCCAAGATATTTCTTTATGTGGATAGTTACTTTCAAGAGTTTTTATTAAAACTGAATACTTGCCTAAAGTCTTTCATCAACTATGATTAATGCATGACTGAAGTAATTCTAACGTGGTCTTGTGTCTGGATAGATGCTGTTAGTGGACAAGAAAATGTATGATAAACAGGCATCTTCTAAAACAAACAAAAAAAAGGTGTTTTTTACAGAGACTTGTTGAAAATCTTTTGGAACCTATAAATATAGATGTTTAGAATTCTGTGTATGTCTGAAACACATAAAAAACCCAACAACCCTCTACTATTCTGGAAAACTCTAAAACTAATTATGTTTTTCCCTCAGGAGAAATTCCTTTACAAGTTTGTACTGGAATTTATGTACTGTAAGTTACTAATAGAAGTGCTGGTTTATTTGGGTTTTTTTAAGTACAGCTGCGGAGTATACACATCCTACTGATAAAATGATGGTGCTGGCTTTTGGTACAGCAGAGATACTTGTGAGGAATAAGCGAAGCTTTGGCTCCTTCTAGTCTTTTAACCATGGTAGAAGAGTAACTTAGTCTTTTAAACAGTTTCCAGTGCGTTCACACTGCTTGTTCTCAGTTAGTGTATGTGGGACCTATGCTGGTGGATGTAGCCAAAGAGACACAGAGGGCATGGATAATACAAGTCTCTAAAATTCTTTTTGCCTTATAATTTCTAGGTTGGACCTTTATATTCTGGTCATTTTGGATATGCTAAAATAACCCTTTGCAAGCGTAAACCTGGTGTAACATCCAGCATGTAACTTGCTCAGCTATCCGCTAATGCTAAACTCACTATATATACATTTTGCATGATACAATTGATTGAATTCGCATCTAATTACAGTTCAGGGTGTTGGTTTTGAATCTTTCAATCTACTAATGGCTTGCTTCTGTCTGTCTTATGGATCACCTGTTTGTACTTTTCCAAGAGCTCAGAGAAATAACCATGCTACTTTTTAGTAAAGACCCAAGGTCCTCCTGGAGAGAATACTTGAAATTCATTACTTTTGACGAACTCCCTGAAATCTTTTCAGTGGCCCAACTATGGACCACCCTCTTTACTCTTCTCTCCTGGTTGCAAAATTCTCAAACTCCCTTTCCTGTCTAGATCCTTCATGTAGTCATGTTTAGATTTTAGTATTGGACTTGATTGAATACTGAAACATCTACACTTGCATGAAACCATTCTGAATGAAGAATGAGAAGGGCAAATAGGAAAATATATTTTTCATGCTCCTCTGGTTTAGAAATGAGTATATTTTGTTCCAGCTGTCAACAAGTAAAATGACTTAGTGGCTTAGACCTAGGAAAAGAAAGGGCAGCATTTTTGATCAAATTGTGAGTACCTGTTAAGAAGTGTTTATAACACAAAATTCCATCATATGAAGAAGTTTTGTTATGAAAATTCAGATGTATAATTGTTTATGTATTCATGCTCACCTGAGTCTTCCAAAAGTTCTTTAAATTAGATATACATTAAACAAAGTACTTGAAGTACTTAAAATAGTTCTCTGCTGATTCTTAGCTACGTAAAGCAGGAAATCCCTAGTGTCAGATAAAGCTGAAAAGAGATGCCTCAGTGCCATACCACAGACAGTGGTTGAAATTTTTATTGATGGAGTGCTACTTTAGCTTGCACATGGAATTCATTTTAATTCAAGTATAAATACTGCACTTCTGGCCAGACTTAGGAGATTTTTTGGCATTCTTGTTGTTCATGTAGGCAAGTGTTCATGACACATGCAACATAAGAGAAAATAAATTTATGACTGCAATATTTAAGTATCTACAAGCATATTTATATGGAAGCACAAATTTCAGAGGGCTTGTGTATCTTCAAAGGTTGTATGCATTGTTTGTAGATCTTAAAAATTTATTATAATGCCTTGAATAATAGATGTTTGAGATAGTAAATTAGAAAATATAATAATTTGTAGGTGCAACCATTTTTTGAATGTCTGCTAATGTAAATGTGAATCACAGTTCAGCAAGACTCTATAAAAGATCAATTTGCAAACACAAAACTTCCATAAAACCTGAAAGATATCTAGTTTTTATACCAAAGTTAGATTGTCATTAAAACTTAAAAAGATGGTTGCTTCGTGTATAAAGCAAACTTGCCACATCCTGTGAATTTTGCCTGTAGACTCTGGATTTGTGTACCTCCTCATGGAGAGAAAATTTCATTGCAGAGGAAATTCCCTTCTGACTTTTTGCCCTTCTCCATTCCCCCTCCTTTCTGGGAAGGAGCAGCCATGTTGGAATTGCTCCATGGGAAGCAGCTGCTGCTGTGGTCTGGCTCCTTGTCCTACCTTCAAGCTTCCCAGGGCTGTGAAACAGAAGATAGTCCATGTGTGCTTTTGCCGTGTCTCCCCATCAATTTAAGAATGGGCAGTGAAGATAGGTCAGTGAGCTTGGTGATGGTGTTGTGTTAGGCATCTTTTGAGGCTACAGTAGATAAAATTGGAATGAAGTGCTCTGTTGATGTTTGTAACAGATCCACTCAGGGGAGCCTGCTTCAAATTTCACGTTATTTATTAAAGTAGTGCTTCTGAAGTATTAGATTTCTAGGTGAAGGACTACATTTTACATGTGAAAATTTTTAGGAATAGGGTGAACAGATTACATTTTACAATGATCTTTTTACTAAAAATGGGGAACATCAGGTAGAAATGCAGAATCTTATTTGTGGCAGAGCTGGAGCAGTTCACTTTTTAAAAAAAAAAAGTGATAGCTGGGCACTATGCTTTGTGCTGCCTGCTGTCGAGCACTGATTATTGCCAGTTTTAAGATAAAACCAAGATGTTGAGAGGTGAACTGGGGCTGGTGACTGCACCAGGAATAACTCCAATCTCCAGAATAAGTCTTTAATCCCTTAAACCCTTGTGCTGCTCAGTTTTGGTTCCCTGTAAGGGTGTGATTTATATGCACACCTATGCCAGGGAGAGCTCTGGACAGAGTTCTGCAGGATCATGTCAGTTACAGAATTCTTCCTTCAGTTTCTTACCTAGAAGGTTATTCTACTTTTGGCTGTATTTCAGGGGTACACTAGTGAAACCAGTCAAGTCTCATACCTCATGTAAAATATCCAGTAATTTCATGTCTGGTTTGGATTACTCCAGTTCAAACGACCTCATTCCTAGAACAGCATTGTGTTTCCCTTCTACTTTGGAATCTTAGGTGGACAAACCTCCTCTCTCTCCCCAGCTGTTTGCATGTTGTGCCAGGGCCAGGAGCTGGAGAAAGGCTATGGTGCTGCACAGGAGCTAGGGAGCATGGTGTCCCACGTATGGCCTTGAATGCCAGCTCTCAGGAGCCTGTGGGTGCTGGTGCTGCATTGCAGTGGATGGCTGGGAAGGGAGGACATCTGTCACATGAGTCAGTGAAATTTCATTGACTGGACAAGCAAAAGGTTGAAAGAACTGCGGGATACACTGGATGTATTCATGTCCGCTCCACAGCTGCATTTTGGCAGGACCTTTGGAAGACTGTTGCATTCAAGCACCATTTCTGTAGCTGGTTGGAGGCCCCTCTGTATTGGGCTTATGTTACGTAAAGATGGCAGACAGACCAGGGAGGGAGGAATGTACAGGAATATTCCTTCTGGTCTTTCCCTCTTCCCTTTTCTTTCTCTCCAGCTCCATCTAAAAACTCCTCTCTTATTTCTAGGCAACTGGGTCAAGGAAATCAAAGTCTTAAGAGATCAATGCTATGGGTCTAGTTCTTACAGTGCATGTGCTGTAGTGAGTATTGCCTGGGTAAGACTTAACTGCCCATCACTTCTGCTTCCCCTTTGCAGTGTGAGCAGAGCTGACCCAGCAGGATGTAGTGTGGCTGCTGCACCACAGGCAGAGTTTATTTCCTCTTCTTGGGAAGCTCAGATTTATCAGTTAGGGAAACACAGGTGTGTGTTGGCTTGCAGGAAGGAATAGTGGATCCCCAGCTGAGCTCTTTGTACATGGAGGTCACCAGCATTCTTGGGGAAGAAAGGTACAGGTTAGAAATGCAGAAAGTCAGATAGGCAGTGAAAAGGTGCAGGGAGGCTCTGCCAGGAGCTAAGATGCAATATCTGAAATGAGAGGTTCATGTAGATATTGTTGATAAATGGTATGGGATAGTTTTATTTCCCAGGAAGAGACAGGGAGACATTGGAGGTTGGAAGTTAGGGGCTTGGGGCAAACCAGGGTGCAGGAAATCCATGTATGCATGAAGGGTAGGAATGTGGACAAGGAAGGTCCAAGTTATTAAACAGGGAGCCTGTTTCAGAACGTTTGAGGACCAAATCTTAAATGGCAGTTGCATGTGTGGGGAGAGTTCTTTTGCACTCTGTATGCAAGGTTTGCAATGTGACATGTCTCTGCTTGGAGGGGAAGGAGGAGGTAGTCAGCAAGTGCTTGCACACTTCCCCTAATATGCATTAATATGAAGTCAGTCACAGTTTATCTCTGAGATTTGTCATATCTGAGGTCTAAGGTTTTAGATATCTGAAAAATAGGTATCTTCATAAAATTTTGCGATAGAAAACATCCATCCTTTCAAAATAAATTATTACTTTCTTGTGCAAATGAAAATTGTGTAGCAGTCTCAAGCCTCCTGTGGTTTAACAGGTGGTATATACAGCAACTCTTTTATATGATCCAGTTATAAATTTATGGCACTTGCAAAGTCATTGATGTGGCTTGCAGATTTTTCTCAAAATTTGTATGAAATAGAGGATAGAAACAGTATTTTTTAACTGCATAATGTATAGCTTTCTGAAGTTGTAACGGTATTGGAAATGTTCCAAATTATTAAGATTACATTAGTACTCATTCTAAAAATTTACATCAGCTTCATAAACTACACATGGATTAAGAAATCGATTGTATTTTGGGATTAGCAGAAAAGTTACTCAATTTTATTCTAAAATGCAGAACCTCAAAAAAGAAATGAATGTATTAGCCTAAGCAATAAAATATGTCTTTTAATACTAATTCGTTTAAAGTGAAACTACACAAAAAGTAATTTTAAATTTTGTAAGACAAGAAAAAACAGTATTAGTGTTACAGTGCACCCACTAAAGTACCAATTGTTTGTTTACTTATTTTACACATTGTAATGCTGCTCAAAAGTTTTGTGGTAGGCATAGAAAAAGTCTAAAATCTCTGGTGTTTATGGATATCCCTGAACAACAAACTGCATAAGGAACCACAAATAGGAATTCTGATGAACTAACTCTCTGTTTCTTGACTCTGCTTCCATTTTCACAGGGAGAGTTACTGGTGGATAGAACTTTACAACTATAACTGGATACTTAGATGATTAACATAGAAGTTACGAATTTGGTCAGATACGTAACAAACTTAGATATTATTTTGTGTGCAAAGTTATCAAAGTTAGTTATCTGTAATCTTTTAATCTGGCCCTAGAGGTGGAATAGAGGCGAATATTAGAATCTTAAGAGCAAAAATATCTAATCTGTGTAGGAAACATATTGCACGTTATATTATATTTTCCGCAATTTGTGGGTAAGAGTTAACTGTTTTTTCTTTATAATATCACATTAGCAAGACTTGCATGAGATTGTATTTTAGCTATTAAATACAAAATAAACATATATAAGTGCGTATAAAATATTTTTGTATATAAAAAAATTTGCCACTGTGTTTTGAGGACTGACCAACTTTGGAGATAATTTACCTAACCTTATTAATAGAGTGTCTAACAATAAATCTTTTCTCTTCCCTTATGAAAGGATATGGCAGGGTAATATGAAGGAACTTATTCAACTGAAAGATCAAGATGAAAAATAAACTTTGCTGTAGATTGGCTAAGTGGTAGAGTTATTTTCCAGAAAATACCAAATGTATGAGATGTAGTCGTGTGCCACCTGCTAGTGTTTCTAGACACATGCTTGGCTAACGTGTCAGCCTTCGCAAGTAACCTCTTCATATCACACTCCTCCATACTGTTCATGCACATCTCCTGTTCCCATCTTCCAGTATTAGCCAAGATTTCTTTTTAATTGCAGTAAAGAATGTGATTACTGAAAAAAAAGGGATAAAAATATGGGAAAACTACGTTTTTGTAGTTAAGATATGTATTTTTTAGCAACCTAGCCAATGCTGATCATGAAAAAGAAATTTTTTGTATGATAAATTTACTGGGTAGGAAATATTGGCAAATAGTGAACTCTCAAATTATTATTATAATTGGCAACTCTGAAGCACTTGCATAGCTCTCTCCTCAAAATACTGTACAAACAATCATTCCTCATAACAAGAGACACATAAAATTCATAACGGCCAGTTGATTTTTGACCATTAACAAGAAGTCTGATGAATTTCTGTGTAGTGGAGGTTTAATTAATGTTCTGAGGGTCACCCATTCCAAAGAGTTTCATAGCTGATTAGATGAAAGACAAGATAGAAATAAAGAAAAAAAAAAAAGGCATAAAGGTAGAATTCAACAAAAAATGAGAAAGAAGAGATGGTGTGTCAAAAATTAAGGGCTGAGGAAAAGAATGTAAAATAACTGATGTTTGATTCTCCTCTTTCGTCCGGATTCTATTTTACTGTAAAAGCGCATCATTAAATTAATGATCTACGGTTTTGACGTTGTAACTACTGTACCTCTAAAATAATTGTTAAATTGCCAAAGCTATCTCAGTCTGACTTACAGCTTTATAATCATGAAGTAGATAATCAAATTGTTGGCTTTCCTAAAGAATTAGAAGACGATTGTGTCTGAAAGCTACCAAGAGTTTTAAGAAGTGAGAATGGCATTATTCATTGGTTTTAAGCGTTCCACATTGGATCTAGGTTCAATTTAATCACAGCTTATGCTACACAGTTATTTCAGAAGCATGCCCGTGCTTCAGCCATATTTTAATCTGTATTTGTTTTTCCTATGCTCTCATTAAGCTCAGTTTTTAAGTTTGTTTTATTTTTCCAGAGAACATTTTTCTCTTGTTTTTTAATAAACTATCGGTATAATTTTGTTTTTCTTGCAAAATCTTTTTTGGCTGGTTTCAAACCACACTGTCTTTTCTGTCTGCTCAGTGCTTATGAAACTTCAGCAGCATGCTAGCTCTCCAGCTAGTCTGTACAGGCAAAGGTCCTTCCTAGTTCAACCTCATTAAGTTTTCTCCATAGATTCACTTCCACTGGTTTCCGAAATGAGTTGGATCCAAAAATAAAGTAACTGCAATAACATTAAGGCTTTTATTCTGTTTGTGAGCCAAGTGCTAGGCAAAATCAAAACTGCTTAGGTGGGTCTGACATTGTCACACAAGGTCAGTAGCGTATCTGTATTATGGGCAGCATATGTCACATCTCCCAAGTCTGCAGTCAGGATTTACAAGTATCAGTGTTAAATTACAGAACAGTAGTGCTGTTTGTGTAGGTTGTTGGGTTTTTTTATTTTAATCCTGGACCCTTTTCTCTTTCTCATTCAATCCTCATTTCCTGCTAATTTCTGCATGTTCTTTTTAAAAATATATATGCTTTGTTTTCCTCAGATGAAACAGCCAAAGGCAGGGAGGGGGCTGTATCCTTGTTCTGGTGCCAAGACATAAAAGTCAATACCTAGACTGGGATTCATCTCACCTAGCTCTGAGTGTAAACAGAGTAGGTGTTTGTAGCTGAGCTGGGCATTCAAGGCTACCTTTATGATCAGTGGAAAAAATAGACACTTTCAGGATGTGATTCATCTGGTATTTTGAGCATCTAATTCAGAGTGAGATGCGTCACGTTTTCAACTTCATTGTTGACTTGATCTCAATTAACGGGAACGTAGGATGGCTATAGATGACTCGAACTTAGTTATCAGGAATGTAGAATGCCTGTAGATTAATGAATTTAGACAGATGATTTCCATCCCCACCGTCCTGTGCATTTGAAATCATCAGTGAGTGTAATGTGAAGTAGTCTTGTGAAGGCCTGTTCTTATTCCAGATTCTTTATGTGTTTGGAAATAGGCGTTTGCATGCTTTCTGGCCTTTTTTCTTTGGGGTGCTTTGTAAAGAGCGTCCTTAGAAACTAATTGGCAGTCCTCAGTTAATGGGAGAACTAATTGATGGGCATCTGCTAGATACCTATGCTCTAACTTTGGCCTAGCCAGCTTGGTGACTGGGCTTGACCTTTGTTTACATAGACAATAGGCATGTGATCAGCATCCCATAGGTTTGTCTTGCTTCTAGTTCTTCAGAAGGGTTTCAGTAGACCAGGCCTACTGGCTTTGCACAGCTCTTTGTCTTATCACTGTATGCTGCACTGTCTTTGGAGCTCATCAGGGAGTGGGCTGCAAAGTATCCTCACATTTTTAGGATGGTTCTTCTGACACTATGTTGATGAACAAAGAGAGAGGCTATCTGGATTCTGGAGAAAAGCAGGAATAAATAAACATCTGGAAGGAATTTGTAAGAATTAGCTGTCCAACAAAACAGCAACATGTGGAGGCTTTGTGATATCTGACTGATGTTGTATGAGCAATCAGAAAAGCAAATCCAATAATTTCTACACAGATGTAAAGGACCTTGTCTGCCTTCTGGTCACTAAAACATACATATGTCCTTTCTTTGAGGAATCATATGGATCTAAGTTACTCACTCACTGTTCTGAGAAACAGCATTTTTGTTCTCTTTACCCAAGAATCACTTTTAATTTTATGTCTTGGCCTTCTGAGTTACTTTGGTCTATATTAGCCCAACTAGCTGTTCTCACCTATCTGTACTGGCACATAATACATGTGAGAGCTTGTTTGCTTATTTTTCTTGCCAAAAAATATTCAGCCGTATATAGCAGTTTTCCTGAAAGAACTTTTTTTTGTTCAGTTGGTGTCTTTTAGGAGGGAGATTGTATAGGCAGCATAAAGGGCATCTTTATGGGATGGGAGGGAATTGGAATAGAATACCATGAGCCCTAAATGTTCACTGCTCATGTCAAAGGGACATTTTGAAGGCCATTGAAAGATTACTGTAGGGTAAGTTTGTCTCAAGGGCTTGTGATTCACGTAGCATCACATGACTTCAGCCAGAGACTAAAGGCAGAAAGGGAAGACAGAAAGTGGATAAAAACTAACATCAGGTGGAAGCCTATATAAAAAATGCTTGCAGGTGGCTGGGCTCAATTATTTAAATTTAAGGAGATAGCCCACTTGCAACAGGAGAGTATAGGGCTGCAGCTGTTTTAGATTAAAGAAAGTTAGTCCTAAATGCTGTGGCCTGATTCCCTTGAACTTCATAAAAGGGCTCTTTCCTGGCCTTGCAGGGGTTTTCAAGACTGCAGCCAGTCTTGTTTGGGAAACCGAGTATCCAGATACTTGTATAAAATCGATCATCTCAGGATGAAATGTCTGAACATAACTCTCTAGTTGGCCTTCAAGAGCTGAAATCATTGTAGTGTTTGTATAGGCACTACAGACTCATGACAGTATAGGGTATTCAGGCTTACTAACAGTACAGGTATCCTACCAGCACTGATGTCCTCTATGCCTGAAGAAAACACAAAAGGAGGACTTGAGTGTGGTGCACACACTCATTGTGTCCTGTTTTAGCATCCATGATGATCCTCCAGGCTCTGGGTTATTACCAAGAGGCTAGTCTTTTTATATGCATAGTTACTATGCCTTTAGAGCAGACACCAAGATGGAATATTAATATCTTCTTTAACCTCACAACTGAAGATGTTTTGTCAAGCCACGAGTGGTATTGGCTGTGTTTCTGATGCTCATCAGGCAGGCTGATTATATGTATGATGACATTGCACATTACTACTACAGTTACTGTGGCAATGGAGTTCCCAACACAAAATGATTCATTACTTGGTGGTAGAAGTTAGCATGGCTATTTCTAGACAGAGTTGTCTGACGTTTTGGCCACAGATGTAGGCATGCAGAAAGCTTTGCATTTCAATACCAGAGAGTACTGAATGTAACGACTCTCCTACTGTGTGTGCCTTACCAAGTGTGTAAGTCTCTCTTCTCCAGAGCAACTTCTGAAAGCAAGGAGAGGGCAGGACAGTGACTGAGATTCAGTATGTCATGATCCAAACAAATGAGTGAGCAACCTTCCTTCAGTTGGGGATGAAGAAATGTGTGGCCTGTCACTTTCAAAAACATGGTCCTTTCGTCAAGGATGCTGAGGTAAATCATCTCATCAGGGACTCCATCCTTGTTGGTGATAGTGGCAGCTGAAGGCAGTGTACTGCTGGAGAGATAAGGCGGTACCAAAGAGAGTGGCTTCTCTTACAAAGAATGGTGGAAGGTCATAGTTTGTGCATTAAATAAGGTAATTTGCATGTGCTAAAAGGACCTGTCATGGTGGGCAGAGGAAGTCTAGGATGGTTGCTGAAGCTGAGTTCATTCATGCTGAAGTGTCATTGGGAGACTATGGTGTGAGTTGGATACAATCTAAGACTTACTTTGTAAATATGTTTACCTCAAGCCACTTTGCCAGATGAGCTGAAGTCTGAATTCCGGTATGTCTACCAAAGGTACTACAGGTGGCCTGTGGTAACTAAAATCTAAGCCAGAGCTAAAATTCAGAATGACCTCAGTGCTCACACATTCTCTTGAATGGTGACATTTTGCAGGAACAGTAATTTCTGATGGATCAATTAGATTAAATCCCAAATTAACATCTGTTGCAGTGATCTGACCTAGAAATCACAATAAGATTGTGGGTTTGTTGCCCATATTACAATATTTTTATTTTTCTCCCCAAATTTATCTGGCATTGAAGAGAGTGTGGTCTATTATCTTTACAAAATTTTCCAGATGCAACTGGAGAGCAAATACACTCCTAAACTAAAAATTTCACAAATGAGAAGGTAAACTTGCATTGTTAAGGTATTATATATTTCCTTGGGGGGTTGTCTCTGGTTTTTGGGTCAGCATTTCACTTCTCTCCAAGTTTGAGGTTTGAGAAGTTATTGGGAAAAACGTTCTACTATTCCTAGTCCAATGAAGTAAAAGTTCATATGTTTGCACATGAACTACATTGACTCTTACCTCCTCTATAGTAGAATCCTATTACTATGAATCAGAAAAGGAAAGCTAACAGAGTGGATGCATGTCTTGAGAGAGTTTTCAGGAGGGAATCAACAGTTCCCTAACAAAACCTTCTGGTTCACTCAGAAAATAGTAGACTTATGCTTTTGTTTGGAAATTAATTTATTTTCAATTTCATAAAATATGGTGACAATTTAAACTCTGTGTCTGGGTCACAACATATATGTTACTTCTGCCACTGTGAAGGGTCAGGGTCAGGGTATTAATCTGAAACTAAATCTGCGCAACTTCTGTGCATGGTTTTAGTCCAATGTGAATGTTTTGGATTTTGTGATTTTGTGATTTTGTGATGCCTGTGATTTTCCACTGGCTTTAGTTATATTAATCTGTACGGTTTACATACTGCCAGGCTGTAGCCAAAGAGCGCCAGAAAATTCAGGAAATGGGGCAGGGAATTATTCCATAACTCAGTTATACTTGTCCGTAACTCATCTCTTAACAAGTTGCAGCTTGTATGTTTCATAAACTAAAATGAAAAATTGGAACTAGTGTTTAAACCAAAACAAAACTGAGTATTTAGAGGTTCAATAGCATAGAAAAAGTGCCTTGCTGAAGCATATTATACATATTATAGTGCAATACTCAGTCTTTCATTGAGCTTTATAAAAATTTATTTAAATTTTGAAGTATTTTCCAGCAGAAAATTACAAAATAGCCTGTGATTTGAGAGAGTCAAGTTCATCAGAAAATCAAAAAGTTGGAAAGGTGTAAATGAAGAATTCTGGTTTATACATTACTACTTATTTTAACTTTCTTGTTTTATAAAAATGTCAATATTTTAATAATATCACACACAGAATCACACACAGAATCACAGGTTGGAAGGGACCTCAGGGATCATCTAGTCCAAGCTTTCTATGAAGAGCGCAGTCAAGACAAGATGGCCCAGCACCCTGTCCAGACAACTCTTGAAGGTGTCCAACGTGGCCAAGTCAACCACTTCCCTGGGGAGATTATTCCAATGGTTGACTGTCCTCACTGTGAAAAATTTTCCTCTCATGTCCAGTCGGAATCTCCCCAAGAGCAATTTGTGTCCATTCCCCCTTGTCCTTTCCATGTGACTCCTTGTAAAAAGGGATTCTCCATCTTCGTTGTAGCTACCCCTTAAGTACTGGTACACGGTGATGAGATCCCCTCTGAGCCTCCTTTTCTCAAGGCTGAACAAACCCAGTTCTCTCAGCCTATCCTCTTATGGCAGGCGTCCCAGTCCTTTGATCATCTCGGTGGCCCTTCTCTGGACCCCTTCCAGCCTGTCTACATCCTTTTTGTATAGAGGGGACCAGAACTGTACACAGTGCTCCAGGTGTGGCCTGACAAGCGCTGAGTAGACTGGGATAATGACTTCTTTATCTCTGCTGGTGATGCCCTTTTTGATGCAGCCCAGCATCCTGTTGGCCTTCTTGACTGCAGCAGCACACTGTTGGCTCATGTTGAGCTTTCTGTCCACCAGGCCCCCCCAGGCCCCTTCCCACAGAGCTGCTCTCCAGCCAGGTGGATCCCAGTCTGCTGCACTCCCGGATTATGTTTTCCCAGGCGCATGATCTTACACTTTTCCTTGTTGAACTTCATAAGGTTCTTGCTGGCCCACTCCTCCAGCCTATCCAGATCTCCCTGCAGAGCAGCTCTCCCTTCTGGAGTGTCTACTTCCCCACTCAACTTGGTGTCATTAGCAAACTTCATCAAGCTACACTTGATGCCATTATCCAGATCATTTATAAACATGTTGAATAACATTGGGCCCAATATCGATCCCTGGGGGACTCCACTAGTGACAGGTTGCCAGTTTGAGAAGGAGCTATTTACTACCACCCTTTGGGTGCGGCCTGTCAGCCAGTTCCCCACCAACTGCACAGACCACTTGTCTAGGCCATAACACATCAATTTCTCCAGGAGGAGACTGTGGGGGACCGTATCAAAGGCCTTGGAGAAGTCCAGGTAAACAATGTTCACTGCCCGCCCCATGTCAACCAGGCAAGTCACTTTGTCACAGAAGGCCACCAGGTTTGTCAAGTACGATCTGCCTTTAGTGAAGCCATGTTGGCTTTTCCCAATCATGTGCTTCATTTGACTTGTGATGGCCCCCAGGAGGATTCGTTCCGTAACTTTTCCAGGGATTGAAGTAAGGCTGATGGGCCTATAGTTACCTGGATCCTCCCTTGAGCCCTTCTTGTAGATAGGGGTAACATTTGCCTTCCTCCAGTCCTCTGGGACATCCCCCGTTCTCCATGACTTTTCACAGATTATGGAGAGTAGCCTTGTAATGATGTCAGCCAGCTCTCTCAACACCCTCGGGTGGATGGCGTCAGGGCCCATTGATTTGTAGGGGTCAAGCTCCTGTAGTAATTCATATACTAACTCTTCCTTCACCGATGGTGGATCGGTGTTTGGTTCAATTGGCAATTTTGTTCCCAAAGCCTGGGACCCTACAGTGCTGGTAAAGACAGAGGTGAAGAAGGTGTTGAGGACCTCTGCCTTTTCAGCATCATTGGTGATTGATTCTCCTTTTCTGTTTAACAGTGGGCCTATGTTTTCCTTCTTTTTCTCCTTATGGTTGACATGGCTGAAGAACCCTTTCTTGTTATTTTTTATGTCTACAGCCAGTTTCAATTCAGATTGGGCTTTTGCTTTTCTGACTGCGTCTCTGCACTCTCTGGCTATGCCCTCGTAGTTCTTGGCGGATAATCCTCCACTTCTTCATTTCTGATGTGCTTCCCTTTTGGAATTGAGGAGACCCAGGAAGTCATGGTTGAGCCATGGGGGCCTCTTGCTCCACTTACTTCCCTTTCCTTTGTAGGGGATAAATTGGCTTTGTGCTTCCAATAGAGAGTTCTTGAAGAATTCCCAGCTCTCACTAGCTCCTTTGTATTCCATGGAAGCTTCCCATCGAATCCCTCCCAACTGAGCCCTGAGTGCACTGAAGTTTGCTCCTCTAAAATCAAGAATCCTTGTCTTAGAGCTGACCTTCATCACACTCAGCAGGATCCTGAAGTCCACAATATTGTGGTCACTGCAGCCAAGGCTATCACTAACCGAGATATTACAAAGCAGGCTTTCTTGGTTTGTGAATAGCAAGTCCAGCAGTGCCTCCTCCCTGGTTGGCACATCTAATATTTGTATCAGGAAACAGTCCTCTATACATTCCAGGAACTTGGTGGATAACGTGAGCTGCTGTATTGTTCTGCCAGGAGATGTCTGGGTAGTTGAAGTTACCCATCAGGACCAGGTTCTGTTGGCCAGAAGCTTGGAATAGGATTCTACTTAAACAATATTTTTGTTCTAGGAGTTTTTTTCATTCCACTAATGAATTTTAATGAAATAATTTCTAGTATAATAATAAAAGTTCCTATAATTTGACCCACTTTCTTTTGGATATCTCATAAAACTATTTTGTTTGTTCAGTATTTTCTAACAATATATAGACTGGGTATGTTTGGTCTTAATTTTTTGAAGTATATTGTAATTGCCATTCAGATTATATATACTCATAATCAAAAGCAGGGTATTGTTGTACATAAGAATGACAAAACTGCCCCCAAACAGCAATTTTCTTTCCTGTTATTCAGTCATAGGCATCCTATCACAGACATGCACATTAAGACATCTATCCAGGACTTACACAATACAGTAAACAAAATTAACTTCTACCATTGCAAAATAAATTTCAACCATAGGTCTAAACAGAAAAAAAAATCCTTGACATTTCCATGCAAAGTAAAACAATATTTCACTTTCTAGTTGCATTCAGTTATATTCACTCTAAATCCAAATCTAAATTAAGTAAATTAATAAAAAAACCGTCCAGGTAGGTACTATATTTATAGAGATTATTTTGAGCCAAAAGCTGTATAATTTCCATTTTATTTAATCTTGCTTTCTCTCAGGATACTGAAATGCACTATAACTTTATTGTAATATTTATATTTTTCTATTCATGTATATGCATTTTACTACAAATTGGGCAGCACACTTGGAATCATCTTCTTTCTAGTCTTGTTAGTACTTTTATTACTTGTACTCCAATAATGCTTTTAGGTTTCATTTGAAAATAGGGAACAAAGATACTGGGAAAAGGCATGTCACCAGTAGCAGGCAAAATTTTGTCGAAGGAGTCAAGGAGCAGATCTGCTTATGGAGCAGATCATCTTGAATGCCATTACACGGCACGTGTGGGACACCCAGGGGATTGGGCTCAGCCAGCATGGGTTTATGAAAGGGAGGTCCTGCCTCACTAACCTGGTCTCCTTCTATGATAAGGTGACCCACTTAGTGGATGAGGGGAAGGCTGTGTACATTGTCTACTTGGATTTTAGTTAGGCCTTTGACACTGTCTCCCACAGCATTCTCCTGGAGAAGCTGGCTACTCATGGCTAGATGAGTGCGCTCTGCGCTGGGTTAAAAACTGGCTGGGCAGCCAAGCCCAGAGAGTGGTGGTGAATGGAGCCAAATCCCGTTGGCGGCCAGTCAGGAGTGGTGTTCCCCAGTGCTCAGTGTTGGGGCCAGTCCTGTTCAATATCTTCATTGATGATCTGGATGAGGGGATTGAGTACACCCTCAGTAAGTTTGCAGATGACACCAAGCTGGGTGGAAGTGTCGATCTGCTGGAGGGCAGGAAGGCCCTACAGGGGGACCTGGACAGGCTGGATCATTGGGCCGGAGCCAACGGTATGAGATTCAACAAGGCCAAGTGCCGGGTCCTGCGCTTTGGTCACAACAACCCCATGCAATGCTACAGGCTTGGGGAGGAGTGGCTGGAGAGCTGCCTGGAGGAAAAGGACCTGGGGGTGTTGGTTGACAGCCACCTGAACATGAGCCAGCAGTGTGCTCAGGTGGCCAAGAAGGCCAATGACATCCTGGCTTGTATCAGGAATAGCATGGCCAGCAGGAGCAGGGAGGTGATAGTGCCCCTGTACCCAGCGCTGGTGAGGCTGTACCTCGAGTACTATGTTCAGTTTTGGGCCCCTCACTACAAGAAGGACATCGAGGTGCTGGATTGTGTCCAAGGAGGGCCACAAAGTTGGTGAAGGGTCTAGAGAACAAGTCTTATGAGGAGCGGCTGAGGGAACTGCGGTTGTTCAGTCTGGAGAAGAGGAGGCCGAGGGGAGACCTTATCGCTCTTTACAACTACCTGAAAGGAGGTTGTAGCGAGGCGGGGGTCGGTCTCTTCTCCCTAGTAACAAGCGATAGGATGAGAGGAAATGGCCTCAAGCTGCGCCAGGGGAAGTTTAGGTTGGATATTAGGGAAAACTTCTTCACCAAAAGGGTTGTCAAACATTGGAACAGGCTGCCCAGGGAGGTGGTTGAGTCTCCATCCCTGGAGGTATTTAAAAGAAGGGTAGATGTGGTGCTTGAGGACCTGGTTTAGTGGTGGACGTGGCAGTGATAGGTTAGTGGCTGGACTCGATGATCTCAAGGGTCTTTTCCAACCTTAATGATTCTATGATTCTATGACCACTGGTATCCTGAGTCCAGGTATGGTGCCCTTCTCAGGAAACCATCCTTTCTCCAGTGTCAGTTGTGACAATTCTAAACTCTGATACAGGTCTCTGCTGTAGGAAGAGCAGTCAAAGTGGCCTAATTATGCCACATACAACGTTAGAGGGTTCAAGCAAAAGGAGCAGGGTAATGTATGCCATGAAGTTAGGTATTCCATAGGTCTCCTGTACACCTCCTGTACAGTCTCAGCTATCTTAAAAAGTAATGTTTCTGCCTGCTGGCAGATTGTCTGCAAAAAAGTTAATGGTGTTTACCTTTTCCAGAGATGACTCTAGAGGAAATTTTGTATCTTTTTTCCTAGCTTACTGAACTGAGATAATAGTTTCAAAATTTAAAGCTTTGTATTCACTAGGAAGGGTTTTAGTTAGGATGGGACGTGTGATATTTAAATTTTAAGCCTGTATATTTTATTATCTTTTTTCTGTATCTATGATCTTATTATCTCTCATGGATCTATCATCTTTTTTTAAAGAAGGGAAGGAAATATCTAATCAAAACCATGTAATATTTACAAAATTTCATGGTCATAAAAGTTCACGAAAGTAAATAGTAGAAAATAGGGCTAGAGCAGGCTACTCTACCTGCTTGCCTCCAAATAACATCAATTCTTTTTGTGTCTTCTGGACACATATTCCTTTAACTTTTCTTTCCTGTGATGCAGATTTCATAACCGCTGTAGGCAATATATTCCAGAATTCAAATATTCTTGCTATTAAAACAATTTATCTAACACCTAGCATAAACCAGACCTGATGTCATTTAACCCCATTATTTCTTGTCTTACCCACAATGAACCTGGAGAACAGATGATTGTCTTTATAGCTGTTCTTTAAACCATCTTCTTATTCACTTCATCTCTACAGTAAACAGCTCTAGTTCCTTCAGTTTTCCTGTGTAGATCATATGTTCGAGGTATTTTCTATCCTCTGGTCTTTGTCAAGTTCGTCAGTATCTTTCTGGACGTGTGATACCTAGAATAGATGTAGTACTGAAACTGTGGTTTTATCAGTTCCAAACTGAAGAAGGATGATCTTTTGTATCTTACAGTTTACAAATCCGGTTATAAGCCCCTCTGTAAAGTTTGCTTTTTTTTTTTTCTTTCCCCCTGGCAACATGGTGATATTAATAGGTAATATCTATGTTGTGTCCCATTGTTAATACCAGATTTTTTCCTTCAGTTCTGCAAACTAATGTCTTCGGCATCAGCCAGTTTTCTCAGTACCGTAAAGTGGATTCCATGAAGTGTGTATGATCTAGTATGACAATATCTATGTCCTTA
The DNA here is from genome assembly GCF_949628215.1 of Phalacrocorax aristotelis. Classification (NCBI taxonomy): domain Eukaryota; kingdom Metazoa; phylum Chordata; class Aves; order Suliformes; family Phalacrocoracidae; genus Phalacrocorax; species Phalacrocorax aristotelis. The sequence goes on from NC_134277.1 coordinate 18,218,297, forward strand.
GAATAAGCGGAACATTTACTATGTCATCACTGACATTAAGTGTACATTGCCAGAGCATAGTAAAGACTAATGCATAAAAAAGACCCATTAATGCTTTTAACCTTCTTGGTTGCATTTGTTGAAAGCTTTCTGTCGGCTAACAGTTTTCTTCCTCTTGATTATTACAGAAGTATCAAATAAAATGATGGTTTCAACTAGTTTGTCCCTTGGTAGTTGTATTTTGGTTCGTGTCCTTATACGCTTCTGTTACTCTTTTACTTTCATTCTTAGTTACTTGATCTTGCTGTCACTCTCTGTATGCTTCCTGAGTTTCAGCCAGCTGAAGAGCTCTTGATTTTGCCTGATTAATCTCTTTCTACATTTCCTGTTATTCACCCTCAGTGGGATTTTTGCTTTGTACTCTTTATGTAATTTTTAAGGCACTGATGACTCTTCTAAACTTCCCCTTTCCTCTTTCCCATTACATCATGCCTTCTGGTTTCCTGAATTTACATAACAACAATGGATGACATTTCAGGCCTCCTACTAGCTTTTATTTAATTGCTATCATTTGATGCACTGCCATTTAAAAACATTGTTGTACCTGTTGAACATCCTGGGCAACTAGCCCTCAGACTGCCCTGACTTGTTTGGAATCAAGATGATTTCAGCTGCTTTAGGGGGTAATGGCTGCAAAATAAGCATGAAGCCATCTTTGCCAGTTCTTTTCACTGTCAAATTTGTTTAACAAACTTACAGAGAAAAAAGTGAAATGCTTAGGAGTATTAGAATATGTCCATGTAGCTAATTTTGTTATTTTCACCCCACTGGAACTGTCCTGTGGCTTAAGAAGCCCTAGGATGACCTTAAATACTAATTTTAATAAACATTAGCACCAACAGCTTAGTAGGTAGCTATCTTCTACCATTTTCTATTGTTGATGATAGCTTGAGATCTTTGAGCAGCGGGGCGTGGGACAGGCATGCTGTATTTCAATGCGTTTCTGCCAGAAGTTGTTAGAAGGTACTTGAATACTTCAGAAGCAGTGTTCAGCATTCCATGAGATCCTAAGGAAGAATTTCTGAAGGTCTGAGGATTTTTAAATGGAGAAAGATAGGACATTGAACGAGCCAGCGAAAAGGGGGCCTGGATGCAGCCAAAAGTTTATGCATCTTGTATCTTGCTGTGTATTCAGAATGGTCTAACCAATGAATACAGTCATATTTGGAGAAACATCAGCAAATAAGGATGTTTCTAATATAGTGGTGACTAAACCTAGCACTGTTCAACAGTTTTGTCAGAGTTCTGAATGTGAATATGAAGTCACTCTTGAAAACCAGAAGTGGTGAAGTATGTGGAATAGCAGGACAGGCTCTCAAAGGCAGATCTGAATTGCTTGGCAGGGTGACTCCATTCAGATCAAATGTGCTTCACGATGCCCAGGTGCAAAATTAAGTAGATGAGAACATAAAATTCAGAACATGCCTGTACAATGCGGGGGCTATCTTCTGGAAACAGTTACTCTAAAAACTTTAGAAGTTAGCATGCAAACAATTGAACAGTTGCTCAGTACTTCGTGGCAAAGAAAATGAACGCTTTTTTTCGTAATCAGGAGCAGTCAGTAGGCTTAGGGAAGTAAGGTTACCTTGTTATGCAGCACTGGGAAGATTGATTTTGGAAGCAGTGAGTCTTGTTCTGGTGTCCAGATTTTCAAAACATATTGAAAAAAAGTGGTGAAGCTCATTATTTAACAGTAAAGATGTTTAGCCTTTAGAATTCCCATTTCTTGACATCTTTAAATCAAGACCGAAGGCATGCCCCAGACAGATGCAAAGTATGTGTTAATCAAATGCTAGTTATTTTGTGCTCCACAAACATAAATGGATGAAAACTTAATGACCTATATTACGAAGGCAGTCAGACTAGTTGGACTAATATTCCTTTTTACATTAAATCTTGATTTATGTTTTTAAGAGTGAAAAGATAATTCAGCAACCTTTGCATGACACCTCTGTAGCTTTCACCATTCCTGAAATGCCCTTTTCAGTTGTGGAAAGAACATAAAGGTAGGCTCCACACCCTGCCCTACTGTAATGGAGACATTTTATGGGGAAGGTCTCATAGAGATCTTTTCTTCTTCACGTCACAGAAGTTGAGATTGGACTCACAGATACCAAATTTATATACAGTCGTAACATCATCTGAAACAGCTGCCTTTGTATATGTACATTAAAAGTTTTAACTAGATTAATCTGTACATTTTTGTATTATAAAAGTAGTCTTTAAACACCTCAAAAATAAAAGCAAAAGACAAGCTTTGCTACACATGCCTTATAGTTCTGTAATTCTCAGATGTGAGCTCTGAGTGTCATAATAGAGACAGTACGCATACCTTGCATAGAAGATGTTTTACTGATAGTGTAGCAGCGATACAGTCTTATTTTAATTTAATTTGTGGATATATACGTTATACCACCATATAGGAAGAGAGGCACATTTTAAACTAAATCTGTGTTTAATTTCAAGCCTTAAAATTGATTGTTGATCTGCCAGTAGAGTTTATTTTGCATCCAACATATCAGATTTCAAATGGTATAACAGCATGATGCAGATTTTATGTCAACTTAATGGAGAGGTAACTATTTCCATGCATGTTAAAATCTGTGCTGTAAGAACTGCAAGGCTTACTGTAATGATAACTTCAAGAAACAAAAAATAATTGTTGAAACCGTCAGTAATATTTCTTATTTTGTAGAACTGATGCTTCAGCACATATGAAAAATATTTTATTGTGGTTTTACTTTAAAAACAGTTCAAGTGGTATGTGCATTTTTGAAGCTGAAAAAATAAAACACATATATATATTATATACAGTTCTATTTTTATTTAATATAGGAGAATTAAAAGTTGTTTATTTTTAAAAAACCTGGTCCATATTAAATGTCATATGCCAACCTTTATGCATGTAAGATAAGTGAATTATGAATTACTACGTTATGTATAAATGTAGTTTTATTGCAGGAGAAGCACTCTTCCAAAGAAGAAACATCGCTTGTCAGGTTAGCAATATACTTCTTACATCTATGTAAAATAATAAAAAGACAAGTTTTCTCCTTAAACACCTGTTGCAAAATTTTTATAATACAAGGCAAAGTAAATCTCAAAGTCTGAGCTATATGAAAAGACCACAAACTTCATAAAAGGACAGCTCTTTGTCCTCTTGAGCTAAAGAAAATTCTTTGTAGTTCTGGAATCATGTGTTAGGGATTTTTTTAAAAAATCATTTAGACTTTGATATGTGTGGGTACACTGACTTCTCTAGGAAAACATTTGAGAAATTGCTACAACATTTTATTCCTTAGGACATATTTTACAAAATAGATCAAAATATGTTCTTAAAGCTAGACACGTTTCATTTTCCTCTGAAGCCAAGTTGATAACAATGATTAAAAAAATGTAACATTAAAAAATTGTAGAAATCTTCCTTTAGGACACTCTATGTTACAGATATTAAAAAATTACCTTTATATTTAAACAATTTTCTGTGGGGAAATTCTGTGGATATCTATTGTTACAAGAAATTTAAGTAAAAATTAGCTGTGAAGCTCCATCCACATATACTTCATTGATTAGCAGAAGTGTTTTGTCTGATGTAAGTTACTGATCTGAAACTTTGTCAAGTATTTTTCTCCCATTCCTTTTGGATGTATTTTCTTGCTTGCGGTTCTCTACTACGTTTATGGTATCTGTTGAAGAACATGTTAAATTTAAAGGCTTTTTTTCTGTATTTGTCTTACTGTTTCTGTTTACATTTAAGACATATGCTGCAAAATGCTATGGTTTTGTTAGACCTACTTGTTTCAAATTAGCAAACATTAATCACTTTTTCAGTACTCTGTATTTCAGTTTGATGTGCACAGTTGAGCAAAATATTTTCCTCTGGAAAAGGTTGGCTCAAAGTTCTTCACAGTTTCAAAGGCGTCATTTGAAAGAGATGGGCTTGGGCAGCACATTTCAGATCTGGTTGGGTGCCAAAGCTTCCCTGGAATTGAGAGGCAAGTGGGAGGTGGATACTGCAGTTTGATTTACTAGGTGCTCTTAAGTTGTAACTTCCACATTAGCACCAGTTGGCATTGCTCATGCACTCCAGCTTCTGTTGCAGCTACGTGATAGCTCAGCCCTCCTAATTTTTGTGCAGCTGGGTTTGTACCTGAATTGATGAATATTAAATCTATATTATAGGTTCAGAAGAATCCGTTGTTATCATATGGTTTAACTGTCTGCATACCACAGGGTGTAGTGTTTGATCTTTTTCTTTCTTTTAGTGTAGTAGCTGTGACTGAAATAGAGCTTATCTTTTAGAAAAACATCCAATCTTGACTGAAAAATTTCCACTGCTGGAAAGCAACGTATCATCACTCTAAGTAATTTCTTCCAAAGGATAATTAACCACACAATAGAAAACTGGCACTTCACTCCTCATCTAAATTTTAGTACCTTTAACTTCAAATCATCAAACCCCTGTGCTACAGCTAGACTGTAGAGCTCTCTGTGATCACGTTCCTCTTCTTCATAGAGTTATTTATTCACTATGAATAAATCATACCTTCATTTACTTTCTAATAAACTGAGTAGTGCTTCTCATGTCTGTCTTAATGCAACTATTTTCCAGGCTTACAATCATTTTTATGTCTCTTCTCTGAATCACCTCTGTATTTTCACTTTCCTTCTAGGACTGTGAAAAGGAAAATTAGACACAGAATTTCAGTCGTAGTTGCACAGGTGCCTAAAAAGAGATAATGCCTATGTTCCTGTTCAGTACTTTCACTTACACATCCCAAAATTCATCCTTTTAATGAAATGTTACACTGTAATCTCAAATTCGTATTCAACATCTCAAGTCTTTTTTATATGCTCTGGTTTCCAGGATAGAACACCTACATCGAGCTATGTCCCATTTTAATTATTTGTAAGTGTATGACCTTAAATTTATACATTAAAAAAACTGTATTGGGCTGATCAAAAAGCAATGTATCCCCATAACCTGCAACAGGAGGGGAGACATGATCGTTGGGATGGCAGTTTTCTGTGGTTAAAGCTTGTCTTTTGCACTCCAGGTGTCCTGACCTCCGATTTCCACAAATGTGGGAAACTTGACTGCATAACTTAAAGTAGTGTGAAACTGTTCATATTCTACCAAGGTAGACCCAAGACGCAAGACCATAAATGAATGCCCAGGGCGAAGTAAGAACAGGGCAAACACACAGCTTTCTAATACTCTCCAAGCCCCCACCTGTTTTTAGGTCAGGGAGTTGAAAATTGAATGAGATATTTATGTTTTTACTGACGTTCAGTGAAATCTTTTAGATTTCACAGAGTCCTTTCACAACCAGTTCCACTAGTCTGTTGCCTCATTTGAATAGTCAACTCCCTTTATTTCTTTTTAACCTGAATCTCATTATACCTAATTATTAAAAGATTTTATCTGTGTTAAAAGAGACATTGGACAGTCAATCCCTGTCTATCCCACTCAATGCCATCCCTAACATTGTAGGCGTCTATCATATCGATTATCTTTGCTGCTCTTTGAAACTTTTCCAGTGCTATAGTAACCTTCCTGAAACTGAGGCTGCAGAACTGCACAAAGGTTTTAAGGTGAATGTGAACCATGGATTTATAAAGTAGTATAGTGACATTCTCTGTTCACTGTTTTTTCCAAATAAGTCTTAATATTCCATTTGGTTTTGATTGCCACCCCCAAGGTATAATTTCTAATAGGTCAGCTGAAAACCTATCATTTCATCTATGGAGTTGGGATTGTTTTTTCTGATGTGCATCACTTCGCATTTTCTCATTTGCTATTTTATTGCCCTCTTAGTCTTAGTAAGTTCTTTAGCGGTTTATCACAACTGTCTGTGAATCGTAATATCATCAACAAAGTTTATCGCATAAGTAGTCCTTCCATTTTTCAGGGTGTTTATGAGTATGTTGAATTGCACACCTTCAACACAGATCCATGGAACTCCGCTAAATCACATCTCTTTATTGCTCTTATCCCCATTTTCCTGTTGTTTAGTCATTTTTTTCAATCCATGGAATGACCTTTCCTCTTATAGTGGCTTAGTTTCTTTAAAAGGTGTCAGGGAGAGACTTTGTCAAAACCCTTATGGGGTCCAGTTAGACATACCAACTACATCACCGTTGCCACAAGCTTGGTAAGTTTTGTAAGGTAGGACTTACCTTAACAGATCCATGGTGACTCTAAGAATATTGTTGCACAAATATCATATGTAGACAGTTGTCTGCTAATTCTGTTCTTTATTACTGTCTACCAGTTTGTCCAGCACAGATATTTGGCTAAAAGGCCTTGGATAACCCTTGAACTCTTTTCAAAGTTGACATCATATTTGCTGTTTCGCAGGGCAGTTTGAAGCAAGAGGATACATGCCACTTCTACTGAATCAACTGTTTTACCCTGTTGCCTTTATAACTCACTTGAATACTATCTAATAATGGTAGTTGGTTATTGTTCACAATAACCACAGGGTATTTTTATAAAAACCTTCTTCAGTGACTTCTTTTTCAGAAAAATCCTCTGAAATGCCCTCCACAATGGAATATTCTAGCTGGAATCTTTTTGGTTTCTTCCAGAGTGAACATCAATGCAAAGAATGCAAATAGCTTCTCTGAAATGTCTGTATCTCCACTGTGTGCTCTTTTACTATCTGCAAACACTCACAAAACTCACAATACTCGACTGCCTAATTTACCAGTTGATTCACAGCAAGCAATATTAGTAATTTGCACCTGTGCTATTCACTCTCACTTAAATTTATATGCCATTTGCAGACTTTATCAATTATTCAATTTCTTACTATGTCTGTGTTATGTAACACCATAGAATCAAAAAAATCTAACATGTTTCTTCTTTAGTAGTAGTTTTAATAGTACTAGTAGAAGAGATGAAGTTTTATATTAAATGCACTTTACACATTTGTTAATTATTTGCTTTACTTTAGGGAGGTAATCCAACAGCTACTGTAATCGCATTGTGTTCAATGAGAGATTTCAATCTGGCTCAAGAAACTTGTCAGCTGGCCATCAGAGACATTGGATGTCTTGAAGTGTTAATTAATTTACTTGCTACAGAAGAAATTAAATGTCAGGTGAGTAGCCTTGCCAAACAGAGCAATGAATTTGTCTTTTCTATTAGAATATTTTTTCAATTTTCGAAGTTATATAGTATAAAGACAACTGATTTCTTTCTTTTCTAATTTTTGTACTTTTCAAGGATTTTTTGAAAAAAAATCAATTTATTTGACTTCCAGTTTCATTCTTTTCTTCTGATTAAATTTAAAAGATAAAGTGTTTTAGTTAACTCAGCATTTTAAAGAATTCTTCTGTTTACGTATATTTAAAAAATGTTTAACTTCTGTTATCTTCCATTATTTAGATTGGTTCATTAAAAATTCTGAAGGAAATTAGTCAAAATACACAGATCAGACATGCAATTGCAGATCTTGGGGGCTTACAGATCATGGTGAAAATACTGGACTCTCCAGATAAAGAACTAAAATGTTTGGCAGCTGAAACCATTGCTAATGTTGCTCGATTTAAACGAGCACGAAGGACAGTAAGGCAGCATGGAGGAATCAAGAGATTGGTAAGCAGACATTAAAATGTGTATCCTTGTCATATGTGTGTGTTTGTCCAAAAAAATACGTCATATGTTGTATACATGATTCTTGTGGTAGTGTTTGTCATCATTAAAGAGCAGTATAATATCAAACTTCCCTGTAGATAATTTAAAAAATGTTTATTTTAGGTTGGGCTGTTGGAATGTATTTCAGTGGGACCAGCCAGTCTAACACCATATCAAGCAAAAGATACTGAAATGGCACGCTGTGGGGCTTTGGCACTCTGGAGCTGCAGCAAAAGCAGCAAAAATAAAGAAGCAATCCGTAAAGCTGGTGGCATTCCACTATTTGCTAGATGGCTCAAATGTTCACATGCGAACATCTTAATCCCAGTAGTGGGGACGCTACAAGAATGTGCCTCAGAGGTAAGTAAACACATATAGCTGGGTTATTTCTGATCATTAAAACAATTAGCTACTAAAATGAAGCCTTACATTTGACTGTCACTTAAACCAGGGCAGTTTTCCAGTCAGGAATTAGATGCTTTGTGTGATCAAGCTGTTTCTGAGGAGGTCACAGCTTGTAATGAAGTAAAGACCACATATTTTTTATTTAAAAGACTAGGAGTAGTTTGTGAAAGAGAACATATAGAAGTAAAATCCTTAATCAGTTTCATTTTTTTCCCCCTTTTTTTCATCACACTTGACAAATTTGGCAACTTAGGATGCTGTATTCTGGTTAATCAGTACATTTTATTTCTACAAAGCTAACCTGCAAGTGTGGCCAAGAAGATCGAATGCAGTGCAGGGCATTGTGGTTTACAATGTCCTTGTGAATTGGGTAAGACAGTGTCTGATCGACTGCAAAAAGAAGAAAGGAATATATGTGATTTTTCTACAGATTTCCATGGCCGGTTGCACAACTTTGAGTATATTCAGTTTTTAAATTTGAATGCAAGCATTTTTTAACATCACCATATGAGTGGTTATTTCTCCATTTGTGGAATCATATTTGAAATAAAGGTGCATTGGACTTAAGGTGAGAAATACACATAAGTTTTCTTGGTGATTTTGAGATATGGAAGACATGATTTTTTGAAATATTTTAAATTATAAAACACTTTGTATTTTCAAAATTAGCTTCTTGAACTACACAGCTTTATGCATGCTTCACAAGACAGCAACCTGGCAGATTTTAGCTTCAGTAAGTCTACATTGAGAAGGTGACATTTTTGAGGGTTTCTTATCTAGCCAGATTTGGAAATAACACTAAATGCAACTTTTACACAGATGTTTCCCCTCTCTTAAATAATGGTCTCCTGTTACAATGCCTGTGGGTTAAAATTTGGAAGAAAATATCACTAAAAAATTTTAGTTCTAAAAAATGCTTTTCTAACCGTGTTCTAGGAATAGATCTGTTGTTTCGGCTGTCAGCTCTTGATGAAATGAGTGGCTATTTCTTGATCCCATTCTGAAGCATCTTTTTATTCCTTGGCTCTGAGCAGGGAGTCTGGACACCTTTCAGAGTATTCTGGATTCTGTGTAAGCCAGGTAGCTACAAAATAGGCATTGCAGCACCTGGTTTTATAGGTGATTTGAAGAGCACTGCAGAGAATTTATGTATTTGATTAACTTTGAGAACATCAATAGTATTTTCAAGACAATGCAGATGACTTGTTCTTAAAGTACGAGGCTTCTCAATATCAAAGCCTAGAATTGTAGCACTGTATTATTACTGTGAATAGTGTTATTACCTGTTAATATACAGGATTTAAAAGATGCAGTTTATCTTTTTAGCCAAGTTACAGACTTGCAATAAGGACAGAAGGAATGATTGAGAACCTTGTGAAAAATCTGAGTAGTGAACATGAGGAGCTTCAGATGCATTGTGCAAGTGCCATATTTAAGGTAATGGTGTTATTGTAATCAATAGATCGGAGCCAGGATTAGCCCTTTGTTTTCATGTCATTGTCAGTTTTAATATTTCTTAGTTTTACTATTTCTCTAATGTGTAAGAAATTACTTTATCAAAATGTTTATAGTGTTTAGCTTAATTCTTATGAGAATATCTGCATATTTAATATTGTAATTAAGTTCCTACTTGCTCTTTTTGTGTGCAAGCCCTAAATTGCATAGGTAACCAACGGAGAGAGGCAGGGTATACTGTGCAAAGAGCTGCTTTGGTTTTTTATGTTTGTTTGCCCATAAGGTGGAAAATATGACAGTATAAGCACTGCTGTATATACAGGTGAAGTTTACTACTGTCAAGCTCTCTTACTGACTTCTTAGCATATTCAGATCCTTTAATGAAATATTTGTTTTCTCTGTAGTCGTTTTTACTAGTTACAACAGAATACACCTAGCTTTTGAAGACATAATTTTACACATTTTACATATATGTATGTTGTATATACGTACATACATCCATGTATATGATTTTTTTTTTTTAAATAGTGTGCAGAAGATAAAGAAACACGTGACTTGGTTAGACAGCATGGAGGTCTACAACCACTGTCTATTCTGCTTGGTAACTCTGAAAACAAACAACTTCTAGCAGCTGTGACAGGAGCAATCTGGAAATGTGCCATCAGTGGAGAAAATGTGTCAAAGTAACAATTTAATTTTATAAACATTTATTACATTATCATGTTTTGATTCTATGGGCCTCTATTGTTTTCAGAATTGTTATGTCATGTATCTTCAAAACCATACTTGATAATCAGCTGGGCTTTCAACTTAGGTTTTATAGTACTTTAAAAATTGCCACCTGACCTTATCAGGGTACAATGGAAACAGTGTTAAGTTCCTAGAATCTTAAGAGTCAATGGGGACAATTGGTGCCTCTAAAGAATAGTTAAGATATAGGACACTGAGCCAGGAGGTGTACTAGCACAGTCTGGCACATGGGCGTATACAATATCCCCACTCCTCTCTGTAATTTACAAACTGGAACCAGTGCTGCATGGTAGAGAGAATAGTTAGCACGCTTAGCTTTAAGGTTTTACTTCAAGAGAGACAGGCAGCAAATTATCTCATTCTAGGGTAGTTATCTAATACACACTAGGTCCACCTACTTTAGAAATATACTGGAATCTAGGATAATTAGCCTAGATGCTTCTCGCCTTGACTACAGAAAGGGGTCAGAAAAGTAGCTTAGTCTGGACACCCAGCTTCTAAATGAGTGGAATTAACTGATAGAGCCTACCATAGGCACCTACAACCTCTCAGTATCAGGGTTCTGGGTGATTATCTGAGAACATGGCAGCACGAGTTACCACCCTCCACATTTCATGGAACAGCTTAATGATTGACAATTCTTGACCCCTTCATCTAAAATTCATTTATTGGATTCATGCACCTTACTTCAAAAAAAGCCTGTCCACTGGAGTATGCACTAGGCTTCCTGCTGAAGTTATGCTGCTCTGTTTGGAGGAATGTAAGATTCAGGGGCTAGAAGGAGTACCAGTAAGAGGTAACCTCTTCCTGCAGCCCTAATTTTAGTGTACTTTGCTGGGCAAGCAGATATGATAGATAACTGCTGGATAAAAATCAGAAAGAATTCTGGTAATAAGGGTTTACAGTTTGGCTTTCTGCTGTTCTAAACGAGTTCCCAAACTGCTGGTATATAGAGCCATGGTCTCTATGTACTCTACTGCTGTCCTACGGCTTTTTGCATTCTTGATTGCACAGTAAGCTTGCCTTTCAGGAGCGTATATCCTTCTTTCCTATGGGCTTTGGGTATCTGCACAGAGGCATCCTGGTTCTGGATCAATCAGTGATGAGATGGACTGAATGGCGCTCTCTACACTAGTAAACTAAGCAGGGCCAAACCTTCAGGGTTCAGGCACTGCCCTATGATTATCCATGCTGTTTAACTGCTAGCACAGTCCCTTACAGAGTTTGGTCTGTGCCAGTGAGCGCTCTCCCAGACAATGCCCAGACACTCCTTGGGAACAGTGCAGGCAACAGATTGTTTCCATCAGGCGGAATGGGTGAGGCCACCCTGAATTGTGAGGATAAGAGATTTTTAGCCGTATGGATGCTATGTTGTGCTTCTTGTCCTCAGGGTTAAAGAATGAGCCATGGCCTGTTTTATTTATTAGTATAGCTGTAGCCAATAATTCTGTCCAAATGCAAACAGATTTTTGCTGGGCTACTCACATATCTTTGGCAAGTACTTGATGCTCCATGAAGGTTACTAGCCAGGCGCAGCTCCAGGCTTGAGCTGAATTCATGCATTATGTAGTGCTGAGTATGAAGCAGTAAACCCTATCCAAACTCAAGATGGGAGGGCACTACAGAACAAGGAGGGAGGATAACATGAAAACACATAAGTAGATCTGGAGGGATGAGCTTGAGTCTGGCATAAAGCTAGAAGTAACAAACCCTGCTGGTTCCTGCAGAGCCACTTAATTGTCTTCAGACTACTCCGCAGTATTTCCTATACCTGAAGTACATTGCTGAGATGTTGTGCTGACTCAGCAATGAGCTGATACAGGTGCCTAGGCCTGACTGGCTCAGATTCCAGTTTGCGTGCAAGCAGCCGTACTGCTTCTGGACACAAGATGGCCCGAGCCAACAGCTCTGTCAGAGTGTAGCCTGTCCATCGCAGAGCCAGCTCATATAGTTCTATCTGTGAAGCAGTTGGTGTGCAACACACATAATGTAGCCAGAGAAAATCAGAGTTTTTTAAAAATTGTTTGCTTGCTCTGTTGCTTTTTTTCATGCTGTTGATGTTTTCTCTTGAAAAACATTTATAGGCATACTTCCAAATTATAGTGAACAAAGAGAGGAAAGTTTCTCCTTAAGCAAACGCTTGATTCATGAAAAATTAAAGTTTCTCATTTCTCAGTTACTTTGTTATACTGATAAACCAGCTTGGAAAGATTAACTTTTATTGAAACAGTTCTAGTTCTGCCATCACAGTCTAAAAAATACTGATTTTTTTTTAAAGAAAAGCCACATGTACAACCGATTCCTAGAAAATGCAGACTATTTGTAGCTCAGGTAGACACTTCCAGAAGCTAGGGGCCATGGGGGAAGCACAAGTAAGAACTCTGTACTCCCAGAGAAATTATATCTTTAGGGAAGGAACTATGTGTATTTACACAAAGGTATAAATCAAAGCATAATTATTAGGTAATATGCAGATTAGATCTACCTTGATATACCAAATGGAATTGTCAAGGTGTATCACAGAAGATGTATGAAAGGAAAATACAGTATTTGTCAATATTAAGAATCTTCTCAGTTCTGAACAAAATGAACTTAGAAGGTAACCCCAGTACTGAGGAGTAAAGTCCTGCTCTGAAAGAAGAACTTCTGAGGTTTAGCATGCCTCTGTTTGTAGGACAGGACTTCTAGGATTTTTAGAAACATGTTTTTGATTTTCGGTACCAAAAGTGCTATGAAGAATGAGGGAAGTATTAATACAGCAGTCAACTCAAATTTCTGTCAATTTATTACTTGATTTCAAGATGGAATCTAACATAGTACAATAGAAATGTACTAGAGCTATAGGTCTGACCTTAGGAAAATGCACTTATTAGGCCTGAACTAAGTATAGAACTGGTCAGGGCAAACCCTCTAAAGGCTAACATTTAGTGAAAAGTAAGGGTGATCCTTTGGTCCAGATAGGTGGAAGAGGGTCTGATGTGCTACTACTCTAGCTGTTGTTAACATGGCAGGAAAAAGAACTGGAAGTTAGGATGGCAGAGTACTTGCCAGTCTTCCAGAATATTTTCAGCTATTTATAGATGTTGCATCCATATATCAAGTTTTAGAATACTCTCAAACTACTCTGTGGATTCCTAGGTAGCTAAATTAGGGAAATGTATTTAAAAAGGTAGAGTAAGAAATTACGCTTTATGTCACACTTTCAAGAACTGATTGAAGTGGTTTACCTGTATTGTGATTTCTTCAACAAGGTACTTTACAGACAGAAACTAAACATTATACTTCAACTATAATTATATCTTAATTATAAAATTAAACTTAGTAACCTACTGAAAATAACAACTTTGATTTTCTTTCTGTATCTTAGATTTCGGGAATATAAAGCCATCGAAGCTTTGGTAGGACTGCTCACTGATCAGCCTGAAGAAGTTCTTGTAAATATTGTTGGAGCACTGGGGGAATGTTGCCAAGAGCCAATAAATCGAACTATTATATGTAAATGTGGTGGAATACCACCTCTAGTGAAGTTACTTACTGGAACTGATCAGGCACTACTTGTGAATGTCACCAAAGCAGTGGGAGCCTGTGCAACAGAACCTGAAAATATGATGTAAGTTATTCATATTCATAGCATTTTACATATTGAATTTTTTATATTAAGTAATTCTGGCACAAATATAGTCAAGTCTAATCTGACTTAAAAGAATATTTTACTTTTTTGTTTTCCATAGGCCTACTGTAAAATGTGCTATATATATAAAAGGAAATATTCATTAAGGAAGTATATAGAATGTACAGCTTTTACGTTGTCAGGAAAATCAGATAAACTTTTAGTAAACTGGTTTTTATTGCAGTTAAAATTCAAAGTTACAGAGCAACATTTTAAAGTGCTGTATGATAGATGCCTGTTTTTCCTTCTCCATTTACATCTGTTCTCAAATCATAAATAATAGCCCAAATTAGAGAAAGTAATTCCAAAAGTAAATGTGCACATTTACTGTCATGAAAAATAATTTGAAAATTTTTGAAGTAGAGTATTATATGCATGATATCTGTTTTGTCCCTCTCCATCATTCCTTTTATGCACTCAGACTTTTTTTGGACCCTTTTGTCCCCTGTTATTCCCTTGCAAAACTGAAGAAAAAAACCTGTATTTTTACTGAGACAGTTGCTGCTCTCTTTGGGTTTGTGATGTAAATTTGTACAGCTTCCAAAGATCCTTGAGTTTTATGATTAAGCGTTCCAGTTAAATGTTGTGGTCAGCGTTTACTGTGCTTACTGTTCCCTTACAGGGATATTTATCTCAAGATTCTCGGCACATTTCCCTCCTTATACATAAGAAAGGTCAGAAAGAGAGTTTTATTAAGCTCCTCCTGTTCTGATTTGCATCATTCACTTGATATTCATATAACAGTGCAGGGAATTATTTTCCTGAATAGGGCTTTTGTTTTCATGCTTTGGCTGTCACCCAGTGGCAAAAGGCTAGATGGTACACAACTGTAAACATGGGTTGTGTGAACAGTTAGCCACATAGCATAAATGTATACATAAATGAAATCACTGTCATGACATATCTCACTAAAAATCAGCCTTTAGAGTAATGTATTAACCTAACAGATAGCAAACAGTAAATCAGCTGAGAAATTTAAATGCCAATAAATATAAATTGATATTTATAAAACCTCAGACATACTCTGGTACTCAGCACTATCACTTGTAGTACCCAGTATGGATAGCTTCATACTGGGATGTGGTCAGTATAAGCACCAAAAATAGCACAAGTTGTTGCTAAAATTGTGATGAACAAAGTCCATCTTGTTTTTAAGAAGGAGAGAGTACAGATTGTTTTGGACAAAATTTTATGGAGTTTGCAAAGACTGCACAAAGGGATCAAATGTCAAATTTGGTTCATATGAAAAAATTCTCTATTGAAGGTTCTCAACTTTTAAAATGTTTTTAAAAATATTTTAAAATATTAACAAGTAAACAAGATCTTAGATCAGGAGTAGAATATACTTTTTATTACTACAAAAAAAAGAAACATTACACAGAAATTATTATTATTATTAGCAGGACTGTGACATGTACCTGATGTATTGTGCTATTTAGACTTGTAGCATGAGAAGAGATAATGCTGCTATCTTTTCCCAAGGCATGATTCATCCAGGTGTTGATGAGTTTGATACCAATCCAGCAAAATACTTAAAAACAATGCTTAGTTAAAACATTGACACCAGTGCAACTACTCACATGTTTAAATGATTTGCCTAGTTGAGTGCTCCGCCTCTCACAGGGTTAAGAGATTAGATTCCTGCCCCCCCTCAGAAAAAAGGGACATCCATTCTTCTCCCTTCTTCTCCTCTCAGACGAGTAAAGCAGGAATTGAAATTGTAGCTCCTCATCCAAACTGCTGTTGTCTTTTTTGGTAAGTCACCAAAGACATGAAGGATACATAGTCTGTAGCATCACTTTGTTCCATTTACAGAATTTGGGACTAAAACGATAAGTAGTCTTGTTAGAAACTACTGTGGAGTTCATTCTGTTTCTGTAAAAATTTTCTGAAGTTCTTAACCAAAAGGACACATCTTAACAAGGATGTGGAGATATGCTGTAGCGGGTTGACCCTGGCTGGATGCCAGGTGCCCACCAAGACACTCCATCACTCCCCTCTTCAGCTGTACAGGGAAGAGAAAATATAATGAAAGGCTTATGGATCGAGATAAGGACAGGGAGAGATCACTCACCAGTTACCATCATGGGCAAAACAGATGCAACTTGGGGAAATTAATTTATTACCAAGCAAATCAGAGTAGGGTAATGAGAAATAAACCAAATCTTAAAACATCTTCCCCCTACCCTGTGCTTCTTCCCAAGCTCAGCTTCACTCCTGATTTTCTCTACCTCCTTCCCCACAAGCAGTGCAGGGTGATGGGGAGTGGGGGTTGCAGTCAGTTCATCACACATTGTCTCTGATGCTCCCTTCTCACTCTTCCCCTGCTCCAGCGTGGGGTCCCACCCACAGGAGACAGTCCTCCACGAACTTCTCCAACATAGGTCCTTCCTACAGGCTGCAGTTCTTGACAAACTGCTCCAGCATGGGTCCCCTCCACGGGGTGCAGTCCTTCAGGAACAGACTGCTCCAGTTTGGGTCCCCCACGGGGTCACAAGTCCTGCCAGCAAACCTGCTCCAGCATGGGCTCCTTTCTCCATGGGTCCACAGGTCCTGCCCGGAGCCTGCTCCAGCATGTGCTTCCTAGGGCATTGCAGCCTCCTTTGGGTGTATCTACCTGCTCTGGCGTGGGGTCCTGCACGGGCTGCAGGTGGATATCTGCTCCACTGTGGACCTTCCTGGGCTGCAGGGGTCAGCCTGCCTCACCGTGGTCTTCACAACGGGCTGCAGGGAAATCTGCTCCGGGGCCTGGTCCACCTCTTCCTCCTTTTTCTTCACTGCCCATGGTGTCTGCAGGGTTGTTTCTGTACATATTCTCACTCTTATGGCTGCTGTTGTCCTGCAGGGTTTTTTTTCCCCCGTCTTCTTAAATATGTTATCTCAGAGGCGCTGCCACCGTCACTGATGGCCTTGGTCTTGGGCTTGGGCTTGGCCTTGGCCAGCAGCGGGTCTGTCTGGAGCCAGCTGGCAGTGGCTCTGTTGGACGTGGGGGAAGCCTTTGCCAGCTTCTCGCAGAAGACACCCCTGTAGCCCCCCCACTACCAAAACCTTGCCACGCAAGCCCAATACATGTGCCAAGATTGTCTTCTAGAAAGAAGCAAAGCTAAGCCACTATTAGCCTATAAGTATATACCGATGATAAGAACTTCCTGTTGCAGTTTGATACTTAGCTGTTTCTGATCTTCCTGGTTCATCTGGCTGGATCCCTGTTACTGTATTTCTTAATCACTTATTCTGCAGAATGGCTTGACAGGTTCTAAGAGATCTGTTGTTCTCTGCTGTTAGCTTTTCTCTTGGCAAATTTGGCTGGCAGGTCTTAAGGCTTGTTTTCTTTGTTATCTGGTACAGGCAAGCACTGCTTAAAGAGCTACTGTTTTGGTTTGGGATTACAGAAATTCTGAAAACTATTATGATTTTTCTGGATTCTACTATCATTGACTTTCATATGTACTAGAAACCCAGAACAAAGAAGGAAAATTTAAAGGAAGTACCCTCGTAAGGATTGAGAATTTTAAGATACGTTCTTACATTTCATTAGCTGCAAGTGTGTTTAACACAGTGTGGATTAGAGACCAAACATTCAGTTGAGCAGTCTTCTATTTTGAATGTGGTTATGCTTGCAGCAGTAGTTATGTGGAAACCATACAGACCAAGAGTGGAGCTCATATAGTTTTTGTGAACGTTTTAAGGGTATGTAATTAAGAAGATGAGATTAATATAAGAAACAAAAAACTGAGAGCATTCTGTGAAATAGTGTAGTTAATTTTGGAGGGAAATATTGTACGTTTATCTTATGTTCTATGGAGGAAGCCTACACTGACAAAGATAGAAGACTAGTAGATCAGCATAGGTAAATATACAGCTTCTATATGTCTTTTATGTATTTTATCTCTGTTATGTTTCCTAGCTGACACTTTAACTTCTACAGCTACTGAGCAGAGGGTACAATAGTGTTACATTTCTGCACCAAGCCTTTACTTTTAGGCAACTTCAAGCAGTTAAGTGATTCTTATTGACTCTACTGAGCTATGTAAAATAAAGAACAGCAGCCAGCTTCTCTCACAGCAAAAAATAAGTTGACTTTTCTTAAAAAAGCATAACTACATGGCTGAACTTCCTTACTATTATGTGGATGGCATGAAGCTGTTCTCCATACTCATTCTGCTGCATGGCCACTGACAGAGATGTCGCTGCGCATCTTTTATGTACATTTGTCCTTTTGAGGAACTTTTTACAGGTTATTCTTTTTCTCTTACTAAAAACAGAGGACTATTGCATATTCTTTAACTGCCACTAGATTTTCATTTGGCCTTTTCATTTGAAAGCCTATAGACTTCATCTCTAGCATTCAAAACAGAGGTTTAGAAACTTATAAACTAAAATGTACAGTTATTTTAGCCAAAGAGATGGAGTTTGAGTCATTGGTATATAATACTATTTATCAAAGCAGTCCACAGCAACTAGTGAAAGTTTTAAGAAACATGGTAAATTGTGGTTTCAAAGAAGACAAGATTACATTCTGCCGGAATTAAACCCTGTAATCTTACCAGTGGGCACAATACAGAGTCAGTATAACTTTGTTTATTTGCATTTATATTTGTGGTCTGAATTGGCAGGCAATTAAACTAGACTTCTCAAAAGTTCTGGCAAATAACACTGTAACAGAAAAATATGATAGATATGACAAACAGATGTCTAGGCTATGTGTATGCATGTGTGTTTAAGCAATACGTGTTGAAGTTTCTACTGGAAATGTTCAATATTAAGTTTGAATTTGAAAGAGAAGTACTACTTCAGATTAACAGCTTTGCTAGTTTCAGATATTTAAAAAAAAAACAAACCAGAGAAAATTTCTAGAATTGTAACCCACATCTTGCACAGATATCTCATAATGTCAATGATGTAATGATATCTAGGTTTTTAAATGAAATAATGTGAGAAGTCTTTATTAAACAACTGCTGACTGTAAACAGCCAACAAAAGTGATTTTAAAAATATCCTGTTAAATTATCTGCACTGGTCAAATAGCAAACACCAATTTACTGTAACCTGAGATTTCCCAGAGGCTGTCCTAGATGCTCCAGTAATTTCTGAATGGGCTTGATTGCATTAAAATTGTCTGCCCATAAGCCATATTCTATATCCACCATATGTCAGCCGTTCTGTGTGGAAGCCAGGAAGACGTTTTGCTCATACACCTTGTAGTTGCCTTTTTGTAGGAGTGATGTCAGCTGCATACCCTTCACTTCTGCTCTAATCACCTGGCCAGCACAGGAGTGTGTGATAGGAGCGCCAGCTATTTCTAACTGCCAATACAACTACTTTTGGTTATTTTGAGGAGCAGAATAATTTACACCTTGCACTAAACTGTATCAGTGATCAAATAAGAATAGTCTACAAGAAGGCGTAGAGCTTTAAATCAGAAGAGGTGGCTGCTGGCCAACTTGGCCCAGGTCTATTGTGAGATGCCTCTCCTATGTTAAGGTATAGAGCAACAATAGTTCAGAATCTGGGCTTCTGTTTCTGAAATCTGCATATTTATATATTGTTATGTACTTACAGTGAAGCACCAGAAGGCAATTACCTGTAAAAAAACTTAAGTTTCTACTTTGAGTGACTTTCATGCCTGTTAAGATTTTGACTATTGATAGTGTTCTATACATTAGGCACATTATGTACAAGTAGTTCAGCTATTCTATGACGTACATATTATTTAGTTTAATGCCATCAAAGCTGAAATGTTCAAGATTGCAGGTCTATTTTCCCATCTCTTTCTTTGTTTATTTGTAAGGAAACCTAAATGTGTATTTTTGTCCACTTCAAAAAGGAATTTTCACATAGAAAGGAAACTAATGTCTAAGCACTTTTATAGAGGAAACATTTTTCAGGGCCATTTATTTTAGTGTTCCCTTTGCTTTTATAGCAGATATGCTCATTTAACACCCAGTTTCTTCATCTGCTACATTGTGCAGTGAAACCATAAAAAGGTATAAAATTGAACTGAGAAAGGATTTGTTTAGCAATGCTTTCTTTAATTGGCAAATGTATGTTCTCAGCAAGATGAAAATAAAATGGTTTCTGCTTGTATGGTGATTATACAACGATAATTCATCCAGGAGGAGAATTTAAGAGCATCTTTCTTGTATGTAGACTTCTTTTCATTTGAGCTGACCTAGTGTAACTGAGAGAAAGCAGTAATCAGTGATGAACAATGTCCTTTAGAGATTTGTTTTTTTTACCCGTACTGGTTTTTAGTTTGGTTTTATACATGGTGAATGGATGGAGGACTGAACTTCCAGATATTCTGAGCTGTTCTGTTGGGTGTAAGACAACTGGTCTTTAAGCAAAAGGCAAAACTCTTCTTTAGAAAGTGAACCATAGAGTGAGGCTAGTTTACCTTGAAAAACTGAAGACGACAAGAAAACTGAAAAGAAACTGAAAGTAAACTTTAAAGTGAAAAGGAAGCTTTCAAAAAAATGGAAAGGAAAGATAAATCAACCTAGAGGTTGTTTTTTTTAAGTGTGGTGGAAAAAGCTGAGCTCAGTGTTTGGCTTCTATCTCTTGATTTTTATATACTGGTTGGAGCTGGGTCATTTATATTTAGCCCCTCTTGGGAGGAAGTACCTCATGTTGGTAAATGGTCAGTACTCTGCTTGACTAGAAGAAAGATTCATGGGCTCTTTTTTAATTAATTCCAATATAGGAAAAAATTCCATGTGCTTTCCAAAATGACAGGAAAGTAATGTTAAAATCACTTAAAAGTGTTGGGAGTTTGGAGGGATTTAAAAGCTTATTTTGAAGCATTTACTTAAGTCATCCTTACTATGTTGAACATTATATATGTAATTTTGTAGTTTGTACTCATGCTGTTTTATTTTAATGCTTTAAGATTTATGAATTTGTCCTTTGAGGGTTTTCTTACAATTGATTTGGAATTCAGTATGTAAAATAAGCTGTATTAAAATTAACAGATCTTAAATAACTTTTAGTGTCTCAGTCAGAGCTTTGTGCAAAAAAGTATTATTTTGAAAACCATATTTGTTTAACCAGTTTGCATAAAAGTGATATAAATAAAATCCTTGGTTATTTTAGACAGAATTCATGTCCTTAATTATTTTTTCTGCTTCAGATGTTGGTAGAATTACATACAAAGCTGATTTTATAATTAGCTTAGAAATTTCCTGCAAACCTATATATTGTGAATACAAATGAGATGCTTTATGTGATTTTTTTTAAACACAATCTTTATTTAAATTTCTCTTGTATTTACAGTTAAAGATGTAGTCGAATTTTATACAATTGAATTTTTACTTTTGAGGTTAGAAAATGAAGGTATATTTGCTTTTCTTTATCTTCAGGTCATCTGCTTTGGGCTTAACTTATCTTTTTGAAAAAAAGGCATGTTGGTAAAGTCTATTAAGTTTTGTTTTACCTTCCTTTCAGTTTAAGGTATTCACTGCACCCTAATGTGAAGTTATGATCCCTAGCCTGATTGATATGTAAACATAACACAGATGGTGTAGAAATGATTCTGATGATAATTCATTTTTCAGCTATTCACAAAGATACTTTGATTACAGTGTGTTTAAGTAATTATAGTGTTCAGTGTTAGCCTTGTTGGTAAGGAATACATGGGAAACAAGTTACACGTTATTCGTGCTCAACAAAGGATGCACTGTGGTGTGACCACTTTAATTTCTAATGCTAGATTAGAAACATAGTATTTTAAAATATGTCATAGAGTAAGGTAAATACATTAAGCATAGACTGAATAAAAAGTTAAGTACATAGTTTTGGGCATAAATATTTGTTTTGGAAAGTATTTGTTACTATATGAAAGAAGCCAGTATGCTGGAATTCAGATTTCACTTTGCATGCAGATCATTAAAAAGTCACATGCTTGTTTTCATGGTTATATGAGTTCTGGTTATAATGTAGTTTACTTCATCTTCTATAAGCATTTTGAATGACAGTGCTGAGAAAAAAGTAAACAGCATTAATGATATTTAGTTAGAAAACATATTCCATCTTTACATCATTTGTTCACACCCATCTGCTATAGTAAGCAATGTTTACTGACTATGTTGATGGCAATTAGCTGACAATAAAACACAAGCACTTACATAAAGCAAAACAGTATGTTAAAGAAAATCTTACCAATATTTATTAAAGCAGTGTTCCAAACAAACTGATATAATTTAAAATTTAACATAGTCTACTTCATAATTATCTCTTTTTCTGGTCTGTTTCTGCAATAGGATAATTGACCGTCTAGATGGAGTTCGTTTGTTATGGTCATTGTTGAAAAATCCTAATCCAGATGTTCAAGCAAGTGCAGCTTGGGCCATTTGTCCTTGCATTGAAAATGCTAAGGTAAGAAAGTATTTAAAGTAGTAGTTTTATTATGTATAGTCTCATATACAATTTTTATATTTGGATGATTTCCAGCAATACTTTGCTACTTATACTTTCTTCATTTCATTCTGTTAACTGCTTAAAAAAATTGATGTATTCCCTTGTCAGAAGGGAATAGTCCTCCATCTAGCATTCATTTAGTATTCTATTTTGCCTTTACATTGTTTACGGTATTTGGAAAATATATTTTAATAGCTTATCAGGACCTAAACTTACTGTTCCCAAATAAAGCATGCCGAAAATCTGACAATGCTGAAAACAGAAAGCCTCTACTCACAGGCTATGAATAGCACAGGTAGTTGTAGTTGTTCTCCACTATGAGGTACTCCAGCTATGTTCTCAAGAGACCATCATTTGGTTTCAGAGCATATTTCAGACCCAGTGCCAATGTAATCCTTAGATTTTCTGCTCAGACTGCCAACAAAATGTGCCAGTTGTGAATAGTGGTTGTTGTGCAGGTCAGTTGTGCACAGAAGACTAAGCTATTCATTTATTTCATGTCAGTTTCAAAATAGAGATAAAATGGTAAGTCTAAGCTGTAAGTCATCTTCAGTGAATTCTTAACCACTGACCTATGGTAAAATAAATGGGGAAGGTTTTGTGTCCCATTAGAAGTTTCCTGGAATACTAAGTAGACTTTTATCCTTAATCCTTGTGCAGTAATATCTTCTGTTTCTGTTTACCTCCGTGTTTAATGCAGCTTTTGCATCTTCTCTCTGCTGTACCACAAATATACATCCTTCTACATATCATTTGAGGTCCTGGCTATGTAAAGAATGGAAATTCCCTCGAAGTGCTAGATATCCTTAGCATCCTTTGCAGGCTGTGTTTCCTTTTTGAATCTGAGCACTGTATGGTTGCTATTCATTTATATAGATGGATGTAGATACAGATGTATGGATGAAAGTATTGTGAGAACATTTTGTCTTGATTTTCATAACTCAAGTATTTTCTGTTTCTTCGCAATGATTTCTACAATGGCAGCTTGGTTGCCATTTTTCAAGCATGCTGGTTAATTATCTTTCCATCTTTTTTTAAACATACACTCCAGTGTAATAAAGCTTTTTGTTGCCTATTGGTGGGGTGAAAATGTGTCTCATCTGTCAAGATATGACTATACGTGCCTCTCTTGTGAACAATTTTGCTGTAACTGAATGTTATCTCAGAACTGAGGTAATGCTGGTTACGTGTAAGGCTCTGCAAACTATAGTGCCAGAGTAGAACTGCATGTTGCTAGAGCTTCCACTAAAAGCACTTTTTCAGAAACTAAGGGGTTAGAGGACAGCTACTGAAATTATAGACTACATGGATTTTTTTCTTGTTTGTTTTTTTTTCCCCCTGGGTATTTGATGAGTGTAAGCTATGTACATCCTTAGTGTAGCCATCCTCCTTTCATCTCTCTTGGCGGCCTGCCCAAATGCTAATCTGTGACCCCACAAAGAGTTCTTTGTGTGAGACCGAGGCAGAGTGGCACACTGAAACAAACCTACCAATAATACCCTTTCCTCTGACACTGAATGGAAAGAAATCTATATAAAGCAGTGATTATAGCCACACTGTGGAAATGTAGTAACCATTTCTATCTAAAAAATAATAATTTTTTTGTTCAAAGTTAATTATATTCAACAACTTATATGATCTTCCAAGAAGCACAGTTTGTTTTATGCAGCGCTTGCTTCAAAAGCAGTAACAAGTATATGACTTTAAAAGGGTTATGCGCATTCTGGCTTTTCCAAGCCTGTGCTTGGGACTGCAAACCGTGTTTCAAATAGCTGTGAGCTTGGAATCTGGATTTGTTTTCTTTTTGTGTTCTTTTGTGGGAGCTGTAGTGGTTCTCTTCTGTACTGTAGAGATTCACAGATGAAATAGAACTTGTCAATAGTATCAGAAACAAATTTTTATAACAATGTAGTGCAGCATCCATTTTTCTGCACAGCAGTTTTCTGTAAATACATCTTAAAGGTTATTTTATAATATTTATAAAATCTTAGAAGCTAATCTATCATACTGATAGGGCTGTTATTGTCATAGTATGTGAGTACATTATTATCTCTCCTGCACTTACTCTCACCGTAATCTGTTTAAGATAAGAAGTCTACCATTTCTGTTTTACCATTAGGGGGATAAGAGTCACAAAAGGCCAAAACTTGAATTCTCGTGGTATTTAGGTAGGTGCTAGCCAGTTTTGAGCTTTTGGGTCTAGCTAGGTTGCCTGCTGTTAGTCAGGAAGTTAATTGCAAAGGGAGCAGAATCCAAGTTCCCATAACACTAGGTAGTATCTGTCAACGGTTACATTACAGTAGCTGGTTCAGAGTACTTCCCATACAATAGAATTGTATCAATATGATACAGCTAAGTGAAATTGTTTGTTACAGCATTATGGTATAGGTCAGTGATATTTGGTCCATGACAGATCTAAGACTTTTTAAATAGAGGATGTAAATTGTACACTGTAGTACATAAACTGTTACAGCTCTGGCAGCAATAATATTGGATTGGTAACAGTCATCACTTCTGTATGCCAGCATTAGTTCTAAATAGTTGTAGCTTTAAGAACTTCTTGTAGAGTGAAGATCTTACAGGTAGGCTGGCAGTGATATAATTTGGGTGGTGCAACTCTCCTGAGAAAATTTGCACAGCACCTGTGAGTGCTACTTGTGAGTCTTAGGCAAATATTTCATGATTTTGGATAAATTGGTTCATACATTTCTTTAAAATATGACTTAAAGGAGACAAGAATGTAATTTATTCAAAAGGAATTATCTTAATAGAAGCAGATTCTTATTAATTAGTTCCTTACTTCCAAAAGGAAAAGTTACTACTGGAGGCACATTGGTAATGACAAAGTGTAAGTGCGCTGTCCAAAAAACACAGATGATTATGAAAAATGGCTAAGAAAAGTCTACTCAACTCTGTTGATGTTGGAACAGCAATATTTGGTTATGATGCTTCTTTGAAAAACAGTATTTATAGTGTTCTCCCAACATACATCAGCCCAAACAGAAAAATTTAGAGAAACTCTACAAAGATGTTATTTGGACTATTATAAAATTCATCCAAAAGGCATTGTGCCAATAAGAGGAACACTGCCAGCTTGAGTTTGTA
Organism: Phalacrocorax aristotelis; assembly: GCF_949628215.1. NCBI lineage: Eukaryota > Metazoa > Chordata > Aves > Suliformes > Phalacrocoracidae > Phalacrocorax > Phalacrocorax aristotelis. Next base: position 18,243,778 of record NC_134277.1, read on the forward strand.
TGAAAATACCTCACAAAGTATTTCCTCACAGAGTAACCTTTAAATAGGATGTCTTGAAATTAAAAAAAAAAAAAGTTATAGAGGTTATTTTCCATCCTCATATTTAGTAGAGATTTGGGTGCAAACATTAGAATACAAATGGTAATGTCAGGCCTCATCGGTTCCTCTGTCCTTTGTCTGCTTGCATATCAGCTTTCAACTTTCAAAGCTTCAGTTTTAGCCTTTGTTATAGCTACAACTATAAAGGCTTTCTTAAAGAACTTCAGGAAGCCAGCTATATATGAAGTCTGTCAAAATAATTTAAGTACACAGTCTGAGACTGGGGATTTGAGGGAAGAGAGAGGGAAAGTTATTCTATTTTCTTAAAATGTACTTGTAAAATGACATCTCACACTTTTCTGATAAAGCATGATTTTTTTCACCAAAAAGTTATTGCACCCCTTTCAGCTCTCCAGTGGAATTTCATGGGTGTGATGAAGGATGATGAGCCATCTACAGTTGTCTGTGTATTTCCTACGTACAGGGAAAGAGAACATCCATGCTGGCCCCCCCAAAAAACCCCGAAATCAAAACTAAACCAGGTTTAAGAGGGAAAGGTATGAGACGGGTATGTCTGAAGGTCAAGTAGCCTTCACTCTTGCAGAAGTATTATATACTGAGGAAGTGACTTCTACTGGAGCCAGCAGTCTGGAGTTAACCTGTGGGTGGAAAATATGCTGCTGGTGGCCATGCTATTTAGGATTCTTACATAGATTTTGCTTGTTATGGAAATTTTAATGTAACCATATGTATAAAACCACAGAGAACATTTCTTTACTAGAAGTAACAAAGAAAGGTAGTTGAACTTGGAAAGTCTCCTGATATTTAACAAATAAAATTATTTGCTGTTTTAAATGAATTAAGATGCTTTGTTTACACATTTTACATGTGGTGTATAAAGATCAGTCATGCCCTATAATGCACACTCTTGTTCATTTGTTTTATATTTTAAAAATTTTACTTAAATAGTACCAATACATTTTTGTTTACTTACGATTCTTTTGTTAAGCCTATAATGTCAAAATTCCCTGCTTTAGTATGTACAGAATTTTCCAGTTTCTTTGTTTTCCTTGCTATGCTTCTTGCAATTCTTTACAGAAACCTTGGCAGTTCAGACTTAGTGCTGTTAATGCTCTCTTTCCATTTTCCTATTTGTTTTCTCTAGACATTATAATTTTTAACATAAATCACACCTACTTCTCTATACTCGATCTCATTTTTATGCAGTTTTTAATCCCTCTTATCTGGATGTAAACTTTCCAATTTTTAAGCATTTGTTATGTACTAAACTTCAAAAGAGTACTATAAGAGAGACAAAAAGGAATTTTTGGCTTGCCCCTCAGGCCTTCCAGAGCTCCAGGGTCCTTGTAGATTTAGGAATCCCAGCAAGTTAGACCTGCCTTGGTGAATCCATAGCTGGTTGCCATGCTTGCAGGCATGCATGCAGAACTAGCCTGTCTAATGATTCTTGACACAGGCTGCCTATAACTTTAGCGAATGAACTATCATGAGGAGTTTGGGCCTCCTATAGCTATGTTACCCTAGAGGACTGAATGGACTGCCATAAATTGCCCTGAGGTCCTTAATGTCTACAAATATAGGAGTCCAGTTCCTGTAAAACACACAACCTGAAAGCTGGGAATCAAAGGGAAGCAAAAACCGTAACCCACATCTCCCTCATTGGGGAGCCTCAGGTCCTAAGTTCCATGCAAAGCAGCTGCCCGAGAGCTTGGAGACGATAAGAAGCCAAAAAGCTTAGGATCTTCTGGAGACCGGGCTTTCCAGCTGTTTGGCAGCCCATCAGGCAAGAACTCAGGGGTTCTGTGAAAACCAGAAGCCAAGCAGCCTGGCAGGCTACTCACCAGCCATCTGGCTGACAAGAGAAAAGATGAAGAGGCACGTTGGTAATTTAGCCTGCCTTTCTGCCTGGTTTCTGTCAAAACTTTTCAAGAAGTCGTTGTGTTCTTATGGAAGGTTTTGGTTCCATTCCACTAGCATTTTCTGATGGAATACTGTTCCACTGGAAAATATTTGACCAACTTTCCTTGTAACTTAGTTTATAATAGCTATGCATGCTAGTCAACAGCTTGTCATGTAGTTTCTGTACTTTTAAATTAGACTTGCTAATTGGATTTTTTAAATCTGTAAGTTTAAACCCCACCGTCCTCACATTTTTTCTTTTTCATCTCTTTGTTTTTCCTTCTTGTCCATCTCACTTTTTTCCTCTCTTTGCCCTCTCACTTGCCACATGGGACTTCCACAGATTTTAAGGCAAGAAAAGAGCACAGGGATCATTGTGTCTGATTTGCTCCGTAATGTAAACCAGAAAATTTCAAGCAATCATTTTATCTAGTGCAGAAGCTTTTGATTGAACTATAACATATTTTATACTTCATGCTTGTTGTTCACATTCTGAGTGGTCTGTAATGGTAAGTGGTACAATATGATATGAATGCCTTCTCATATACCACTCCAACTTATGGAACCATGCCAGAGTTGAAAAGACACAAGCAATAATTGTTAGAACAATTTATTAGCTTGTGTTGTCGCTGCATTGATTGTTTACCCAGACTGTCCTCAGAACATTCCAACATTGCTGTCTTGCATCTCCACACTATTAAACTACATATTAGTGATGACTATCTTCTAAACATATGCATAATTATAAGAAGTTTGCTTAGACACTTATTTGGATTCAATTCAATCCAAACCCAATGGAAACAATGTTTAGTTTTTCCAGTTATTCAATGTTATCTGTTTCTCATACTTCCATTATTAAAATGCTTTTCAAAACAATCTAAAGCAAATCATGACATTTTCTCTACTGTGGCCTCAGAGGACTTTCATGTTAGTAGTTTCACTGCTTCTGTGAAAAAAATTAGGGTTTTGGCGTTTAGGCAGGACTGAACTTCAGTGAGAGTTGTGAGGAGGGGGAGGAAGAGTAGGTGTAGTCCACCAGGCTGAAAAGTAAGGAAAACAGTAGACAAAAGGACTACTAGAAGTTGCATGAGAGACTATGTAGCCTTTTTTTCCCCCACCATCTTTTAAAGAACATGCATTGCATGCTTTTTTGGGCTGGGTGCTTGGCTAATGGACTTTGCTTTTGTCTCTTTAAACTATCAATAGCAATAGACTTGCCAAGTATTTAACTATGCAATGATCAAATCCCTGAAGAGCCAGGAGTAAGGAATTCTGCTCTTCCAGGCTACGGAGTCACATTGGAGCCATTTAAAGCTACTCTGCTTTGCTGCTCTGTCTTTAGCTGCTTCAGTGAAGTGAAGAGGACAGTAAAATCCATGTTGATTGTCTGCTGTTGTTTTCCCAACACATTACATTTTCACAACACAGAAGACTTTTCAGATGTAGTGAAGTAGTTGCATCTTACAAGGTTTTCTACATCAGTTCTGCTGCAGTGGAAGCCTCCACAGCTGTATAGATAGGAATAAAATTAGCCTGTAAATGGAAAGTAATTTGATTAACAATACCATTGAGTTGTTTAATAAGAAAAATTAATAGAAACTTCATTCTATAAATTGTGTGTTTCCCTTTTTCATTGAACAGCAATAATATAGAAATTTTTCTGTTGTGTTTCTTTATTTTGAATTTTAAATTTGGTTGTGCATTAGGGTGATAACTTATTCAGTTAGAAATAGGGGATGGAAATGGACAGCTTCCTTCGTTAAAGAAAAGGTAGTTTAAAGACTACTTTTGATAACTAAAGTTTATTTGCAAGCCATACCAACACTATTTTGGGCAATTCAATTTGACAAATTAGCTTTGACACCTTAAGCTTTTTTAGATGTTCTAAGAGTGAAATACTGCTTGTTTTCAGTGGCAAAACTTTTATCTTTCAAGTGGAGTATTTTTAAAGATAAACACAATGTGTTTTTGTAATATGGTATTTAGCTTTAAATCTTTGAAATAAAGAACCACTATTCACTTTGTAAGAAATAAGAAAGGAATTCAGTTACTAAAGAATTCAGTAGTTCTTTTACAAGAACTGTATGTCTCAACTTAAGGGTGATGAACTTTATTTACTTAATGAAAATAACCACAAAAAAACATATAATATGATGACAAAAGAACTCAAAAATCCCGAATGTTCTCCTTGTATAAATACTGCAAAGATCAAGTGTTTTTTCCAAATCTGTCTTTCTGCAAATATTATAATGCTTTCTGCTCCTAATTAAAAAATAATATGTGTAAAGCTGGTCAGTCTCACATTGGCAGAAGCCAATGTAGAGATAAGTGAAAAGAGAAAGTTAACTGAATTTTGAATTTTGTTATTAGTCAAGCAGTTCAACAAGATGAAAATACGTGATTAAAGAGTAGCAAGATGAGGCTTTTATTAGCACAGCAGGTAACTTTGCTGGCCTCAGCATCTATGCCAGTAAGTTTCTTTTTTACTGCTTGAGATTGCAAACTTCTTCCTTTGAATCCAGTTTTGAAATACTATTTATTGTAGTTTCTGAGGATAAAAAATTTGCTGCTCACTAGTTATAAGATGTGGTCATGTGAAGTCATGAAAAATTCTGTTATCTCTTCCCATCTTCTTCAGCCACTTAAAATGTAGTTTAACAATCTATATTTCTTCATATCTTGTCACCTCAGGTTAAACGTTACATTAAAAGTTATAGTAATGATAAAAATTTAAAATGAAGATATTTCCTGTTAATACAGTAAAACATTCTTGCTCCCCTCCCCCCAATTTTTAAAGCATTTTTATTGCTTTTTAAATGTCTTTGTGTTTTGCCTCTTATTTTTTTCAACTCAGGAAATACTGTTAAAACAGAATCATTCAACCTATCATTCACACATATAGTCAGATGTATACAATCAAATTATCTTTTTTTATTGCTTATCCGTGGGAGTGATTTTATCTATATTTTTGTGTGTAAAGGCTGTTTCTTAGGCTTTATTCTTACCATACCATTTTTTTCTTGCCTAACTCAAACTGAGTAGCCTTGTTAGGAAGACTAAGAAGTAAGGTTTTGTCATAGTAGGTAAGGGGGGGAGTAAATTACCTAAAATCACTTAAATGCATTCTTCTTTTCTTTCAAGTTTTTTTTTGTATAGCTGTATCCTGAGATGTTCTCTAAGCTTTTCGAAACACTTGGAGTTTGTTTAATAACTTCATATGTAACATTAAAGGAAGTAAGTGGAATTTAATGGCTATATTAATAGATTAGAGTTTGTGGTATGTAAATACTGAAGTATAAGTGTAGTCTTGGGATGGAAATGGAACACTTTCCACTTCAAGTTCAATACCAAAATAATGTTATTACCCAATAGTAAACTACCCAGACTTTGAAACAATGACATTTACATTTCTGCAGTGAAGTTTAAGGACTACAGGTAAATGTGAAAGCTTATCACACACTAATAGCTGGAAATGACAAACCCTTTGGGTTAAGTCTCACAAAGAATGCTGAATGTAAATTAATTTAGAAGGTGGAATGTAAAGCTTGCATTTTTCCCTATGTGAAACAAAAAGTGCACAAAAGATTTCCAAAGACACATTATATATGATTTTTCTTCCCTTCTCTTACAAAAATAAGTATAGATGAAAATGCCCAAGAGTATTTGGAAACTAAAATCACAGAAATTACTTTAGACTTTATAGTATGAACAGCTCTCTGTTCATTAATACAAGTCTACTTAAAGAACATAGATTCAAAAGAATTAAAACCTGACCTCTGCAATCACAGGGACTTCATATAATTTCTTCTTTAAATACCTTTAAAATGTGGCAATTGTATATAACAAATACGCATCTTTAAAGTAAAAAAAAGGTAGAAATTTACTGTACAAAGCAAGTCTATCGTTTTGCTAAATGATACCAAATAGATTGCATTTGTTGTTTAAATTTCTTTGGAAAAAAAGATGATCTTGTAAGTAACATAACAGATTTTAAAGCTCTCATTTCTGTCCTTCTTTCTGCTCATTGTTCTTCAAATTTCTTGCTTCTTTACTTTTCTCTTTGTCTTGCACAGACCACCAGACTACACCCACAATCACATTTGGGAAACTTCCCTGACATGTGGTTTCTGCAGTTTCCCTCTGCTTTTCATCACTGTAAAAGGTTCTGTCCTTGTATTTAGCTGGTTTCACAGATGATTATTGAAACTCTCTTCTTTTGCTTACTGCTGGATTGTTTATATATTATTCCATCAGTTTAATTGGACCATACTCGTTTACAAAATGTGGAAAATATAAGCTTGTCAGAAGATAAATTCAACAAGTAGGGTTATAATCACCTGGAAAGAAAATATGTGCAGGTAGGAAAATATAAAATGTACATATTAGTTCATTAAGATGGGATGCAGATTATCTTATCTCTTTATGAAACATCTTTCAAGAGCATAAATAATAATACACAGATACCTGAACCATGCAGAAAATCAGAATCGTTTTCAGGTATAGCAGGGCCCCTTTTATCTTAGACACCTTACTGTAGAGATTACCTGCTGAACAGAAGCCTTCCTCATTTGTTGAGCCAATAGTTAGACACAAGGTAATGCACACTTCTGTAGTAAGTTTCAAGGAACTGAAAGAGATGTAAAATACCTCATTTTCTTTCCTTCTGTGTCTGCTCATTTAGCTGTCTAGCCCTGTAATACATATAGGTAAGAAATTTCTGTGTAGAAATCTCTCTCTGTTACCCTTTATCTACTGCCTTTGGTCAAATTTTAAAATTTCAAGACAGACATGAAAACTGATATAAAGGAATGTTGTCCTTATTCGGGTGATTGTCTGTAGATACATTTACGTTGTGGTATGTATACACTAGCAATGATAGAGAAGCTTTTATGCTAGTGTGTCCATGGGAAACGCTGTAACCCACCTCCCTTTACATGCAGCTCACATAGTAATAGAAATGGCAAAGCACTGCCCTTCCTTCTCTGCTTCTCTCAGATGGTTTTCTGAGCCACAAACCTTTATTGTCCTTCTTCTGCATAAACATTTAGATCCTCTTTTAATTTCTGTAAGGACCTCTGTTATTTGTTTCTTCTGGTTTCTTAGGACTTCAGCACGAAGTTTGCTCTTGGTTAGCACACTTTTTCCACACTCTGTGGCTTCTGGTTTTGAGCCTCATGCTGTATGGCTTTAACCTTTCCCTTCCAGTCTCAAGAGTTGCACTGTCTGTGGTAGAAAATGTTTTAGTCCTGATGGACCTACCACTGCTTTTGCTTTCTGTGAGAAGGAAACATCACAGCTAAGAGTTCTGTTTGGCACTTGGACCCAGAACTAAAAAGGATGAACTACAGCATCTTCTGGAATTTTTATTTACCAAGTCCATGAGCAATTTGATGGATTTGCTCAGCAAAGCTAACACAATACAATTGGACGCTACTGTGTTCATAAATCAGCCCCCAAAAAGAAATAAATATAATCAAAACCATTCTTGGTCTCGGGGTCACTCTCTAGCCCTAGGAAAGTTCATACTATCTGTATTTGCACTTTCATGAAGTCCTAGGACCTTTCAGTCCAAAAGGGTTTCAGGAGAGGGCCTGGTATTTTTTATTCAAAATTTGTTTACTGACCTGTTGAAGGAAGCAAATGAAAGAAATTCCACTTGCACTTCCTTTCTTTCCATCTCTGCACATTTACCATCAGTGAAGTGCATAAGCAGAAATTTCTTCTACAAAGCTACTGCTGACCATTTGGCCAGGCACTTCTACTCTCTTTCCAGCATAATAACAGCTTGATGTGAGGCCATCCAATGCCATCTGCAGATGTGGCACCAACATATCACCAAGAATCTTCTCTGACCTATTTTCAGTTCCTATTTTCAGTACCCTTTGTGAAGGGTACAATTTGGGCACTAATGGCGTACTTTTAGTAAATAGTTCCATAAAAATTAGATGACCATGAAAAACACCTCAAGTTCTTGGCTGCAGTGTTTTCTGACCTGTGTCTATTTTGTAATCAGTAGTTAATTTGCTTTTCTTAAGTCTTAGTTTCTACAGAAATCCTTAAGTCAGCCATAATTAAGTAATTTGCTAGTTTCTATATTCATTGGACAAAGAACTGTAAGAGAACTACTCATCTTTCCAGATCCACATCTGAAAGGTTGAAAATCTAACAAAAAATGTCGGGCTGGATTATAGATTCTATAAAGAAATCCTGATAAACACAAATATCTAAGCTTAGCGTAGAGGTACACTCAACTAAAGTAACCGATGGGCCCGTTCAAGCAGAAATGGTGATTTCTCCAGATTACGTTGCAATACTTGCAAATACTTGCAAAATACTTGCAAAACTTGAAGTTCCATCCACCCCTTTGCTAATTATTATGTGTACAATAAAACTTTCTGAAAATGCTGCTGCATTTTGCAGTGTTGTCTATCAGGCTCTGTATACCTAGGCATCCTGAGAACACCTTCTAGAGGGTTGCTAGCAAAATTTTGCTTAGAGTTACCCACAGATTAAATAAACATGTAAACAAAGTCATTCAAAGCATTCTGGCATTGTTTCTGTCCACAAGGAAACTGAAAGGAGATCATCTGAAATAATGTAATCTTACATGGTGGTACATCTTACCAAAGCAAGAGATAGATTTCTTTTTGAGCATCTCCGTTTAATGGAGTGCAATGAATCTTACTGTACAGCATTGCTCAGTGACTATGTAACTTAGTCAGTTAAGAATTTGTGCTTAAACAAAACTTAGATTTATACACTGTGTGCTTTTAAGGACACACGAAGTACTGCATGTTGCATGCCACTTTACCAAATACTCAGTTCCTCTTTGCTTGAGGCAACCAAATGAATTCCATACCCGTTAGTTCAGTCTTACAGTGTCAAAACTGCTGGTTTTTTGTTTTACACATGGGCATGTAAACATGTGCTTGATAATTTGAATTGACTAATAAACACAAGTGTGTGAGAACAGCCAATGCTGGGTCAGACCAAATGTTCACTGACACACAGTGTTCTGTTTCTCAAACTAGCCCACAAGGGATGCCTAAGGAAAGGTAGAGCAGGGCAAACTTGTAGCTGTGGTTCCCCTCCCCAGAATGCTCTTCCACCTTCAAAAAATCTGTGGCTCAGGAACTTTCTAAGTCAGAGGGAATACTTTTATACTGAATAACGCTTAATGGATTTTTTTCCTGTGAATTTGTCTAGTTAATTTCTAATGTGTAAACTTCTAAGAGCCACTGCAGTTCTGCTCCAAGGACTTCAACATCTTAACTATGCTTTGTTTGAAAATAACCTCATTTTATTTTGAACATGCCACCTGCTAATTTCATCTGATGCTCCCAGGTCTTCTCCTAGAAGAGAGATCCCTGTGTGCCCTTTCCATTCTACTCAAGATTCTATACACCTCTATCATACCGCTCCTCATTCTTCTCTTTTATAGCCTTGCGTGTCCTAGTTGGTTAGTCATTCCTTCGACAGAACAGTTCCCTACCTTTGGTTATTCTTGTTGTCTTTCTCTAAACCTTTTCTAATTTTACTATGACTTTTTCAAGATGGAAAAGGTGGACCAGATCTGCATGCTGCATTTAAGATCAAGGCACACGGTTTAGTTTTCTATTTGTTTTCTAATAGCGTAATTAGACATTTTTCCAGATTCATGTTTGTGTCCTTTAGTCACATTTTACATTGATTGTTCATACTCTGAATACACTATGGTTCTCCCACAGTTGCTGTCATGAATGGTGTAACCTCACCTGTTAAGTATTCCTGAATACTCACTGGCACTGGTACAAGAAACTAGTATTACCACTCGTTTGTCTAAGCTGTCAGACTTACTGTAGGAAATAGAAGACACTATTAGAGCCTAAACAGGTCCTATGGCTGCTTTAGATACCCTGAGGTATGTGAGGCACCCACCTGGCAAATATGATACAGCAGATAAGAGAGACTTGCACCCTTCTGGGTGACAGCCTGAGGCCATAAAGAATACCCTGTGGTATCTAAAATTACACTAGATACCTTTATTTAGGCATTTCTTTTAACGTACACAAATTAATACAGATGGACTATTTTAAAATAATGTTTCTTTTGATTCTCATTTAGGATGCTGGGGAAATGGTTCGATCCTTTGTTGGTGGCTTGGAACTGATAGTCAATTTGCTAAAATCAAAGAATAAAGAAGTTTTAGCAAGTGTATGTGCTGCCATTACAAATATAGCTAAGGATGAAGAAAATTTAGCTGTTATAACAGATCATGGAGTCGTCCCTCTGTTGTCCAAACTAGCAAACACAGTAAGTAACTTCTAATCGTATAATACTAAGTATCTGAGTTTCTTATGTCACACTGCATTATACCCAACTAAAAGGTTATGACAAGAGCAGTAGATTTTGCAGCCCCTGAAAGGAAGAGCCATAGAATCCTTCCTCTATGAGCTGATTATTGGACTTGAAAACTCTTTGTGGCTGGTACTAAAATTGCTCTAGAAGATGAGCTTCATTTCAATAGTCACTATTGCTGAATATTGCTTTTGAGAGATGCAGCTGCCGTATGAAAAAAGCACAACAGGTTGAGAGAGTAATAAATCTGACGCATGCAGAGAATCTCAATGATGGGGCTATATGTTACATTTTAGTGCTACATTTTAATGTTACCTTTACATTTATCTAATTTCCAGTCAGTTTAAAAGCTCCTTTGAAATAATATAAAAATTCATTGCACTTCCTACAAAGCGAATAATAAGGGACCACTAGCTCCATGCCTCACAGCTCTCTAAAGTTTTTAATTGTACTGCAGTTAAATTGGGATGCCTTGAAGATGTTTGAGAATACAATTCTGCTTTCCTATGAAATCATTATTGTATTAGGTTGTCTTTAATTTATTATGTTTTTACCTTCTTCAGAACAATGACAAATTGAGACGTCACTTAGCGGAGGCCATTTCCCACTGTTGCATGTGGGGGAGCAATAGAGTTACCTTTGGAGAGACCAAGGCTGTAGCTCCTCTAGTACGTTACTTGAAGTCAAATGATCCATCAGTTCACAGAGCTACGGCTCAGGCTTTATATCAACTTTCAGAGGATCCCAACAACTGTATCACCATGCATGAAAATGGAGTGGTAAAGGTGAGGTGGAAGGTTTTTCTTATTTGGAGTTCAAATTATTGAAGGGGTTTGGCATGGCTAAAAGAAGAGATCTTTCATTTGAAATAGTTCTTTAATTCTGCTGTGGGCCTCAACTTTTCTGAACTGTATCCTAAAAATATTTGGTTAAGTAGTGAATTAGGGAACAGTATTTCAGTGCTAAAGATATTACACCTACGCAGTTGTTAGGAATGGAAATATGATGTGGACATTCACTTCTAGAGCACTTGACTCTGACCTAGGCTGGTAGTGACATCACATCAGCATTTTGTCTTTCTCAAGTGACTTTTGCAAAAAAGGCTGGGTTATCTTAATGAATAGTTGCCTAGTATGGCAGAAAGTCACCTAGGAACTGAGTGTAACTGGATTTGGGGACAAATTAAGACAGAAAAATACAAAAGCTTGGTTTATCTGGAGCTGTTTCAGTGAATTCTGTGTTTACTTATAAGAATTCATATTTTAGGAGTTAAGTATGAGCACATTCTAAAAAGACCTTACTCTAGAAAGAATTCTTCCCTCAACAAGATTTTTCTAGCAAGGTTTTATCTCTCACTAGTTGAAGCCAGTAGAGTTATTCCCTTAGCACAGGCAAGATAAGGATTATGGCCTTAGAGATGGAGATTGTAGGAGCTCTCAGTTTTGATAAATTTCCTCAAAGATTCACTGTTTGCAGACTTCTCATTTTACTTCACGTTCAGATAAATGTATTAAAAATAAGAGTTGAATTATGATGTAGTGTTACAATTAATGTTGAATTTATGACTGCACTAATGATTGTGCACTTTATTGTGAGCAGTTTCAATTCTGGCACAGTCTAATGGTCCTGCATGATCATACATGTATCTGTAGTTGACTATATCTGTAGTCGGGTTAGAAAAATCTACTGGTCAAAAATGTTCAAAGACTCAGTTTAAATACCAGTGCTTGAACTGACTCAGACCTAAGCTGCCCTTTCAGTGCATTATACTGGCAGCACAGCACAGGGGAATATATAGTGTACTACAGCTCAATTTGAAACTAGTGTCTGATGACATTTTAATGTTGCTTGTCTTTCCATTCAACTGACACAACCCGTTTTCTGCCCTCCTGTCATCTGTTGTTTTCATTCATTTTATGATGCCAGTTTTAGGTTTTATAAGTTGTAGCACACTGTACGTTCTGTATAAAACCGATTCTGTTGATATACTTTCGTAATAATTACATCTCAGTCTAGGTTCATCTTTATTTTTCAGTCCTAGATAAAATATTTAGACTAATTGAAAACATTTATTTGCACTTGCAGATAAATTAGAGGTGTACAGAAAAATATCACAGGTGTTTAATTTTTTTATTATTCACAATATTCAGAAATTACTATAACAAGTTAAGGGAGAGAAAAGAGTACTGATAAAAGGGAGAGCGAAGCTACAAAATAAAGGAACTTGGATTATGTTTGTTGCATCTAAACTTTTTGTCCAGCATGCGCTTCTCTTCTCGTGTACAAGAAACTTGTATTTTTGTAATGCAGCGGACGAGTGTTTGAATGTGGAATTGTGTGTGGGTCCATTACAGAACCCAGGTGGAAATGCCTCTCATCTCATAACTGATGGATGGTCTGAACATATGAGAGGATATATGACCAATTCTCATCACGTGTGCCAGCACACACATGTAATTGTATCATATAAGCAGATGTCCATTAATAATATGACAGGAAGCAGCTGCATTTGGTCCATGTTGAGACTAACATTCAGGGTAGCTGTTCTGCTGAAAATGACCTGGAGAGTAGGTTCAGCAAGCAGAACATGAGCCAGTAGGGTGCCCTGGGAGTGATGCAGGCTAACAGGATCCTGGGCTGTGTTAGCAGGAGCATAGCCAGTAGGTCAGGGGTGGTGACTTAACATTTATTGAATCACACCAGGAGTACTGTGTTCAGTTTGGGCTCCAACGCTGGTGGAGGGCCGCAAAGGCGGTTGGGGACATGACCTGCAAGGGAACTGAGCTTGTCTAGCTTTGAGAAAGAAGGCCTTTGGGCAGCGGCGTCTAATAGCAGCCTGCCAGAAATTTACTGAGGCGTCAAAGGCAGGCACTTTACTAAAGTGCATGGTATGAGGACAAGAGACAGTAGTCGTAAATTGAATCTGATAAGTTCTATCTGGATATAAGGGAAAAAATTCTACCATGAGGGTAATGAAGCACTGGAACAGTTCCCCAGAGAGGCTGTAGAATCTCCATCCAAGCAAATTTAGACCTGACTCAACAAAGCCATCAGCAACCTGATCTGAATTCAGCATTGACCCTGCTTTGACTAAGAGTTTGGACTAGATGGCCTTCTGAGATGCCTTCCAACCCAAATGTTTCTCTGATTCAGAACATCTGATTTCTATCAGATGGAAAGTAATGAAAACAATAGGAAATATGGAAAATAATGATTGATCTTTGCAAACCACTTATTCACTATCTTTTGATAATTAAGCAGTATTCTCCAGCTTCTGAATGGACTTTACTGAGCCATACCCACAGCATATTCAGTTAGGGAAAACAGCCATAGTTGTGATAATGAGCTTTCACATTCAGTGTCCAGAAACAGTCACCCTGTCTAATGTGGCAGAAACCTTCTTCATTGTACTTAGTCAGATGGGTATCTCAAAAGAAATACTGCCAGAGGAACAGATTTAATCATTCTGTTGTTTAGATACTTTGGGAGATTTGAAAGATAAAGTGTCTGAATTCCACTCTGTATCATTCAGAAATGAATTATTCATTTCACAAACAGAAAATTCACTTGAATTTTCACTACAAATGTAAGTGACTAAGAGAGGCAGTGCTATCCCACATACCTTGAAGTGTTTCAAAATTCCATGAGGTTTGACTGATCCCCCTCTGCAGTTCACAAGATCTCAGTTTTTTGGGGGTAAGCAGTCTGACTGCAAACAAAACTGGTCCTGTAATGAATCGTTAAAATGCAGCCAAACCTGATAAAGAATTAAGAGGTTAAAGAGCATTAAGATAAAAACACCTGTGACTGCACATTGCCACGAAGGACCTGGAATAATTCTTCATACCTACTAAATATCTCAGTATGCAAAAGTCTTGGGAAGGATTTTCGTAGTTTTCCAGTTGGTAGCCTGGAATCTCTTCATAGCCGGGAGGTGACTGGGAACCAAGGACATAGCCAGGAAAAGAAACATTATGATTCCTTACTGCTTATTCTTCTTACTGGGAGTAAAAAATGAAATATCCTTGGAAGACACTAATTTACCTGAAGGAGTAGTTCTTGCTAGTCCCCCAAAAAGCAAAAATAATGGAAGTTTAGCAGAGTATGTTTTCAGATAAACTAAATCAAACTTGTCAGATAGTTGGTGTCATCCATACCAAAGACTGTCAGCCAATGCACAGTCAAATGTACTGAATAAGTGTAAATCTTCAAGAAGAGATCAGTCCAGCTCTTCAAGTAAACTGTCTTCTGTTCAGTGTCCTACTGAAGTCAGTGTGTGTAGCATAGAATCTGAAGGTCTAGCGTCACCCAGCAAATGTGTAACAATGAGGTGTAACAATTTACAATTGTAAATTGAGCCTTGAAAACAAGTTTGATGCTTTTAAAATTAGAAGATATTAAGAAATACATCCAGCTGAAGAAATTCTTTAAGCACATCCCATAATCAGTTCTAAGAGCTACAGATAAATAGGTAAGCTATGTGGAATTATCGTATTCAACACCTGCACATATTTCATTTCTCTGTGCTTATTTTCAATTATCCCACTCTACTCAGCACTTGTCAGGCCACACCTGGAGCACTGTGTACAGTTCTGGTCCCCTCTATACAAAAAGGATGTGGACAGGCTGGAAGGGGTCCAGAGAAGGGCCACCGAGATGATCAAAGGACTGGGACGCCTGCCATAAGAGGATAGGCTGAGAGAGCTGGGTTTGTTCAGCCTTGAGAAAAGGAGGCTCAGAGGGGATCTCATCACCGTGTACCAGTACTTAAGGGGTAGCTACAACGAAGATAGAGACTCCCTTTTTACATGGAGTCACATGGAGAGGACGAGGGGGAATGGACACAAGTTGCTCTAGGGGAGATTCCGATTGGACACGAGAGGAAAATTTTTCACACTGAGGACAGTCAACCATTGGAATAATCTCCCCAGGGAAGAGGTTGACTTGGCCACGTTGGACACCTTCAAGAGTTGTCTGGACAGGGTGCTGGGCCATCTTGTCTTGACTGCGCTCTTCATAGAAAGCTTGGACTAGATGATCCCTGAGGTCCCTTCCAACCTGGGATTCTGTGATTCTGTGTGATTCAAGTGAACATTCATGGAAGTGCTTAATTACAAATGCTGCAGACATTTAATCTGGAGAATATGAAAGTAATTATCTCTAAGCAAACAATAACATTGCTTACAAGTAATATTTCTGTATTTTTAATTATCCATACATTTTAAAATAGCATTTTTTCTAACATGATAAGCATAAATGGAGCTGTTATTAAAGGTTTGTTTCTTTAAGTCTTTAAGAAATCCTTAACAGAAGGCAAACTGATAAAATGGGTAAGTCCAAACAGTAGGATTCTGCAGCAGTTTCCAGCTCGTAAGTCCAAGTGCATAGCCTGGCCACACACTGATTGCACATTAGGACTAAACCTATATGCATACATCCTTGTCAGCATCAAAAAAAATGCAGGTGCAGAACTGGAACAACAATATGTATGAACAATTTGGAATCAGGACTGCAGGACATATTGCAAAATTAATTTGCCTTTCAACTGGGATATAGCCAGAGAGAATCCAATACCAGTGTATGTGTTGAAGTTAACATGACTCAGAGATCCACATTAATAAACTGTAAAAAACCTGTTCTCACTAGACCATAATGTGACAGAAGCGCAGTGAGAGGTTATCAGAGCTAGCTCTCTCGAGCTATCTTGAGATTTCTTACCTGTTCAGCTTTGGTAGCGTGGAGCTTAGTGTCAGATGATTTCCTATTCTAGTACTATGACTGCAGGATAGGCATATCCTTTTTTTTTTTAAAGCACGTAGTTTGGTTTTGCCCCTATTTTTCAGGGAATGGAATTCTCCCACCCACAAGAGGACAATACCTATGGTCATCTAGAGCTTCTAAGCCTAAATAAAGCCTGGTTTAATTAGCAGTTATCCTGCTGTGATGTTTCCAGCCACTTTCTAATGCTTATATGTTGTGTTACACCTAGAATGGCAAAGCAAAGCAAAGCAAAGTGAAGCAACAACAGACCTTTTTGGGGGATATATGCGAAGAGTGAGACTTAGTGGTTCCTATCCAGTAAGGATGCCTATATAATACGTGAAGCGTGGTGGGCAGTCTGAGAAGATATGTTCTGTTGGACCTAAGATAGTTTCTCCAGATGTGCTAGTCCAAGTGCTTTTGTTCTCTGATGCCAGAGCTGAGCAGATCATGAAGCAAATCAACACGCACACCATGAGAGCTCAGGGCACAGCTGGCCAATCCACCAATGATTCTGAGCTTGACTTCTGTGCAGGCATTGTTGGAATTACCATCAAGAATCAATTACTGGAGTTTCAGCAAGGCTAAAAAGGCATTCCCAGATGGCAAGTAGAATGAGTGGAGGAGATTTAGTTGCTCAAATGCAAGAGTCGGTGCAGTGCTGAATCTTGCCTGGTCTATTCAGTTGATGTGCCTGGCACAGGTGACACAGTAGTCGCAGCACTGTGTCTGTGCTATTGGGTATCTTTGCACCATGCTTCTCAATGATGACAGAAAGTCCAGGTGTTTTCATTGTTCTTGCCTCTCCAGTGAACAGTTGTCTGAAAGCATACTTTGAATTTATGTAGGGGTTGCTATATACAAATATTTCCAGGACGCATCATATTTTTGCTTCTAGAAAATTTGTCTGGGTTCCTTTGATTTTTTTTCATCCTTTTACCAGATATCTGGTGTTTCAGTAATCATGCCCAGTTGGGTTAATGTCACAGCTGCTGTAGTTATGACTAGGTTGCAATACATGCATAATCCCAGGTGTACTTCAGCACATGTTCATGTGCTATGTTCACATGCACAGAAAGTCTGATGCTTTGGGGAAACATTTACTCTGCATGAATGACACAGTTGCTGAGTGCTTGAACAGTTGGTCAGAGACTTTCTCAAAGCATCAGACTGTCTGACCATTCACTACGCAATGTGTATATACATGTTTCTGTCCAGGAAACCAGGAATAAAAATATATATGAAAAGTAATTTCAGCCGAATTCTCATATTTCACATGCTGCCACTGCTGCAAACAGTATCTGCTAATCACAAACAACAGGTATATGCACATAGTAGTGAGAGAAAAGCAGCGTTCCATGTATTCACCTATTTGTAACTGCACCCAAAATACGTTCCGTTTTCTCAAGCAAGACTATGTGACTAAAAGGTTGGGAAATACTTGTGTAGGTCAGCTGTCATGTGAAATTCTGAGTAGACAAACAGGGTGATTTTGGAGGAAGTTTAGAAAGGCAGTTTATGAAGTTTTTCTTTTATGTTCAGTTCCACACTCAATATTCTTATGACTGGGAATGGAACAATAGTTATGACCTGTGATAGATGAATCAATGCTTTCTTTCTACCAAACACCAGAAAATATTTCCTCTTTCTGAAGTAAAAATTCATGTCTGTGCTGGAAAAGAGATTTGTATTTTCAAAGAGCCAGTTATGACATGTGGGACACTAGAAAGCAGGAGACATTTTTAGACATTAGACTAAGGAACAGGCATCAACCTGAATTCAAGATTGGAGATAGCTGTCCACAAACCAAGGGAGAAGAGAAATCCAGAGGGGATTGGCAGTTTATAGCCAAGATAAACAGGAGTACCAGGCAATGTTGTTCATACTTGGAGTCTGTCACAGTTAGAGGGAAGAGAAATAGGAAAAGTCACAGACAACTGGAAGTATCCAGCCATCACCACATTCTTCATCGAAACAGCAGAAAACCTCCCTTAAAACATAGCTGTTGCAAAGGAACAAAGATGTCTACCTATAGTTGACTGCTACCGAAACCTTAGAAAAATCAAGCTTGTTCATTAAAAGATCTACAACTGTCCTCTAAAGAGTACTCAGTTTTTTATAGGGATGCTCTTTTAAGATGAATTTTAGAAAAGATTGTTCTGCAAGGCACAGGCAGATGAGGAAGTGCAACTGCTTTAGTAGTGAAAAGATGAATCTAAACATGTTTTAAAAGAAGAATTCAAGTTGTCTAAAGATCCTGAAAGAATATTTAAATCGTTGTGCTAGAGACCATGTCACCTTGTCAAATGAATACAATGCTTCTGTCTGTTACAGTCACACTTTTTCTTGGCCATGTTGGCAAGCTGTAGATTGGGATATGCTTCTGAAGTGAGTGAGGATGGTGGGGTGTATAGGCACTTATGAAACTGCTCATAATATACCTTCTAAAAGACTTCAGAAATTTTGAAAGATTAAAAATATGTACAAGTGAAAAAATTGCAACTGATCATTCCTGGTCATTCTTACTTTGCAAATGAAGAAAGATAAAAGGTAATCTATTGTGGAAGTTAATTTCTGCTAATGTGGAAGTTAATTTCTGGCTTTGTAAGTGACACAGAGGATTTGTTTTCATGGAATATCATTCTTGTTTCTATGTAAAGAAGGCCTAGAAAGTTTGAATGGCCTCATCACCTGTAGAGCTGAGGCCAGTTTTTTATGATGAGGCTAAGGAGACCTCTGAGGAGATTATTGAAGTAATGAAAAAAAGTAAGAACAAGAGACAATTAGGACACAATATCAGGCTGTGGAAGAACAAAATTCATCAAAGTCATCATTCATCTTAACTTTAAATGTTTAAATTGTGGACATGCCCTGAAATATCATCTATGATATGACTATCTTAGTCATATATATCATATATATCTGAAATAGTCACCCAAATTCTTAAAATAGCCAAGGAAGAGGAATAGATCCTTTATTGTGTTTCACCTCTCCTGATTTAGACATTTATGCAAAGATAAGGCACCTCAGTCTGTACTGCCAGTATTTTCTGGTCTCCTTTGGCTATAATGGGAGTGCAGGTTCGAAGTTCAGATCTGCACATTTACACTGTAGGTATCTATGTTTAATGGGGTCAATCCCATCCTAAAGCAGTGGAGAACTTGTTCAAATGACTGTACAGTCAGTTCATTACTAGATATGAATGACAGAATTCTGAATAATAGTGCAATAAGAGCTTTTTAAAAAATGTATTCTCTTCCTAGAAAAATACAGATGAGATGCATTTATGTGCTATGATGGTGATGAAACACTATCTGCTCAGCAGTAACTGAGGCACACTTTGAACATGATCTAATAAAGACAGATGTTTTAAAAGAGTGGATATAACTAACTTGAATCCAGGGATTTTGAAAATCTTTGGAGTATTAAGGATGGATTCATCTCATCTGACTTTGGACACTTTTTGGTATGGAGTTTAAAGTAGTCTGAGACACCTTCTGTAGTCAATGGAAAGACAGAGAGGCACCTGCAGACTTATGCTAGCTGAAAATAGATGCCCAAGGTATCTGGAAGGAATAGACTCATGAAAGTGCCTAGTTTTCTCCACTGAGTGTAGAAAGGACCTAGGTTACTAGCTCAGACTAAACAGCTAGCTTTCAGACAGCTGAATTTAAATTAATATCCTTCTGAATGTTGATTTTCAACAAGCTTTGCGGTACAGGGGAAGTTGCAGGGCTGAAAGAAGGGTAATGTGCCAATATTTAAAACACCTAAATAAGATTTAGTCCTGTAAACTGGACACTACTGTCATGTTAAATAATCATAGGTACACACATTATAATACTAGAAGAGATCGTTTTAATGATCTAGTCTGACTAGCCTTGCTCATACAAACCAGAGACATTGCTTCAATTTATTTCTGTTTGGAATAGAGTATATCTTTTAGAAAAACACTGACTCTTTACTTAAAAAATTCCAGCGATGGAAAATCCACTACAGCCATCATAACTTGTTCCAGTAGCTAAATACCTTCCCCATAAAAACATTTGCACCTTATTTGTACCCTAAGGTTTGTCTAGGTTTATCTTATGCAATTGCATGTATGATACCGTTGCTTGGTAAACTGAAAAGCACTACATAACTTCTGTTCTCATATACGTTCTTTTTGAGTAAAATCAAATTACTTGTCACATTGTCATCTTTCTAATCAGCTAAGCAAGTGTAATCTCTGATGGAATTTCTGTCTTTTAATTATTTAATTATATTTGTATGTCAGTTCTGAATTTTTGTATTTTTTAACTTCTCTTTTGGACTGAATTTCAACATACTTCGGAACAGAATTCAGTATTCCAGTAATATCTGTATGAATACTTAAAACACGTAAAATAACTTCCCTGTTTCTATGTAAGCTCTGTTTGAACATCAGAGATTTTCATTATTCTGTTTGGCCACAGTATTGCCCTCAAAGTTCATATTCGGCCATTTTTCTACTTTGATTCCCATGTCTTTTTGGAAACTATTCCCCAGGTTAGACCTTCACATGCTATAATGTTGGCCTTCATGCACAGGAGTAAAAATTAGGTAATATTGTTAATGTAAATCACCACTGAATTTAGACTCTGTAATACAAGTTGATTTTTTTTCAGGAGATTAAATCACATTTGAATTGTCAATACACTT
Source organism: Phalacrocorax aristotelis (assembly GCF_949628215.1). Lineage (NCBI taxonomy): Eukaryota > Metazoa > Chordata > Aves > Suliformes > Phalacrocoracidae > Phalacrocorax > Phalacrocorax aristotelis. Next base: position 18,264,514 of record NC_134277.1, read on the forward strand.
TAAAAATGTCAGATGAGTTAGCTCTCATTTTTTCAAGACTAAGTCACAATTTGAAAGCAGCCACACAATTTATTCAAGCATTTTATTGTTTTAGAGATGAAAATTTTAAGAGACCAACACACTGACTCTTGTAATGCCTTTAAAACAATATACTGCCTTTCCACAACGGAAGATTCCAGGTTTGGCAGAGATATGATTAATTAGAAAACTGAAGGAGTTCACTACCTGAGAAAGTGGTAAATACTTTTGAATTATGTAGACACAAATGGATTAAGGACTGCAAAAAGGATACCAGTTGCTTTGATTGTGACGTATGAATCTTAAAAAACGCCTGTTCTGCTTGCCAATAAAATTCTACATTTGAAAGTATCTGATCAGATAGTACATAAATATTCTAAAACATTTAGGGAAATCTTCCCAGTGAGGTAATTTCCAGCATCTCATATGAGGATTTCTTGATGTTTTGACTTAAAGTTTGTGCTTGAATTCTGAACTAAGTAATAAATAGTATAGGTATTAATTTTTCTATTTATTCATTTATTTCTGCGTACTGTGATGATGCTTAAAGCTATTGATCACAGATAAGTAGTTCACTTTGCTAGGCAGTGATGTATACCTATGTAAGAAGACCCCAGAAAACTTTCAATTTAAATGTAGCACACAACAAGGTGGGGGTGAATAAACAGATAGGAATGGAGCAGCAGAAAAAAAAAAAAGCTATAAAAATATTTATATTGATCATATTTGATAGTTCAAGCCAACCAAGATAAAATTACTGCTAATTCATAGCTGCAACTCAATCATCGTAAGTAAAACATAAGTACCAGATATTGACGTTAAGCTTTTTGTGAAAACTGAGGAAACAGGACCACTGGACAGTAGCCAGTCACCCAGACTTTAAGGCACTTACACCATATGGAAACCATAACTGGTGCTGTTGGCAGTTTTCTGCATGTGTGTGTCTGTGCTGAAGGCTACATGAAGTTAGAATAAATTAGCCTCTGTTGAGCTCTGCATTGTTCTGAGCTAGTTTTATTATCCAAACAATTTTATTTAAAGATAGTATTGCTGTGCTGCACTATGAACAAGTCCGTTTTCTCCTGTTCTTATTCCATTGTTCATACAGAACTAATTATTTTGGGGCTAGAGGAACCGTTACCTTAATGATTACAGTACATCTCTGAAATGCAGAAGGTCGGACTCTCCAATCATGTTCTGACGTTTTTTAATATTGAAAGTCTCTATCCAGCCTACCAGTGCATAGAACGGATCTTTAGCCTTACTCTGTCGTCTGGTTTATTGAATTATTTGCACAACATAGAAGTACTCTATTTTCTTAATATTACAAAATATTATTAGATGCCTTCTAGAATATCAATTATTGTAGCTTATAGGAACTTCACCAGGGATGCTGCAAACCTGTTTTTAAGTGCATGGTACAGTAAGGCGTGCCAAGCATGTTTCTAAGAGTGGGACTTGATTTGTTTATTCATACTTTTGAATATATATTTTTTAATTAATCCATCAGATTTGTTCCTGTCTTCTCACCAGGCTATAGCCTCAAGAGATGCACGGGGTTTTCTTCAGTTTGTTAACCCTTTGTTTTTTTTGTTTTGGCAAAGAAGGTGTAACAGCTGTAATGTATTTTCTGAACTCTGTGATAAATTAATAGAGGTATTTTGTGCTTTTTGAGCTCTGTTCTTAATGGTAGAAAGGTTAATCATAGGTAGGTTCTTCCATTCCCGAGTAATAATCTAAGATATAAAACCAGTTGGTTTAACCATGATTTATGAAAGTTATTGTGAAATGTAGATTTAGTATTTGGAGAGTTCTTTTATACTTTGTTATAATGACTGTATTAAAAAATACATTTTGTGTATTTTATTGTGCAGAGCTCCCAGAATATTGGTCATTGTTTGCTAAAGTCATAAAACCCTACAAGAAGTTTTGGCTAACCATTTTATGTGAAAAGACTTTCATTAAGACCATCTTTGTGAAATAAATAGATGTGAATTGCAAAATGTGGAAGACAATTACTAGTAATTTCTACTAAAAACATTCTAAAAACAACTTTTTGCCACAAATCATCTATATCTGAAGTTTAGAAAATGAAATGCAAAAGCACTGGCGCCTACTTCTTTAGCAGCTTTTGGCTCTGGGGTTGGTTGTTTTTTGTGAGGGGCCTCTGGTGAGAACATTGAATACAGAATATAGAGTTTTACATTGTTAAGCAAGGTTTAAGATAAGATCTTTATAAATCAATAAAAATATTTCATAGAATATCTATGTAATAATATTATCAGGATACAGTAGTACATATTTGCATATTTACATATTTATAGTTTCATTTTTAGTTTAGAAGAACCCAGTTTTTAACTATCATGGTTGGCTCTATTCAGGCTCCACAGTTCAGGCTGGAGATACAGCATGTTTGGCACATACGCCAAGCTGATGCCTGTTGCTCTTTATAAATTAGTTGTTACAGTTCTTGGACATCAAGGAAGAGGGCACTAGATAGCAAAATTTCCGCCTGGCTGTTGGCTACAGAAAGTATGCCCAACCCCTTCACCCACAAATGTATTGCTCACACTACACTTCAAATTTTCAGATATAAGAGGCTCCATAAACTTAAGTCCAATACTGGCATATTTAGTTTCTTTCAGAGGGATTAATGAAAACTGACTATGTTACACCACTGCCATTTCTATTGTGTTAGCAACTGCCAGGTGTGAATATTTTCCTTACAGTTTCAGCTCCAGGAAACAGAAAACAGTAAGCCTTTACCTTCATAATAAGCAAAATTTCACCATTCATAAAGTAGCAGTACTTACATGTAAAACATTTTGCTTTTGCACCATTGCCAAAGGTAATGAAGTTTGGCTTCTGTGTAGATTAAGCCTCAGACTTTAGATGATTTTTTTAAATTTCACATTACTGAAGTTTATGATACGTAATACAATGCAAGTGTTCTGTTATGATCTGGCTGATCTTAGATGGGAAAAACCAGCAGCCTAAAGATCAGCTTATCTTTGCCCAAACTCTGCTTCAGGAGACCTCTAACATAGTAACATTTGGATAGCAAACCTAGAGGCTGGCATAAAGCTCCTCTTGGCACATTTTAAACATCTTTTAGTCTTATAAAAAGAAGCTTGTCCCACTAAGCTGTAGGTTTGTTGAAGCTGTTTAACAGTAGCTGTGCCCTGCAGCACTTTTAGTGATAAATGAGCCGCTTCAAATAAGCGCAATTGCAGCCAACTGTGCAGAAGGAATCCTTAAAAAAAATTTAAATAGACATTTTTGAAGCTTAAAAATGCACAAACAAAGTATGTTAAACCAAAATATATGCTGCTCCTTTTAATGGAAAAGATTGCTACTGGCTAAGTCTGCCAGCTTCAATAGGTGTGCCAAAAAGCCAAGGAATCTGGCAGAGTCCATAGATACCAGTTCCATCTTTCATCTATATTTCTTTTCTGTATTTATCTTGCTTTAGAAAATGCAGAGAATGTATTTTCCTTCCGACTTGGCACTATTTCCAAACCACAGAAATACACAGAGTAGCTTCTTGCAATTGTTAAGCTCCCTGCACCAGTTTTATCCTTGTGACTACGTAAAATGTTTCCTTCTAATTTGGCAGTAATAAGAAAGAAGAATATTAAAATATTTTATGGAATAATATCTTATGTAAATTGACAGATATTAAAATTCATTTTCTTAATTGAGAGATACTGGGCTTAATGCACAGGGGCAGAATGCCAGGTAACTGTTTTTGGCATTCAGCTGATCAAAAATAGTTTCCTTGTATGTAAGGAGCTATTCAAAGAAGCTGACCGTATGAAATATGAAGAACAATATACATATGTATATGTATATATATACACACATACATATGTATACATATGTGTAAATAGAGGCTGAATTGTCACTCAGGAGTCTTTAATGTACTGAATTATGCATTCATTGTTGTAATCTATGAAAACTACTTTTTCTTCTCTTCTTCCTGTAGAATCAATCACTCAGTTCAAAGTCATTGTAATCTCTTTTATGTTGCCATTTCAAAGAGCACTCTGTGGTGTCTTTTTAAGTAATATGTCACATCTTATTGCCATTACTTTCAAGGTATAGATGCTAAAGAAAAGTCCTTTCACAATGTGTAGATTATGGGATGTGCTCTAGTGTTAACGTTCCTTGTCAGTGTTCTGTAATTTGGCATAAAGTCTAAAGACCTGACGAGGCTGCCAGGGGAGAGCAGGCTGATGAGAATTCTGTCACTGACTCCAGTGAGGGCTGGATCAGGTTATGATGCAATGGGAATTGTATAACGATCAATTGGGTGTAAAAGCTAAAATGTATCTTCTCCTAGACTATGAGTGAGTTTCCATACAATTTCATTTTACTGGAAATTTTATTTTAGTTAATTTTTCATTTATCTGCAAGGATGATAACTTGCTGTATGTACCAGCTGCTAATCAGTACATGATTTCCTGCAACAGTTTATGATAATTTGTAATCTCTGGAAGTTTTAAAGAAAAAATTAATGCTAAATAAAAGAATATTGGTAAGTATTGCTAGTTAGTTACCAAAAGAGTCTGAAACACTGCAAATTATACTTTATCTTTGGATCTGGGGAAACTGGAAGGCTTTCGCTACAAGAAAGACATTGAGGTGCTGGAGCATGTCCAAGAAGAGCAACAAAGCTGGTGAAGGGTCTGGAGAACAAGTCTTACGAGGAGCAGCTGAGGGTTGTTTAGTCTGGAGAAAAGGAGGCTGAGGGGAGACCTTGTCACTCTCTACAACTACCTGAAAGGAGGTTGTAGTGAGGTGGGTGTTGGTCTCTTCTCCCAAGTAACAAGTGATAGGAAGAAAGGAAACGGCCTCAAGTTGCACCAGGGGAGGTTTAAATTGGATATTAGGAAAAATCTCTTCACCAAAAGTGTTGTCAAGCATTGGACCAGGCTGCCCAGGGAAGTGTTTTGAGTGACCATCCCTGGAGGTATTTAAAAGATGAGTTGACGTGGTGCTTAGGGCATGGTTTAGTGGTGGACTTGGCAGTGCGAGGGTAACAGGTGGACTCAATGATCTTAAAGGTCTTTTCCAACCTAAATTATTCTATTCCAAAGAGAAAGTGAATTTAAGTTGTATCTAGACTACTCATTGCATTTGTGTTGAAGACAAATATTAAAACAAAAAAAACTCTCCATGACGTAGGAATGAGAAAGCAAACACTCATAAAGGTGCTTCCATACTGCTATACAGATGTGACAGTTCCACATGATGGATTCAGGCTAAGATACATAAATTAGGGCTCTGTGGCAATATAGAAAGATTAAAAATCTCCAGAAGGTATTTAGAACACCTAAAATCAGAAATGTCCTTTGGAGGTCCAGTCCTTCACCAATTCTTGCCTATTGTTTACCTTGTCCACAGGTGTGTGGGATGAATCCAGGTTTATTTGCTCTTTTTATCTCTGTGCATTGTATCTGTGCAACCTGCACAAATCCAACAGACATTAGACAGGATTAACTCCTTCACAGAATTCCAAAGAGAGGTAATTGCTGGACTCCAGAGGCGTTATGGGCTAATGGAGCATGTATATATCTAAAGAAGGTCTGTCATACTTTTTTACTGGATTTTCTGGACATTTACTCAATAAAAAAATATTTTATTACTCTTTTGCTTCTCAAGGCATTTTGTCTTCTCATCAGTTGTATAGCCTATTTGTGTGCAATAATCTTGTTGGTATTTGGAAGTGTTGAATTGACCACACTTGGATTCAACAGCACTCTTCACCACAAACTCTTAACAAAGTTTAACTGCTATGCGATGAGACGCAAGGTCCTAGAAAGGATAAATAATTGGTTAAAATTGAGGAATCGAAGTGTAGGAATTAGGATCAAGTTTTGCAGCCAAGGGATTTTGCCATTCAGTATTTCATAAATGATAATGGGAAGGGTGGTGAACGGTGAGGTTGCAAACTTTGCTGGTAATACTAAGTTCTTCATGGTAGTAGAGATGAGAGGCAGTTGCAAACTGCAGGTCACAGTGCTGAGCCATGGAGGACGCATCTCCTGTGCAAGTACATCACAGCTCAGTGCGAAGCTTTTACCTTTCATGAAGGCATTGGATTTACTACACTGGACAGTATGGCACGCTCCATGTGCAGCAGATGCAAAGGGACTGCCAGTAACTATCTGTTAGAATTGAAAAAATGTCTGTATATTTGGGCAAGGCAAGAAAGTCCTCGGAAATAATTTGGACAGAAGAATTTTCAGTGTAACATACAGCTAGGGACACCCTGAAGCCCTGACTTGGATCTTGGGTTTGCTTCTGGTTGATCAGGCTGTTTTTGTTAATCTTTCTGCTCTTCTTTTCATAATCCAAGAATTCTCTAAAATTTGCAGTTAAACATAAGAGTTATTTATCTTTAAATTTGTGTTGACTTCCTGGGCAGTGGGGGGGGGGGGGGAAATTGATATTCTGTTTAATCCTTCAGCATCACAAATGCATACGAGGGAATTGTATTTTGAGAAACCACTCTTTGACAAATGCCAATATTCTGTGTAAATATGTTTCTCTTCAGGAAAGGATGTGAAGTTCCTTAATTTTGTCATGATTCAAGCATGTGATGCAGTGTTTTCATGAAAAAAATAGCCTCTTTGAGTTGGGAACTGATGAAAGAGTGCATTCCCCATGTAATAGTGCTTTGTCTTACACCAGCTTCCTCATATTATAATTAGGTGGCAGTGTGCCCCACGTATACTCACCAAGAACGTGCAACATGCTGTTAACGATGTTTCTATGCTAGCATTAGTGTTGTGAAATAATACTTTGGGTATCTAGTTAACTAAACTTTCCAACCATTTCAGCCTACCTGAGATACAATGTAACCACCATACCAAGTTTAGAGTATTAATCATGATTCTTTTTACCTTTTGCAGTGGAAGCATTTGGCTAGAAGACCCACATGATTTTTTCCTTTCTATATTAAAGCATAGAGTTGCATGCGTTTAGGAAATTAATTTTCACAACTTCCCCCGCATGCTTCAACCAGCTTTAGCAGAGCTTTTATATATGTGCTACAACCTCCACTTGCCCGAGCATAACTATAACTTTCTTTTCATAAAACTAAAAAAAACCCAAGCAAAGGAATAAGCCAAAATCATCCCCAAAACTTGAAGCTTGGAATTTGAGTTGAGCAATTACTGAATAAAAAAGTTGAGGGACAGACTTTTGCTCTAATCAGAGGAAAGTTTTAGATTTCACTTCTATTAGTGAATTTTTCATTCCCTACTTCATAGTTACATCTTTAGAGAGGGAAGGAAGCAGATCGAGGCCTCTAGTATTTCCTGGCTGACATACACAAGTCACGCAGGCAGGTATTATTGCTTGCTTGCAGACTACATGGTGTGTTTAAAAATCTCTGATCTCACAAAACTTCCAAAATCCAGCAGCCACTCAAGCAGTTTGTGGCCACAGTGAGCCTTTGGGTGTTTTGGGGGAGATGTTTTGCTTCTTTTTAAAATAATATCTGTCCAACTCCGCTCTAGAGAACTATATGCAAATCACAAATACTTTGGTTGAATATGACCCAAATGGAGTGCTAACTCAAGCCAACCCTTAAATTTTAATCACCAAAAAATAAAGCATTTATCTGTCACAATAAGTGTGTGTGGTAATGTTTTTCCACAGCACAGACTTCAGGGAAGCATATAAAATTCCAGCACTAGTAAATATATTTAATGATCATTATATCACACTCCGTTCATAAAGCAATGCTCAGGTGACTCAGAAATGGGGTTTGATTATAGGAAACTGACTCCTCAGTATAAAAAATGTATTCCTTTTGTTTTTCTCTAATAACAAAACAGAAGCAGTTTGATAATCTTGAAAAGTAACTTCCACTGTCTACTTATTGTTGCTTTCACTTTTTTTCTGATATAATACATTTAAATCTACAGATATGAATATGTGGACTATACATGGACCTTTGCCCATGAACAGCCTCAGCTCATTTCTTGCTTCATCACATTCAGTTTCATATTTTTATGAATAAGGCTGAGCTGTGTTCATACCATCTATACATGTGTTTATGCTGTGTTCTAATTGAACATTTTCTAGGACATTTGCTAGTCTAAAACCAGGCTATAAGTTGAACAATGCCACTCTTCTTCCAGTTTATGTAAATGTATGCACTGTTGCCACCTACACATCTAAAAACATGAGATTATAGATCAGTCTTCTTGAATGCCACAAAAAACCCAGCTTTAAAATACCCTGGCTCATTATTTGAAATAAATGCTATTGTATGGATCTATAGTGAGAACATCCTGCTTTTATCCCCAGACTTTGATATGTAAGGTTTACTAGTGAAAGCACCCCACTGGTTTTGATTATAATGATCATATATAGGCAGAGAGACAGACACTTAGGCCACTGGACCTAAAGCTATATTAACTTCAGAGATCAAAATCAGTACTTGGAATTGAATACAGAAGAGAGTTTGAAGTCAGTTCATGCATACCAGTATTTTAAAATACTAATACGGTCAGATTTTGTACCCTGTTCTCAGGATAATATGCAACTCAAGATAAACATTGCAAAATTTGTCACTAGTCTGGAAGGTGTGGTGTCTCTTTGCTGCAGTTCAGTGTTGTCTTCAAAGACAGACTAGTTGTAGTGCACTTCAGGAATATCAGACAAACTAGAGAAAAAACTTCACCATGTTTTCAGGTTATTGCTGAGAAGTCAGGCAGAACCCTTCATCATGTGAGGGTTAATGGACAGCTTAAACCTCCTTTTTTTCCTCTGACTTGCTGCTGATAGTTTATTTGCAATTGCCCTCTCTTAACTTTTGTATGATCTTCATATGACTGCTAGAGACAGACAGACAGATAAAATGGTGGTATTCATATTGACAGTAATGTTAACAAATTTGGAAAACGAAAACTGAATTAGCAATTCTTTCTCAGTTTCCTGTACCACCTCCTCAGTAATACTTGGGAATGAAAGTCATGCTCCTGTAAAATGAAAAAGAAAGCAAAGTGTGAAAAAGCAGGTAAGTAGGGCAAAGGAGTGGGAAATACAAAGAAGAAAGATTGATCAGACTGGCAGCAACGCAAGGGAAGGATAGTCCCCAATGTGTTGCTGGGCCAAACTAAATTATGAAAGGAAAGGAACATCCATGACATAATTTTACTGTTTTGAATGTCCATTACATGTAGTAAGTAAGTGGGCTCCTGTTTTAATAAAATGAATTTCCAGTGAATTGAAAAAAGCTTTTTTTAAATCGTCACTCTATTGAGATTATGAAAAAGTTCTTTATTCTCTCTATCCCACCAAAAGCCTTTTATATGTTAATCTTCTCTTGAAAACTACAATGAAATAAAAATAAAATAGAGAAAGTGGTTCAAATAAAAACATGCTGTAAGACCCTGGGCCTCATCACTTCTGGATTATCAGATCTGCCTATTGCTTTTTGTGGGATGAATTTCATATCCCATAAGACTCTTTGTACATTGGAATGTTCATGATGATTGAATTCTTTCTTAATATTGCACCAAACTTCTTACAGCTGAATGTAGATTCAAAGTATCTGCCCTTAAGGACTCCAATTGGTTACATATAATAGTACCTTTTAAACAAGGATTAGAAATCATTTTTATTACTAGTTTTATTTAGCTACATTACCTTTACATGGTATGTTTACATTTAGTTAGACCTACGTCTGAAATGGTAGGAAATATCCCTCTGAAGTCCTATAAGTAACAACTTGAGATGGGGAAACCTTTAAACTTAGTGTATTTTAAAGTGGCCTGCAAGTTTGCAGTTTTTAAACTATTTTACATTTCACCATCTAGCATTTTTTCACTTTCCATGTCACTGGTACTCAGAGATCTCTGGCCATTTATTATGTCTCTGCACAGAAAGGGGACATCCTTCTCTAAATAATTATGTAAGAAATAGAAAATTAATACAGATGAGGTGGAGAGCGAGCTGTAGGGTTTATTCATATTTTGTAGGTATAGAGAAACTTGCAAGTACGTACGTGTACTTCAAATGTGTACTGTATTAGAATTCCCTTTGGGCATTCAGGTTGTATGTATTTCTTCAAAGCGATGCAACATTTAACCTTACTGGAGAATGAGAGAACTATATTCTTATTTTGTATTTTATTAGCATGTGCTCAAGAGGGTTTCTTTTTGAGAGTGCTATCCCCATTGTAGTAGGCGCAATTCAGATGTGTTGGAGGAATACGGTCCTTGTCCCAAATACCTTTCAGTTTAGTTGTAATACAGGACATAACTAAACAAAACAAACTGTCAAAAAGGGACAGATAGCAGGTACGAAAAAACAACAACAACAAAAAAGAAGCTGTACCCAGAAGGATTTTAAAGTTCAAATCTATCATGGTGTAAATTCAGTTGAAGTTCACTGAAGCTGTGTATTCTAAAGAAATGGTAAACGTCTCATGGTAGGGTACCAGTAATCGGATGTGCAGAATACTTCACTTCTTTCACAAAAAGAATCCCTACTCTTCTTTCTCCCTTGTTTCCCAGCATTTTGTGGGATTCAGCTTACCAACAGCTGTTTTGTCACAGGCAGTCACATAGGAAAAAGTAACAACTTGCAGAGGACAAGTCACCTGCCTTAAGTCCCAAGATAGGTGAGATGTTTTAATATCTGGAAGTGCACCACAAACTGCAGACAAGTTGTTCCCACCCTAACATGTCTGCAGAAAGTGCACAGCTTTGCCTGCCCCTGTACTCTTTCACTGGTTTTCTGAGGGAGGAAGGGAAAGTTGAGAAAGAAGAGACAGCTCCTGGTCAGCCTGCCGACCACAACCCTGTTCAGGTGTGCCTTAGCCCAAGCTGCGTCCTTTGGAGCTCCTCATCCCCCCAGCCATGCTTGAGTGACTACCAAAGTTTGTTATCCTTTTGCCATGGCTGCCAGAAAGGTGACGTATTTCATGGGAGAGAGAAGAGGAAAGACAGGAATAAGAGGAAGGGAAAAGAAGCCAGGTGCAGTCTTCCTAGGACTTCTCCCACCCCAGCCAGAGACCTTCAGTTCCCACCTCTTTACATTCAAAGTGAGTGAACTAGGCTACACCGGGGACTGCTCTAACTTTAGTCACAGAGAGGAGAGACCTTATATGAGCGGGAATCAGCACAGGAGGTGTCTGCCCTGCCCATGTTTTGCCTTTACTGGAATTTCCTGGTACTGGATTTTGTATGTCTGCTAGCTAAGTGTGTTCCCTGGCACACAGGACTTCATCTCTGAAATCTATTCTCTTTGTGCCATCTGAAAAAAACCAAACTTATCAGAAAACACTGCAGAATTTAGAAGATCATCTTCTTAGGAGGCCATGCATGGTACATGCTGTCTTACCCTTTCACTCAGCTGAAAGAGGAAATGAGGAAATCAGCCTGAATTTTAGTTTAGAAACAGTGACTTAGCTTAACCCTCATTATGCTTTGATTGTGGAGTATGTTTTATTATTTATAATTTAATTTTATGAGAAGTATTTGCATAGGAATATGTATAACATAATGCTCAAACTAGGTACTTTAATATTTTCCAGTGTGCAATATGGTGTTGAAAGTTAGCAAAATGCTGGCTGGATCTAGACTGATACTTTCTTGGATAAGCTTCTACCATATGCTTTAATTTAATGTATTTTTTTCTTTTAGGTTAGATTTATAAAAGGCATGTGAGAAATGTCTTTTTTGGAAAGAAGTGTTACACAATTAGAAAATCACAGTGCTAGAAATTTAGCGTTCTTTAGGAAATGTTGCATGTAAAAGAAGCCAGAGACTAAATCTAAGTTTACAAAAAAAATGGCAAGTCCTACCACCAACTAGAAATGCTATGTCAATCTACATGATATCATCACCAGCACAGCAAATAGAAGCAGCAGTTGTATTGAGTAAATGTCTTTAGTTCCAGGAATGACAAGCTCTATGTGAACTCTGACTAGCTTCCCAGTATAGATATGAATCTTGAAGGAGTTTGTTCATATTTCCTTCTGATTAGGAAAAAAAACCCCAACAAATAAAATTTGTTTTACAGGGCAGAAAACCTAAAGAAGCCAGAAAAAAGGGCATTAAATATTCTTTTTATAGTTATTCTTTATTCATTGTTTGCATGCATGTTCACAGGGCTCCTGAGTATTCAATAGGCTGATCTTTTATCTGTTTCGTATGACCAAGGGAACCTCTTCCCAGCAGTATTGTTCTACACTTTTCACTGTTTTGGAAAACTTGTGGTAGAAACATTGTATGACTAACCCCTTATTTAAAGATTAATACATGCAAAACTGTATTCTTTCTGAAGTCATCGCTTCTTGTTTCCTGCTTCCCACCTCTGAACCTGGAAGCTGCAGTGACTGTGACTAAAGGAGACTGAGTACTTATAGATTACTGTACTCATACATGGAGCATCACTAATATCTGAGATTTTGTCAGATTCAGGTTCTATTGTTGCAAAACTTGTCTACGCTTTTTCTGCTGTAAAATCCCCTTGAGCTACTTCTTTTGTAGAAGTGAAAAATTGTAGAAAGACATCTTCATAGAAAAGATGATTTCTAGCCCATTTTTATCACTGTTTTTTCCAGGGTTCCATACCCATTTTGGAATGACACTTTTACAACTTCTTATGTTGATGCTTATGTTATCTTGTTCGAAATAATAATTTTTCAATTGGTTATTTTGTGATTGTAGAGATAGTATTTTAAGGAAGCTGTGCTATCAGACAGTGGAAGGTGACATCACTCATGATGCATGAATATCCAAGCAGATATTTTGGCTTACCCCCTTACCTCTTACTATTGCTCTGAGGAGCAAAAGACTTTCCATTTTTGCTACACCTTTGGTATCTCAGAAAGCGTAAGACCCAACAATAAGAGTCTGCAAAGCATGTCCTTGGAGCAAAAATTCCTCTTCCCAGTCTGGGGCACTACAGACTGGTCAGCCTTGCATTGGTCTCTGGGGAAATTATGGAGGGAGTCCTCTTGGAACATGTTTATGGGCACAAGAAGATGATTTGGAACAGTCAATACAGATTTATCAAAAAGTAAACCTGATTGCCCTCTATGTGTCTAAACTTGTAGATGAAAAGAGAGCAGTGGATGTCATCTACCTTGGCTTTAACAATGTTTTCAACGCTGTTTCCCACAGCATCCTTCTGTCCAAGTTAGGATGTTTTATATTTTAGATGTGTGGACAATCAAATGGATTAAAAATGGTTGGTTGATCCAGCTCAGAGGGTAGTAGCTAATGGGTTATACTCCACCTGGAGGCTGGTGACAAGGGGAGTGCTGAAGGGCTCTCTCTGTTGGGACCTGTCCCATTTTAACATGTTAGTCAGTGACCTGGGGAAGGCAATGGGCTGCTTACTCAGAAGGTTTGCAATGACACCAAATCACCAGTTCAGGCAGGGGAGCACAGTTTAGATACAGTCAAGGGAAGGGCTGCCATTCAGAGGCACCTAGGCAGGGCTGGAGCAGGCCAACAGGAATGTTATGAAACTTGCAAGGACAAATGCAAAGTCCTGCACCTGAGGACTTGTGCTTGCAGTCCTTACAGGCTAGGGACTGACTGGCTGAGGAGCAGTTTTACTGAAAAGGGCATAGAGATTTTGGTAGAGAGCAAGTAGAACATCAGCCAGCAGCGTGTCCTGACAGCAAAGACACAATACTGGGCTGTAAGAGCAGGAGCACAGCCAGAAGATTGAGGAGAGTGATTGTACTTAGTACTCATTAAAGCACACCTAGAATACTGCACTCAGCTTTGGCCCTCCAGTATGGGAAGACATGAATAGCATATAATAGGTTTAGCAAGGACCACCAGGATGGTCAAGAGCTGGAGCACTTGCTGGTTGAGCAGAAACCAAGGAAACTGCACCTTTTCAGTCTGGAAAAGAGAGCACTTCAAGCAGACTTAATAGCAGCCTTCCAGTACCTATAAAGAGGCAAAAAGTCATCAAAAAGATGGAGCTAGGCTTTTCACAGTGATGCGTGGCAAGAGGATGCGGGACAAGAGGCATAAACTGAAACAAGAGTGACTGAATGTAGGGAAAACCTTATTCTCTAGGAGGACAGTCAAACACGGCAATAGGTTTCCCAAAAAGTTGTGCCATCTCCATCCCTGGAGGTCAAGATCAGGCTGGATAAAACCCTGAGCAAGCTGGTCTAACCTCGTAGCTGACTCTGCTTGAGCATGACATTAGACTAGAGACCTCCTGAGATCCCTTCTATTCTGAATTATTCTATGATTGTGCAATCCTAATATAGTATCACAATTCTGTCCTATTTTAAAGCTGGGGTAGTAATAGCAAAATTTTCTTAATTGTTCTGAATATTTAAATGATCCGGCTGTGCATTGGTCTTGCTTTTGGAACCCAGAAATGCTACATATGCTCAGTACATTCTCCAAACAGCTTGTATTTGTGCTTATTTGCTGGTATGACGTGCTAACTGTGCAAAAAATTTTGGACTCTCGCCTTAGAATATAGAGACCTGCCAACAGAAAATGAAGGCTACATAGTGCTGCAAATGCTTTCTCTGTCTATGGAAAGTGCCTCTTATGTGCCAGAAAGAAGCATTTATACCACATGCTTTTTTACTGCTTCTAACATCTGTTAACATTTACATGTGTCAGAAAACAATACCTGAACAGTAAAGGGAAGGGATACATGAAGTTCAAGGGCATTGCATCAGGAAGAAGGGCATGTTATATTGCACTGGTGCACTGGAATAAAACAAAGATTTCTTGGACTTGTGCAATATATCTAATATGTGGGTATGGTCTGCGTATACTATCTATGCATACATTTCCATACCTGAACTGGATGACCCAAATTGTCAGTAAATTCAACTGAACCCATGAAAGGGTCAAGGAGTGGCAGTCAGCAAATGAAAGAATTGTAACTTTCTTGGTACGTACAAAAGAAATAAAATTTTATTTCATTTAAGGCAGGATTTATATCAAAATCTTCAAAGTTAGATTCCTAAATATGGAATTACCTACTTATATTGAAATATTTTGCATTTTCAGTAATCTCTTCAGCTGCCATTTTGTTAGCGCAAAAGGAGTAGGTTGACTGACAAACGTTGCTATATATCCTCAGTCCTCAGAGGCAGCTACTCTATTAGACTGTTTCCAATAATATTTGTTTGAAATTGTATTGTGAAGAACCTGAGACACAGTGTAGTACTGGATTTTGTATGACATGGCAGTTCTAATGGATGTTACCATTGGCAAGTGATTTAGAAGAACAATGAATCAGAGAGGAACTGATCCTTGATCTCCCAAACTCAGAAGGAAAAAAATCATTATTTGATACTTGTACAAAAATTACTGTTTTCATTGGTTGCATTTGTACCACTAATTCTTTAGACATCTATTTGGTACCAGTGTTGTGTAATAGGCTGTTCTTTGATACCTAACCCTGATTTTCCAAAACGCACCTACAATAAAGAGCTCAGTTGCCCCCGCAACTGCTATTGTTACTGCTTAATACTGGGCTCTGCATGGGAAGTGACAGAAAAATACCTATTTTCCTATAGATATAGAAAAATACTTATTTTCCTATTTCTAAGCCTAGAAAGAAGTGTTGGCTAAAAGAAATAAATAACCTTGAATTGAGTCCTACCTAACACACTCATAATAAGGGCAAAGGTCTGTTTTTGCTTTTTGCTATATTTCCACTAGATAATGTATCTCCGAAACATTATTTCTGTGATGAACTTCTGCTCTTACAAACTGATAACAAGTCTTAGGCTGAAATTATTACGGAAGTTTGAGTTCCGCACTCACTACACTGGAAAAGCCTTCCACTAGGTCTGTGAAGATGCAGTGAATAATCACATAAGGCATATATTTTCCTGGCCCCCAAATTTGAAACTTATGGCTTTACCAAAACCACCATATGAACAGTATGTGCATACATATTTTTGGTTTTGAGTCAGGGATACAAAGAATCTATACCAGTTTTCCTCTGTAAGTTATACTAAGAAAGTGTGAAGCACCCAAAGAAATACTTTATAGTTAAAGCTGATGAGAAATCAGCTGGTGGAAAATAGCAAGGAAGAAAGACCTTCATCCGGCAATATTTCCTAAGAAAAAAAAAAAAAGTTAAGCATCTGATAAGACTTGCATTCTGGCCTTTGTGCTTTGTAGAGCAGCTTTATCACTACAGAGAGATGTGCTGCTTGGTCTTCCTGCCAGCTGAAGTCAGTGGCGAAACCTCCACAGACATCTCTGGTTGCTGCCCCTGGCCCAACATCTGCATGCAAAGTATAAGAATATAAAGCTTTCTCATAGCTTTTTGGCATATCCCTTTAGGAGTGTTGACACTTTAAGACTTCTTACCTGACTATTTGTACAGAGACATCTGATTACATTAATGGAAATTATAGGACGAACTGCTATAAAAATTATCATTGATGCTTAATCTAAATAATGCTCTTTTTGACATAAATCAGGCCCATCACAGGCACCCTTGCAAGTTACATGTAGGGGTCAAAGGGTGAAAGGTGACTGGCAAGATGCTTGTTTTGTACATTTGGCTAACACAAATACTTCCTCAAGTATAAAATGCTTTGATCTCTATAAGCAAATGCCATATGCGTGCAGCTGTAGCCCATGCGTCACAATTGCTGGAAGGTTAGAAAAAGGTAGCATACGAATCTGATGTCTGCGTTCAATTTATGCTTTTATATTTAGCAGTTCATAATCTTGTGTAATATTTTAGCTGCATGAAAAATATGCACCGGAGTTGAGTGATAACAGATTTCTCTGTGGTTTGAATCAACATTGTTTGGGTGAACACAGAATCCTAAGTATTGCAGACTGAAAATATAGGTTTTAATTGGAGCTGTTTAGGCTTCAAAATACCTGAACGCACATTAAGCTTGGCAGATTTTCAGAAATCTGAGGATTGTGTGGAGCTGATTTAAGATATGCAAAAGTCTTGTTTTCCAGCATATATTGCATTTACAGTTGCATCACTGACTTGCAATGACTTGCAACACACCGAAGCAGTGAGATCCAAAACCATTTTTAATGGTTTCTGATATGTAAAAATGTTTCATCACGAAGGCCTGTCTTACGTCATACTTGTGTTGAACAATACCTTACTCCAAGGGAATTTCCACTGAAAAAAATCAAATGACTCCCAGAGTAACGGATCTACTCCGTATGACTGAAAAGCCAAATCAGCTCCAAAAGTTTCGTGCCTTTTTTGAGCTTTTGTTTTTTACTGTTGCATGCAAATGTTTAAGAATTATATGCCCAGATCTGTATCCCTCAGGCAGTTTATCGTGAGTGGTTTGCTGTGACAATAAAGAAACCTGCTGCAGTCAATGGGACACGAGGGTCCGTTCGCATGGATCCAGTTTCACGATCAAGGCCGAAAAAAAAAATATGTATGGTTTTGTTTATTAAAAATCTTGAGCATTCACAAATATACTAGAGTACCTTGGGGGAAAACTGTGATTTCAGTTAAAGCATGTGCAATTTCTACTTACAAGAAAATATGAAATTACAGATACAAATATGCTAAAATATAAAGCATTCTGCTCCTTGTGTATGTTAATATATATAGGTATACAAAACTGTACATATATAGGTATATGTACAGACATATATAATACAGGGTTAATATGATTTTTAGTATTTATTGTGTGTGAGTAAATTCACGCAATTGTTCTAGATCTGATTTGGTTATTATTTAAATAATAGCATACTTATTTGGTTCTCTTATGCTGTTTCTCTTTTGTATTTTTGCTAGCTCCTACTGGCTATGGTAGGCTCTACAGATGAAACTCTGCAGGAGGCAGCAGCTGGTTGCATAGCAAACATTCGCAGATTGGCTCTAGCAACAGAGAAAGCAAAGTATGGCTGATGCTTTGGCAGCTTTTACCAACACATTTCTTTTGCAGTACAGCTACATTTAAATAAATGATTACTCCTTCTAGCATCTGTATTTCATAGCAGAGCTCATTTATATGAGGATAATTTAATAACAAAAATAAATCTGTGGAAAATTGTGTTTGTTTTTACATTATTAGTTTGTCACATGTAGGTTTTATAAAACACACTCACACCTAGTTTTGTGTGTCTTTCAGTATTACATCTTTCAAAAGACTCTTGGTTAAGATATGTCAACGACTTTTTCTCCAATTAATACACTTGTATTTGAAATTCATTATAGACATAAATGATTTTGCATATCTGTGACCTTACAGTAAATCTTCCTTCACTGCGTGTGTGGTTGTGCAGTGATTTGCGAACGTCTTGAACGATTCCCTTCGTGCTAAACTTGTCCAATCATCCTGTCATTATGTTCTTGCCTGTTTGATCACTTGCAATTCACAGGAGAGGACAAAATACAGATACATCAATCTCACATCTGGTGTTACATAAGGACTGCAAACAGCTGTAGCAGTAGACATTACTCCAAATTTCCTGTTTCTACCAACATCAAACAAAATAGTGCTTAATTTTATAAGTGGGTGGTGAAATGTGTTTTAATTAACATGTGTTTAGCTCAAATTTAAATTTACCAGCTGTAAATAAAAAAAGGAGAATTACATTTACACTTACACATTATCTTATTGTGGTTTTTTTGTTTTTAAACTGAGGACAACATTGTATTAATGTAATTACTTCATTTTTGTGCATAACATTATATTAAGAATTGGAGTTGCTTTCATAAACCATATAAACAATGATTGATCCTATAGATTACAGACCCCCTGTACGTACCATGCTCAATAAGTAATCTAAAGCATTTCCTTGAGAGCAGTAATGTCTTAATTACAAGCCCAGACTGCTGACAAAACTGAAAAAACTCAAATGTTTAAGTAACTTGTGTTTGTCAAGTACTCACTTCTGAATTATTTTTTTACAGCCCTTAATAATTAACAATTCTCTTGTTTTGGAAGCAGTTTGTAATTTCATTATTTTTCTTCAAACTAGCATGGCTATCAAGGCAACTAATCTTACTGCTAACAGAAGCTTCTAAGGAAGACATAATGCAAATCCAACTTATTTGTGTTTTCGCTGAAGCAGACATGAAGGCTTATTTAAAAGTTCATTTTAGAATGATGCAATTCTGAAAAGGGAGGATTGTATTGGGCCCTTAGGGAAGGTGTAGAAGGTATCATAAAAGCAACAAACTATGGACAGATACTGACAACGTGGAGATCAAAATATTAATCCAAGTAGTATTTTTTGATCAATGCAAACGCCAACATAGTCATGGGGTTGTCACAATTTCCATCAGCAACCAGTGACCGAGCAAATACTATTTTTGGTATTTTCCAGCTCTGCCCCATAGACCTGGTATGTTATTTTGAATAAATATATCCATATTATTATATTGATGTCACAGCTGTAGTACTATCATATGCTTCATCACTATACCCAAAGATACTTCTAAAATAAATGCTAATTGCCCAATTCATTTGGAGAGGTTTGATTTTATTTTTGTCTTTTCTGTGAGAGAAACTGTACATACAAATAGTTTATCATAGTCTTACTTATGAAAAATACATAAAATGTTGGCTTACTTTAGCTGTTGAGGGGAAAAAAACCTCCCTGACAGTAAGTGGTGTCCTTGACATGACCTCTCAAGGTACTCTTGACTGTTTAGTGTGGATTTTAAATGGAATAAGTTCTGGGATACCAAAGCTGTAAACTTCATTTTATGATACAGATGTCAGGGCAATGAATGTCATGTTCCTGACAATGAAATGGCCTCAGCTTGCCACTCTCACTCATACTGGTAGCCCTTATGCCTCTGAGTAGTTGATCTGAAGTCTTTATTTTAAGGCTTCAGACAGTTAATCCCAGGCTTAATGTGATTTATTTGTGCTGTTTTCCCTTACCATGCCTGCAGTTTTTAAGTTCTGTACAAGGAGAAGAAATGCTGAAATCGGTACAGACCACCACCCAGGCAAAGGATCAGTATTTTAAAAAATGCATCTTTATTGGCCAAAACTGGTGGATTCCATGTAATTAATACAAAGACATTTAGTTGTTAGAAAATGAATAAATGAATGCGATCCCTGGCCTCACTGAGCAGTGCATTACAGCGTGTACATTTGAAAAGCTTCCACTTTCTCCACAGGGCTGTGTTGAGTTTCACAGCACTACAGGCCTCTGAAAAGGGATCCTCACAAAGCTGGGTCCTGCTTGCTGCTCACACACCCCTCCTGGCAGCGCCCGCCAGCCTATTCAATCCCTGGCACCGACTCGAGCAACCGCAGCTCCCCAGGCCCGGCATTCCCACCACGTATAATGGAGCACCAGCCAGCTCCTGCTCCCCAGCTCCTGTGACTGGAGGGGAAATGCCTTCACTCTTTTCTCTTTCCACCAGCTGCTACTTGTCCGCATAAACCTGTAGCCTCTTAGGAAATACGGTTATACTGAGTACTGAAGCTCAGTATTATATGCAGAAAAGAGCAATACAATGCATAAATTCAGTATAGAATCTTATTTTAGTTGCAAAGATGAAGTGACTTAAAAGGGGGGGATCAACCTCTGTCCTGTTCATTCACCATCGCCTGCTCAGTCTGCTCCCTCCTTGCTTTCTCTATTCAGTTCCTGTATTTTCAGTCTTGTAAAAGGGGAGTGGGGGGTGTGTGGGTGTGTGGGCATGTGTCAGTTTTTCACATTGAAGTTATTGTCAGCAGAGAGTATCTGTCACTTTTCCCAATTTTGGGAGCCAGCTCCTGGCTCGGCGTGGAGTGCCATGCTCCAACTTAGAGCCATAAAGCCAGGCCTGCTCTTCACCAGCTGTTCATTTTCAGCTTCGTTTCTCATTTTCATTAAAATGTCAGAAAATGTAGAGGCTAAGTAAGAAAAGTTATGATGAGAGAGTGTTGTTTTGAGTATGGAAATACTATAGTTGATGAGAAAAAAAAGCAAGAGAAGAAATCTTTCACCTTTATGCAATTATTTCTGGAACCTTAAAGGCCCACCACATCTTTCAGTCTATGCGTCTGTCAGCAGCAAGATAGCTTTTCTTCTACCACTCCGTGACTTTATGATTTATTGCTTGGTGACAGATAACCATTATCAATAATTTAATTGTCCCAGGATGTTCAAACTACACATTTGAATCTGGGATTTATGTTCATTTCCTCTTAATGTTCATGCTAATGACAAGTGCATGTGTTCTGACACACTATATTGTCTCCAAGTTGTTAGAGGAATATAAACTTCACGGCCTGGGTGCAATGGATCTGCGATGTATCAGGGGCTTTGCTATTCTGCTCTGTCACTGAAACTTTTCTTCGGTGAGTAAATGAGCTTGAGATTCACAGGGCTGTCTTGAGAATTGACTCACTAGTTTGCTTTAGGCTAACTGATCGCTTTGTGTGAAAACACGGTACCTCTTTCATTCCACACCTCCTAAAATGATCAAATGAGCTGCTGACGCTGGAGGTCAGATGTGAATCTCCCCAGGAGGCTGAACTAGATAATATGTTAGTTTAAGAATTTCATCTCATAATAAATTAGATGGTTGTTCCTTGCACATTTCCACCAAAATAATCTTTGTTTTACACATGGCAGCAGGATGACTGCGATGGAAACATGTAACGTGTTTCTTCAGCAGTGATATTCAAATTTCCTTGCGGGCTGATTGCAGAGCTTATTTCCAGAGTCAGAAGCTAACTGCTCCCCCACTGTAAATTGTGGTTTGTCTCTTCTTTAGCCACTTCAGCTTTGCCACGCACTGCTCAGTATCCAGAACAACAGAAGGAAGCAATGCTGCATCTTGGCCACTTCTCAATTCAGACAACCTAATCTGCTGTTCGGTGACCTGGCATGTGCCAGGACCAGTGTGTCTGCAGCTGTAGCCATTACAGTGGGAAGTTACACGGCACCTTTTCTGAAGGAATTCATTTTACCCGTTATTGTTCCCTCCCCTGGTTAAATAGAGATGTTCCTCAATGCTCAATATTTCGCTGCTTTGGCTATTGAAGCCAGCCAAAAGTCATCCATTTTCATGAATCTTTTTCTTGAGTGCAATTTTACACTCTAACGTGTGCTTTTCCTCCTATTGCCTAATTAATCAGTTCAGTAACACTCAAGACTTGCTGGGAAGGATTTCCATGGACAGCATCACCATGGCTTGTGTTTATTATCTTGACTTGTTTCTGTGCTATCTGCCAGACACCTTTCAGTTGGCAAGTTTCTCTCTCTTTTCCAGTTGTTGTCATTGGCAAGTTATGTGTTTTATCCTAGTCTACAAGGAGCACAGTACCCTTCAGCTGCTTGGTCGTTCTTCAACGATTGTAATCAATTCAATTCTACTTTGAACACAAATGTTTTCTTTCTGAAAGGTTCATAAACCACCATAAGGAAGCTTTGGCTTTGGCTACCAAATTACATGATATGGCCTAATCCTATCACCTTTGCAGTGCTCCAGTGGCACAAAACCATCTTCACTAATTTCATGTGTTTTCTTCCATCATTTGGGAATCCTGACATGGTGACAAGATACTAGTTGGCCAGTTGAAACCTTTGAGAGTATATTGGAGAAAGGCCAGAAGAATGACATTATACTAATGCTGAACCATGAAACAATAGGTCATAAACCATCATTTTTCACTCAACTTGCCATTGCGCCAGGATCCTGGAGTGTCTTTAAAGCTTCTCTACTCTTCATTAGGTGAGAATCTGCCTAGAAGATTTTGGGGGCAAAATTGTTCATTGCAACCTTGGTGGTAAGGTTTTGTACAGCCATGCTATGACACACCTTACTTCTCCAAGGGGCTTGGTGAATGCAGGAGAGCACCACAGACCACCTGTGATTCAGTGGGTGCCTCTGGCAGCAGAATTTTGCTTCAGTGGCTGAGCCTTGAACTGCACCTTCTAATACACTGATTAAATAGCTAGGATTTGTGTACTGCTTCTGAAAAAAAAAAGAGACTTTAATAAAAATTGTAATTAAAAAGTTACAGATGCTGATAAAATTAAAACCATATGATAATGGAATGGAAATGATTTAGTGTTGAAAAATGTTCGTTGATTCAGTAGTAGTTAAATTTCCAAATAACTTGTCTTGAACAAGCAAATAGTTTCAAGCATTTGGCTACGTGTCTTCTTTTAAAAAAATGTGAACACAGATCATGTTGCTGGTTCCCTCTACCACAGACTGGTAAAGGCTGTGCTACAAAATTAGTGCAGTAAACCACTCATCTTTCCAGTTGCCGCATTCTCTTCTCCAATCGACAGCCTTTTGGGGCCTCCTTGGCTCTTCAGCAAAAAGCACCAAGTGCAGTTCTGTTGCTCTAATGAAAAAATAACAACAATGTCTGGGAAGCCATAGAATGATGCAATAACCGTGCTGCTCTGCTTCCTTTAATGTGATGAAGCTTGCATATTTGCCTGGCCCCAGTGTTTTACTCCTGCCAGTATTGTACTGTAAAGAGACTTGGCAGAACACATTCAAAGGCCGTTCGTGGTTTTTCACTCAGCATTAAACCTTCCAATGACGGAAGGGTGGGGGAACCCATATTGGGACAAACAGACACTCAAAAAGTAAAAAAAAGGAGAAGGAGGCTGGTGGTAGATGGTCAGCAGTTTAGTAAACCTTGGTTATGGGACTGGGGTTGGTTAGGGCCAAGCTGAGACCTCCAGGAGGATGATACCACTGGGTCTTCTCTGCCCACTTTCCAGAGGGCAACCAGCCCAAAGGAAAAACAGCTCCTAATGTTCTGAGAGAAGAGGCCAGTGTTGCTTCAGTCTGAGAACAGAAGTCACACCATCCATGATAACTGCGCTTGGTCACAAGGGGTGCAATAGTGCACACACTCTAAGGTTGCCACTTTTTGTGCTATGTTTGCCCAGTATATGGAAAATTCCTGTCCCCACGGCTGCTGGTCTTGTTCTGCAGACCTTCATTGAACCCACTTACAGCTGACTTTCTTTTTTAATTACACCATTTGGAAAGCAGGCTACCTAGTCCTTACCCCTGCGTGAGGTTAGGCAGGAAAATATTCAAAGTGGAGCTGGAGCAACTCTTGGAGAGAAATATTCTGTGTGCACTTGCAGATGAGGGGCAAACTATGTTCAGAAGCAGAAGTTATGGTTAGAGTGATGCCTCCTTCCAACCCGTTCCACAACTGTCTGTGGTGGTGTGTCATGTAAAAGGAAAAATATTTGGAAAAGCGGACATCTGTGGGCCAGCCTTGGTATGCTTCCCAGAATGTAATGACTAGGTGAATGTTTTTCAGCAACTAAGGAATATAGGTGACTGCCAAGCACTGGATCTGATGTGGCGTGAAGAGGTACAAAACAAAAAGGAGTGATTTCTCTGGAGAAACTGAGGCCTAACTCTTTCCAAACTCAGCATTTAAAAAAACAGAAACAACAAATAAAACAAAACAAAATAACAAAAAAAACCCCAGAAGTCTTTTCAGTCACCCCGTGTTGCTTTTCAGATTTTTGCATATCTTTTAGACACATCCATTGCATGGACATGCTGGTTTTCAGCAGTCTTAGGGCTCTGCAGATACCAGCGCAGACTCATTATTGTTGACATTTCTAAATCAACGCAGTTATTGAGATCTATGTTATGATTTTAGTTCCACTAGCAATTACTGGTATCTAATTACCACTTAATCTCTTCTGAACTTTGTAGGAATGTGTAATAGAAACCACTTTAACTTTTGCTAGAACTGAATTTGAATCGTGTCTCCTCTCCTACATGACTGCCACATCCACACCCACCATCCCAAAGAAATGAAATATATTTCAGCTTTAAGAGGAAAATATTCGGTACTCCGCCACGTACATCCTTGCTCTGGGAGATGGGAAATGCAGGCTCAAGTGCTCCACAGCACCCTCGGGCACTCTGCAAGTATCAGAGTGTCTCCATCAGAGAAAGCCAATGTGAGAGATGACCCTCATGGCCTGGGAACAGCTATTCCATGCATAACATGGGCAAGCATTACAACCAGGACAAAATGCAGCTGTGATGCTGGGGCCTCAGAAAGTGTTAGCCAAAATGCTCAACTCTAGAAGTAGCTTTAGGGCTGTGAAGCATCTTTTTCCAACCTAAAGTAAGTGTCTATGTCCCTGAGAGGGCTGAGATAGAGCACAGAGCCTCTCCACAGAGCTTCCCAGTGCCACGGGTCCTGCTGGAGATCTGTAAGCACCCTGCAGTGCCAGGCAGGGGCTTGATAAGCAGCCTGGGCTCAGGGCTTCCACTGTGCATCTGGCGGGGTGTGCACTGGATGCACAGAGGCATATATTTTCATAGCAAATCTAAGTGGCAGTTTAGAAAGGCTGACCCAGCCAAAGAAAACCCTGGAAAACCCTGCCGAATGAAACAATAAAACTGTCTAAGAATTTAATCCAATGAGAAAGTTAGTAATTGTTAGAGGTCCACCAGATTTACATTTCTAAAATGAAACAGGCCAATGAAGTAACAAGCTCGTGCTTTTATAATCAACTACTAGCAGTTTTAAAAAGTAATAAGAATGTGGAGGAATTCAGTTGCAAAAAGTGGCTGCCACCTGCAGGTACCCCTTCAGGGTTTTAATCAATAAGGTGTGCAGAAAAATAGGTGAAATCTCACTTTGCTGTGGCAAGTAACACACTGTGTTAGCCAGTAGCAAGTGTGATTTGGGCAAACATGTCTTGAATAAGTGCAAACGAAATGGTGGTAAAACTGCTGAGCAAGAGCCAAAGGGGGCTGCAGGCTGTCTCTAGAGAGCTCACAACAGCTGAGGATGTGCTGCAAACCCAGCCTTCTGTGACAAGGAACAGCTCCCTTGGGCAGCTCAGGCAATAGGTAACAGCGCAAAAATCCAAAGACGAATTGTAGGATATCACTCCTGTCCAAGGAAAATCTAAAGGGAGGGGTGTGGAAGATACTCCCAGTGATTCCTCTGTCTGCCACTGATGTGCAGGTAGCCGACGTGCTCCAGCCCTGGGAGCACCGGGGCAGCACGACTGCGCTCACACACCCTGTTTCTCACTTTGCTCTTTGCTGCAGGGCCCATGCAAGTGCAGCTGAATCCTCAGCTGCAGGGAAAGGTGCTGGTCAGTCACAACACTGTGTGGAAGGAAGCAAGGTGAAAAGAAAGATTTATTAAGGAGGGATGTTGTTAAGAAGCAAAGAAAGATGATTTAGTTTCTTAGCTTGATAAATGCAGAATTTGGGATGGTGCATGGTAGGATGGCAACGCAGACTGTCAGGATCCAAAGGCAACCTCTCTTTTGGGGAATCTTTCCAGCCAATGAGGAGTATGAAACAGTGCTACTCAGGGAAAGGGCATGTGCTCTATACACCACATACTATCCTCATACTGCTCCCATTTCCATAAAGACTTGAATGTGTATGGCGATACAGATTACCTTCCTTGCTCTGCTATGAGAAGGTTGCTCCAAAAACACCTTACAGAAATTTTTCTTGCAGTGGGGAATCCCAGCACAATCTGTGAGTCAAATGCCCTTCTCGTGTCAGGGCATTCACTGAAGCTCATGGGCACTCAACCTCCAGCCTGCCCAGACCCCGCTGCAGTGAGGCCTTGAGTTTGCCAGCCCTGACAAGCCGCTTGTTACTGAGCCACGGGGGAAGCAAGAGGACTCGCAGAATGAAAATGTGCATTTAGCTCCATGGGCTGCCTTGCCTCCAGCTCAGACGATTTCCTTCTGTCTCAGTCTGATAACTGCACGGCCTCCCAAAACCACCTCAGATGGCTGCTGTCCTGCAGATCCCAACAGAAGCAGGGTGAAAGAAAGCTTACAAAAGGCTTGGTATCTCTCTGAGCAGGCTCAGTCTCTGGTAGATTAGCAATGCAAACAAACGAAGGCTTCTTGGAACTAGCCAGAGACTTTTGGCAAACCCATGTGTTTGTGACTGCTACCTTCATTGGAGATGACTGACACGACTGTGTCCTTTCCAGGCATTTTCAGCATTTCTGTATTATCAGCCACCTTGGCCAGGGCTGCGGAGTCCATCCAAGGGAGGACTGAGGCATGAGGCCTGCTTGAAGCAGGTCCATGGGTATGAACCTTAAAAAGTTGGATCTTCTGTATAAGAAATCATTATTCCTTGGCTGGTTTGTAAATGTTCATTGCAAAGTATCTAGTGCTGCTGCCAGACAGAATTACCTTAACTGGGACCTTATGGCTCAATCCATGGAGAGTCTCCCACATAAACACAGGCATGAATTGAAGTGCGTTTTTTTCTGGAGAGTGCTCCAAGTGGGCGCAGCCACCTCAGTCACAACCTTCTACAGGACAGTGGCTGTGACAGCATTGAAAAAGGTCTCACAGCTGAGTTCACTGAACTACAGGAGGCACAGCAGCTATTGAGAGTGTCTTCCTCAAGGGCTTCTTAAATAAAACCAGCAGTGTGTCAACTGTGCACTGCAAAAGGCCATCTGTTCCTCCCCAGATATCTGCACCCCAACCCACAGAGGCAGGTATTATAGGCTCCTGAAGGAGGGTCAACAAATGTTGAGGAGGAGGTTGATTTTCAACTCCAATAGTTTGCAGCCAGGTGGTTGTAGCCCTGTTACTGTCTGGAGAAAGGTGAACAGCAAAACCCTCTATGAGGGTTTGGCTCTTCCTGAAGTGCCCTCTTGATCTGATATCCTGGGATTCATAATCCCAGGGCTGGATCCACAAACCCCAAACTGCCTGGGAGTTCGTGGCTTGCCAGGCAGTTATTTTCATGCTCCGACTCACCAATCTGGTGTAAGACACTGCTATCTCAGCTGTCCTCGGGGAGAGTCTCAGCAGTAGAGGTCTCCTCTCTATGTGTAACCACAGCTTGACCCACTCCACCCAGGACCTGATGGGGTGACAGCTTTCCTAAGAAGACCGAGTGCTTGAGCCAACCACTTGGTAATACGTGGTTGTCTGGGGTTAGCAGCTAGTGAACAGATCAGTTGAGGACATCTGGGCTTTCACTGCTGTCCTGGGTAGTCCAACGTGCTGTTCACTTTCCCTATGGTTGGAGAACCTATTTTATGGGTGAGGTGCCTGGCTCCTCATCAGGAAAAGCCTGCGGGTGCAGGAAGGTACCCCCGCAGGTGCTGCATGGACAAGCTGCTCACCATGTCCCCACATTTCTTTCCTTGCTCAACTGGGGAAGAGGAAACATAGGCAAGAAAAGGTTGCCCCATTCTATGAAAACAGGCTGCCTTGCTTCAACCTGATGGAGAAGGTAAAGTCCAGTAACACTTCGCTGACCTTCTCTGCGCCCTGGGAAGCACCCATGTTCAGAGGTCTGGAAGGCCTCGCTCTGAAGAGAGGACCGTAACCCTGGCTGATGCCACCATGACTCTGGTGCAAGTGGAGAGCCTCTCTCCGGGAAAGGGCTGAGCCACTGTCTGGGCAAAGCACATGTTTAGACTATTGCTCTGAAAAGAGCAGGAGCACTTCAGACAGTGCCATAAGTACCATTATGGGCACTGCCTGGACGAGGCAGGCACAGCACTAAGATCTGCCCGGGCCCTGCCAGGGCTGCCTGCCGCTGGCGCACCCCTCGCTGGAGGAGCACATGGGAGCCGGCTGTGACCTTGCTTTGTGCTTGCGCTTATTCCCAGTATTTACCCTGGCAGCTGGAGCAGGTAACTTTATACCGTTTTGCTACTTTGTGGAAATGCCATGAGGTGACAGGCACCTGAATTTGTTGACAACTTTGAAGGAAACAATTTAATTATGCAAACCTGAATCTGATTCTGTCCTTATGCCCTGCCTGATGGCAGCTGTAGTCCTCCCCCGGGCACCTGAGGGTAGCTCCTGTCCCAGTCCCGCAAACACTTACTGGATGCTTAATACACAAATGAGGAAGGGTTGCAAAGCCAATGGGATAGCCAGCAGGATAGCCAACATTTATGTGTACAACCAAATGTGCAATTTGGCTCTGAGCAGTTTGTCATATTCTTGGCCTGTATTTAAAAAATAAGGAAAAAAAGATGAAAACCCACAAATCACGTTTAAGTTAGCAGAATGATTTATTAAAAAACACTGATGGATTTTTGAAGTACTGAAAGGGTTGAAATAGCCTGAATAGAATAAAAATTGACACAAATTTTTACCACAGTTCAAAAGGAACTTGAACAATTCTAATAAGAGTTTGCTTTAATGTTCATGCATGTCTTCACATCCTGCTTTTGGCAATGGCCAGAAAAGAACTACCGAAATACTGTGAGAAAAGCTGTTCTCATGTTATTTCTGGCCCTGCTGTAATGCATGAAATCAGGACATCTCATGAGAGAGACTGGTATTCAAGATTTTCAGTCTATTTTTCAGACAAAAAAGTGTGAATATATATCTAACCTTCTGGGTTTAGTCATGGCTAGATCTCAAAGCAACAAAAAAAGTATCTCTGAGGTCACAAGTCAAATAGTCACAACACAGAAGAAAAGATAATAGTTATATTCAAATAACTTGGAGGAAAAAAAACCCTGCAAAGCCAATATTCACTTGACATGCTAAGGTGGATGTCTTCTCATTCTTAAAATAACCCTTAATATCATGGGGGAATTTCTGAAGCTTATTCATAGGGTGGATGGGTGTTATGATTAAACCTAAAGTACTTGAAGACACCAGCAAGTATCGTAGGACTGGTACCACGTATGTACATGGCTCTAATCTGTGTAAAATACATTTTTGATAAACACCTTCAGGATCCAAAGAAATGAGGGCTCTGTGCACTATATGGTTTCTGGTGCCCTTGCCAACTCCGAATAAATACGCTGTGTGTGTAGCCAAGGTCTTGGAGAATTAGTTCCTGAAAACTACTTTAGAACCAGAAGGAATTAATGAAGATGTGCCAGCTATTTCCTTCACTGGCTTGCATGCCTCAGCCTCACCAATAATAAATAGTAACAGTTTGTACATGAGTTATGCTGCTACACCTCATGTTTTGCACCCTGCAGAACCCATCTATTCTGTACACAAGGAGGACAACACAGACAGCGTATGAGTTTGTTGCCTCTCCTTGGGTATTGACATTCAAGGCTGGCAATAGCTACGAAAGCCAAACTGCATTTTGAGTCTTTGGCTTCAGGCTCTGCTAGAGTAGCATTTGTGTATTTTAAAACTGTTTACAGAGCTTTAACTTCAGTTCTACTAAAAAGGAGATAATACAGCCATCAGCAGCAGTTAAACAGATTAATACGATCTGCCTGACTTTTTAATCTGCTTGAATAAACATTTATATTTATTATTGTTGGAAAACTTTAAGAAATCTTCTAAGTCATTAGAGATTTATAAATTATCAATTTTGTAAAAGCTAGAGCAACTAGGGAGATGTTTTTATATGACTGCAAGCAATAAGGATGCAGATTTTCAAACTCAGGCCAAAAGCATTAGTCACGAGTCATCTTTAGAAAATCTTTCTACAACGTTATTTTATCCTCAGACTTTCTCAGTCTTCCTCTGCGGGAAACCAAGCTGCTGCTGGGTGACTCCTGAGCAGAGCTGGAGGGAGCAGGATCCCGGAGGGAGCTCTCCCCGGGCTGCTCCAGGTGCCTGACCCTGTACAGCTTTTACAGAAACTGGCATTAACTTTGGGGTTTTCCTTCAAGACACAAAATCCCCTCAATTACATCGGTGTTGCCAAGGCAACAGGCTCTGACTCTGCCTGTCCTCTCCAGGACCTGACATCTAGCAGGGGAGCTTCTAGACAGAAACTCATCAAAACCCTGACTCAACCACACAAGGTTTTATGCCGTGCAAGTAGCCAAGAGGCTGAGGATATTTCGGAGTTTTTCTTATGCAATAACTGGAGGCCCATCAAACTGAAGCATGTTATGACTACTTCTCCCTGTTTAAAAACCTAAAAGTCAGTCTGAATCTTGTATCCTCTCTGTCTTGTCTCCAGAAAACGCCTCGGATTTGGGGTTGAAAGTGAATACGCTCTGGGCTGACGTGTTGGGAGCTGCTACGCCGCGCAGAGCTTTGTCAGTGCAAAGGAAAGAGGAAACGTTTCTGCTGGTATTATTAACATGTCAGTAGCACTGATAGATTCCAACTGAGATCAAGCCCTCTTGTATTAGCCATGTGCCAAAAGCAGAGTAGGAAGCAGAGAAAGGGGAGAAAGCATTATTATTCCTGTGTTACAGCTGCAGAAGAGAGGCACGGGGATTGTGAAATCCTCGAGGTCACACAAAACCGTGTGTGGCTCAAGTGGGGAACAGAGGCAGCCCCTTGCAGCTGCCACTTCCATCCCCTCAGCCCACGCACTTCTCCCCACCTTGCTGGTTTAGTTCACATTTTTGGGTATTTGGGGATGCTCGAGAGCTGGGGCTGGTAGAGTAAGTCCCCGGGGACAGGTCCAAGGCAGACGCCACATGAATCAGTGTCCCTGTGCATTGCTGCATCGCCTTCACTCACACATCCTCTTCTCTCCCTGCCCAGAAAAGTCAGACTTAAGCAAATATTCCTCATGGTTTGAACCATGCAGATAATTATTTAAAATGCTGGATTGACCTCTATATCTGTAATACTGAAGAATATTGGCGGCAAAAATACCTGACCTTATGCTTTCCAGCAGTGCTAGATGGAAAACCAGGAATAAATAGTAGAGAATTCAATAACACAGCGTGCAGTGTTTATTTTTGCACAGGTGGCTGAAGAAAAATTAGAATTATCACTATTATTGTTATCAACTGTTCCACATTTTTCCTTAACTTTTCAAAGCAGTGATTTCTGCAATGTGGCCTGTAACCATTAAGGTTAAATCCAGACAAATCCACATTAATGTTTTCAAATGTAGAGCAGACATCAGCCATCTGAGATGCTACAATAAATGGGACTGAATCGTTCCCTGACCAGTAGAGGCACTGAAGATGTGAAATTCCTGAGGTAATATTAAATACAGATTTTAAAACTCAGTTAAGAGAAACATGGTTATAAAAAGAATAAGAAGTATATTACAGTAAAATTATCTATGTTGATTATATTGATACATTCCCGTATAATTAGGAATATCAGCCTTTTTTGGGGATGTTTCAACTCCTTTTCGCACAGAAAAAAGGGTCCATGAACATATGTAAGGCTTGAGTCTCTGGCTTTGCATTCCTTGGGGTTAAGCAAGAATGAACAGCAAAGGAGGGATGGTGCAGACTGGTACAACCCACACAGCTTGACTCAAAGGAGGGCAGAGAACTAGAGAAACCAGGTGGGCCTTAAGAGCCAGGAGTGGGGTCATGGGTGAGACACACAAAGGAGACACACGAGGAGGACAGCTCATGCACACAATTGAAACCGAATAGCCAACAGGCCTCGTCTTGAGCCACTGACTCTGTCCCAGACCAAACTACACAGCTTCTCCTGCTAACCACGCTTCTCCCTAATTAGCACCGCGTTACACACCATTGTCATTCCCATTAAAAGTATCCAGCTCCTCTCTGGAGCCCTTTTTGCTTTTGTGTCTGGTCACAGAGTACCAACAGAGCTTAAGTTAAGGGGCACTGGGAAAAAAGAGCTCCTGCAAACACCACAGCCCTCCTATTCCTGCCTGTGCCCACTGCATGCAGCAGCCGAAGCGCAGCAGAGACCCTATGGAAGGTTCTTTGTTTTACATGGCCCAGGGGATGGAAATCTAAAAAAGTGCAATTAAAAATGGAGGTGGAACAGAGCGGCAAGAAAAAATAAAAGCCCCTGAGCACCGCTCAGGATCTTGTTTTTCTGACTCTTTGCAGGGGTGGGGGCATTCAGATGGAAGTAGAAAGAACTGAGATCTAGTCCTTGGTTAGAGATCTTATGTTCTTGTTTATTAATTCTTAGGACAAAACACATCAAAAAGATGCAGAACAGAACCATGTCCGCCACCCTTCTAGATGAAGCAACAGCTATGCTATGCACTGGGGTTTTTTTTTTGGTCTGTGGTTCATCTGGGGCTTTTACTGCTACTAACCCCACTGCTCTTCCCAGAGTTTGAGGGTGTCACCAGGGATGCCACCCCATGGGGCCCCCTGCTTCTTAGCAGAAATGGGACAGCACTGCCTGCTGCTGCTCCAAAGAAGCACCTGTCCCCTCCCCATGTTTGATAGCCCAGCTGCCTGCCTCCAGCGTGGCCTTGGTCCGCCCACGCCTGACAGCCATGTGTAAGGCTGAGTTCCAGGCACAGCTTCATGGTTAACCTCTTTGGCAGCTGAAGCCCCCTGACCACTTCCCCTTGCCATGCCACAACCCAGGCTCTGGGTTTTATTGCTGAGCTGAGCTAGAAGCCAGATGAGAAAATATTATGCGTCATAGCACCTGAGTCCTCTCCACAACCTCAGCCTACTCTTCTAAACACAAATAGCATGCAGCCCTTCCTGTTTTGTGGAAGACAAGAACTGAAGCTTCATACGAGGTCATCTCCTGCATTTGTACTGTCTGGTGCAATTCTTGTTTTCAGCTTTCTCATCAGGCGAAGGCTGGTCCACCTTTCTGCGGCATGCAGCGGCCTGCAGACAGCACACTCTCTTAATGAACACCTTTTCTGGGTGTAAATGGTAAGGAAATATCTGAGGTATGCGGAGTGCTACACTGGTGCTACAGTCTAAAATTTTGTCTCAGTCTAGTCTTGCTTGACCTGGAAGTGAAACCAGGGTTTGGCTAATGGTCACATCTTGCCAGGCTTCAGGATGCCCTCTTGACAACCTCCCCATTTCACCCTCTAGTTGTTGCCCTCCTTGCTCCCCACAGCCTTTGGCCCTGCTGTATGACAGTGTTACCTGCTGCAGCACCACCAGCCACAGCACCACCAGCAAAGCTGCTTTAGGGGTGGTCACACACGATGTTGGTATATTTGCTACCTGCAGACATGTTTCCATTTCAGCACACCCTCTTGCCAATTCCTTCAAACCAAATACCCATAAAGAAGAAAAATAAACTCAGATTTTATCTTTCAAGTGCTCCTTCACTGCTGTTGAGAAACCTTCCAAAGCTCATTTTTTCACAGCTCTTTGCATGCAGAAAAGCCTGTAATTAGGTGGCAACTTCAGAGCCTAACTTTGCTTTCTAGTAGACCAATGTAGTTATCACCTCCCTTAGGTGACGTATGCCAGTATGATGACCCCACTGCTCCCAGCAATGGAGCACCGAGCCCCCCTTGCTCTAAGCCAGTGGCTATTCTAGGCATTGGTCCTGTGAAATGGTCAAGGGAGGCAGTTCTTCCTCCCTTAGGATCATATTTAACAAAACTCCATGTAACGAGATTTAACCTCACCCTACTTTATTTCACCCCAGCGTTTCGGGGGCTGCTAGGCTGAGCAGGAAAAGCCCCTGCTAAGACTGTGGCTCTGCCAGCTCTGGCTGCCCGCAGAAGCAAAGCAAACCCCTTAAGGCACCATTTCAGCCAACTTGGTTAAGCAGGTTCATCCTTGTCTACATGTCCCTCAGACTTTGCTCAGTGCTCACCCAGCTGCGTCCATGGATGGCAACAGGTCTCTGCAGCTGCTTTCCTGCAAATGTGGCTATTTTGCAGTGTAGATAACACCTCATTTTGCATAATTCTAAACAATTTCTCACCTACCTGACTTCTCAGGCCCTTAGACATACACGGTCATAATTATTTAGCCACCCAGCATGCCATAGTGCAGAGTGTACCAGGGACGTGAGGAAATTCTTTGAATTTCAAACATATATGTTTACTGTGAAGGAATCTGCAGCTGGAAGAAGGAGCTGTGAGAATGCAACGCCAAGGAAATGTTTGCTGAAAGCATTTAAAAAATAACCGGAGCAAGAAGCAAAGGACAAAAGCAACATTTTGCTGGGAGTGTAAACCAGAAGCAGGGACTGTATTTAGGAATGTAGACGGTGCTCTACCAAACTGGTTTTGGATTGCCCCCTGCTCCTGGCTAGGGAAGGGGGAGCAGGCAGAGCCACGCTCCAGCCTGCCCCAGGGGTGCCAGCCGGGCTCTGCAAGGCAGTCGCCCACCATGGGCAGCCAGGCTGGGGCTGCAGCCCCTCCACCGGCAGGAGCTGGGCTGGCGCTGGGAAGCTCCATCTCTTGCAGCCTTGGGAGCAAATTCTCGCCTCAGCCGGACAGCGCAGTTGATTTTTTCCTGGCTTCTCCAGTGAGATAGATTAGGCACCAGAGCACCACTTTTAGGCTCTTTCTGCCCGATAGCCCTTGGAAAGCTCCTTGCTGCCACTTTCTGGCATGCCAGCCTGGCCTGGCCTGTCTGATGCTGGGCACACAGGCAAGGGTTGGGAAAGCGGTGTTGCAAGGACCAGCAAGAAGCTTCTTGCAGCTTGAGCCCCACGTGCCCCAGCTTCCCCTGCACCCCAGCCTTCCACCCTGCTGCAGGATACGTGGGAGCCCCGGTGCTCCCATCAGCTGGCACTGCACCATCCTCAGGGGAGCCGGCTGCGGGCTGTGGTATGCAGCCAGCAGCTATTGACTTACTTTTCCGTGCATGGCCGGGTACGAAACCTTAATTAAAAACATGAAGCCCACAATTTGTATCACATTCGCAATGTTAAACAAGCTCTGGAAATAGAAACCCTGTTTTCATTTAAGCTTTTCAACTGTGATCTAAGTAATAAAATATGGAGGGGGCGGGCGTGTGTGAGATTTACATGTGATGATTTGGGAGATCTCGCTGCTTTAGAGGCTTGTAAGGCGCCGCAGTGCCAACTGCTCCTGCCGCTGCCTTGCCATGCTTGGCAGCGCCTGCCCCACACAGACTTCTGGTTTTTCCAGAGCCGCTTTCCAAATGCTGATTTTTGCCCTCAGCTCTTGTTGCTGTGATTGATTCTGGGTGCGGGTGTGGGATCTGCCAGGCCCTCAGCAACCTGCTGCCCTGGCTGCCCATGCGCTGCCTGGCTTTGGGCAGACAGGCAGGCTGGTAGCACATACCCCCATTGCTCCTGGGGAGCACGGATGTCTTTGAGGACAGCTACATAACCTGCAAGTGCAGACAATGATCCCCTGAGCCCATGCCCAAGCGTCATCATCATAAGACATGGGGGAGGAGTATCTTTGCCTTCCACGTTCCTCCTGAGCCACCATGGAGGGAATGAGCATCCATTCCACCACAGCAGCCAGGCAGGCAGGAGGGGGGTCTTTAAGGGCACCTGCTCTTTGCCCTGCCAGTGCAGGGGCCAACCCTGCTCCAGTGGCTGCTTCAGCCTGCACGGCCCACAGAAACTGCTGTGCCCCATCCGTTCCTCCCCTCGGGAGCTGGGGGCCAGAGCCTGCGCCTGCCCTGCCAGCGGGATCAGTCCTGTGGTGCCAGAGGGCCTGGGAGAGGGTCATGGAGGACAACAGGTCAAATACTTGTATGAGGCCGCAAACGGTTAAGATCACCTTTCCGTTCCACTGGAGTGTGCAGGAGCACTCAGGAGCTTGTTTCTGATCAAGCCTGTCACTTTCTCAGGCTCCTTTTGCTGTAATATGATTATAGCAATACTTCCCAGGCCATAAACAGTTCAGCTGGGCATGGCAATGATTGGAGCTGCGTGTTTTGCAGCAAGCCCCTAATAAGCGCGTTAGCACAGGTTAAGAGGAGGCATTCGTCCCCCAGTGTCCTCATGTGCCCTACTTTCCCCCGCAGCTGTTTCCGAGTGCTCTGGCCAGGGCGCGGACTGCGGGGGAGCCTTGAACAGGGCTTTGCCCAAAGGCCCGTGGGAGCATGGGGCGCATGGGCTGCGCAGAGCACTCCGTGGTCATTTACACCCCTTTCTATCCTTTGTTTTCTCAGCTGGGGACTGGCAGCAAGCTGTTTGTGGGGTTTTTCTCCTGCCCTGGGGATAGCGATTTTTCTCCCTGAACGATGGAGCATCTTCAGCACGTTGCCCTTCCCCGACCTCCCTCCTGGTTCCCTTCAGCAACCGGAGAAATTACAATGGGGCTGATGATCCCCGATGCCTGGGTGCCTCTCTTCCAGGGACCCCCTTCCCCAACGCGTGTGGCTGTATGATGTCGCAGGCAGCGGCCGTGACGTCAGGCGCCTGTGACGGAGGGGTGTAAGGAGGTCGCAGAAAGCACCCCGCGGCGGGACAAAAACGCTGCGGCAGACCCCGGGAATGGGGGGACGCGGCGGCCGGGGTGGTGGTGGTGGGGTGTATGCCCAGGGGCAGGAGCCGCCGCCGCCCCCGCTGCAGCAGGTACCTGACCCCGCCGCGGCCCCGGGGCCGGGAATGCGGCGGTCCCCAGCCCCCCCGAACCCGCCGCTCCGGCGCCGAGGGCCGCCGCGAGCAGCGTACCCCCTCCGCGGTGCCTTCCGCGGCCCGGGAGGGCGGGACGGGACGAGGCCAGGCTGATGGAGAGGGGAAGGGGTAAAGCGGTAGCGGCTGTGCAGGCTCAGGTCCTTTGGGGTCACGTTTGCGGGGACAAGGACGAGGACGGGGAGCCCACGGGAACGCGAGGTGCCATGCAGGGCGCGGGGGGTGCGCGCACGGGGGGTGCGCGCCGCGCACGTCCCGCCGGGCCCGCGGGGGCAGACGGCTGCTCCCCGTCCACCCGCGGCGGTCAAATAACGTCTGAATTACATCCTTGTAAATATTGACTGTGGCCATCTCCTTCGTTTCTGCGCACAGTAACCGAAATGTTAAACCCGGCGGAGCCGGGGCCGGGCTGGCTGCGCCGCCGGGCGGCGGGGGGTGCCGAGCGGCGGGGCAGGGGGAGCCGGGGGGGGCGCCGGGGCACATCCGTGGGAGCGGGTCGGGGGCGCCCGCAGACCTCCCCGGCGCCCGAGCATCGCCACTCCGCGGGAGCGCGCCCCCGCCCCGAGGATGCTAAAGGGAGCGGGACTGCCCCCCGGCCCGGGCCGCCGCCCCCTCGGCTGCCCCTCGCCGGGGTCCCCCCGCCCCGCCACGCACCGCCCCCCGGCGCCGCGTCGCCCGGGCCGGGGCCCTGCCCTTGCCGGGGCTGCCGGGGTCCCCTAGCCGGCGGTGCCCCCCCCGCCCGCGCCGGGGATGGGCAGCGGCGGTCCCGGCAGTGTGAGTGGCTGCGCGGCGGCTGTGCCTCCGGGCGCCGGCTCGGCGCATTTGGTGGTCGTTAAAAACAATTTGTTTCCCTCCCCGTTTGGGGAGGGGGAAGGGGAAAATCATTCCGGGGGAGGGGAGGGGAAGGGGAAAAAAAAAGGCGGGGGGGGGGAGAGAGAGACAGAGAGACACACACACCAAACCCAACAGAAAAACCCCGTTCCGACTATTGCGACACGGAGCGAGGAGCGCGCCGGAGGCTGGCGGCGAGGTGCGAGTGGGAGCGGACCGGGCCGCGGGAGCGGACCGGACTTGGGTGGGGGGGCCGTGGGAGCGGGCCGGGACGTGGGAGGGGCCGGCTGCCCCCCGTGGGTGGGCAGGCGGCGCCCGGTGCCTCCGCGCTGCCCCCCCCCCGCCGGTCGCGCCGGGCGGGTCTCGGCGGTTCGGCGCGGCTGCCCCGTGACCGCTGCCGCCTCCCCGCAGCGCAGAGCGAGCTCCCGCACCTCGGAGCCGGCGGCCAGCCCGACGGTGGCCCCCAGCCCCCGCACCATGAACACCATCGTCTTCAGCAAGCTCAGCGGCCAGGTGCTTTTCGAGGAGGACGCCAAGGAGCGGGAGCGGAGCGGCCGGCCCTACGTGGGGGTGGTGGAGGGGCCGCACCACGCCGAGGTGCTGCTCCCCGACAGCCCGTCCATCAAGGAGAGCCTCAGCCTGCGCAACCGGCGGACGGGGTATGCCCTGCGCTCCGCGCCGCGCACCGGCTCCGGGGGCCGGTGCTCCCCTGCGCGCCGCTCCTGGCCGCCGCGCAGCCGGTTTGGGGTGGCGAGAAGGGTTCCGAGATGGGTCCTCCTCCAGAGCCCGGGTCCGTACTCTCCGCGACTCTCTTCCCACAGCTACGGTGGGAAATTCCGGTGATAGGTGATGGAGAGGCGTCCGATTGGGCTGAGATGTGCCAG
Organism: Phalacrocorax aristotelis; assembly: GCF_949628215.1. Taxonomy (NCBI): domain Eukaryota; kingdom Metazoa; phylum Chordata; class Aves; order Suliformes; family Phalacrocoracidae; genus Phalacrocorax; species Phalacrocorax aristotelis. The sequence continues at coordinate 18,303,368 of NC_134277.1, forward strand.
ACGGAGCGCTCCTGCCCTGCGGGGTTCGACGTCCCCCCTCGCAGCCTCCCGACAAAAACAAACGGGAAACCGGGGCTCGCCAGGTTTGGTCGAGCGCACCGTGTAATCGAAGCCCCCAAAACAGAGGCGCAAGGCGGGACGCGTGAGACCTGCGGGCCGGGGCGGCGGCAGGGCCGGGGCAGCCCCCGGCACTTCTCCCGCCGTCCCGGCTGGTTTGCACCGCGCTGAACGGGCGGACGGGAAGGGGCTGCGTTGTCCGTGCATCTCCTGGGATGGGATTTAAAACGGAGTAGGTCGCTGCCAGTCCAGGGCTGGGCAGGGTGATGTTTGGATCGGTTTTGCTAACAAGGCAGCTGAGGCTAAGCCATCTGTGGCTGATTTTTTTTTTGTTGTTGTTGTGCTGGAACAGGTGAAATAGGAGGTGATGAGGGGACGTGTTAGCTCCGGCGGGTTGTCAGCGTTAGCCCTAAGTGTTGAACTGGCGAGCGCAGACCAGACATCATTACGGGTCAGCTTTACAAAGTAAAGACTAAGGAACGCAGTCAGGAGGCACCGAAACCGAAAAATCCCGCGGAGCTCTTTTTACTGCCGAATTTCCACCTTAACGATTGCATCAGCTCGTACTTTAACGGCGGTGCTGGTTGGTGGTTCGCAGGTTATGTTTCATCGAAATGTTATTAGCAGCCGATCGCGGCGGAGCTGGGCTGCCGAGGGAGCCCTGGTCGAGGCAGCGCCGGCGGCGGCACGGCCCGGCTCGGCTCGGCATGGCACGGCTTGGCCCGGCCCGGCCCGGCTCAGCTCAGCTCAGCTCGGCCCGGCCCGGCTCGGCGCGGCGCGGCCCCGTGGCGCCCTCTGCCGCCGCCGCCGCCGGAGCTTCCCCGCCGCCCCCAGCTCGTCTCTGGGTTTTCCGATTCCCCCGGTATTTTTCACTCTCTTTTTGTTTTCGACAGCTTTTTACAAACAAACACCTTTTCCTTTTATTTATATATATATATATATATATTTTTTTTTACGGGAGTTGATTCTCATCCGTCCGGTCTCACCTCTTTCCCCCAGGAGACGCGGGGCCTGGGGGGCTGTTCGGAGGCGCTGGGAGGGGGACGCCTGCTCCCCCGGCTCCGAGCAGGGAGGTGACCCAGGCGGTGCTCGATGCCGCCGGTATCTCTGAATATAACCGGGAAATTAATTCGGGCGGGGACAGGCTCGGCTGGCGCCGGGGGCAGCCCGCACCGCAGCCCTCCTCTCCCGGCTGCGCCGCGCTGGGGTGCGCGGCCGGGGCCGTGCCAGGCGGGATCGGGCCCCTCGGGAAAGCCCCCCCTCCCCGCGGTGAACAGACCGACCGCACGCACGGCAGATGCTGAGCACCGAAAGCATCGGGACGCGCAAACTCCGCACCGGCGGAGCCCTGACCCCGCTGAAATCCCCGCGGTGGACACGCCCGGGCCCGCAGCGGCATCACGGCCGAGGCCTCCCCTCCCAGTCCGCTCCCCCAGACCCCAACCGCGGGGTTCGGGGGAGCGGCGGCATCCCCTTCTCCTGAGCAGCCGGCCCGGGTTGGGGGCGCAGCCGTGGAAAGTCCCCGAGCACCCCGCGGCTCGGCGGCTCGGCTCCCCCCCGGGCAGGGCCAGACGCTGGCAGGGCGCACCCCGGGGTCGGGGCACCCCCCCGGGCAGGGTCCCCCCGGGCAGGGTCTCCCCGGGCAGGGCGCTCCGCGGGTGAGCGCGCACCCATGGGCGTCTCCCGCACCGCAGCGGCGGCGGGGAGGGGGAGCTCGGCGCCGCACCCGGGGCCGGGGTGGGGGTACCGTGGAGGTGCCCGCGGCCCCGGCCGCAGGCCTGAGCGCCCCTTCTCCGCGGCAGGGCGCGGCAGAGCGGCGGGAAGGTGCGGCACAAGCGGCAGGCGCTGCAGGACATGGCGCGGCCGCTCAAACAGTGGCTCTACAAGCACCGCGACAACCCCTACCCCACCAAGACCGAGAAGATTCTGCTGGCCCTCGGCTCCCAGATGACCCTGGTGCAGGTAAGGGACCCCCCTGCCCCCACCTCCGGCGGCTGCACTGCGGCGTTTCACGGCGGGGAGGGACAGGGACAGCCAAAGCCCCCCTGCGCGCTGTGCAAGGGGCAGCACTGGGCATCAGGGGAGGCATCAGTGCAGCCAGCAAGGCCAGGGCTCCAGTGGTCATCCTTCCCTCCACCCTCCCCAGGGCTCCCCCTCCAGCAGGCCTGTATCCCCCAAACAGGAATTCCACACATCTGGGCTATCCTGGCAATTGGCAAAAGGCGTGTGCTTTGCCTTCTAGCAAAAGATGCCTCCATCCTTTAATCTCATTCATAAATACAGTGGAAATATTTTTGCTTGGTCTTGAAAAATTTTCAGGTAAAAAAAATTAGTAGGAGGTTTCAGCACAGAATGGGAATTGTTGAGGAAGTTGTAGGGAGCTACTCTTTTCCCTTCTGAAAATGGGCTGGAATGGAAACAGTTATATTGTTCTGATAATAATCCTCACCTGTTGCACAGACGTTAGTGGCACCATACACACTGTGTGCCGCGACTTCGCGTGTGGTGACTGTGCTTCGCAGTCTTGCAGGAATTATCATTATATTGTAATTAGACATGGGGAGTAATTGGTTTGCTCTCAGGTAAAACTTCCCTGAAATGACTGGCAGTTGTGTTGCAGTAAGAAATATAAAGTTGGCTGCAAATGTTGATAAATCTTACTTCTTTGTTCTCTTTGCCATCTGGCACTCTACTGAAATATGTGGTTAAATGCTATCGGTTGCTGAGTGATGCTATCTCAAGTCTGGATGCTGCTAAGATTTATGCATTGTGAATAATTTAATTTCCTTACTGGGAGCTACTGCTAGGTGCATAAAATGAAACACATGTGTGTGCAGGATCGGGTCCTCAGCACTCTGCCTAACACCTTATGTGTCACTTTGAAAGGACATGAAGACTTCAAAATAGCATGAAGTATTAGAAAAGGAAGGTGGCAATTCAGCATTATTATTTTGAGTACTCCATCAAAAAAAAGCCAATGCTGTGAACTTCAATCCTAGTAACAGCAAAATGGGAAACTTTTACACTTTAGTACCTCACTGTGAAACTATTGCACTAGAAAAAACACTATAGCTTTGACAAAAATAATATTAATGTCTCAGAAAATGCCAGTTATAACTGGAAGACACAGTTAAAACAACTTTTCTTGCTTTTAAAAAATATACATGAAAGGTTTGCTCAGACTTTTAAAAATACGATTACATAAACACTCTCCATTCAATGCTGCAATTCAATAGGAGTAGGTTATTGGACTATGGCTTTTAGAATGTTCCTGTGTTTTTACATGAGATTTAAAACATAGATCCAGAATGCATATTGGGAGACTTCTGCAGTAATGACATCTTGAGTTCTTCTCCTGTTCTTTTATAAATGCCTCAGAATGAACAGACAAGGGAAAAAAACTGGTGGGTTTTTGCAGTATTTCTCTTGTGGCACCTTTGATAAATCCTTTGATAAATGTGCTGTGTTAGCCTCTATAAAAGCATCAAGTGAGCCACGGCCACTGCTCCGTAGAGTTTTACGATGTATGTAAGGCGTAGAATAAAATTAAAAAGAATCATCTCTGTACCCCCATGACTCCAATGGATTTACGCTGACGCTGAATTTGACCAGCCTTATTTCTATGAACTGTAATATTTGAAAGAGCTGTGCAAACCAGCACATCTATCTTCATTTACAGAAGCACACCATCAAAAAGAAACCCCAGATGTTTCTTCCATCATTTGGGTGCAATGCTCTTTTAATCCAGGAATATGATAGCGTATGTATGAGAGGTAAATACATATGTCTGGCACCAGCAGTAATTCCTGAGCCTGGAAGAACAAAACAACACACGCCCCACATCTACTTTTTGGATGCCCAGAAAGAACAAGACTGTAATCCAGATCAAAATTCTTGTTCTCTGAGAGTGAGGGAGAAAGCGCCAGGCTGTGATCTCAGTCACACTGGGTACATCTGAAATAGCCTCCCCAAAGGCTGTGCTCATTCAGCTGAGTGGTATAACTGAGAGCAGGCTCGGGACTGGGTATCTGTTGGAAAGCTTTGCTTCTCTCCCAGGAGGGGCACTTTGCAAAAGCACCAACCAGGGTCTCGTGTGATTGCTTTTCTAATTTAGCAAGACCAGACATTGTTGGGGAACAAGGAATCTGTATGATGTTTTCTCTGGGTTACATGCCTTCATGTTCACTGACCTGTCTCATATTCTTGGTGCTGTCCCGTGGTGTTTGCTCTTGGTGGGACCATACACTTGCCCCACAGCTTTCCAATCCTGTGGAGGCTGTTGTCTGCTGACAGCTATTACCTCATCCCAGCATCCCTTGTGTGCTGACACCTTGTCATTTGAAGCCCTAGGGAAGATAAAAGATACTGTTGAAAATCCCTTTGAGTTTCCGCCAAAATGCTGTTTAGGGAATGAGTGGTTGGGGTTTTTTGTTTTTCACCTGACTGCCGACCTTGGAAAAGCTCTTCAGCAGCTGCTTGGAAGATGATGTTGGTCACAGTGATATTGATAGTATGGCTGTTAACTCTTCTCCTTGTGCTTTTCTTTCATCTAATGAACCTTATTCCAGTATGTACCCTCTATCCAAAGGAGCTTTTGCTGGGCTGTGGCATAGTTGTAACCCGTCTTCTGTGAGACAAGGAGGTGAACATCCAGCCCTGTTTTCTACTGTTATTATTAGGACAGTATCTGCATGTCAAATCTTCCACTATTTTGTTTTCATGTTTTGCTGTCACCCAGTTGGCTGATTTTAAATTAATTTATTCTACCTCACTAATACTTTCACTTAATCTCCTGTTCCCGGGTGCAGTGGGACAGCAAGGGGATGTTCCAGTTGCGTGTCCAAGAGTAGTGAAGGAAAGTCAAACTCTTTCAAGGAGGTAGGATTTCACAGGAATCATAAATCATCTTCTTTCTTAATGAGTGGTGGCAAAACCTGGGGCAAATTCTGGGCTGCCTTATTCCTGAGCAGGCCAACAAGGTCTTCAGGAGTCCTCAAGGCAAATGTTATTGCAGCTTTCAGTCCAACAGTCCTAAGTTTTTTACTTCCCCAACTGCCAAAGCAGGAAACCAAAAAGCAATATAGTTTGAAAAGGCATTTTATGTTTTACTTCAATTAGATTCCAATTCAGAATCCAATAATTTGTCCTATTAATATGCTACATTTTCATGTGTATTATTACCACAGTGCTTGATTAATTTGATTTTAAATTTTGGTTTAGATGTTCTTGTGAAATAAAAAAGAAAAATGGCAGTATATTGCTTCCAGAAAGAAATATGAATGGCCATATTGTTGAAGAGAAGTTTTTTGCAATACTAGAATTAATATATAGGTCATGTGCTGCTATGGATTTAATAGTATTCAGATCCATAAAGGCATATCTGGATTACTGGAGGAGGAGAATCGCTTGATTTCTGTTCCCTTTCTGATATTTTGGCCACTCTTAAGCAGTGAAGCAGAACGAATTACAATAAAATTCAAGAGTCTCTTCAGAAGCAAAGCCAGAGGGTCAATATTTCATGATGCCGATGTAAGTACCTGATGCTCTTTGGGAATGACTGAGCTGCTGTAAAATATGAATGCTGGAAAGCACATCTATCATCGTTCTCCTTGGGTTTTGTCTTTTTACTTCTTGAAGAACTGCATGATTGTTACTTTACAAAAATAGTGAGTTTCGTCATGTGTTTTTTTTCAAGACAGTTAGTTCTTTGGGAAGTTTCTGAGACAAAGATTTTCCCACTGGCTTGTATGTAAATCATTGTGTTGTGTTTTTTTATTATTTTTGGAGATCACAGTAGTGTAACCTGGGGCTGTCATAAAGGATGGATGGCTTTTGGCAGGTTAGGTTGTTTCTTTTTGTAATAGCTTAAGTGTGGTGCAAACAGGCACTTGTAGTGAGTGGGACCTACAGCAGCAGGCATGCAACTTTATAGAGGCTGCATGGATATACAAGGTAACATTTGAGGCTGGTTGAAGTTAGTGACAAGACTGTCCTTGGATTTAAAGGAGCCACGAGCAGCCTGTAATAACCCAGCCCATGGCTGGAGATCAGGGTGAGCATGCTGTCTGGTACTGCCTGTGGCCATGCAGCCTTTTCCAGTCCACACACCTGGAAGCTGTCCAGGACTGAAGAGTGGGGGAGGTGTTGAATATCTTGGTGTCTTAAAGGTCAAGATTTTCCAGGAACATACACCAGTGCCCAAGAACAAGAAGACACCCTGAGATACCACACTGTAGATATAACCTAAAAATCTCTTAAGTGGATTTGCCTTCAGCTTCAGCGGGTCTTGTTGTAGTTGCATTTGGGAGAAGAGTTTCTGGAGTGAGAGTTTGCCATTCGGTGCTTTAGCAAAAAGCTCCTTTTGTAAATGCTGACTTAAGGTTCTTTCATAATGATCAAATACTACTGTTTCCTCTTGTCATGGCAGAAGACTTAAAATATTACTCATCTTTTCATATTGATATGCAGAAAGTGAAGTTTGGCATGGGAAGAATGAGTCCAAAATAAATGAAGAGTACCATGCAAAATCACTCCTGCTAAATTTAATTGCTTTTATGTATGAGTCACACTAATGCTGCCCTATCTTTCTTTTCTGTGTGTGGCACTTCACTGATGAAATATTTCAATCTGTAATGAAATGGAGCATAATGAACCTCTTTCTAGTGAGATGTTGGAAAGCTGTCAGTTTTGTAAGAGGATGCCAATAACTGCTATAATATGCAGTGGGACCCTGGATTGATCCATCTCTATCATTACATACTTGATTTCAGAGTTACACTAAATCATGCAGCAGCCAGGTGACTGCTGCTTCAGCTGAGCAGTCTGGAGTGAGTTTGTTAACGGTGTTAGAAAGTGGATAGATTCCAGGCCACCCTTTCTGGTTTACTATAATGATTGCTGTGTCAATATGATGAATATAAACAAGTAGCCTTAGAAGAGAATTAAAATTACTTACTCTTCTCTGCCAGCTACAGTTTTGGTCTTCTAACCTGTCATAGCAAACTACATGGTTTGTTAAGTTATGTGTTCAGCATCTGAGCACTGATCCAGGGCTCACTGTGTTTTCAGGGGAACCCTGTTTCATGTAAATGTGATTTTAAGTAAAATCAAAGTGACAGGCTTAAGGCACCACTGTTAAGTTCTGGGTGGGACTCTGAACTGGAGTTTTGTTTTTCCTTTAAGCAGATAGTGTTTATCTTTCTCATAATCACCCTAGAAGAGATTATCAATCCAGAATAATTAGCCAAATACTTCTGTGCAATTTATACAACCTTAGCTACATTAGACAGATGACAAAACTAGGGCCAAAATCCAACACTGAAGTCTACAGTTTGGCTCTCTAGTAGGTGGGGTAGCATGTATTGATAAAACATGTGTTAACTTGCTTTGCAAGTTAACATAATTTAAATGGTATGATTGTTCCCAAGTCAGAATATGACCGCCGTAGTGTCAGCTTCCTCCGTGTGCCCTTTCACAGCACAAAGATGTGAGCGGGGCTGTAGACTCTAGTGACATTCTTTACATTCTCCTTTGCAAGTAATGCTACTCTGTCTCCTTGTCGCAGAGGTCACGTCAAAATACAGTTATTCCTGCAAGGAGTAAATAGCATTTTTAAGACCTGATTTATCATTAAACAAATATTGTTAGACTGTAAGTAGCATGCCTCTGCTCTTGCTCCTAGTAAGGTTATGGTTAGGTCACTCTGTCAGTATCAGTATTTCCTATTTTACAGTCAAGGCCAGCATTTTCTCAGGTACGCTTTCATGCAAAGTCACTGCAAGCACATGCATCCCATGTGGTGGTTTGATTAGCACTGCTGGCACAGAAGACTGTACCATGCCCTTTGCTCATTCAATACCTAAAGCGCCGTGAAATCCTTGTGTTTGAGCCTGACTTTGTGGTGACCCTGTATGCAGGAGGGATACTAATGTGTACCTGTTCGCAATGTCAAACTAGAAAATGCTCCACAGCTGAGAAGAACAAAGACAAACCAGCCTCTTCTCTAGTAGTCCGTGGGTGAGGAATCTGCATCTTTACTGCTTTTTTGGGTTTCCATAACAGAAAGAGCTCATAAAAGCTGCTGCTCTGTAGTGCAAATAGTTGATTTCTGCAGTGACTCAGGTTATATGCTGTGTAAGGCTTTCCTGATACCCGCTAGCTCTCAGGGTACTGATAAGGTGTGAGGGAGAATTTTGGCTTTTATATAACCAAATTCAGAATGGGTTTTTCTGTTCAACAGCCTTATTGTAGCCTACTTAAATGCCAAAAGGCAAATTACCTAACACCAGCTATTAGTTTTCATTTAGTATGTTAGTCATATAGTGAAGATTCATATTGAAAGTTCAGGGTGTTATCCTTAATAAAAAAGAAAGATGGATATAAAATTAGTATTTTGGGTCACCTTAATTAAAACCATGTTAATAGTAAGGGTCTGCTAACACTTGGGAAGGGTGGAAAGCCTGAACCTGCCTTCTTGTCTGAGGTGCCTGCTCAGTGATAGTTTCACGGACTCCTGTTCATGTTTCTCTTGTTTGACATTCTATTAGGATATACATAAAACTAATCAAAACTATATGGGTTAGGTTTGTTTATTTGCATCATTTTCAAGGGGAACTAATACATTCATTTATGTGCAGGTATCAAACTGGTTTGCCAATGCAAGACGTCGCCTGAAGAATACTGTCAGGCAACCAGATCTTAGCTGGGCTTTACGAATAAAGCTGTACAACAAATATGTTCAAGGAAATGCTGAGCGACTCAGCGTCAGCAGTGATGACTCATGCTCTGAAGGTTTGTTGATGCTCTTTTTATAAAATTTAAACGGATTAGAATATAAAGTATCAGGTATCCTAAGCTAGCTCTGATTTCTCATGAAACACCCTCAGTGGATCCAACTTTACTTTTTGTGAATTAGATGCCAGTTTTGGCTCCCAACTGCTACGCAGTCTTGCAAAGCAGGACTGTGTAGGTCAATTGGGGTGATACTCTGGCTGCATGTTATTTGTCTGGTTCGTATAGCATTGTTACTAGAAAGGTAATTGTTAGTTCATTAGATTCTACAACCCTATTGCTTTAATCTGCATTAAAGGAAAAAATCAATTACATTTGTTGGTTTAAGGAAATGAGAAATCTCTTGACTAGTACTTTCCTTGATGGAAGGGCTATAGCAATATCACATAATTAACAAGAGAATCTGATTAACTTCAGTGGGGGTTATTATATTGTAAACTGAATATTACTGTTATTTATTTCGTGTATTTTATCAGCAAACATTTTCCCTAAAAGGTGAACTGAAATTCTCTTTCTTATCCAAATTAACAAATGTAGGAATTTTTAAAATAGCACCCTATATTTTCTGATCGAACATTTGTATTAATTATGCGTGGGTGCTTTTTTTAGTTGGTTGTGACATGGAGATACATTGGCAGGAACAAATGCTGCAGAACCTTGTCAGAAATGTGCATATGAATTTTTAGAAGAATATGTTTCAATTTGTACTCAGTTTCAATTTTCTTTGTTCTGATTTCAGTTTGTACTCATATTTCTTTGGTTTGTACTCCCCTTTAAAAGATTGGTTGCAGGACAATTAGAAGAGTACAGTTTAAGCAAATATGCTTAAATATGTCATAGTACTCAGGAGAAGCCAAATTCAAGCTATGGCAGTAAGAATTCAGCTTATTCACCCAGATTTGAAATGTTTGTGATTGATTTAGGGCACGTCTCAGTTTTTTTCTACCTGCCTTGTATTGCTCATGAACAAATTAGATCCAGACTCTGTTTTCCACAGTTAATTTATTTGGAATAGCTGGAACATCTGAGAACCCTGGGAACTAGTGTGAGCAATGTGTGAACAGAAAAAAATTAAAATCATTGTCTAATGCTGAAGTCTAAAACTATTTGTCTAGGTTTGGTTGTATTTATAGCAATTTAAAACATGTAGAGAAAGCGTTGTGTTAAATATTAGGTATTTGATGCAATACTGTATCTTTCTTCCTTTGTTTTCAGATGGAGAAAATCCTCCAAGAAACCATATGAATGAAGGGGGATATAACAAACCAGTTCACCACACTGTGATTAAAACTGAAAGTTCAGTAATAAAAACAGGAGTGAGACCAGAAACAAGTGCCAATGAGGATTACGTGTCACCCCCCAAATACAAAAGCAGCTTATTGAATCGTTACCTGAATGACTCATTGAGACATGTCATGGCTACTAATGCAGCTATGATGGAAAAAACAAGGCAAAGGAATCACTCTGGTTCATTTAGTTCCAATGAATTTGAGGAGGAATTGGTGTCTCCATCATCATCAGAGACAGAAGGCAATTTTGTCTACCGGACAGGTAAGGGATTCTTTCTGCATCATTTCTGATACAGCCAGCTTTGGTGGACGGTGTCACCTGGAATGAGTGTCACCTGATTGTGTCTTTCATGAGGGTAGATCACTCCTGTCCATCCTTTCCTGTGCGAGTGGATAACTCCCGTCCACCCTCTCGCTCACTGGAGAAGTTCTGTCAGCAGTGTTGAAGTTAAGTGCTGTTATTGGCTGCTAATGAAGTTGGTTTGCTTTTTGAATGGAGCTATGGGGATGATTTTTGAAATGACATTTACAGGTCATTTTTGTCAGCATTAAGACAGGCCTAAAGAAGGAGAAAACTCCTGAGCATTCTGTTACAATAGGGGAGGACTAAAGGAGGATGAAAGTACTTTGTGGCTCCAGCTGGGATGAAGAGGCAGGTTTCAAAATTTCAAGGTGGCTGTTTGTGGCACTTACGTGAGCCATACTGCCTCACAATGGAGTGCACATAGACACCTTCCTCGGCCGTACCAGCATCTTTTCTGTACTCTGAGTGCCTTCTCTGACACATGGCCCTTTGGTGCTCATGCATCTCTTAGGAATGCATGGATTAATTTAGACCAATTTCTGCATCACTCTCCAGACACAGTGCACTGAGCTAAGGGGCCACAGACTTGGCCATTAAATATCTTGGCTTAATTTTTTTGAAGGTTTACACATAATTTATTATTTTTATCTTATCAATAAAAACATAAAAGCATGATTTATATCATCCGTTGTGTTACCAGCCACAGGAAGGCACATGGGACTGCCTGGTTCATGCCAGTAAATTGCTGTAAATCAGGGCAAGATCAGGACCTGCTTAGGTCCCTGTGGGGCAGGGAGTGCTGGAAAGCTCTTCTTGTGAAGCTTGTTCTGTATTTCTTTGGGCACATAAAGCAAAGGCTGTCCCCTTATCTTTGAAAAAATGAAGTTTTGCATACCAAGCTCTGGAGGTCTCCAACGGCATCTCAGGGTTTCCACCCATTGTGGCAGCCCTTCGCGTTGTCCCAGGGCCTTTCGAGGGGGTGGGGAGGGGGGGTGTTATTCTTCCAGGCACCCTGCAGGCAGCATCATTTTTGGGGAGGATGAATATTGATGAAAAGTACTGGAGGGTTTTGCACTAAAATTACTATAGATTTAGATATTGCACTTGGTTCCCCTTGGCTTCCCTGGCAGACAGGTTCAGGTGCCCCTTGCCTTTGCAGCCTCTTGAGTTTGCAGCCTTTGCCCTCTCTTTCCGGGCATGTTTCATGTGATTTTTTGTCCCTTTGGAGGAGCTACAAGAATTTCAGGAGGCTGAAAGCTCTGGTGCGTGCAGGTCATCAGGGGACGACCAAGGGGGAGTGTGGATCCCGTAAAGAAATGGGATCTCATGGGGAGCAAGAATAGTGCATGCATGATGAAGAAGTTACAAAATTAACTCTCTCCGCTCATTTAGCTTTTTTTTTTTTAACATACCAAATGCATTTGGTCCGCATTATGGGCGTATTGTCTGCCAAGTTTTATTTTTAAGTGAAAAGTTACTCAAGAACAGATGCAGCAGCTCAGATATGTAAACTTCTGTTTTTCTGTACTTTTATACCACAATTTAAAAATGGACACCATGACTTTTTAAAAATTGAAATAAATTTGCTACTGGGTTAAGTACTTCCTGCCAAGGTCCAAGCTGCACTGAAAAATATGGTCTTTAATGAGAAGGCTGAGACAGGCACACTGTGACTGTGTGAGTTCACAAGCTGGGTTAGAATGACTAAAAACCAGTATATTTGCCCTTAAAGTTCTTAACTGACATTCCTGGAACTCCTCTTGAGATCATATTTAAGTCAGTTCTTAAATATCTTTTATTCTTTTCACATTTCCAAAGCAGACAAACAGTAGCCTGCTGATAGAAAGAAAACAATCAGGTGCACGCGCTATATTATTTGGTATATCCTTCCTATGTACACGTGCACATTCAGGGTATAATAGGTACAAACAGGCTTTTTTCACTTACAAGATTACAGTCTCATTAATGATTTTCTGATGATGTAACATGCAGGAATTGGCCCTTCACGAACAAAGCAGATGTTTTCAAGTTATCATCCATTCTCATGAAACTGATTTACAAATAGATGAAATTAGCTAAATTATTGTTAGATAGAAAGAGGTAAATAAGGATGTTTTATTCTTTTATGTCTTTTCTCTGTAATTTGAATACCTTGGATGGCAGTTCTTAGTGCAGTTGTGTAGCAGACCTGTATGTGTGTCCTCAAAAATAGCTGCAATCCATTTTGGTTAAGCTAAATACCAGGGTATGTATGACTGTGCCACTCGTGCCTTCCTGGAAGCAGCAAGTGTATTTTTAAGTGAGATATCACCACTTATAAGGAGCTCCCCACTGCAATTTTTTGTTAAGTGAAACAGCTAATTTTTAACACAAGGGGGTTGAAGCAGAATTGTGAAGTCCTTACTAGATGTTGTAGTTTAATGAAGACGTTTTTAGTATCATTTCAAAAAGCGCAGCGAGAAAACTGATTGACATTCTATTTTTGAGAAACGTTTGGCAAGGTTGCTGTGCTCCTGAGAGCAGGCAGTCGTTGGTGTTGAAGCAAATTCTTTATCGTGCTTTCCTGTAAAAGCAACTTTTCGTAGCAGATCATGAGTAGAAAGGTTACTCACCGCGTCTGGTTCATGTTATGGGCCAGACCCTGATTTCAGGTACATCAGCGTGTCTGGAGCGACTTTGCCCAGGAGTCCAGTGCCCGGGGTCAGTGTGGCCACATGCGTCGCAACAGCCTGCGCCAAATTAACAGGGTACGAGTGCAGCGTCCAGTGACAAAACCAAGAAATTGCAGTTTAACGTTTATAAGGAAAACGGCTTGTATAGTTTCCCATTTCAGTCATTAACATGCTTATAAACACAGGACCATATGCCACTCCAGCTTCATGCAACTGGGAAATACCGTGAAAAGATCAAGGACAGGCTATATAACCAACTGACAGGAGAGCGGCCTCGCTTTATACCTCTGCAGGACTATTGCAGGCTCGTGGGAAGCGGCTTTAGTGCTGGGGTGGGAGCAGCAAACCCCGAGCCGGGTCCCTCGCAGGTGCGGTGCCCCTGCTGCCGCCTCCCCTAGCCGCTCCATCCCGCTCCGGCTGTGTGGCTGGGTGAGCCGGGGAGCTGCCGGGGGAGCCGCTGCGAGAGGACGGAGCAGCTGGGAAAGAGCGCAGCCATATGTGGATGTGTCGCATATGTAAGCGTTTCTGTCGTAAGCCAATATGCTTATGTATATAACATGACATACACAAATGTGTTCACTTAAGGCAGAAAATTTCAGTTCGGATTAATCCTAGTGCAGGTATAATATATAAATATATATAATTGGTCAAATATGTGTTTTAAACTGACCACTGAAAGGCTTGGTTCAGTGTTTTTGTTTAGTTAAAAATCCATGTTGGAGAACAAGTTTTCATTAACTCCTTGGCATGCTGTCATTCACAGCAGGTTCTCTGTGTGACAGGAATAACCAAAACCAGACTTGCCTATCTGTATTTGTTGTACAAACACACACAGAAACAACAGTCTGACTGCAATAAGCACTCCAGAAATGTATAAGGAAAAGTTCTAATAATGTTTATAGAGAGGCTGGACGTAAATCTAAAGTGGCAACACCAGTCTTTGGTTTACAGATCACTAAAATGTTGCCTTTTTCTGTAATCACGCTGCACTGCTCTGCGAGTACCCTGTTGTCAGTCACCTGCGGGAACAAAATGTTCTGCATCGTTATCATACAAGGAAATGAAAAATCACGGCTTTCTGGGATATCGCTGTCCAGTGAGCTGTGTTTGGTAAACGAAAGCAAAAATTAAAATGAGAGAAAGAGAGGAAATGGCAGGACAGGGAGTTTTCTAACTTTCTTCTGTAGGCAGATTTTCATTGATTTCACTTTATATGTTACTTAGCACAGTAGAAAAGCCAGAACAAATAAAAATAGTGAGGAAACTAAAGACTTGCAGGCCTGGAAAGGAGAGCGGCCTTTAAAAAAACTCTTGAATTACTGGTTGATTTTTGAAGATGTTTGATCTCTATTTTTAGACATTTATACTCAGGAGTGTGCTCTGTTTATGATGTTTTCATTACTACTGCCTTTTTCTTTCCTCTCACCTTCCTTTCTTTTGTTCATTTGGATCCTGCAAAGTTTGTGATTTATAAAGCATGATCCTGCGTCGTCTATTGCAGCACACTGAGCACCTCTGATGAGACCCTCAGCATGCTGCCAGATCAGGTGCACATTCATACAGAGCACTTAAATGTAAGGGTATACCCATGCACATAAGTACCATAGAGAGACACAAGCAAGCTGCAGAACAGTGCTGTGATTTTGTGTGGTCCTTGCCAACTTTTCCTTGCAATTTAACATTTTTAGAAATTAACATGTAATTTAAAAATGAGCTATAAAATTTAAAAGCATAATATGAACACAATGGAACCTGTTTTCAGAAACAACTCGAGGGACCTGCAAAAACCGCTAGTACCAGTGACTTTCGCAAGTTTGATCTAAATGGTGCTGGAGACCTTGGGGATACTTTAAAATAAATGGTAACCTGGGGGAGCTGAAGGAGGTCCTTGTTGCAGATCCTAATGTCATCCAGAAGTGAAATGGAAAAGGGGAATGTCAAGTACAGTATTAAACGCACACAGCAGCATAACTGTGATTTGAAGGTTACACAGTTAAGATCATATTTCTGCAGGAATTTTATTATTGCATGACCTGATTCGTCAACACTGAAATAGCATGGAATTGAGAACTGAGGAGAGGATTGCGTTTAATTTGCTGTTCTGTTGTTTTTTCTAAAGAAAGATTAAAAGGAAACGGCTTTACTACAGGGACAGTGTCAGGTTTAATATACCAGATGTGATAGCCCAAACTTGAGAATTTTAGAGATCCTGCCCACTCCCAGCTAGTTAAGTTGGTTGCTCACTTTTTGCATTTCTTTCAGTTTGAACAGCAAAAATCAAATAACCTGGTTTTTATTCCCTTTAGTTTCTCGGTTTCTGAGTTTTTGAGCTGTAAGGGGAACGGGTCAGGGTTATTTCCACATGACCCTGGAAAACAGTGCTTCATCAAAACTGAATCTTTTCCGTGGAAAGGTAGCAGTTTCAACCTCTCGCAGGTGGGGGAATGGAGGAAGAGAGCATTGAGTGGGCTGGGAGCATCAACGGCGCTGGGGGCAGAGCACCTTCTCAAAAGCCTGGGCACCCAGGGGTTGCCAGCAGGCAGGGGAGCGCTTTGCCTGGAGCCAGCCCCGCTGCGAGGGGAAGCGGTGCGCCTGGCAGTGTAGGCATTGCTGAGACATTTCTCTCCACTCCCTGCTTTTAATGGTGAGTTCTGTGGGAAAAGAGAGTACTTGTTTTCTCGTAGGTGCTGGGTGCAAACATTTGCATCCTTGTTTTATCTGTTTGTTTTCAGATGCAAAAGGTTGTGAATGTTTTTTGCTTTTTTAAAAATTTTATTAAAGATACTGGAGATTGGGCTATAGGTAGGTCAGTTGGGCTCCTAAAAGCATCATGTTCATGGATATAATTTGTGTATAATTGCTGTGGAGACACCACGGAGCAGAGGAGGTGCGTGTGCACCTCTGCTGGTTTTGCTTCTGTTGATGTCATGGCAAATTTCTGCATACTTCAGTAAAAACTAGCTCGAGCCAGTTGCTTGGCCACAGAGGAATTTTCAAGGCAGCTTGCTTCAGGGCAGCACATCTCAGGACTCCTGACAGCTTTATCATCGCAGAGAATGAGATGTTCATGCATGAATGATTTGAAATGGAAAAGATGACAACATCTGACCAAAGAATCAGAGACACCAAAAAAATCAGGGGATCAGCCATGTTTCCATGGCCACAGGTTGCTGCTGCCTGTGCTGGTACAGCAGCCCGCCTCTGTTTCTCAGAGACCATTAAAATTTCCCCAATGCAAATATTCGCAGCAGCAGCCAAAAAAGCAGCAGACCCCTGCGCTTGCCCAAGACCTCTCTCAGACACAGCAGGAAAAATGTATGGTGCTGTCACCAATCGCTAACAACTATATATTTTAATACTCTTCAGAGTTAGCCAATGCTCCAGGCCTCAGCAAGGGCTGTTCCCTGGCAAGCCTTGGGCCTCATTCATTTAATGAAGGTGTGTGTTCAAAGAGAAAGAAATATTTATCCCCGTTTTCCCATTGTTCAAAATGTCTTCAGAATTATGCTTGGTCTTGAAACCTGGGGCCAGCCCAAATGTGAATGTTTCAGGAAATTATGTGCATGGAAAAGCACATGATCATAAATCAGACTGTTTTCCAGTTTTAGCTGTAGACTGCATGGCCAGTAATGAATATAATAGGGAAATTAGTAAGAAAATTAGCAGTTAATTTAAGGAGTATTTAAAGAGTGTGTGAAACTACAGCTTGGGAAAACTGATTTAGTGAAATGGATGTGATTCCTTCTCCCCTTCCACTGCTTGAGCAGGATTTTGCCCAGTAGCCAAATGTCTGTGCAGATCTCTCACAGCAGAGATGTCAGGCTTCCATGCTGCCTTGCAGTGCGGTGGCTTTTGCACCGATTCAGGGGATCCTCGGCCTCACAAATGCTGGCTGGCTGCAGCCACTGCCACTGCGAGCGGTTGCTTGTGTTGCAAAAGGAAGCACTCCTCAAACGGGGAGGGCAGAGGGAGGTTTCAGGGGGAGATAACGAGATGGGATAACGGGGAAATGCAGCAGCTCAAGCAGAGCAGCAGACAGCCCCGGGTACTGCAGCCCTGGCGCAGCAGGCGGGGGCGGAGCGGTGCGGCATCGGGCAGGAGCATGGGTTTGCATCCTGCGGGCCATCGCCACGGCCTGGCCGCCCTGCGCTGCGCTGCCGTGCGCGCAGAGGGACGCTGCCGCCGCGGCTTTCCCGCTGGGGGCGCGGGGGAGGGTATGTCTGCTCTCTCCTCTACCCGGGAAACCTGGCAGCAAAATGTGATTATCAGCTGTTTCTGCCAAAGAGGGGATGTAGACCCATGAACATGAAAAATGTGGCAGGATTTTAAACATGAAAGAGAGAAAAAGAGGAACAAAATACAAGAGCGTTTGCAAAGACAGAAACACAGAGACATGGGCTATCATCCCATCAGGACTGGCTTTGAAATCACACACTTAACTTTATTTATCACTAATTGGAAAGTGCTTTTGGATGCAAAGTTGTGGCTGGAGGCAGATCACCGCGGTGCTGGGTTGCAAGAGTTGTGCAGGCTCCAATGCCAAAATGTGCCCGGTCTGCTCCTTGGGGCTCGCGTGGGTCTCCAGCTGGCTCTGCCCCTCCACTGAGACATCTGCCCGTGGCACCTGCCCAGTGAATTACTTTTACATATGAAATTCTATCACCTCCTTCATGAGTAACTGCTGTCTTTGGTGGCGCTTGTTAACACACTGATCTGTGCAGTGCAGCAAAGTGTGACCAGGGAGGGGATGGGGTGCAGGAAAGTCAGGTGCAGGTGGGATGGGGTAGTAGCAGTAGGGGGACAGGGGCTCGACTTTTCACATTCTGGGGCAGTAAATTTAAAGGAATGGTGAGCCTATAAAAGTTTCACTTCTTTCTGGAAACACGTCTGAATTGAAATTTCATACCTGGCATGGAGTTCCAGCGTGTCCCAGCCTCCTTCCGCTGCTGGGGAGAAATAACGCGGCTTTTGGTTTTGCTTGTAGCACAGACTGTCCCCCGTGCAGTGTTACAGTGCCACTGTTCCTGTCGCTGTAGTTAAGGCTGTATCTGCCTTTCCATTAGAACCCTTTTAATCCACAAATTTATTACCCAGCTGTAAAAATTCAATCCAGACTGAAACTTGGCATGGGCAGCGTTCGTTCTCCCATCTGCGGAAGGGATTTAAGCAGGTACATCCCAGTAATAACCATCCGAGTTAGGCTTGTAAATTTGGAGCACGATGACTGCTGAATAAAACTGTGAGCTTCTCAGTAGTCCTGGAGTTTGAAATATTTTATGCCTGTGGTGAGGCTAGTGGAAAGCAGCTTGTTTGTATTCAGCTATATAGCTGTAAATAAAGAAAATGTTTTAGGTTTTTTGGCATTTGCTTACATGTACAAACACATGCATTTTCCTTACCATGGCAATATTTTGATGTGGGTGGAAAATGCTTGAAACTCTGCAGGGTCTTGCTCCAAAGCAAGGTTTGATCACTCCCAGGTAGCGTAAGAAATTGTACTCATGCTGGTGCGAACAACAGAATTTATCTATTGATTGTAATAGAAAAAATAGGGAGAAAAAAAGACCAGATTGTTTTCTTTTGAGTGGGATTTTTGGTTGGATTCTTCTTAACATATTTTCAAAACTGATTAAGTATTGAACTGAAAAATTAGTTTTATTCACCATCACTTCCTCCCATTTTAATTTTCTTTTCTAAAAAGCTACACACTGAACATGCCTGACCAGATAGACTAGTAATCTTATCTGATCCAGCAAATCCTATTTCCCTTTGCAGGTTTGTGGTTTTTTGAAAGTCATTCTGTAACTTAAAAAAACTCCTTTATATGTTTAACTGAAATTTTTTAGGTCGTTTGTCCATAATGTGAATACCAGAAACATAATGATGAAAGCAGTTTAGCGAGACCAGACTTCTGATCTTCCATGTGTATTCACAGAGAAACTTTCAGGAGGGTTTTGGCACAATTTGAGAAGTGGATTGAAGGAATCTCTACGTGGACTAATGTTAGGCTGTGGATGAGTTTATACCCGGCCACTCGGAAAACTCCTTGACTGTATTTGGAAAATGTGGGGAACCTGTGGATATTGCTTGTGTATGAGATTTTTGCCCTCTTGACGGAGGAAGGGGAGTGCTCATGAAAACACCTGTTCCGGAAAAATGTCCTTCATTTTCATCTGTAAAGTTCAATTTCTAATTATCTAAAACCAGAAAAGCAGAGTTGGATTCAGTTTTATTTAACCCATTTCACTCCAAACTTAAAAATTTGGGTATGAGATACAAGGGGTAGATGTGGAAATTATCAGTGATTGCTAAAGACCATTTGAGGTTTTTTTGTGCTTTATGGCATTAAACTGGCATCACTTTAGATCTGTTAAAGAACTATGTCTTAACAGTCAAAGCACGCAGAAGGCTTGTATAATATAAGTGACTTTTATGTGAGCTACAAAAAAAAAAAAGCAGGAATTTAAAGCAGAAAAGTAAGTTGGAGAAGTAAACTGCATTGCAGAAAATCTGGAAAAAGTAAAACAATTCAAACAGAAAGAGATCAGATAAACAGCTAGAGCTGGAACAGCTGAAAAGAAACACACAAAAATAGGTAAAGTGAAATTCCAACGAGCCATGAAATGTGTTTTCCTTAATTTTTCACAGTGGCCTTGAAAGCTGGTGTTGGAGACTCTCTCTCTGTTCTTTCACTGGTGGCCAGAAGTTGAGGTTATGATGACCAGATCGTTTGGTATGGCACTGACATTTCAAGTTAACAGGGATTGCCAAGACTCTCAGTTATGACACTAAAATATACCACTACTTCTAGGGCCAATTTTTAGTCCCTCCCTCATGCCTCCACATTGATTTAGGCAACAGATGCATGAAAAGCAAAGCAACATTCCAAATAATCCCTTAGCTGAAGCTGGGGGAAGGCTGGCTAGTGGGCTGTAGCCAAAATTCCTTAAATGTTACAATGTTTTACATTTCTAAATGTAAAAACTTTCTTTCCAGTGTGAGGTACCAGCCAAATGTCTTAGTTACGGTATCTCAGAGTGAAAACTGGCATATGGCCTTGTGGTCATTTGTGGGTATTGACAGATTTACACCATTGAAGATCAAGTTAAATGTTGTCGGTTTCTCCATCTACCCTTTACTTTGTCAGGCTTTTTTTCTCAGTTACTATTTGTCAACTTAAATCCAGTTTGCTGGAAAAATGAAAGCTCTTCACAACCTGGCTCTTCAAGAGTGAATTGCCTCAAATTCTTTCTGCTAGCCAAGGTATTTCGTAATGCATTGCAAAACAGCAGCAGGATTGCTCTCCTTGCAGTAGATGTACTTTGTGGACTAGACACTGTGGGCAGTTTTAATGAGATCTTGGTGTGCTGGAGAATTTGTCTCAGTGGTTGACTTCAGGAAGACTTTCATCCCAGGTCCCTGCTCTTCTAATTGCTCTTCCCACCCAAAAGGAGCGGGGTCTGGCTTTGCCCCATCAGCCATGGGGAGCCTGGACCAGCAGCTGCTCAGGGAGCAGGTCCTGGAGCTGGTGTGCAGATTACATGGTCTGCTCCAGAGTATTTATGACAGCTTTGCACAGGAGGGGTGGTGGATTGCCCATTACACAGACACACTAAAATTCATTGTCCTACATTTCTCCCTCTCATGTTGTTTAGCTGGTGTAGCTGTTGGTTACTGCATCACTAATTCATTTCCCTGGGATCAACTTCAAATAGGAGCTTCCTCCAGAAGGCAGCAGCCTTTGTTCTTCTATCAGGGAGAGCTCTGGGTGGCTGTAGCACTGTTTGTGCTGGCAGCAAAAGCAGTGTCAGTAAGAGCCCAGTGTAGCCTGTGAGGGGAGGCTGGGAGACCCTGAGTGCTAGGTGAAGCCTGACGCCCTTCCCTATCCGCAGTATCAGAATCACAATTTTAAGGGCTTGCTAATTATTAAATCCCAGTAGTACTGGATGTTTAGAGACACTTTTTGAAGTAAGGAGAACCCAAAAAAAGCTGTCCTGCTCTGGCCAGCCCCAGAGACTGTAGTGGTGTTTGTAAAACATACAGTCTTTCATACACACACGCACACACGTACACACGTACACACGTACACACGTACACACGTACACACGTACACGTACACGTACACGTTTCCTCAGCACTCTATTACAGTATCTGTGGAATTCAAGCCTGCTGCGTTGCCATGTTGCTGTATCTACTCCTACAGCTCAGAGCTGTGCAGTAGTTGACCGTGGCAGTGAACTTTGCGAAGACAGAGGAACAGAGGGTCCCAGTTGTATTATCCATAAATGATGAGATATCTCCCTTTCAAAGCCCATACCTCACTGAAGTGCTTATTTCAGCTTGCCCAGCAAAGCCCAAAATTGTATTCATGAAGGTCAGTGGAGAAGATGAGGCTGACCTGCAGGTATTGATCCCAGTGATCCTTTGCTTTATGTAAAGGCCTTTTTTGCTAGCTAAACCAATGCTTATTTAAACATTTTAAATTAATAAAAATGGCAGGCATCTTTATAAGCCTGTTTTCCTTTCTCCCAGCGTTTCTGCTGCTGTTTTCATTCCTCGTCTAATGAGACTGTGAGTGATAACGTCTCCTGGCTACAAGCACACATAATCATTAATTTGTGTTTGTTACATTTGTTGTGAATCTATATAGAGAAAAGGTCATTAATATCTCTCAGTCCTCTATACCTCATTCAACTCACTTACAGATTCACATCCCTGGTTCTCTGCCCTGTTACTTCAAAAGGGGCTAATAATTACATTCTGATATCCGACTCAAAGTGCCTTTAGCTTTGTCTGTTAATTGATCTGTCAGATCAGATGTTTTAAAACCAAGGCTTTGGAAGTGCTTGATGTTGGACAAAGCAAAAATGCAGTGCGCCAAGATCTGGTCTGATTTTTGAGTGTTTTGGCCCCAAAACATGCTACATGGTTTGACACACAATGTTCATGTGTTTGCAAAGCTTTTCAAACTTCATTTGGTGAAATCCAGCTGCTTTCAGTGGGATCTTTGCTCACAGATCAAAGACTGTGACCGTCAGAAAATGTAAGTGCTCATACTTGGGTACTGCTCTTCTTTCATTCCTTGCACAAAATAGGAAAAATAAAGGCTTTATTCAGCTCCACGGTACTGCTGCACTGCTGAGGTTTGAGGAGCTCTGCCATCTCTCAGTGGGTGTCATGGCTACTCAGAGACACCCCTTCCCTGCCCAGAGCAGTGGCAACACCCAGCCTGATGTGGGCCCTCGAGAAGGGCCACAACCCTGTCCTGCCTTATGGCCACATCCTCTTTCTGTCCCATCCCAACATGGCTCTGCTGTGGCAAACTGGGCTTGAGCTGCTGGCTCCGGCTCACCCTTGGCCATGCAGAAGCTGCATCCCACCATGCAACACCTCCTGCATACAAAAGAACAGCACGCAGCCCTGGCTGGGAACAGGAGAAAAAAGCCAGGTCTGGGTGAGCTGGGTGAAGGGCAACAGAGGAGGGCAGGAGCAAGATGTCTGAAGGGGGTAGCGGGGAGCAGGGGGTTTGTGCTGCACCTCGGGGTGTGAGAAATGTGTGTGCTGTGTGTTATCTGGTAACAAGGCTCACCTTCCTCCTTGGCGAGCTCTGCTCCAAAGATTTCGCTCCCTCGACCCCTGTGTATCTTTACAGCTGGATTATGGGTTTAGGAAAGTGAAATGCACCAAGATCACAGATATAGGGTAACCGTTTATAGAGGAGAGGAGAAAGGAGAAAATCAACAAATTCCTGTGAGATATTGTGTGTCATCTGTACGTGACACTCTGAGACCTTCAAATGCTTAAACTAAAGACCTAAATATAATTTAGTTAATAAAAATATACCTTAGTTATAATAAAATGATAATAGTGGAACTTGGCAACAGAGCAGCTAATAAATACTACACTTTTGAAATGTGCCTGGGATCCAAGTACATACTCTTTTACTGTGTAGTTAAAGCATGTGGCAGGACATGCTAGACCAAGATTTTCTTTTTGTCTTTCCAGTGGAAAACTAAAGTTCTTTGTTTAAGTGAAGCCCATTGGGATTTTTTCTTAAGTAAAACAAGGAGCTAAAGAATTCCATTCCCTTTTGCCAACTTTTTTTCCTCCTTCAAGCCAAATTATCGATTAATGGGGCATTAAATATCAAATACTGCCTAGTTATATTCATACACTTTTTTATTTAGGCTTCTTCAATACTTCGGTGCTTCAAACACAGATTAATTAAAAGAGGAGATGCTTTATTGGGAAAATACTACCCTTTCTAAACCATTTTGGCCTTATAAAAAGAAAGGTCAATAATATAAAAGTCGTTAAATTTGCATACTTAACCCTATTTCTGATTTTTTAAAAGAAACAAATATCCGTACTCCTTTAAGGTCTTCTTCCTGAGCTTCATTCTTTGCCTTCTTCATTAGCTGTCTCCATTTCAGTACCCTATAGTTTTGCCAGCAGAGCAGCCAAGTGAATGCTTGACCATATTTTTGTCTGGCTCTAGTGAAACCGTGATCTGACAATAGAATACTTTTCTCTGGGTTTTCCTTCTTCCCCCGGGGAACCATACTTCAAGGGCAACCTGCTTGTCCAGCATATGAACATGTGGAAAATCCACTGCTATGCACTAATGATTTTCAGATGGGCAATTGTTGCTGAAAACCATCCCAAGAGCAGCAGCTTCTCTACTGTAGCACCTAACCACTTTGGGATTGCATTGCTCGTAGCTGATCTGGAATAAACCCTTTGCATTTATGTGAAGGTGGTGACATGTGCTGCATCACATGTGTAGTAACAAAATTTAGGGGAAAAAGAGGTAAAAGTTACAGTTGTGGTGCTTTTTTGGTCATTGTAACATGCATCAAAATCTGATGCTGGTTTTAGCTTGAAAACATAAATATAGGAAAAAGTTGAGCTATGCCAAAGATCCACGACAGCAAGGCAGAAGCACCCTAAATATTGTCCACAAATTAATCACTTTCAAAGTTTTGTTTTAAATATTTACAAGGAGACTTGTCACATGCTGGGAGAGAGAAGAGCAAGTTTTAAATTTTAAATAATTTCTATTACTGTTCTTCTCAGAACTGCATTCTTTTTAAACAACTTTCACTTTTAATCTGTAATTAAAGCCAAAGTTTTCTTTTAATTTCAAAAGCTTGTCCTTGGACTA
Organism: Phalacrocorax aristotelis; assembly: GCF_949628215.1. Classification (NCBI taxonomy): domain Eukaryota; kingdom Metazoa; phylum Chordata; class Aves; order Suliformes; family Phalacrocoracidae; genus Phalacrocorax; species Phalacrocorax aristotelis. Next base: position 18,327,644 of record NC_134277.1, read on the forward strand.
AAATAACATGGAACATTTTTAAACATTGATCCAAGCTGCTGTAGATACATTTTATTTAAACCACAGAGCCTGCAGTTGGAGTCCTCGCTTTGCCAGATCGGCTACGAACTGTAAGTGTGGCAGTAATGACTGTGGAGTCCTGGATGCTGCACTACCAGCGAGGAGGGTTGTTTTTCTGGAGTTGTTCCTCCCTTTGGGCCCTATTCATGAATGACTTAATCTCCGTGTATGATCAAATGTCATGCAAGTTACAGTGCACAGAAAAATCAAGGAATGCTTCTCATCCCCACGTTCCTTACATGGAATTGCTGTGCCTGCCCAGCAAGCAGTTGGAGAGCGGTAAGGGTGGGAAGCAAGCAGCAGCAAAAACACACACACAAAACCACCAGAAGCAATATAAAAAAGTGAGACGAAGGAAACAGAGAAAATTTTGAAAGACTGAGTGTGCAAGTTGGATTGGGCCGTGCATAGACAGCTCTAGCTTGCCCAGGCAGCACCAGCTGGAGGGGGAAGCCAGGCTTTCAACTGGGGGCTGTTACAGGGGCGATACATTAACCATGAAAAACAAAAGCGTTCCCAGTATTTCCTCTGGAGTGTTGGCCATAAAGATGATTTCTAGCGCATGTTTTTATTAGCTTGTTTTGTCTTGGAAAGCAAACATCTACTGTTTTGATGGGCAGATCTCAAGAAGTTCAGGGAATCAATGCTTCTTAGTCTTTTTATCCTCTTGACCTAATTGCTTGTGTGGTGTAACTCTGTCCTTTCACAGGATGTTAAACCACTTCACTTGGAGCCAAGGCAGAGATTTTCATTAGCTGTGATATTAATTACATGATGCATGCCATACAAGGAACTTTTCTTGCAATGTTTTGTATTTTCGTAGAGATCCAGCAGAATACAGGGGGTGAAGCAGTGCATAACTGTCTCTGTATTTATACAGACCTCTTCCTTGGTCTTTTAAGTTTCAACAAAGTTTTCGCTTATGTTAGGTGCCGTTCTCAGTTAAGAGTGAAGAAAAGACTTACACTGAGTTGTTTTTCTCATCACCAACACCCTGCAGCCACTGCAAGAAACTCTGTCTGTCTCTCCATGCCCTGGTGTCAGGACAGATTGCTATAGCAGGACTCCCACACCAAACAGTGACTGGTAGCAAATGGGGAATAACTTGACTCAGGTGCTGAACTCCTCCAGCTGTCAATGGAAGCTACACTTGTTTGTCCAGGGCAGTGACTGGAATAGTCATTTAGCTCTTTTTGAGACACTTTCCATCCCTTTAGTACTAGCAACGGACTTAAAAGATGTACCTCATTTTTCAGGTAGGTTATGGATGGAGTATCATTTTAGTTCTAAGTGGCAAAAGATAGAAGAAAGAATGGAGAGCAAAGGGAAAAAGGAAAACTCACAGCTGTGAAATAAATACAGGTGGGAAAATAAAGAACAGAAACTTTTGGAAGATTGTAGAGAGAGGAGCGTGCTGGGAGAGGATGGGGAAAGGGAAATGCAGAATTGAGGACAAGAACAAAAAGGAAGAGGAAAAGGGGGAGCAATTCAGGGGAAGGAAGACGAAAGAAAAGACATCAAAGGGAGGAAGGTAAGAAAATAAAATACTGGGGAAGCAGATATGATGGGAATACTGGTGGGAATCTGGAGTGTAATGGGGAAGGGCTCTGGAATGCATTAGAGAAGCATAGGAGATATTAGCATTTTTCACAGTCCAAAATGAGAAGTTTGGACTGAGAATGACATTTTCCTTTTCTAAGTGCTTGACAAAGGAGGGTAGATAAGCATTCAAGATATTGCCATTCTTCTTGGAAGGCACCTTTGAATCTAGTTACTACGTCTTGGCATATTTTTCCATGTTACACAGGCTAAAAGCAAATACACTTCTAAAAGAGAGTATGACCTTGCTTAAGAATACAAACCAAATTAGTCCAAACTGTTGCTCACAACTCAGGGAAAAAACAGAACTTAGTCCGAGGCTGGGAAATACTCTAGTCCTGGCAGCGGTGGCGGTGGTGGTGAAGGGTGTGTGTTTTGTATGGGGTGTGTGGTTATTAATTCCCCAGTTTCTTGGTACATCTGCAATCCCTGACTACGCTAGACACGAAAGTATAGAAGAGTTTTCATGCTATGGCTTAATCATACCCAGCCCGGACTTTGGCAAATCCCACGAAGACCCATTTTGAAAACTGTAACTGGTTTTCAGACTACTGTAAGACCTTTTGGCCAAATGTGGAGGCTTCTCTGACCCAGCATTCCTGAAAGCTTGAACTTCTCCCAGGTCTACTCCATTCTATCAATTTTGCAGATCAGATCTCCTGTTTGAAAAATTTTCAAGTCCTCATCTTTAAGTTGCAGGCAGAAAATCTTCTTAACCTGTTGCATAGTTGGCTGAGGGCAACGTCTTTGTGCTCCTCTGAGATGAGCATTGGTCAGCAGCACAGAAAGGACATCACCGGGATGGACTGACAGTCTGATCCTGCATGACAAATCATGCATTCCTATGTAGTTCATGATACATATGAACCTAAAACATGTAATGCCAGATCAGATTATATGTATAATTTTCAAGTTCAACAAAAGGTTTTGTTTCTTTTTCCCCATCATTTTTTAAAGAAACAGAACTTATCTGAATTAAAAACATGATTGGTGATGACGAGTGGGTGGTTCTGTTTACCCTGCCACATTATATAGTACCACTTTTACTCCTTGTTTGGATAGCAGTCACAAGACCCAGATATCAAGCTGTGAAAGTATTTTTCTTGCAGCAGCCTTTCTTTTTTTGGCAGGCAGTGGCTTTGGAGATGCCTCGCATTTTGTCATGTGAGTGGACTGCTGATGAGGTTTCTGTGCTGCCTCGTTTTCCTAAATTCCATCTGAATTAACTCTTCTTTGGGTTGCGATCATTAGAACACTTCTGAATGAGTGAGGTTTTGCATCATAGTGTAATGAGCTCCTGATACTTAGTCAGAAAACAGGCCGTAAAGAAGGAATTTGCTGCATTTGTTCCACGTGACAGAAATCTGTTTTCTGTACCTCCAGCTGTCCACATCGAAAACGCATTCCTTCTTCACAGTAATATTCCTTCCTGAAACAAGGGAAAATGAGGGGAAATGACTAGTATAAAATCATTCCATTTAAAAATATTCAGTTTAGTCTTGTAAACACATAAACTAGTTCTTTGCAAACAAATGTCTTAATTTTCTTTATACTGAATATTTACACATCAAAGATAGAGAAGCTGGATATGTCAAACACATATGGTTCCTATTGCATCAGAGGCTTTCCTAATTTTGGTATTCTAATTGAAAAGACATTTTTGAAAACATGCTAACTTTACATAAACTAATCTATCTGACCCTCTGTCTGGCCTAGGTTTTTCTTTTCCATCTCTCACCGTACTTAGGAAACATCTTCCACGTCAAAGTACAGCAGTAAAAATATCCCTCATGGATTTTGAATTGCTCTCGATACTTCCAGTGCTTGACATGGAAGCGCTGTTTAGGGTAGTTGATGTTGGGAAGCTGACAGGGGCTTAAAGGGGAGAGAATTAGGAAGAGGAAGGAAATGGGAATAGGGACTATAATTTATTAATAAGTTTTTACATTATTCCTGGATAATTTATAACACAGGTTGCCTTGGGCTAAGTAATACCTTTAACTGGACAGAATTTCTATCCACATCAGAGAAATACTGCATGTCTGCTTTAAAATATAAGCTATTTTATAAACGTCATGAAACAACTACCTGCCTTGGTTAAGGCAGAATTTCAGTTTGACATCCAATATGTGTTCATTTTTCCTCCTACAATAATAGGCAGAAAACTATTAAGTTTACATCTGAAATAGGTACATTTGAAATAGAAAACACATTTGTATTTCAGGTGCTGCCATTAGGTTTTCTGCTAGTGTGGCCTTTAACCGCAGGTGCATGCTCTGCAGAGCGCTGAGCAGTATGCATTTGCTTGCAGGTTCTGATGGGATGGGATCGCTTGTGGAGCTAAGGTAGAGCCACCTCTACAGGAGCACCGCGAGCCCTTTGCGGTGCAGGTGCTGGGCTCTGACCTGCTGCAGGGAGTGCACCAGATGTGCCACTGGCTTTGGTCTCAACTCTGTGTAAATCCACCTCTCCCAGGCATACAGAATATTTAACAATAAATTGCCTTTTTTTTAATCCACTGTTGTGTACAATATAAAATCCACAAAGGTCATAGAGGTCAATTTCTTTATTAAATGGAAATACTTGGGTCCAAAAAACATTATGAATCATTTTGGTGTCTTAAGTTCAGGATGCAGAGTAAATTATTCCAAAAATAATGGTAGCCAAATGTCATTCCCTCCAAACATTTGTGTAATATCTATTTATCTGTGGGCAGATGACTGCTATGTATAATCAGAGGCAGACTTTTGTCAAATTGAGACTAAGTAAACACAGCTGAACACAAGCAAGTTGGACTACAACTTTTTTGTGTTTTGCCAGTGCTGTTATGACCTTGAAAATGAGCATTTCTTCAGAACAATCTGCTTTCAATACGGGAGAATTTTTAGTGTTTCAAATTAACAAGTGTTGATTGAAAATTTATTCTGTTTAATTTTAATAATTTTTTTGTCCAAATAAATGAAGAGTGTGTATCTACTCAAAGGAGGGCATCCTTTCTGCTGCTTAGAAAGTAGGAATGTTTTGTGAAGGAATCTACATATCTATGAGAACAAGAACAACAGTTAGAGAAAGATCTGTAAACTCCTCTGAAGCTTCATTATATAAGCAGAGAAAATTTTGTACTGTTCCCTTGAAATATAAATGCTTTATTTTTTTAATGCGCCGTGCAGGTAAATGTAGCATTTAGGCAGTAGATTTTATATTACATGTCCAGATACTGTTTTCATCATCCTTGAAAAAATAGTGCTTCTATTTGTAAATTTTGCCCATTTTTCTAAAACTTAGTGTCCTGCTAAACATTTTCTACAGATCCCATTTTTCTCTTTGATGCAAAAAAGAAATTAGTCTGATTTTATTGACAAACAGGAGTACAATTTAAACCTTAATTTTGATACACAATACTTTTGCCTTACTAATCATTTGAACAGAAAAAATTTTGCTCTGTTGATTTTAGAAGCCACGGTATTTGGAGTCTGGAGGAGGCTAAGGGTGGCCTACAACCTTCAGGGCGCCTTGAGCAGCCCTCAGGGTGCTCCTACCTGAGATGATAGTTGCCTAGGAAGTGCTATCAGGAGAGTATTTCTGAAATATAAGCTTAACCTTGAGTTGCGGTTGGGGTTGGCGGTGTGTGCCAGCACTAGCCAAGTCCTGCCTGTGGGTGAGCCACTCCCTCAGCAGTTGCTCTGAGGGGCTGGTTTTGCCAACACTGTGTTAGTTTGTTCACCTAAGTAAAACGGTTGGTGGCAGCCAACTAGATAGGTTGTGTGAGTGCTTTGTGTGCCCTGATATATCTGTTACTTCAAATACAACGGTTGCTGGTGGTGCACGGTCTGTTTGCCGGCTGTTGCAGAAGGAGCGTGGTGAGGAAAGCAGGCGTTGTCTGCACATGGGATTTGTTGCGTCTGCTTTGCAGACCCTTTGCAGGTCTCCATAAACTTCACAAACTGTGATGTATAGGCTACTGGTCTACGGGAAGGCTTTGGCTCACAGGCAAAAAGTAAAAAAGTAAAAACTCTTGCAAAGTGAAGGAAAAAGCTTTTATTGTTTTAAAAGTGGAAACAGAAGTACTACTAATAATAGTAGTGAGTTAATTAGAGAACATGCACCATTTCAGTTCACAGAGCTTAGAGCCATTGTGTTATAGCTGCCTGGCTTGCGTGGCTGCTCAGAGTCTTCCTGTCATCCTCTGTCCAAAGGCTCAAAGCCTAGAGCTGGACTGTGTTGGAGGGATCAAAGGATATCAGTATTTTTCACCATAGTTATTCCCTAAAAAATTATGAATGTTATTTATGTCGGCAGCCATTGCTTTTCTCTGTAGAAGTGGAAATTCTTAAAGGGAAATGAGGATGCAAGGCTATCTATGCAAATACATGATTGGTGCAGATGCTGCTTGCCCTTAGAAAAGCATCTAAGTAGGTCAGGGAAGACACATAAACAAGTTATAGAAGTGCGAGTTACTCTGAAATAAAGTTAATTTGGTTGTTCCTTGAGAAAAAGTCCACAGTGATTGCCAACTGCATCTGCGAGGAATTGCATTCTATGAATGCAGATATTTTCAGTATTTTTATGCATATATTTGTAGCCCAGTTTCCCCCGCCTGCAAACCCTGCTGGCTGATGGGGTTTTTTTGGTTTATGGTTAACAGGAGGGAAGACTAGTTATTTATACATGTTGATAAAACTTCTGAGCACTTTTTGATCTACAGATCTTTCAAATTATTCAGAATTCATATTTTTGAAATATGTCAGTTGATTTACCCGTAGATACCATATGGCTTTACCATAAATGTGTATGTGTTTTAAGTCTGATACAGAAAATGGTTGCAGGAGAGAATTCGCTAATATAAATCTCCTGACTTCCAGGAAAATATGTATGAGCTAATGTAAAACAAATAAGTAGTAAATATGACATTATTGCCTTCTGCACCTGCTTACGTATTTTTGAAGCACCCTATCTCTGTGCCAACCTGACATTTTTAAACAAACAGTATTCACCCCATTGTGGGGAAGACTGTTACAAGGGGCTGCTTTAGATAACATTGTCTTTGATCTTGGAGGCTGATAGCCAGGAATTCAATTAAGTTTTAGAGGCGGCTCTTGGCTTTAAGTGCTGTTAGATCACGTCCAGTGTTGTGACTTGGGCTACACTGGTTATGGTAATCAGTGCCTTTTTGGAGAAATATGTTTAATAGTTCTGGATAATCCTCTTTTCCCCTGTTGTAATAATATATTGTGCTTCAATAATTTGTCATTTTATTAGTACAAAGGCATGGATTACTTTTTAATCACTTATCATTTAAAAGATATGTGTTATTTGTGTCACTAATATTATTACTACTCTTTTGGTGTAGTTGCCCTTTAGGTATAATTTCCAGTGGCCAGTGTAGCTTTTTCAGGTGAGAGCTGTTTGCAGTGATCTCAGAGAACTGGCATCTTCACTCAGAGAAACAGCCTGGGCATATTGCCCATGGTTCAGATACTCTCTATTTGAAAGCAAATCTGTTTGGCTTGAAATATGGTGGCTTAGGGTCCTCTTCAGCTCAGCCATTACATCTTTGAGAACCGTTCTTCCTGGGATGAAAGGCAGAGGGTTTGAATACACCTCGTTGCTATGCAGTGTGTCCTACAGTCAGAGGAGCCAAATGGAACAGCAATAACCTCTGCAGCGTCACGGAGTGAGTTTTACAGAGGCCCCAAAATCCATGCAGTTGTGCCATAGCAAAAACTGCAAGCAGTGTATCAAGGTCAGGACGAGCTAGTAAGCCCTGTCTCTCCACAGCAATCTTTGCTGTGGTACAGGTCCATTAATGTGGCATAGCGTTGCTGTCATGGCTCAGGCAGAGTGCTGTGCCACGTGGATACACGATGCCCTGCTACATGGTGCACATTTACTCAAGCGTGCCTCATGTCTGAGGCCCCAAGTGCTGAGAGGTCTGAATTCAGTCCCGTGTTGTTATCAGTTGACGACGCTTCCCTGCTGGTTTCTTGAAAATCACTGTCTCCAAAAGCAGCAGTGTGTGTTGAATAACAAACCCCTTCACATTCAGACTTTTCAGGTTTGGGAATAGAGCCAACATTCTTGAAGAATGATTTAGTGGCCAATAAACATCTGCAAAGTTTGTAACACTGTCAGAAGCAGTAACACTGAAAGTAAAGATCATATCAGTAGCAATTCCCCTGTCCTGACAAGGCATTCAGTGCAAATATTTGTTCAGTCATCCTTACTCTCATTCCCGTTATCACAGACAGTTTCACATGTTTTGCCAAAAGAGCAATTCCATCTTCTTCCACAAAGCCGTTCACATCCAAGGCCTTTGCAATGTTAAATACTGGCCTACTGCTGTTTCAGGACCTCCCACACATGCTCCTTTGGAGTGCAGGAGCCTCATCTGTCTTACGCAAAGACTGCTATGAAGGGTTCAGACAACTTTCAATTAGTAAGCATCTGCAGTGTTAAGGTTTTGCTGCTCTTTGAGGATTCAAGCTCCGGCTGGCTGATTTATTACACTGCACCAATCTCCATGATGGTCAGGATAGTCTTTGAGGTCTTTTAAGTACAATTCTTCTGCAGAGTCATTGAAATTGCACTGTGCTAGGACTCAAACCATTTGTAAATACAAGATTATGTTTGGAGAAGAAGGAAGCGTTTCTGCTTCGTCAAAAGCTCTTGGCAAAGGGGTACAACTTCCTGAATGATTCTGGGCACGCAATTCTTCTGCTCCAAGAACCTTCCCCCTTTTGCCTGGTTTGCTGCACTGCCTCTCACTTACTTGGTGCATAGAAAAACTGAAAATACAGCCCTTCTTGAGATGCCTCCCAGTTTACTAGAATCTCTGAGGGCCTGTTCAGAAGGTGTCTGGGAACATTTAGGTTTGGGAAGAAATCCTGTAATGGAAATAATAACAGTGCAAGTTGTGGTGAGCAGGAGCATGAAGACTGTGGTAGCTTCACAGGGGAGAGAAAAGGGAACAGAACTAAAAACTTGACTCAAAAAAAATTGCAGTCAAACACTAAAATAATTTTTGTACAATTGAAGGTGAGAATAATCCATAGGCAACTATCCCCCCTGCAGTTCACTCAGCAATGTTTCTTTCTGCTGTTTATTCTGCATACAGTCAGGGAGGTATATGACTACAGGTTTCTGCGTAGGTTCATGTAATTCCTCAGGATACTGAATGAAGGGGTTTCCATCACATCTCTAGCTAGATGAGGAAAGAGATACTTTTCTGATGTATATGAACTAACCCAGTTTGAAAGAAGCCTCAAAACCCAGCTCACGTCCTCACTGGGTGCTCCTCTACCAGCAGAGCAGTAACATGAATGCAGCTAAGTATCTCTGAGGACAGGATGATTAATTTCATGATGTGCTGTTCTGTGCCGTTTGCTATGTTCTATTTGGTCCTTCACACACTTTAACAAAGTTGCTTTTGTAAGATGTCTGCGGGATTTCGCAACTGGGGAACTGAGGCACTGAACAATTACAATTCAAAGTCCTTTTAGTTACCTAAGACCTTGGGGGTGCTCATGATTTCATGCCTGTCATACATTCAAAGCACAGGTCTTGTTGACCTCATTTGCATCTGCGAATGCTCAGCACTGCTGAATATGAGAGCCTGGACTCCCAAGTCAGAGTCCAGAGTCTGGGGAATGTACTGGGGCTCATCTAGCCCCACACACGAACCTGTAGCAGAAGCAGAGACACTGTCAACCACTAACATGATTTACCTGACACTGTTAAATCCACCTGACTATCTTCCTGTGTTCCCCTCCAACAAAGGCCTTGCCATTGCTGTTCTGTGGCGCTGAGGTTGTACAGGGTAAGGTCTCACCTACTGCTCTGGGTCTGGCCCCAGAGCCGGTCCGTCCTGCGCCTTCGGGGAGGCGGTGACCACAGAAAATGCCATGTGTGATTGTACTGCTGTACCTCGTGGTACACTTAGTGGGAAGGCAGACTGCTTTGGCGTTCCCATATTTATGAACACATCATATAGAAGCAGATACAGATATTTATGTATATTAATATATCTGTATCTCCTTATAGATATAAATAATTTTTAAAAATTCACATGGTGTCCTTTCATTTGTAGGATCTGTTGTGCAACAGTTGTCTGGGATTACCATGAAGCTCTTTGGCAGCCTACATCCATTTTTATGGCTGTTTGACTGTTGGAGCCCTGTATGTGCTTATGCACTTCCTTACAAGCTGCTTGACTTTTTATGCTTGTGAACACACAGAGCTCAATAAGTTTGGGACATAAGTGAGGTACCTGGGGTTTAGTACTTGGACATAAGTATTGTGCACATCCCAGTACACCATGCAGTGGATTGAAGTAGCTGTGTTTAAAAACATCGTATTCATCAGTCTCTTCTCTGTCTTACAGGCGAGTGAAAAAAAACCAGTGAATTTCCTCTCCCTGACAGACTTATCCATTCTTTACTCCATGCTGCTGGCTAAACACACCCTGGAAATCAGTTCTGGCATTCACTTAGAAGTTCCTTCGCTTGCCTGAAAATACGGCACCTTGTAATTTAAATTGCCTTTGTGCAGCATATGCCATGTCTGAGCCCGCTTGGCTCCCAGGGGCAGGAGAGGAGCTGGCTCCTGCAAGCGGGGCCACGGGAATGGGGGGCACGTTTCTCCGAATTCTGCAGGAGGCTTCTGAAAATATCCTGTGTGCACGCATTCATATCATAATGTTACACTGCATATGTAGGGTCTGCTCCCAAACCCACAGCCAACTACCATAACAAAATCAGATTTTACTGCCGTAGTGTCAGGCTAGGGTTGAAATATGGCTTTGAAACACTCCCTTTCACCCTGCTTTTTTAATGAAAAACAATCGGGCTAGAGTGTAATAGTGCTTACCCTGGCTGCATTTGACTTTAGCTTTTTACTTTTAAAGCCTTATTTTAGGCTTTAAGAGCTCCCAATTAAACGTTTTAGATCCAGAGTGAAAGCCTGAACGTGCCTGCCTGCACAACAGCAAGATTCCTGGGTGGGAAAAGGATATTTTTATATTAAAAATAAAGAAAATTAACCCAGTAATATGTTTTCTCTCTGCATACTTCTTACTCTTCTTTTTCCTAATGGATCTCCATTTGCCATTTTCTTATTTCCTTTTTTTTTTTAGCATCTCCCATGCCCTTTTCTTTATTTCTTTTTAATTCTTTTTCTCCTTTCTCTTCTCTTCTCTTTATTTCAGCCTCCCCCTTCCCTGCTGCCTAACTTGCTTTTTACTGTTAACCCATAGAAGTTTGCAATAAGAGGGCTAACTACTTCATCCTTCTAGTCAGCACAGCACACGCTGTAAATCCCTTTCTAAATAACACCAAAAAAAATGAAGCCTAGGTCAGATATTTGTTTATCCATTATGAAGTGCATGCGGGAGACTGTCACCAAGGAATCTGACAACACTACACTATTAATTACATGCCAACTTAATGAGGAAAGGTTTGATTTCAGTCAGCTTTGCAGCAAACTTGAGAAGAACATAATACCATATAACCATCAGCGCGTTAACAACTTGCCTCCAACACTACACAGCCCCGACTCCCATTATAAGCTACTGGCTAAGAAAGGTCTCACACAGTGCCCTACATCTCACCAAGGAGAACACACTGTCTCTGGTCATGGGAAATTTAGAGCCAGCCATGACAGCCTGAACAATGAAGTGATTTACACCAGGTTTGTATCTAGTTTGCTAACTCATAAATTCTTACCTGCAGGTGCATAGCCCAAGACTGTAAGACCATTTGCACCATGCCTACTATTATGTGGGGATTTCGGTGTGCTTATTAATGCAAATGTTAATATAGACCTGCAAACTCAATTCTCTTTTATGGTTTATAAAATACACCTATCCCAGTCTCCGTGGGCATGTACGCTCATTTTATGAAAATCACATGTATTAAAATGTAACTAGATGCCTACTCCCACTGCAGCAGGCTCCAGGCTGCACAGGGAAAAAAAGTCTTCAAGTTCCCAGGTATTCAGGAAGAAAACTGGAATGGTACCACTCTCTCACAGTTAAAGCTTATATCTGATGTTTTGGTGCAAGAAGCAGATATCAAAGAAAGATTTCCCTGAAGAGGCTTGGTCTGAGATGTGGTGGCAAAGGGATATTTCCAACATTGGCAAGACCCAACCTATGGGTCTTAATAGAAGAGGTCAGACCAGGGCTAAAGCTGTTCCTGGAGAAAAACCGTGGGGGTAACAGGGAAAAATATTCACTGTGGCTGTCACTGTGAACATAAATTGTCATTATGCAGTTTGTTCATCTGAAAGGACATAACAGCTGATGACAGGTCAGTTGTTATACTTGGTGTCACTGTGTAGACAAAGGAGTGAGGTAACGGGGTTGTGGAGGTGACTTCATTACAAGCTGCTCCATAACCTCCTCCTGGAAGGAAGAGACAACAGTGGTAAATGAAACCTTTGCTGAAAAGGAGTTTTCTCTAGAGCCTGGGCCCAGACCTTGTTCCTGCAAGTTTCTGACAGCTTTCCTCCTCCCACCCAACAAAAGGACTTGGTAATAAATCTTTGTCTGTAGAAATCCAGTACCCTCCTGAGATCAGACCAGCTGTGACTGGTATCACACGCACTCCCAGCTCGCAATGCCTCGCTATGTCTGCAGCCGCAGGTCGTCTGAAACTTGAACGGGGACTTTCATCCCTCTACCAAAAGGCTTTGCTACACAAGTGCTGCTGGCCCCGACCAACCAGTTTCACATGGATCTGCCCAGTCCAGGACCTGCTGAGGGCAGGAGTGGCTCCACAAGGGACAACGCTGAGCAGCTCCTGCGTGGAGGTAGCCTGGGGTCTGCAGGAGTTCAGTCACCATGGCGAGTTTGGGGAACATTTCTGTAGAGGACTCTGCAGTTTGGAGTCTCTTCCAGCGTGAGCTTTCCTGTCTGTGATTCTGATTAATTCTCCTTCTCCTGTGCTAATCCTTAATAGATCTGATGTCCCTGAGGAAACCTGGGAGGATGCTGCAAAAGGAAAAGTGTTTTAAGAGTTGCTGTGCTGGGTCAGATGAGTCCTGACTATGTCTAGAAGACCTTTGGTAGTGTGAGTCTCTGGCTGAGTGGTATCCGCATACAGAAACTCATTTGTCTGTTCACATCAGGCTCAAAATGGGAGTACTGCAAGTGTAAGCATGGGAAGGCCACCTCCAGCTTCCTCCAATTCAAGCTAGAGGAGCTGAGGTTTACTGTGCTCAGATTTTTCAAAAGGTGCTACAGTCTTTGCGCCAAGATTAAATGACATTTCTTGTTAGAGGAAAGGGCCTGGCCTAGTGCTCTGGGCTCCAATTTTCCCTCCCTTGCACTGCTGAGCAGCTTGTGCTAAGCCACCTTCCCTCCCCAGACGTGGATAAATGTTAGTCATGTTGTGTGATTCATGGTTTAGTTTGGGGTCCTTCGGGAGGAAAAGAGATGTGTCAGTGCAGAAGAATATTAACTCCAGTTAACCCAATTTTGTTCTTGGAAGACCAGAGATCTGAAAGTCATATGTGCCCTGAAATTGCGGTTTGGAAAATACTAGAGTCAAGGTGTGTGTGACCTACAGAAATACCTCGTCTCACCACTAATTTACTCACACATGTAAACTTCATTTTTCATTCAGCTGCCCCAATTTATTTCCTGTTCCTCCCTCTTTTTCCTTCTCTTGCTTGTTTTGAAAATGCTGGTCAACACATGTTAAACCACTCTCCAAAACCAACAAAAGAAAGTTCAGGAGAGGCAGAGAGAGAAACAGCTGAATAACAGTGCCAATTTTAAAATGAAGATAAGTTATAGGGGACCTTTTACTGAACCAACAAATATTTTATAGTGTTCACCATTTGGGGCCAGCAGTTCTTTTTTCCCTTGTTTTGAGCTAGAATAGGTGGTGTGTAATTTGTCAGGAATCTACAAGTTTAAGTAGCTTCAAGAAATATGACAGTCATGTGGGACTGACCTACTGCGTCTTGACTTCCACGTCCATTTTTTCCCCACTACATAATGTTCTGTACCCTTTCCTCTCTGTCTCATTCCCTCATTCACACTTTCTTTCCCCTGTTGGTTTCAAGCCATCTTTGCTTTGTCAGTGTTACCTGATAACACAAAGCAGGGTCTTAAGCCAGTTGTTGCGGTTCAGCCTGAGCTGTATATAACACCAAGCAGGGGAGCAACGTGGATGCTTCTTGGTCCTACGTAAGTGGTCGGTCTTTCCTTTGCTGTTCCCGGCAGAGCCTTTAGGTGAAGTCAGTTCATCACCACACACGTGTGATATTCCTAGGTCAGAATTCTTAGATCCAAAGAATAAAATGTTACTGTAATTAACATTATTTAGCACACCCCTGAAGTCATCCAAGTATATAAAAGTTATTAGAGTTATTAGTCTGGACTTGGCAAATGATAGGGGTCTGAATTGTTCTGAAATAGTTGAATGTGCTGCAAGCACCACGTAGCCAGAGTTTTTGTATGTTGTAAATTGGAGTAGGCATTTATGCTCTGTCTTTCCTGTCTAGTACTGGATGCAGTACGTAAAAGGGCACTCTGTATGTACTGAGATGTACATCTTCTTGCGAATTATTTGTATACACTACAGCCAGGTGTAATGGCAATGCAATGGAGGTAAGTGATGCTATTGTCCAGTTTAAGGATGGTTTGCCTGCAAGAACCCTGGGGTTTATTTTCTTTGTGGGGGCCTTTCTGATTGCAGAACAACAAAAGAAAACCTTTTAAATATAGGTGAAATCCTGGAAAATTCTACTCTTAAATGCTTTTGAAATGGTCAGGGTATTGCCTAGGCATGTTGTCTTTGGACTTCTGAGACTCATTTCCATCTCTGCTAAAATGGGACTGCAGGCTACCTTGCAAGAGAGCTGTCAGGATCAGCCAGTGAATATTTATGAAGAAATTTCGTGGTGAAAAAAAAATAATGTATGCTACATATATTATTAATAATTACGTGAGTCCTGAAAAATACCATACTGTATCACAAAGCTGGTATTGTCCAGTGACTACGCTCTTGGCACTGCATGCTACAGTAAACTGTGTACTGAAAACTCATACTAGTGGAAAGGTATACAGGATTCCATTGGTAAGTGATTTATAGTGACTTCCTATTATAAACAAGAGGGAACAAATATCCTGCCTTGCTGGTTTCTTTGGGCGGATGGTGAGAGCAGAATGAGACATTCCTGGCCAGGCAAAAGCTGATTCTCTGGATGCTTGCAACTGGGAGCAGACGGAAGCACCAGAAAGTGAGGTAAAAATGACAATCCCTAATTATAAACGGTTGAGTTTCCATTTTCATAGTGCTTAAAACTTTCCAGTTGTAGAGCAAATGACAACTGTTTCAAGTGATTTCCAAACTTGTAACAAAAAGATGTTTCTGATGTTTAATATTAAATAGACTTACTGTAGGATCTCAATATATGCTGAAAGCCTACCAACATCCTTTCACAAGAAGCACATTGCTTTCTGAGACAGAACAAACCACCTTCAGCAGTAGCTTCTTTTTGGGTTTCGATTAATAAATATGCTATTGAGCATATACGTGAGCATGTGCTACATACTACAACTGTAGTTTGTTTAGAAAAGTTATTTGTGCTGGCCAGTGGTATGCTGTTGATAAACTTCAGCGTATACCCTACCAAATAAGTCCTGGGAACAGTGTGGAATATACTAATGCATCAGCATTGGCTTTCTCTGGAGTCACTTTGACCTGAGCTTGACAAGTCGGCTCATGAGTGAAGTGCAAGATTTGCCTATTAGCACTTGTTCTGGGGTGAGTCCTTAGCTGAGGCTACTCGGTGAGATTCGGTATGCTGCATCATTCTTCCATTCCTTCCGTCACCATTTCCAGAGATGTTACCCAGTCCCAGTGCTATTTCCTTATTGCCTCAAAGAAGAAATCTAAGAAAATGTTGTGCGATGGTCAAGAAACCAAACATGCTCTATACTGAGAATGCTGTTCTTCGATTATATTCATGAAACAGTCTCACCAAAATATTGCTTTTACAGTTGTAATATACTTTGCAATTGTTGTGCAGATATGTCAAATATCAAAAGCTTTAATTATCAAAAACTTTAGTAGTCAGGGGTAGAGCAGGTAGATTGTAAAAGATGAAGAAAAAGCAAAATGTCAGGCAAGACTTTTTTTTTTAAATTTGGTAAAAGTCACCTATGTTCCCTCTCTTGTCAGTGAAGATCCAGGCATGGCCAGACTGCAATTCTTCCAGGCTGAGCTAAGCAGTTAAGGCGGTAGTTACACGACCAGTTTAATCTCCAAAGGAGAGATACGGTCCTACCCTCATCCAGCTCACAGCATATCCACATGGATGATAATGCTGCCCAAAGGAAAACAGTGGGAGGAGGTGGCCATAGAAGAGGACTTCACAGTCTGGTTTTGTAGCAGTGCTCAGGGATATTGGACTGTGGTGTTAGATAGGTGGGCTGAAACCACCTCTTGGAGGATATCTTTGTTGTTTGTGAATGGAATCTGGACAACAAGCCTGGATAAAGATGCATGACTTAAGTGGCAAGTGAGGAGAACCCTACTCTTCCTTTTGAGTTGGAACAAGTTGGTTTGACTGGCAACATGTCAGGGAGAGCATGGGGAATGGTCTTTGTCTCTCTCAACATGGTTATCCCCATCCAAAAAATGGTGGTAATACTTACTTCCTTCACTAAGGGCTGTTCAGACACGTGTGAGCTGCTTGGATGCTATGGTAATGCAAACCGGGATATGCTGTCAGGGGTTTGGTATAGTAGAAAAAGATTTTTGGCAAGAAAAAGGGGGCCTGTGCTTTGAAATGATGGATTTTCAGACTTCATTGTAGTAACATGCTTTTACAGCAGTTGTTAGCAAGAGCTTTGCAAATTATCAATGATGGCTTTATTGTAACCCAGTTTCGAGTTTCTTTGACATAAATTATTTGTTTGAAAAAACATAAAATCTTAACGGAGTAAAAAAGACTTGTAATTCAGGAAAAATCTTCAGCAAAATTAAAGAAGGGTTAGCTCTTTGCCCCAGATTTTATTTTTTAGCTTTGCTACTGCTTTTATATGCCATGGGCAAGCCAGTTTCTTTTAGAGCTGGCTAAACACCAGTAAAAAATATTTGCAAATACTCCTTCAAATAAACGCTGGAATTGGAATGTGTGTCACCATTCACACCTACTTTCCTCAGAAGTTTGTACAAGCAATTTTTTTGTTCATAGGAAATATTTTCCAACAGCAAAAGAAACTGACAGATGCTTGAGAGAGGTGTATTTATATCCAGGTTTGCTCTGGCAACAACGTTCTCTATTACTTGCCATTTCCATTTCTATACCTACTGACCTATTCAGTCCTAAACCTCCTATTTAAAATTGTCTCTGTTAAAAAAAAATGAAGCAGGGCTGAAAAATTATTTGTAGCCAAGTACAGCATGAAGAAGGAGACTTTTGGTGTCATTCAGTACCTCCATCTGGATCAAATGTTTCTTTTTTCCTTGGTTCCCTCTCCGCTGCATAGGTTGAACTTCCCCCTCTTGAATCCCATTCAAGTGTTGCTCTAGGAGAGCTTAAGAGATACTGATTTAAGATGTGCTGTTTTGGAACAAAATGTAAACTTTGGTCACTTGTGAATATTTATTTATAAAGCTGTTTTGCAAAAGGATGGAGGCCTGCTAAATCAAACAGCTTGGCAAACGTCTGACCTCTGAAATTACAGCTGGTCTCCCTGCATTTGTTTGGTGAGAGGGGTCTTCAGTGGTCACCTCCAAGTGCTGGGGAGTGTGGCTGGGCTGAGTTGTTCAACGTGGGTTGGCTGTATGAGAAAAAGGGCTGCGGGTCGGCAGTGGGCAAAGTCACTCATAAATGAAGAGCTGTCAAGGGTTGCAATGTTCTTTGGGACCTATGCCACTGGAAGCTCTGTTTAAAGAAAACATCAACTTTTCATTAATAATCTGATGGAAATCTAGCAATAAGGTTGATTTTTAGTTGGGAGTCCAGGCTCATAAAGAAGTGCATTACTTGATGAGTTTTATGCGGTATTTAGGGGCTTTTTGGGTCCTGTAGCCATTAAAGCTCATGGCGTTGCTGTTTCTTTTGTTTGGCTGGTTCTCCATAGATATTGCAGTTAGACATCAGCTTCTTGCTCCTCTATAATGTGTTTCTGTGTCAGGATAGCAAGCCCACTGAATAAAGCTTATACATTTCTGCCTGGTAAATATTTCTGGCTTCTCTGCAACATAAGGACTTAATGAATGAACAAATATGACTCTTGATGGGAAAGTGTAGCTTATGCCTGTGATGCAGTTTTATCTTTGAAGGCTGTTAACCAGGTGTGCTTGTTACTTGTAGCCTTCTCAGCCTGCCTCTGTGACTGAGTCACAGCCTAGGCAAGGGGAGCATTAAAAACCACACACATCATGTGTGAATGGGCGAAAGTCCTATTTTTAGTGCATACAAGAAGGCATTCACTGAAGGGCAATGAAGCTGATTTTTATTTTTAGGTTTTGCAATTCCTTATGTCCTTGGGATTTATGTTTTGAAAAACCAGATCTATCACCCTGCAAAATGTAGGTGAACCTCCAAGACCAGCTTTATTCTCACTATTGCCAAGATAACCTTCTCCCGGACATAGGCTGGTATGGGATGCAGTGATTCAGCGCCAGCTCTGCCAGTGCAGTTCTGGTGGAGGCTTAGTGATCTTCTGCCTCACCAAAGCGTATTTCTGTAAGGTCATGTCCCTGGAACCTCCCCACAGGATTTTTTTGACATCTGCCCTGCTCCAAGCTCAGTGTAGATTTGTCCAGGCAGATGCTTGCATGGAGCTGGCCCTTTATATGTGTCGAAACAAATATTTAATTTGGAAATCTGGTATCAATTCTGGAATTAATAATGAGTTATTTTTCTATATGCCTATTCTATGGACTTGCTTGTTTTAAAATCTATTAAAAGAAAATAGACATCTTTTTTTTTCTGTTTTCAGAAACTCTGGAGAATGGACCAAATAAGTGTGAAAGGTGAGTGAGGGATTTTACAGTTTTCCAAAATTATTATTATTACGGTTTTCCTGACATCAGGTAGCTATGTAAGCTGTACATGTAAATATTTGTTATTGCTTGAATCTAGCGCAGCTAACAGAAAAGGAACCAGCAAAGATGAAACATACTGGAAGGAGATCAACGCAGCTATGGCCCTAACGAACCTTGCCCAGGGGAAGGATAAACTGCAGGGAACTACTAGCTGCATCATTCAGAAATCATCACATATATCAGAAGTAAAGACAGTTAAAGTGCCATTAGTTCAGCAGTTTTAAGAGATGGGTCCTTTTCCTTTTTCCTGTCAAATGGACGTTTTCCTCACAGGATTGGTTTTTAGCAAAGTCAGATTCACAGATATGAGGCAAATGTGGAAAATAGGCCCCCTTTCACAGTATGGTCAGTTTAAAAAAATAATGTTCCTTCCGACTCAGACATTTTCATTGTATTAAATGAAATGTTCAACTGCTTCTATAAAAGGCATGTAAATTATAAAAAAAACCCTGTTTTTATCAAAACATTAACTTATTTTATGTTAATCAAAGTGCGCATAAGATTTTTGCATTGCTATTACAGTAAGTGCCTTGCTTTCAAAAAATAAGCTATAACGTGGGCATAGTACAACAGTATTATGCCTCAAAATGACAATGCCATAATGCTTAAACTTTGTATATTATTCCAAGTGGGCTTAAGCAGCCTAGGGCTAAACACATTACTGCTGGAGGCCCTGGAGAATTGTGCTTATTTGACTTGTACAAATTGACGAGTCTTAATGAAATTGTTACATCATTTTCTCTTGTTTTTTTAATCAACAGTGTTATAAAAAATTGTACAGTATGTTTTGTCAAAGTGACAATGAGGTTGTTATGCATGTTTCTTACCTGTATATGCAGTATATTAAAATACCAAAATCATTCCTTTGAAAAGTGCAATACTCTAGAACACATGAATTTAGGAAATAAGTTAATTGTTCAGATTATTTTGAACTTATACGTATGCTCCCAGCTGTGTTGCTCATTAAAGATTTCTATCTGAGAAGGTTCTAGCCAGACTAGCTGTAAATTCAAGTTGAATTTCCATTATTTTAAAGCTTTGTTAGTGACTTACTGAAGTTTTGATAGAAGTAAAATTGATTTCTTGTTGTACAAAATGAAATCTATAGTGCCATTTATTATTTGCAGTGGAGCTCACTAAAGTTTCTATGGTGGAAATTATTACTTTAATGTGGTTCAAACATTTTAGTTTTGTATGCACTGCGTAAATGAGGATAGTTGGTTGACAGTTCATATTTCAGTGAGAAAAAGCTATAATATAAACTCTCAAAGCCCAAACTAGAAACACAAATGGGAAATGAAACATTAAAAAAAATCTAAGTATTTAAGGTGGGAGGGTTTTAAGTAGATACTAAACCATGTATGAAATACCATGTCTCTAAACTTGACCGCTATTGAGGCTAATAACTAGCATAAAACCAAGTGTATTTTTAAGATTTTTTTGGAGGCGTACAAGTTATTCTAAGTCATATAACAATAGTTTAATGAGGTTTACAGTGCTTGAATAAACAGGGCAAAGCCAAAAATGATTTATACTGAATCAGTTACAGAAAACTGGAAAAGAGCTGATTGTTGCTAGGATTTGGATTTTTCCTGTGGCTATCCTGTCAGGTTTTTTCCTACTTACCCCTCTCCTTGTTTCTCTTTTTGGTGAGCCATCAATGAACAAGACAAGATTTTAGTCCTGCTCCCACTGAGTTTAATGGCAGAACTCCCACGTCAGTGGAAGCAGGACTGTGCTAATGATGAAACTAATCCGCAAGTAGAGGCTGTTCCAGTTGCACTAAAATAGTCAAGATACATTGCAAATACCAGCCTTGGTGTGACTCTTTAGGAAACTTCTTGGTGTAACATAACATGTTGTTGGGTTTATTTAGTGTACAATGAAAATGATTTGATATGAAAATATTTTGTACATATATATTTTTACTTTGTTTTCTAAATTGCTGATTTGCATTGACTTAAAGTGCCAAGCAAGAAATGTATGTCATGACTGTATGAACAGTTGAAGTATATGTTTTACTGACTTGCATCATTATGTGTCTAAGATTCCATGACGTTAATTTTTGATACTTTACTGGATTTTGACATAATAATGTGAGTTTATAACTAATAGCAGAGAGTTAGTACTTCACTTTTGTTCATACTATTATAAGTTATTCTGGTATTAAATATTTTGTGACAATAAATTGATGGTTTTGACAAACTTTTCTGTTAGAAATATTCACAGCGTTTTTGTCTGTATAAACAACAACAAAATTTGTCGTGTAAAAAGTACTTTCGGGGACTTCTCTGGCATAAAACTGGAGAAGACAAGCCATTGTATAAACAACTTGTTCATGGTTCTTTTTTTATATGATCAAAGCACAAAGAATAATCTGTAAAACACATTGAGTGGGTTTTAAAGTTAAGAAATACTTGGCATAATTTCTTGTTACCATTTCCTTTAATTTATTTTTTTCTACTGCTGCTTTAGAGTTTTCTGAAAACACAAATTCTAATGAATTTTGTGTGTCTTTTTTTAAATAACAAAAATCATGATCAGTGCTGAGCCAACAGCTAATGAAGACTCAATAATTATTTATGATATTAGAAAAACAAACATTATTACTATTGCTCTTCTTTGTTTCAACATATGTAACCATTTTAGTAAAATAAATAACTGCAAACAACATCTTGCTGGTTTGACTTAAATATTCATTTATCTGTCCTTAGTCATTTGCATTTCTGATTTCCTGTTATAGTCAGGGTTTCTCTATACTGGGATACAAGCATGTGATAGGCAAAGACAAAACAGGAATGCTAGTCCTTTGATTAATACACCTTGTGGTGCACAGTTACGTGAAACAGTTTAGCACATCCCTGATGAAAATGACTGTTCAGCAAGTTTAGGCTAATGGCTGCTAATGACAACATGGTGTGATGCTTATAAATCCTCCAGATTTGAGGAGTGCAGAGGGAAGCCATAGCTAAACACTGTCCTGAGTCAATGGAGAAGGTCCATGAGCTGGGAAAGACTTTGATCATTTAGGGTTTTTTTTATGAGTACAGGCTCATTTGTCTACAGTACCACATATGGATACACTCTGGTTGCAGAGCCTTGGTGGAGAAGGAGATGCAGTCAGCCCATCTGAAGTTCAGTGCTCATAGTAATGGGGGCCCAGTGCAACTAGTCTCCTAACTTTTGTGCCTCAGCACCTCCGGCTGCATGGGAGGAGTGATAACTATGGTTTTGGTGGGCACTTGGCACTTCCATGGTTTATGTCCTACTTATCTGTGATACATGTGTACCACTGCAACATCTGTGGCTATCCAACATGTCAGTGGAGATTTGGACAGCCAATTGATATGGGAGTTCCTGAGGCAGTAGGTACAGCCTGACTTTTGCTGTTGGCAATGCAGAGAAACCCCCACATCCTAATGATGCTGAGCTTCTTGGCATCTACTTTGTACACTAGACTGACGTGAAGAAACCAACTCGTTCTGCTCCCACCTACTCTGTCACATCATTTGCAAGAGCTGAGCACTCCCAACCTCTTATAACCCTTTGAGAGTAAGGGGAGCTCCAATTTTGCTGGACTGCTCAGTAGTTAGAATATACAGGGATCAGGGCTACAGTCTCCTCTTCCAGAATCATAAAACAGCTACAACCACTGAGCTATAGTTCTCACTTTGTAGCCTCATGTTCTCAGTTGGTGGCCTAATGTATAAATATGTACACCAGGTGAAGCAGTTCCATCAGGGAGACTGAGAGCAAGTCCTGGGACACGTATAGGCCATTTTGGGGACATGGGCTAACTTGGTGGCTTAAGTTTTAACTTGGAGTCTGGCAAAGGATGGCACCTAGACCATGCAAGTGCATGAAGTAACCACTGCACTGTGGATTAGAAGGAGAGCACCTCTGAACTGTTTAAGGAAGAATGGATTTAGCTTAGGCTAGGGGAAAGGCTCTGTGGGCTTGAACCTGTTTCTCCATTATCACTTTACTCAGCTAGTTTTTCATTATGTGCCGTGGCTTTGATGAGTGATGTTTTTATCCGCTTAAACTATCCATCAGTGGAGATCCACAACACCAAATGTGAGACACTATTACAGGAAGCAACCCTGATTATAAAAACGAGTGGGATCTCCAATAATCATGAGCTTCTGGAACTCACCATACTCTTAATGCCTAGAAAGTGCTCCTTTGTACCCCCTGTGACATCCCCAGTAATGGGAAAGAATGTGGGAATCGTTCTGCATCAGTCAAAAGGGGACCTGCACCAAGGAACAATTTGTGGCTGCCCTGGTGATGCTCTGGAGTACCAGGGAACTGCCTTCTCTCCCTGCTTCACCACAGTGAGTGAATACTGGCATGAGGAATCACTCAGGGCCCATCAGGGCTATGGAGTAGCATGCTGGTGGGGCACACCACACTGCCTAACAAGGCACTGCCAAGGAGTGGGGCTGCATCTGCCACCAAGTTCAGACCCTCCTTCAGGAATCCTTCCAGAGGTTTTCAAGCTCAGTGATGCCTCTGTTTCTTTCGGTCTTGAGGAAGCCCTGGGCTATATTCCCCTGCATGGCTTCCAAGGGCTGGAGGAGATGAGTGCATCTGCTCGTTAGGTCTCCTGTATGGGGTGGAAGGTAAGAGTAAGTGTGACTACTCATCCAACCTGCCAAAGCTGCAACAAAGCTTCTAGAAGTTAAGCTCCACCAGGGCTATACAAGTCTTATTCCTAATTTCCTCAGAGCAGCCCTGGCAGAGCTGGGATGCCGGTACTGCCAGGAGAGAAAAGCAGTTACAACAGCAAAGTTTGTCACTGCTCCTTGGGCTCGGTACTGCCTCAGATGCCTGCTTGCTATGTAGCAAAGGGAAGGGTGCAGCTGTCTTCTGTCATGGCTGACTTCCTCACACCTAGCAGTGTTTTTTCCCATGAAATCTCATGTTCTCCTATGTAGCCTTCTTCTCAGGTTGTGTTTCCATTCAGTCCTTAGTGTGACTACACTTTCTTAAACCCTGGCCTGTTACTTGCAGGAAAATGGAGCCCAGATTTGGCACAGACTGAGGACACCAGACCCTCCAGTACTCCACAAGCAGCTCTGAAGTCCAGTGGGCACCAATTCAATGGTCACAGTGACAGCTTCAAGCATGACAGACCTGTTTTATTCCTGTGTTACTATGAACAATCTGTGAGGTTCTTGGACAATCAGAAAGAACCTTAAAGTGCTCCAGCCTCCTAACCTAACAAATCCAAGCATTTCTGAAGGGCCAAGGCATGTTTCCATGGCCAAGGGCAGACGGTTGCATGCCTGCTCTGAGCCAGCCGGATAGAAACGTGATGTAGTTCAGAAACTTGGTAACCAGGTTTGGCATCAAGCCTTAGCTGCTACATCAAGGTTACCAGCAGAGCACAGACTGGACTCAGCATGGTGTGAATATGTCTGTGCGTCTTTTGGGCCATTGCATGTTCTATGCCTTCACTTGTCCATAGCAGTGTCCTCAAATTTCTCTGTGCTTTGGTGTAGCATTTCAAAGAGGAAATAATACTGCTCTGCATGGCTGAGCTGTTGTGTGTAGAAGGGCACTGATAGTTGGGAGCTGCTTTGGCGCAACACCTACCTAGCCTAGTTAGCCAGGGCAGGAACGTGAGATGAAGCATGACATAAAGGGCTGAATTGCCTGAGGGCACTGTTTTGACACACTTCAAGGGAGGCAACAGGAATCCAGCCTGGATGTGAGTTCACATGGTACAAGCTGGTTTGCCAGCGTCTGGGTGTGCTCGATCCCCATTAGCAGCAGAATTGAGACCTAGACCCATGGCTTTCACAATGCTGGGTTACTGAGCCAGTGTTTAGGTTTGTGCCCCAACTTGAAACTCCTTTTGTTTAACAAGAAGCGAGGAGTTTGGATAAAACGCAAGTACCTTGTGAAAAAAAAAAAAAAGAAAAAAAAAAGAAGTGGAAAAGAGACATGAATGCCTAATGCAACAGAAAAAAAATCCCAAACCTCCTTAATGTTGCTGTTATGTCAGCTTGGATTATTGGCAGTGGAAGTGGTTATTGGCAACGGAAGTTAGACCTGGCTTGAGGCTAATATAACTCGCACACCTGACTTTTTAAAAGGAGCTGAGATCTGGTTTCTTTATGGATAGGCTTTTTTTCATTCATAGTGTTGGTCCCTTCTTCAGATTTCCTTTGCTTTCCTTTCAGCCAATTTTGGACTTGATTCTCCTTCTATCTTTCCTCCTGCCTGAAAAGTCTCCTGTTACATGCAGACAGCAATGGGACCCTTCATGCCAAAGCTCATTCTTCTGGCTTTGCAGTTTCTAGGGCCATATAGGTGAAGGATGTATGATTCAACAAGCTGGTGTTCACTGGCAAAGTCTGGTATCTCCTTTCTCCCAGCCCAGGGCCAGCGAACATATGCAGTCGCAAGAGTGTGCAATAGAGGCTCTTCAACCAACAAGCTCCACCATCTATCACTTCACTCCTAACTACTACTGCTTTTGGCTATCTTAACTCCCAAAAGGACTGTCAATTTAACCATAACTACCTAAGAACTGCCAAGTCTCATTTTATGAGCTGCTGTTGAGAGTTTAGCTATTTAAGGCTGATTTTAAACAATTTTTATTGGTACTTCGTGGCATGTGCCTGATTTACAGTGCCGTAAATAACCACAAATTAGGGACATTTCTTTCTTTACGGTAAAGGCACATTATCTTGAGCATAAGAAAGATAGTTTGTTGGTGAAAAACTGGAGTGCAGGATCTTTTCTGCAACAGACTTCCTGTGTGAGTCCAGGCAAGCTTCATCCAGGGTTTGGTCAATGCAGAGGGGCTGGCTCTCTCCCTTGGGGAATGCTCTATGAACCAGGGAATGCTCTAAGAACCAGGGAATGTGGAATGAGGATCACATCTACAAGATGTCCCCCACTGCTCACCGTGCTGCTATGAGGCTCTGAAGGTTAGAGAAAGCAGTGCTGTTTTTTAAGTGGCACATTCAGTTTGATGCACTTAAGGAACTGTAGATACCTGATGTTAACTCTAATTGAAAACTACACCTCGGGCACATGTCCCAGAGCAGGCATCACCTTCTGCAGCATTTCCGTCTCTTCACTGACTGCAGCAGCAGAATAAGCTACTGAGACCAGATGCCCAAACCTGACACAGCTAAAGTCAGGGAAGACAAACCACACCCTTGGGAAACCATTGGGTCCCAAACCATGAAGAGGCCTGGTAGGCTCAGGCTACCACTACCTGCCTTCCTCTGCAACATCAACTGAAAAGCACACTGAAGCACGTGAAAAACCTAATCCTAAGGGGGAAACGTCTCTTTCCAGCTTAAAAAAGACCCCCTGCAGTCCAGGAATTTGTGGATGTAGACATTTAGGTGTAAGATAAAATGTTTCACTCAGGACCATCCTGGTGACTTGGGGGTATTCAGCAAAGCTTTCCAATCTTCCTCATATTAACTGGTGTGAGGATGAGAATCTTCACTCTAAGGGGTTTTATGCTCCTTTTTCACACCCTTTTAAGAAATCAGTCAAACCCAAAAACCATGGACTGTGCTCATCACATTCAGAAGAAATCCAGAAGTCATGAAGCAAAAGACATCCCTGCTTTGTGCTGGTGTGGTGGAAAAGGACAGCAGATCCATAGACACCATGCTGGGGGCTTCAGTGCCTTCACTGCACTGCACAGATGGGTTCCTCTTCAACAGTACATTTCCCATTCACATTTTCTGTCTTCACGTACAGAGACAAAAGAAGCCAGCCTTCTACTCGCAGGGAGGACTAAGTGTGTATAGCTGAACTCTGTGGCTAAACACTTTGAGCAGCAGTTAAAATGTGAACCTAACTTTGGGGATCATGTGAAATGGCCACAAAATATGTGCCCAGATTTTAAAATGTTCCAAGTACTCAACAGCAGCCAGTGTAGTCGTGAAAAGAGATCATCAGCTTTTCAGTTAGATCTTTGCAAATTAAATGCCAGGTCAGCAAAACAGAAACATTTTGTTGAACAGGACAATTGCATTTAATTTATTTGGATTTCTTTTAAGAAAGCTTGGAGATAATAAAACCCCCAAATTTCTTTCTTTTTTTAAATGAAAAAGTCTAGTTTTCCAGATTAATTTTTTTTTGTCTTGAAATGTAAGATAATTATAGCAAAAAGAAGGATGAAATCAAGGCCAAAATAGAAATAATTTAAACTTATCAAAATATTGAGGTTACCAAATTACATTTACTGACTTTTAAAAAATGTTCTTTTGGCTATTCATATTCATTTGTTTATATATTTACACTTTCCAACCCAGTTTAAAACAAGAAAGATTTAACATCTCAAAAATTTCCACAGGATGGAAAAATACCCTTCCCGTCTTGAGTTGCATGGAAGAACTTTTAAGTCTCAGTGTTTTGAAAGTCAGACCTCTTTTGCATGGTGATCTGTGGATATAAAAGTCTACACCTGAGTAGTTAATTTTGAGAGTACTGGCTTTTATGCTGAATCAGCAAACACAATGCTGCTTATGCTGTAGGTCACCTTTGTAACAGGATCTTCAGAAATATGTTTAAGGCAAACTGTGAGATTTTTGTTGCTCTCTAGGATAATGAAAAGACTTTGCATTTGGCCAGAAAACAAAGGCAGTGGGCATAGCATTTGTTAGTATTCCTCATCCTTGGAGAGCAGACATCTGGTATGGTAATGGAAGAACCTATGTGATGCTAGTTCATGCCCGTTGCTTACAAATAACAGCGAAAGCAAAAGAAATCAGAGATGTCAGACTGAAGATGGCATCCCCATCACTTAAAAAGAGACTTCAACAGCAATAATAAATGCATTTCTCAGATAGCACTGAGCAGTATAATGGCAAAAAGAAAACTCAAAGTGGTCCTGGTCCAAGCTTTGCTGCAGCATTTCACTGGCAGTGAAGCCACATGCAATTAATGTGACAAAAACCCAAACAGCCAGCAGTGGCTTTGCACATTTCAAGATGTAGAGCAAAGAAAATCTTAGTAATTTCCTGTCCTTTAAGCCCCTGACTATACTCCTGAAGCTGACTTTTGCTGAGAAACGTGCCTGTAGGTGGGCAGCAGGAAGGTCTTCTTGAGATCAGCCTGCCCAGGCTAGCGTAACCCCATCAGGCCAAGCCCAAGGCCAAACTGGAGGGGACTCTGGCTGGAAAACCCGGTGCTTTTGTCACTTTGAAGTGAAGTAAAGTGCTATGCAGTTACAAGTTATATTTACCCACTCTCTCTCACCTTTTAAATCAAAGCTTTCCTTTATGGTCTTAGTTCCTAGAAAAACACACTTCTCTCACTGCTATCTCAAACAAGGTTACTTGCAATGAAAGTGTTTACTATGAAAACAGCTATATATGCATCTCTATATAATGCAGTCAATACCAAACATCTTCTAAAAAGCATCAATCAGATTCCTTTTCAGGAACAAAAATACAAGAAGGTTGCAATCTTTTTCCCATTTCCTAGGGGGCAGCTGTGGTGGGAACTCTATACTCAATTTATAACGCTAAATATTCCCTGTATCTGTTTCACAAGGACATGTACCAGCATGAAAGTGGGGTTTGGTGGAACCTGGATTTACAACTGGAAATTAAATACAGGCATGTGGAAACATTATTATGTAAAATAATACTTAGCTACTTCTTGCTGCATTCCCTCAACAGCAACAAAATGGTAGCATGGAAACAAAATGCCAAGTGTAATTTTTTAAACCTGTTCTATGAGAGGGAAAAGAAAAACAGCCCCGTGTAGAACCATGAGGACTCATTATTTTTTCATCTGCGAAGTCTTAAATGCCACAGCCCCTGGGCTGAATTCTCCTTTCATCAAAATCAATGGAGCTTTGATATTGGTTTCCACTTGAGTACGGAAGATCCCAGAGACTCAGCTTTTCACCTCTTGCTGAGAATCCTGGTAACATACTTCGATATCTTGCTTTCAGTAGTTTGTTTTGGTGGCTCCCATTGCTCAGGTAGGAAGTCCACTTAGAGAAGCTGTAGCTCAGAGACACACTGAGCAGTGAGCCCTTGGGTGCTGGTGATTTATCATTGCTCTAGCCTGAGGAACTTCTCTACCACCCCAGACAGGAGGGCAGATCACTAGCAAAGTGGTCTAAGATGAAGCCAAGTCCCCTTCATCTGTGTTTCACCTACTTCTCCAGTCCCTGCAGATCAACCAGGAAAGCACCAGAACAAATACTTGAGTCTCACCTACACCCAGATCCTGCCCACACCTTCTTTGCAGTGCATGTAGTGGGGCAGTAAAAGACATAGCTGCTCTTCACCCAGTAGGGCAGAATAAGTAGCCCCGTATCTGGCTGTTTGCATTGTACAAGGGTGCCCACTGCTTCTCCAAAACATGTGCCACTCATCCTCTTAAGGGGCAAACTGGGGAAGTTCAGATGGTTGGCTGATGTCTCAGGGAACTGCAGGAACAGCCAGCCAAGCTGTGCGTGAGCACCTAGGGGACAGCAAGGTGCTAGAAGTAACATTCGGCATGGACTTCTCATAAACAAATTGCATCAAGCCAATTTGATTTCCTCCTGCGACAGTATAGCAAACTGCGTGGATAGAAGATTCACAGTAGATCAGACAGCTACTGGGACTTTAGTTAGGCTTTTGGCAATGTCTTACATGACATCTCATAAATAAGCAGAGGAAATATCATGGAGCTGAAATTACCATCAAGAAAGTATAAAACAACTTAAAAACTTGATAACGTCTCTAAGTTAGCAGGGACTCAAGGTCAAAATGAAAGATGCATCAAGGACTTCCACAGAGGTCTGTCCTTTGCTATTTGTGTTCAGTATTTTCATCAATAGCTTGGCTAAAGGAATAAAGCAGAGGTTCCCCAGCTGTGGGATATGTGCTATTACTTTTATACAACCAGTTTCTAGGGGCCATATAGCCCAGAAAAGGCCTCTGGCTGCAGCTGCCAGGGTGTGCTCCCTCTGCCTCTGCTGTTCTTCATGGTGGTCTTGAGCAAAAAGAAGCGGAGCTGTTGCAGTCCAGAATCTTGTCACATTTTCAGTTATTAACTTGGTGTTCCCTGCAAGTGTATCAAAGGCCAGGGCTAGAATTCAAAATTACCTTGATATGTTGGAGAAATTGCCTGAGAAATAGCAAAATTAATCAGCTATATTGCAAGGACCTGTGAACAAAAGTGATGAACTGCATAAGAGCATGGGGAGGTAGCAAAGAGTCCTGCAGGAGAAGATGATGGCTGATCACAAGGTGAAGATGATCCAAAACCATCCTTCTATTATGAAAAAAACAATGACACACTGGCTTGTGTATTTAGGTGTTGGACTATATGATATGTAAGTGAATATCTTCTGCTCTGCTGAGCTCTGTTGAGGCTGCACTTAAAGGAGATAGGGGCAAACATGATCTGGAAGGAAAACTGTTTGATCTAGGGTTGTTAAGTGCAGCGAAGATAACAGTCTTCAGGTATATGTGGCAAGCAGACAGATAAAGGAAATAATCTGTTCTTTGTACTATAGTACAGAGCAATAGAGATGGTAAGTGAGTAGAACATGCCAACAGAAGGGGGATTGGATGGGGAAGCACTGGAGTACATTGCCTGTGTGGGTGGTAGACTTTCCGTCACTGAAGATTTTTTAAGAATTAGTTAGATACGTATTAATCAGGAATTGAATAGGTGTAATTGATCCTACTTTGGGGCAGGATGGCCTCTCGAGGTTGCCTCCCCACCCTTATTTTCCATTTCAGCAGTCTGCCTTATAAACATGGCATGGAAGTCTGTTGCTCAATAGATGGTTAAAAGAGTGAATAGCAGCTGGTTTATTCCTCTGTTTTTGGGAGGTGTGTTTACATTCCAGGCGTAAGAGTGGAGAGGAAGGACAGCGAGTTCTGATCCCACCAGCCAGCCAGCAGAGGAGACCGGGCAGCCATCCATGGGAGGCTGTTTAACTTTCCCAGCCTTTCAAGTGCCTAACATAAAGGACAAAGGTGTCTCCCAGATGGAAGACAACAGACTTGAAAAACATGGAAGCTGACAGAGAGGGATGTACATTTAACATAAAATTTAAAATTGCCAGAAGAAGAAAGTAAGGAAATTTCCAGTTAGGTGCTATGGAATGACTCCTGAAGGATCTCTCTGCTCTGTAAGTGCTTTTGGCCTACATAGAAAATACTTGGGCAGAAACCCTCCAGAAGCTATGTTTGTTTTGAGCAGAATCTGGAGTTCCTGCACTGAGCTTTCTGAAGGCTGTGTTGCAGGATTAGCCTATATTCCCTCTACTCAATGTCATGGGAGACTGAACGTTTTCACTGTGTTCTGGAGCCTGACACAGGCAGACAGACCACAAAGAAAAACACAGGAATAGATCCTGTAAGCTGCCTCAAGTAACACTTGCTCCAGAGCCTCTGGTGATTGCTGAGAAATTCTAGTTTCACAAAAGATGCCAACAGGGGAAGAAATTATTTCACAGTTTGCCTCAAGCTTCAAAATGGGTTGCTGAACATGTTAACCGACACCCTTTTTGACAGGCTGGTTTGTGGTCAATGCCGCTAACTAACAGGGAAACAAATGCCTGTAGTCTGAGTGGGGAATCACACTCTGCACCACAAAGCCAAGGAAATTGCTGCTGGAGAATCCCCAGAGCTACTCTGCAAGAGTCTTCAGGCTGGCAGGATATGTAAAAAACCATCAGAAATGTTCCTTATATGACAAGATGGATCATTCAGAAGGAAGGCTCTGTTGGGTATGAAAAGACTTGGTATATTGACTCAAAGGGACACTTTGAATATGTTTCTAGCTATGAGCAGCTCACTTTGGAAAGAAACTAGTGGATAGGGAAACGGGGAGGCGGGAGTAGGAGGCAAACCAAAGTCAAGCTATATACAAAGAGGGAGATTGAGCCAGAAATAGAAAGGGGGAAAGTAAATCAGAATTTAAGTGTCTTGCATATATTCATTACAATAAGTTTTTTTTTGCAAGCACCAGCAATTCCATTAACCAAAGAGATACATAATCACTTTTGAAACAAAAGAGACAAGAATTTTATTACCATTGTATCAGATCCAGTGACTATAGCAAATTCAATCCCCTTCCTATGCCAGCTACATGATTCACAAGGTGTTTGCTGCAAAGACTGACAGTCCAACTGTTTTGTGTGTACAGAATGAGCTATTCTGGATGTGAAGGACTCACCTAAGTGGTTAGAAATGTTCGGGAGGGTGATGAAACCTGAAACAGATCCAAGTGCAGCATGATAGAAATAGGCTTTGGCTCTCAAGGTAGGAAAGAGGAATATCACAGATACTGCTAATGTGAACGGTTATTAAACTAAACTACCGATCACTGGAAGATGGAAACCAGTCAAATGTCCTAGATCTGAAAGATCTGACCAACATGGGACATCACCTGTTAGTGACAGAACATGGATTTCTTCCTCCTCTTCCACCTTCTTCACCTCCATCTGGTCCCAGGGATTAAAGACACCCTGATTGTGACTTGCCAATATTTCTGTGAGACTACAAGTCTGTTCTTTATTTAGGCCAACATCAATTTTCTTGCATTAAGGTTCTGCTCCTTTAACAAGAATTGCAAAAACTGACTTGTGAAAACATACTTACCTACGGAAATGGCAGAAATGTCTCATGAGATCCTTGCAGGAGCAACGCATAATACTGATACTGTTGTCTGTCTCCTGGCACCAGCTTTTTATCAAATGGTTTTTCAGAGGTCTGCCTGGAGAATATAGTATTAACTCCATAGTCAGAATGAAAGACAGTGAAACATCAAGGATCTATAATCAGTCTTTTAAGAAATTACATTCTGGGCATTTGCAATGGCAAGTTTTTCTCTGTTTCTTGGAACTGCTGGACCACCTATTTTTCAAATTACCAGCAAAAGCAACACAGCAGTGGATGTTCCAGTTTCTGTCAATCATTGTTATTAATTATTTAATTACTTTCTTAGTACTACTGAATTAAAGCACATACTTCATTCCTTGCTTAAATACAGGTCTGAATTAACTCTGCTTTTCAGACCAAGGGAAAAATGTAAAGCCCTAAACTATTGCAAAACATTATCTGCAACTTTTCTTCCTCCGCCCTTGCATTTCCCAGTAGATGTTTGCCATCATATAGAGGAAGCTTTTCCAGGGACAAGTTCACTTTTACAGAGCCTGGCTCAAAAGGGCACAGGACTGAATGACGACTTCTTTGCAGCAATGTCTACTATTAAAGAACAATAAGCTACTAAATTAAAATAATCTTATAGCATTTAAGCACACTTTGATCTTGATTTACCAAGGCACTGACTGTGCCATACAATTCCATTGAGTGGAATCTGTATTTTATGATGATGGGGAGTGGTGAGGGAAACTTCAAAGGAAAAAATCTATGAACACGTGGTTTAGAAGATTTATATTTTGAGTGCTGCTAAGTATTTGTGTAGACAAAAAGATGGTGCTTTTAAGATAACACTGGAGCTGCACAGAGGGCCTGAAAACATAAAACCCAGCAGTGAATGGAGCCTTGAAACACAAATCCAAACCCACAACTGACATTCACGATCCAGCCAAGAGAAGCTTTTTATTTACTTTTCCATGCCATTGAGTGCAACAATTCATTTACTCCCAATATATAAATACATACACACACGACACTAAGTAATATCCTGCTGATCCAAAATGCTCCCCAGGCCTCACACCCTCCCCACCGGCAATCCCCCTCCCAGCCAGCTCTCTTCCGCTCTGCACCGGCACAGCCCTGGGGTACGTAACTGAGAAATCTCTGCTTCAGACAAGGGAAAAAGCTTCATGAATCACCAAACAACACTTCTCAGGTGGGAAAAGCACATTCTTTGTTCCTCTACATGGAATTAGAAAAATATGTGTAGAAGTAAAGCCCTGAAAAGCCCAGGAGAGCAATTGCTCTCTTTCTCTTTCTTCTTTGGTTTTGTTGAGCTTGTGAGTTTTGGGGTGGTTCAATTAAAGGTCTTAAAATTCTTTAACACCAACATTCAAATACTTCATATTTTTCCCCCAGACTCACAGAGTTTCTGTCCTCTTCCTCTCTCTCTTGTGTCACTTTTACTCTGCAATAAAACAATTGAATCACATGCTGGTACATAAATATTGGCAGATTTTTAGGCTTGCTGTTTTTTTCACTCAGCCTATTGGGCAAAGAGCCTAGAAAGGCTAAGTTATTTGCCAGAGTTTGAATTTCTGGCAAACAGTGCAGATCCAGTACAAATCTCAAATCATATTTCAGGAATGCTGTACTTCTACCGCACCTTTCCAACTCTTCTCTCTGTGCACTAATGACTATTATGGGGAAATGCGTTCCAGAAACGTGAAAATCAATGTAGTGGGAAATGTACCAAAACCACCTTTCCACTTATACAATCTCAGTTGTCCAAGAAACACAATTAATTAGTGTTATTGAGCTGTTTAGCTCCCCAATAAAAGCTTTTTGAGTGATTATATGAAGAACCATTGGTACTGGCGACTTCATACTGAAGTAATTAATGGAAGTTGATTATATTCTGACAAGTTAAACACAGGTTTGTTTGATATTACACACACATGGAAAACACATGCACTATTGAGCTCAGTACCTAGGAGTTTAGATTAATGGTGTTGATGAATTATGTGGAGATCATATACTTTGCAGACACATAGTGGACCTGATTTTGAAAAGCAGGCTCTCATTTTGCTCCTGCAATTTTGAGGGTGTGAATAATTGCAGGTGATTTTCTAGCAGCTACACATCTCGCTGCCTGGTTGCATTCCGTCAGTCAGAGGTCATGCCTGGTTTTGCATGAGGCACCAGAAGGCACTGAGACAGCATGTGCAGACAGTGAAGAACAAACCTACACTAGTGCTGTGTGCTGGGACTACAATGACCAGCAAGGACAAGTGGTTTCATGCATGGCTGTGGCAGCTGAGTTGGGACTTTCAAGAAAAACCTTCTTTTTCTCAGTTTAGGGGCATGCTGTGAACTTGAGGCTCAATCCCAAAAGTGGAAGGAAGAAGCTGTCACCAGGCTTTCTTCTGCTGCCAAGCAGAGGCTGGCAACAGACATGACGCTTAGCCCTGAGACCAGCTGCTGAAGCGGTTGTTGTGGGACATTACTCAGGTTCAGCCTAATATCTGAGCCTACTACTTGGAGTCTTACTCTTGAGGTTCTATCTGAATGTAACTGAACGTTGTTGGAATGAGGGCAGAGGTACTAAATCATGTCAGGGTTTATTGGCTGCAGGAGATAGCTGGGAGGTAGAAGGCCAGGTTCAAATGGGTGGCTTGATGCAGGCAGGGAAAGGACTCAGGTTTGAGTTGTAGCTGCGCTAGTCTGTCACTTGGAGGAGCCTGTGCAGAATGGTCAAGCCCGGATCAGGTGCCTTCCCATGGTGTTTACCCACAGGAACTAGTAGGGGTGCCCCTGGAATGCCACGGCAGGTATTACAGGGCATTTACTGGGTGCTTAGAGC
The DNA here is from genome assembly GCF_949628215.1 of Phalacrocorax aristotelis. Lineage (NCBI taxonomy): Eukaryota > Metazoa > Chordata > Aves > Suliformes > Phalacrocoracidae > Phalacrocorax > Phalacrocorax aristotelis. The sequence continues at coordinate 18,362,836 of NC_134277.1, forward strand.
ACCACCTGGGCACAGTCCCTCAGGCTTTTGCTAGGAGCATGCCCACAAGGAGCTGGGACTGCAGACACCCCAATCCCAAGCTATTTGTACACAGGATGACAGCAAGATATGGGGAGCAATCTGGCTCTTACAGCGCTCTCAGAACTGGCTTCAGGGTCCATAAGCCTGCCCAGAGGTGGTTGAGCATCTCTTCATGAGAACATATCCTGCTGACCCCCACGGGTGTGATTCAATTCAAGACAACAAATCTCGGAGTCAAAATGGAGGTTTCCATGTAAGCCAGGCAGTTAAACTCCCACCAACATGATGGAGCTCTCATTGGAGGTCCTCTCTGTTCAGCTTGGAGGAGGGAAGACTGAGGGGGGATCTTATCAATACTTATAAATATCTGAAGGGCAGGTGTCAAGAGGATGAAGCCAGACTCTTTTCAGTGGTGCCCAACAACAGCACAAGGGGCAATGGGCACAAGTTGGAACACAGGAAGTTCCACCTAAATATGAGAAAAACTCCTTTCCTGTGAGGGTGGCAGAGCAGTGGCACAGGCTGCCCAGGGAGGCTGTGGAGTCTCCTTCCCTGGAGACATTAAAAACCCGCCTGGATGCGTTCCTGTGCCCCCTGCCCTGGGTGTGCCTGCTCAAGCAGGGGGGTTGGACAAGATGATCTCCAGAGATCCCTTCCAACCCCTACCACTCTGTGATCCTTTGAAACAGCTGACAGAGCACGCCGAGGGATTCTGCCCTGCTTAAAGCACAACTTCCTTGCAGGGCTGACTACATCTCCTCTCTACCTCAGACACCTGTGGACATCTGCCTTCAGAAAGCCCTGTTTAGGTGTCTGTCACCAAGTGAAACCATGCCCTTAGAGACGGGAAACAGCTATAGCGCAATGGCAGCAGGCTCTCTGTTTCCAGCACCTCTGTGATCACAGCCACATGCTGACTGCTCTGTCCAAACCTCTCCTGTCCCCTGGATGGGACATGCCCAGCACCCTGTGGCAGCAGATTTCCAGCACTCCCCAGCTTGAACTTACAAGGAGAAACCCCAAAAGCCCAGCTGTACCCTCTGAGGGCTGCTGGCTGCAGAAGCAAGAGATAATAATTACATCCAGATCAGGGCAGGAAGGAGCAGTCAGCCTTCCTCCTCGGACTAGCACACCTTCCTCCAAGTTTTGGTGTGTTCAGAGCTAGAAAGTGTTTTCAACTCAGGCATTTCAGGTCACCCTGGCTGAGAAATGAGTTAAGAAGATGCATCATACTCCGTATTGTGGTTGTACCCAGACAGTTTCTTTGGCTATAGCTTGAGACATGTTATATAGAGAAGGGGAAAGACATGCAGACCTGTTCTGGCTTGGAACTTAAAGGCATGTGAGGAACAAATACGAGGCACCAGCATGTGCCTATGAGAGGTACAGTAAGAGGAAAGTTAGAGAGGGCCACACAGCTCCTCTAGTCTGTGCTTGTAGTCTGTGACTCCAGCACTTGGCTCTGTCTGTGCATCATTAAATGTTGACCACTACCATGGTCTATAAACAAATAATTCAAAAAATGAGATCACAAACATGAACCCCCAAAGACCTAACACAACAGCACTAGTCTGGATGCTGGACCAGTTTATCTGGCTGTATTAATACCTAACATTTTTCTAAGACTGCTGCTGCTTTGATTGCTCACCTAGCTGCAACCCTACAAGAAAGACAGAATTAGGGCCTAATTCTACCATTATTTGCTGCCTCCAGGAAAGAGCGATTGTTGTTGGGAAACAGCTTTTAACTCTTCCCACATGCTGGCTGTCTGCTGGAGGCAGTGGATAATCCCAGAAGCAAGCCCCAAATCTTGCCGTGCTGGCGGACAGGAAGCAGTCCTTTCTGATGAATGGGAGAGACCTGGCTTTATCCACTGCTTCTTAATTAGCTGCTGCAGGTGGAGAGCTATGCAAGTCCCTCACATTGCTTTTGTAACTATCACATCCTTATGTGGCTGAACTGGTTTTTTCCACTGTAACTTGGCCATTTTTGGAAAAGAAATATTTTGGGTCACATTATCAATTTTCCCCCCATGGAAAACTTATAAAAATTAATCTATAAGCAAATTGATGTAAGGAAAAAAGTTAGCAGAAATGTTTTCAAATGGACTACCTTCAAAGGATTTGAGCTCATTCCATTTGAATTACAAAGTCAGAGTTTTGGTCCAGCCACTCTTTGGTTCCCTACCTCCCTTCCCCACCCATGCTGCTTTGCATCACACTTGAACAGGTCCCCAGTGAGTACTCTTTTCCTAATGATTGAATTTAGCACTGACAGAAGTACTCTGATAGACTGTTCTTGAGGTTGAAGACTCCATTTGCTGTCCACAGCAGGCACAAGAAGCCACTGAGCTGCCTTTTTGGTGGCGATCTGCTAATTCATCTCAGACAGGCAGAGGAGGGTACTCCTTCACAAAAACATTACTGTGACTTTCTGTTAATGGTCCCAAGACAGTTCTCAGTTGGGGCAGCAGTTTGTCTGCAAACTTCAATCTAACTGGACTACACTAAGGCCACCATGAAGATACCTGACTTTGTAGTAATCTTGTGCCCTTTTAGTTAGTGCTAAAGAAAATTAGTGACACTGAGGCTACACGGCTCGTAATAACATACAAAACCAAAACTCTGCCTTTTCTTTAAAGTGAGGTGCCAATTGCACAGCCAGGTGACCACTAAGATCATCCTCAGAGGAGCCAAGGAGCCACCCTCCCCTTGGGATAAATACAAGAAACAAAAGCCTTCAAGATGCTTTGTGGAACCAGAAGAAATACAGCAGCCTCCATGCAGACACATGCATAAATAATATACCCCTACTTACAGGTGTTTCATATCTCACTGGTTATTGGGTTTGTGTGTTTATGCAAAGAAGGCAGAGCAGATCAGAGAAGCCAAGGACACGGCCTAACCAAACATTAGGATTATGGCTCCAATAACAGGGGCAGGGCAGGGGAGGAGAGAGGTTTTGGCTAAGCTGATCAAAAGACAGTTATAACATGAAAAAACAGCTCCTAATTCCTCCTTTTTCTGGGGACACCACACATTGCACGTTCCTTGTAGACAGAGGACCACAGTAAAGAAGCCTGACTCTATCATCCCCTTCATCTCTTAATCAACACTGCCACAACACTCTGAATTTTGGCAAGTGACCTGGAGTGCAAAGCATTGCTGTGCATGTCAGGAGCAATAGCCAGGCTCCAGGAGGAGAAACTGAGCTGTATGTGCACAGGCTCAAGAGAGATAGGATAATGGAGATACTACCAAAATCAACCACTGTGGAAGCAAATCTGAAAGCCAAGGGGGAAGCATGAGGCTCACAGGCTATATCTGATCTGGAGCTGCATGCTGTGGGCAAAGTCCTTGCTCTACCTGAATCCCTCGTCCATCTCAGCCCCTGCATTGCTCCTGCCTCCTCTTCTCCCCAGTGCTCCTCTCCCCCTCCACTCTTAACTCCTCTTGACTCTACGGTGCCAAGGGGCAGAAGGACAGAGCTGCCCCTTGTCAGCCATGTGGCTGTCAATGTTACCTGTGTTGCCAGTGTAGTGCTGGGAAAGGGATGGGACAACCCTCAGCACATTTGAGCTCATTCAAGCCCTCCCTGGCAAAAAGGTCTCCCTTGACCTACAGCCAGCAGTGTGAGGCATCATTAAAGGAGAAAGCATCAAATAAAGAAGGAAGAAGGAAGAAGGAAGAAGCATCCAGAAGTCTCTTGATAACAGTAGAGAGATGACTTGTAGATGGAGACAAAATTGCTTTTGGAGCAAGAGCCAGACTAGGAAGCCCCATAGCTGGAAGCAGAGACCTGACTGCTCTGAACAAGGAGCATTTCCATGAAGCCAGGGGACTCAAAGGTGTCTTGACAACCTGAAACCTGCTAATAGGCGTGAGCAGCAGCAAGGAATGACAGATCTCAGAAACTGTGTTGAGAAAGCAATGAAAGGGGCAGAGGTCAGAGCAGACCTCACTCAGCCACCTGGCTGCACAAGTGGGTTAGCCAAATGACCTCAGTAAAACTATTCGCTACTCCATTTGTAACCCTCAGAGGCCAATCAGGGAGAGGAGAGATTGTCCAGATCAAATAATGCAAAACTTGATTTCTTTGAGGGAAAACTCCCTGACAGGCTTCTTGGCTCTGCTCAGTGTCTCACCCAAGCGAGTGGCTAGGAAGAGAAATAGGAGAGGTTTCCAGCAGCCAGCTTGTGCACGCCAGCTCTGTCCATGCTACAGAGCAGCCCACGACAGACAACCGAGTGCTCCAAGTTTGCAGGAGCTGTTGAGATGTGGAGCGCAGGCAGCCATCATGCAGACAGAGCCAGATCAGAGAAT